>NW_024871192.1:1287500-1937500 GCF_019054845.1 Dipodomys spectabilis
CCAGGAATGTTCCTAGGCTGTGAGTATCCTCAAAGAAACAACCCTGTTCAGAGCCCAGTGCCTCTTGTTTTCCCACCAGCCTCTACCCAAGCCTGCCCCACCTTTAGTCAGCCCTCTCTGAATCCCAGATCTGCCATGCATACTAAAGGTTGAGCCAGCAAAGAGACCCACCTCTGCCTCTGAGAATGGCAGTCACGTGGTCTTAGCGCCCCCTAGAGGAAGTCTCGAAGGAACTCGGGTCCCGACTCCCATCTTCATTCCCAGGCTGTCCTGTGCCAGTGGCCCAATTACCTCTGTCTCTGGTGGAGGAATGAATACCAGTAGTGTCATCTGATTGAGCCATCGGAAGTCCCAGTCGCCAAGGATGTACTGCACAGGCATCCTGCAGTGGAAAACAGCCAGGCAGTTAATGGTGAACCCAAGATTCTAGGACTCTTAATAGAAATGTGGCTGGGAAAAGACTTTATAACTAGTGGTCTATGTTGTCAGGAGAGGTCATGGCTCCAATGTCCTGACACACCTGACCTGGGATCTTCCTACCTCTTCATCTTCCTGCTTATGCCTTGCCCTGCCCTTGATACTCCCTCACTCCAATACCTCCCTAGCCCTTAGACAATTTCTTATTATCTGACCAGGAAATAAACGTGCTGGGGCCAGGATAATTGAAAAATGGTGACCCACCCTGAGCCCTAGGTCATTCCTGAGGTTCTTCCCCCTGAAGTTGGTGACCACACAGCTCCTGGATGTCATGAAGTTGTGGAAGGGTCAGTGGTTTAGGCCTACATGCTGGCTTTAGGCTCTGAAATGTTACCCACAGAGATTGTGATCCCTTGATCCAGGGACTCCAAACCAAGGCACACATGCTCCCTTCTTCATTCCTTTCCTCTTTCTCTCCCTTCATCCTTCCTTCCCCTCTCTCTGTTTCCTTTCTTTGTCTCACTCCTGGCCTTGAATTCGGAGCCTGACTGCTGTCTCTGAAACTAGTCTATGGCTTGAGGTACACATCCATTTCTGGCATTTTCTTTTTGGTTGTTAGTTGGATATAAGTGTCTTACAAGCTTTCCTGCCTGGCACTTAAGCCTTGATCCTCCCATCTCAGCCTCCTAAGTAGCTAGGATGACAGGCATAAAGCACCAGCATCCAGTTCAAATCAAGGTTTCTTCATGTGCTGTGGAACCAGCACTGGAACATTTCATCATCTATGACCCCCTCCACCTCCTCAAGCATGGTGCACACTGTAACTCTTTGTTGGATAACTAAATGAGCATCTGTCTATGACAATACTACAGAAAAGTCCCATTTGATTCATGTAAGCATCCTGGGGCCGGGGGGGGGGGAGCGGGCGAGGCAAAGCTTAATGTAGCTCTCCCACAGTTCCTCGTCCCTCTTCCCACCCTCCTGGCAGTTAATTGTTTTGGCTCCCAGGATGTGAGCCACGATGTGCTTGCTGGATTCTGGGGACAGTGGGATGCCTATCTTCTCAAAGATCTCTGTCCACTGGCTGATCAACTCTGTGGCACTCAATTCCCATTCAGGTGTGAACGAGGTTGCCATGAGCTGAACCCCTGGCTCAAGTGGCCTCCTTTCCTCTCCATGGGGCCAGACAGGATGGTCCACTTTATCTGGCCCCCAAGTTTCATGTTACAGAGAAAGGATTCTCGAGGCATCCTGGGTCTCTCAATCTCCCAGTGTCCACTGCAGGTCCTGAAAATCGTCTCTGCTCACAGCTGGCAGGCTGGGGATGGCGAGGTCTCTCTGCTCCCCATGACATCCTCGACTGTGGTGGTCACCTTAGAGAGAGCTGTAGAAGAATCAGCAGCTGCCAGAGAAAGGCAGTCAAGGCACGACATTCATAGCAGGAGACCATCTGACTTGGGAACTCTGCCTGTGCCACTTTGAATGTCACTGTTTGACCGCTGGATTGGTTCATCTAATTTGACCCATGAACGCAGGCATTAGTGGAAATTGCCAGCTTCAAGAACAAAACCTGGAAAACGGTGGCATTTCACTTGTCCCAATCAAACTTAAAGGGTTCCAAAGTCAGTGTCCCCTTTTCCTTCCAGGCAGCAGGTTACAGAAACTGGCATTTAGAGAGCCCTAGCCCTAGCTAACTGCCACGGTCTGATACTGAGCAGGCTCCAGGAGGGGAAACTTGCCTACCACTTTCCAGCTGGAAACAGCCCAGGTGGGACACAGATTGGAGACTGCAGGACTCCAGAGAGGACTACACACGTATGCACTGCCCTAGGAGGGAATCCACGCCACCAGTGGGGGCCCAGAGCCCCCTACCCAGATGCCCACAGACACCTTACCCTGGGTAAGGTTCTCCTCTCATCCTCAGTTGTGGTGAACCATCTGCCATGTTACACCATTTGCCACTCCCCAGACACCACTAGCCTCACACCCCTGCCCTACTCCCACCCATCTTGTTCCTTAATTATGTTTGGCAGACACATTCCCAATCCTTGAATTAACTCCAACTATACACATGAGAGCAGAGTGTCTGGCTGGAAGAGTGCGGCTGTGGTCACTATCCTCACGAGCCTTTTGTCTGAAGACAGAAGGACAGGTGTCCACTCTGTTCTGAGGTTTACACAGGCCTCCTAGGGAGTCCCATGCAGGTCCAGCAGCTACTGTGGGCTGCAAGAAATGGGAAGAGGGAGGTGGAAAGAGGTGGAAAGGAACATATTATGAAACCTTCCCCAAAGGAGCAATGAAATGGTGAAGGAGAAAACAAAAATTGTGGCTGGGCTCATACTGGGCATTATCAAAAAAGAACAACAAATACACACATACACACAAATATACTGCTTTTGCTCTTTTTAGACATGGTGACTTAAATATATTTTCATTTTTCTCATCTCCTAATCTCCCAACACAGACACACACACACACACACACACACACACACACACACACACACACACACACACACACACACATACATCCAAACTGGTCACACAAGACTCATCATGCAGCACGTGCAATTTGCCAACTGATCACTGACCTGAGCACAGTCAGGCTGTATGACTAGCAATGCCTCTCCTGAGTTTGTTGGTTCCTCATCTGGGCAATGTACAAGCTCGAGCATGTCAGTTCCCTTGTCAGAACCAGGGGCTCCCACCCAATGGGAACACCGCTCTAATAATGCAGAACCACCCTGCCTCTCCCTTTACCCAGGGCCAGACCCTTCCATTGGAAACAACCATTCACCAAAACTCTAGGCTCGGACACTGGGTGAAGGAATCCAGAGAGAGGTGACTCCTTAGAGCCCGGACAGAAAACAAAGCAGGCGGTCCTGGTGACTCTCAAGAGGTTTCTGACTTGGGGTGGGAGCATTGTTGTGGAATTTGATGGGGTCCTAAAGGCTACATATATGGATGGACTCCCTACTTCCAGCCTAGATGCTTCTGGGCTAATTGAACTCTTGGGGGAACTAGGAGACCAGAAGTACCAGGAGCACCAGCAGAAGCTGGAAGAGCTGGGAAATGTGATCACCCTGTGAGTACTGTTGACAGCTGGGGTGGGGTGGGGGACAGGGCAGGTGTATGTGTGTCAGAAGGGGTGTGTTCCTCCCAGATAGTCACCTTCTGACCCCCAGTGCCCTCACCTCCCTAGTGGGTTCTTTTGGGATCCTCCTCAGGTGAAAGGGTGACTGAGCACAGAAGACAAGGGCTCACACAGCTAGGAGGCCTATCTCCTGCATCCAACAGCCCCCACCCCCAGCAAAAACAAAAAGACCGAGAAGGCAGGTGTGGAGGTGCTCCTCCCCACATCTGACTAAAGCCACTAGGTTCCCACCAGGGAGAGGAAGAGTGCAGATGTGGCTTCCATCGCTCTAGGCCAGGGGTTCTGTGGTACCCCCTTCTCACCAATCCCTTCATCTGCCCTTTTCCTGGGACACTGGTCGCTAGGAATGGGGGTGGGATCCCTGGGTCGACACCCACCCCCCTCTCCTGGAGTGCATTTGTGGCATAGCCAGGGTGGACTGTGGGGTGCAGGGGAGGTGCAGGCAGGACAGGAGAGAGGAGGTGGGAGGCGAGGGTCCGGGTCTGCGGGGGAGTGGGGATAAAGGGGTGAGGGATTCGCCTGGTGCTGGAGTCGCCAGGTGTGGTCCCATGGGGTGACCTGGGAGAAGCTGTAGGTGATGGCTCTGGGTGCACCCAGGCCTGGAGTGCAAGGACCAGGGGCAGGGACCGGGTCAGGGCCTCATGCCAGGCAGGGACGCATCATCTCTGCTGGGCAACTGCGAAAGTGGCCGCGGAACAGAGCAGGCAGAGCCATATTTGAAACGCTTTGCTGGGAGGGGGCGGGGCCATCTCTCAGGGGACTGTGCTTGCTGCCACTCCTGCCTCAGCTGCCATCACCATCACCACCTCCTCCTCAGCTGCCTGTTTCTGCTCCTCCACCACCTGAGCCACCGATGCGCTTCCCGTGCCAGGGCCTCAGATTCAAGGCAGCAATGGCTGCCATGTCCCCGTGGGGTTGCCCGCAGTGATGTGCCTGCCTTGCTGGCTCCAGGTGCTCTATACTCCTGTCCAGGACTGAGCTTTGATTGCAGCAGCTGCCAGGCGCTGGAATGGCTCTCCTCGTGCTTGTGCTTGCTCTTCTCTCTGCTCTCAATCTCTCTGCCCCCACTCCACTCCTGGGCCACCGCAAGACATGCCTGCTCCCCCCCATCACTGCCACCACAGTGCACCTCAGGGCCCCGCCCCCTCCTCCACTTGGGCATGCCCACTCCTCCCCTAGGCCATGCCCCCTACCCCTAGCTGCAATCACATCTCTGACTGGTCTCTAAGGCTTCCAGGCCATAGCAATTGCAGCATCACCTCAGCTCAGCACTCTCCCCAAACCCCAGTACCTGCCCCAGGGATCGAATCTCCCCTCAGCTCCACCCCTGGGAGAGACTGTCCTCCATCCCCCTTCATTCCACACACTAAGAAGGTGCATGGTGACCCGTGTGTGTGTGTGTGTGTGTGTGTGTGTGTGTGTGTGTGTGTGTGTGTGTGTGATTGTTGAGAATAACTACCTCTCAAGGACTCAGAACATAGCACTCTTTGGGATGACACACAGCACACTTCCAAAAAGAGCATATAGTACCCTGTGTAGAGTACTCAGCACACAGCACCCTTTGAAGGAGGGAGTCCATAGCTTGCAGTGTAAAGGACTCAGCACATTACATGCTTTGAAAAATTCAGCACATAGCACACTTTCGCAGGGGCTCATTACATAGCACCCTCTGTGTTAAGACTCCACACACAGCCCTTTGAAACGCTGAGTACAAAGCACCCTTTGTAAATCACTCATTGCATTGCACCCTTCGAAAAACTCAGCATATAGAAGAATTTTGAAGGTTTCAGTACATACCACACTATGGCAGGACTCAGCACATACCAGACTGTGGAAGCACTCAGCTCACAGCACCATTTGAAGGACAATACAGAGCACCCTGTGTAAAGGACTCAGAACACAGCACTCAAAAACTCACCTCATCCCTCTCAAGGGCTCAGCACATAGCAGGACCCTTTCAGATGAATTAACACACCACACCTTTTGAAGGACTCAGCATACAGTATGTTGTGTAATGGACTCAACACACAGCACCCTTTGAAAAACCTAGCACGGCTCACTCTTCTCAGGGACTCAGCACATAGCACCCTATAGGATGACTCAGCAAAAAGCACCTTTTTGAGGACTCAGCACAAAACCCCCATGTGGGAAGGACCCAGCAAATAGCGTCCTTTGAAGGACTCAGCACATAGCTGTATGTCACAGGTTCAGCTTTCATTAGAATTAGGGTGCTTTCTTCAGTATCCCCATTCTTCAGAAACACTTCACAACTCCTACTAGTTCACATTTAGCCAACCTGTGTTTTATGGGGGAGGGTCACCTGGGGGTCTTGAACTCAAAATTTGGGGGCCCTGTCCCTGAGCTCTTTGGTTCAATGCTAGAGCTCTACCACTTGGAGGCACAGCTCCAATTTTAGTTTTTTTTGGATTGTTCTTTGACAGGTCTTATGGTGATAAGGAAGGCCAAGCTGGGGTGTCTGTGGGCAAAGGCTCTTAGATCAGCTTGGAGCTCACCTCTCTCTTCCTTGTGCCCCTGGGAAGCTGGGCCTCCTGGAGCTCTCTTGGCCTATAGTGGAACAGACCTGCTCTGGCATCAGCACTCAGGGTGAACAAAAGTCAGCTTGGCCTTGGTCACTTCTCAAAATTGAACTCTACAGGACAATGGCACGGGGCCGCATATCCCGCATCTGGCCACCAGGGCACAGGAGTGGTCCACCATAGGGATTCTACCTGTCAGTTGTGTTTACTCTAGCTTCCCTGGGGTCTCCCTCATGCTTCCAAGTCACTCTGGACAGGAAAATCCTTGAGACACTTACCTACAATTAACAATCGAAAAGCAAGTGGGGCTGTGTCTCAAGTGGCAGAGCAGTAACTTTGAGCAAGAAAACTCAGGGATAGAGCCTAGGCCCTGAGTTCACACACACACACACACACACACACACACACACACACACACAAAACACATGCATGTAAAATCAGAGATTTCTACACTGCAATCTTTGATTATTCTCTACTTTTTCCCCACTAAGCCTGGTGGCTGCAGACACCACTACCTGGCATCTTTAATTTTGGGGAAGGGAATGGGTAGAAGGTCATCCTTCTCCAATCCCAGCTTATTGATTGGGTCATGGTGTATCCAGGCCCTTTGGTGCTCCTTTACAATATCACCAAGATTGCCTTCAAAAGTCATCACATACTGGACACTGGTGGCTCATGCCTGGCATCCTAGCTACTCAGGAACCTGAGATTTGGAGGATCATGGTACCAAGCCAGCCTGGGCAGAAAGTGTGTGAGACTCTTATCCTTGATGAACGATCAGAAAACAAAAGTAGTCCTGTGGCTCAAATTGTAGAGTGCCAGCCTCGAGAATACGAGCTCAGGGACAGTGTTCATGGCCAACAACAACAAGGAGAGGCTTTGCATGTTGGCTTTAGGATTGGCATTGGCCAAATATAATTGGAATTTTCAAGTGCTCCACGACAAAGCTGGTCCGTGCTGGTCCGTCTTGTCTCACCCCCTGGCCTTGTCCATGTTTTGGGTCAGCATGGCTCTAGATGGAAGGGAGGGCTCCAAGGAGGAAGATCCCAGAGCAATCACCCCACCTCCTTCTGCCATGCTCACCCTAATGCTTCTGCTCTTTGCCATAGACCTTCTTCCTGGAATCCATCCATGAGGTCATCACCACCAACATAGCGGTGAGTGGTGGGTCTGGCCTAACTCAGGGCAGTCAGAGGTGGAAGTAGGTCTGGCATTAGGAGCTTCCACCCTGCGTGTAGGCTGAGCCCAGGGTTGACCTTTATTTCATCCTGAGCCTTGCAGTGGTGGGAAGACAGTGTAGACTCCACATTGAGTCAGGTAAGATTGGAATCTGGACGACCCCTTGTGTGGAGGAGGATGTGGGGCTCAGGGGGCCACTGTTGTTGATACTCCTCTCTTGGGACTCCCCTCTCCCTCCCTCATCCTTCAATGGTAGAAGAGAAACTTCAACTAAGGGTGTGGGAAGTATTTTGGTGTGAACCAGAAGTGCTTTATATTCATCCTAGCCCCTACTTCCTATTTATCTGAGGAATGGCCATATGGGTTTGGGAGGGGTGAATGATCATAGTTGAGAATGTGGCTCAGTGGTAGAGTGGTCACCTAGCATGACTGAAGCCCTGGGCTTGATTCCACACAGAAAAAGCTGGAAGGGGAAGTGGGGCTCAACTGGTCGAGTGCCAGCCTTGATCAAAAAGATCTCAAGGACAGTGGCCAGGCCCTTAGTTCAAGCCCCAGGACTGGAAGAACAAATCTTTGTTGGAGGCTTTTTTCCCCTTTGAAAACAATTTATTCTTTGTGATAAGCATAACATTGGTCTCTTCCCTGGACATCAATGGGCCATTAGATGTCCCTTGAGCTTGGGCCACCTCCCGGCAGGCTCTGCCCTACCCGACCCCCAGTTTAACCTTCCCGTCACCCAGCAGATGGAGGCTTGAGAGAAGGCCACCTGACCACCTACTTCTGGTGGCTGCCAAGGCTTTTCAGAGTCAATATGTCACATGGAGAGTCATTATCTGCATCAGTCTATAAAAGAAAGGGAGGGAGCACTCCTCACCTGAGCTGTGGGCAGATCTCTATCTGGGGCATCTGCAGCAGGACATGCTGCTTGGGGGAGTCCTCTATGGTGAAGAGAACCCTGACCTATCCTCTGGCAGTTTTCTCGCTGTCTTCAAGTTGCAAGTCTTCAAAACCTTTCTGCTCCTCCCTCATTTCACCCACCACAGACCCTGATGCATCTGAAGCTGCATTGGTGGTGGGGCGCTCAGCCTGTGCTAGCATCTGGAAACTGGTGTCCATGTTTTCCTCTGTGAGGATCGACAGCAGCTCCTGCAGCACTCTCTTCTTCTCCATCTTCTCCAGGGACAGCCAGCACACACACTCAGCTTTCTCCCAAAACAGCTCATTCAGGGCCAACATCTGCTCTTTGTATGCCACGAGGCACTCCTCAATAGTTTGGATGTGTGCTGACAGCTGGCTGCATCGATGGTGGAGCTCACCTGCTGGATTCTGGAAGTCCACCTCATCAGGCAGGTTGTGGATGAAGCAGATTTTCTTTTTGGACGCCCACTGGTCTCGCTTCCCATCCCCATGAATGCTGTGGTGGCAGCTCATGGGGCGGGGGCCTTTAGCTTCAGCTCAGTCTGGCACTGAGCTGCCAGGTGGGCCAGATGCCTGCAGCTGGCCCACCGCTCCTGTGGTATGATTTCCCCCTGTGGATCTCAGCCTCAGTGTGTTAACAGAGACTCATCCACCTACCAGGCAACATGGAATGTGGGCGTAGCCACAATTCTTGTATCCCATTGGTCAGAAAAGATCATGAAATAATGGGGGTGTGGCTAGAATCCTGTGATGCAGACAGAACTGGCAGAATTAAGATGACAATGGCTCCCCCAGCCCCTTTGCCAGGGAACTATGTCCAATTCAGCTGGGGACAAGAGGGTGACCTGCTGAGCCGGATGGCTGCACAGATGGTTGTGTATATCCGTTTGTTGCCAGTCTCGGACCTTGAACTCAGGATCTGGCACAGTCTCTGAGCTGCTGTTGTTCAAGGCTAGCCCTCTACCACTGGAGCCACACGGCTCTACTTCTGGCTTTGTTGGCATTGAAGCTGGACAGGTGTCCCAAGGACTTTCTGGCTTAGAGTGACTTTGACCATGATCCTCCTATCACAGCCTTGTAAGTATCAAGGAGGAGCCACTGGTGCCTGCCTCATCATTGGTTTTGCTGATGTTCTTGGACAAACCCGGCAGTTCCCTATCCTCAGGTTTAAATGGTGGGACCTGGAGCCCACAGTTGGAATCCTGGTCCTGCCACTTCCAAATGGCAGGAGATCCTAAGAAACTCATTCCTATCCATATGAATACCAATGGAGTGTGATGTATGTCATGATTGAATGGGCAGTTCTTGCATGATTCTAGGATAAAATTATACACAATTGTCTTCTAGGACACTGATCGATTTTAATTAATACTTTATAAAGCATTTAAACAATCACATTCATTAAATGGAGGCAGAATGAAATATCGAAGAATTGGGGGTCACATAGTATAGAAATGCCATTTTTTCTGCCCAGACTTTCTTTACTTAATTGCTATATACCATTTTCTGAATGTACTTTGGTATATGCAACTAGGATATAATATACTTGATCTGGAAACCAATTATTTTTTATCAAAAATGCTTATAGCAAAATAAAGTGGTAAATCTAAATTATGTATATTTGAAGACAATGCTTGGTTAATCCTCTTCTCACATTACCAATTCCCTTCTTGAGAATAATACACATTGTAAGGAAATGCTTAGAATGATTTGGAGAAATAGGTTGACTTTAAATCAGAGTTACTCTATGCTGCATTTTGTTTTCTTTGTATACAAAAAAGCTAAATTCTTACCCAATCATTTTCCTTAGGCTTTATATTCAGGTTTAATCTATGATGGGTGACAGATATAGATATAAACATTTTTAACAGTTGTTAAATTTAAGCTGAAGAATCTAGGTGCAATTATGCTCATGCAGATAGGCCTCATCATTCATGAGATCATGATACCAAAATGTTGACCAATGCTTACTGGTGTCATGCTTATGAGATTTTGTGTATTATAAACAGTGGTTATTACCATTTGTTTTGTAATCAACATCATTTCATGGGTTAGGAATTGATATGAGACATTATACTCAGAACTATACTGAAGGAGGAATCCAAAATTAGTTACCAAGATATACACTTAACGCAATGTTTTAAAAATGCAAGCTAAAGAAAATAATTTATGAAAAAATCAACATTTACAATAAATACAGAATCAGTATGACTGATTTTTCTTTTATCCCAGTTGCAATGCGGCTTGCATGATGACTTTTCTGGTTATATGTTTAGTTAGGTCTTGATATTTAGTTGAATTTCTGTTTTTTCATATTCATTTGTCAGATCAAAGAGGAAATTAATTCCATGCCATAGTCAACATCCGTAATAATGTTACAGTTGTATCCTGCTACTTTGCCAAAGTTTCAAATGAGCTTGAGTGTCTTGGGTCTTTTTTGGATCTAACTAAATATGTATGCAATTTTGTCAGTAGTAGAAAGATTTTTTGACCACTATTTATTAAACTATTATTTTCCAGAAACTACTACTCTCTTTTCATGAGTTTTTTTTTGGGGGAGTGATCCGGGCTTGGGGCCTGAACTCTCGGCCTGGGCGCTGTCTCTCAGCTCTTCAGCTCAAGGCTAGTGCTCTACCACTTGGGCCACAGCGCCACTTCCGGCTTCTTTATTTTTGCTTATGTGGTGCTGAGGAATCGAAACCAGGGCCTCATGCTTGCAAGGCAAGCGCTCTACCACTGAACCACCTTCCAAGCCCTTTTCATGAGATTTTTAATGTCATTTATATCATGGGTTGATGTTTTCCTTTAGATAACCCACATTCTGTCTTCTACAAAGTGTAATTTGGAGTACTTTAAAATTATGTACACTCAGGTACACTGCTCAGATTCTACTATTTGCATATTTTGTTCTTATGAAATCAGTAGGATTTAGGTCTCAATATGGTTACTATTAGACTTATTCATTGCATTTCTGAATTTTTTAAGATGTCACGATTTTTGTTATTTATTCCCTTAAATATGTACAGATCTCACTCCACTTACAGTCACATTTCTTTTAAACAATGTGATCCATTCAAGGGATTTGCTATATTAGGTTCATCTAGATGAATTAAAGTATAAATGAACAAAACCGTATTTCTGAGACTCAGTTATCTTTATGGTTCTAGTTAAGGGTAACATGTATTTGAGGTTTTTGTGCTTAAAAATAACTGGGCACAACATGCTTTTGTTCCTGGGTGAGTTCTACTTTGTTGGTTGTTTTCCCAGCTGTGGTGACTTCAACATATGTGTGCATTTTATTTCAATTGTTTTTTGTCTATATCTTGTTTCATATAACAGAAAGTATAAAAAGAATCAGTGATTTAGAACTTTTTGAAATAGATTTCTGAGAGAGATACTTGAAGTTTTGTGACATCTGGGACCAGATAGGTCTTGTTAGTGGAGGGGGTAGTAGAATAACAGAGACATTGTTTTACATGATTTGAATTCTTCCTCTTATTGACTCACTATTACAAATAGTATTACTTCAAAGTCTTTAGTGGAAAGAAAATAATTTTGTCTGAACTCACATTTTTTGCTTTAATTGGGACACACTACACATTTATAATTGACTTTAAATCTAAAACCTTCTTTCCTTCTTTTAAAATCACAGATATGAATTTATAATGCTAAAATAGCATCTACTAATTTATATGAAATAGTCCAAACTATTTTCGCTTCACACTATATGTAACATAGACTGTAATAATAGTGAGTAATATAGTATGCAATAATTTACTTTGGGGAAAGTAAATTATAGTGGATTTTGTGAGATAATGAGTAATATTAAAAATTATATTTGATTCTATTAAAATGTTCAGTTACATCTAAAAATAACTCATAGTTATAAACTAATGCTAAAAAGTAGGATTGTTTATTGGAAAAAGCCAGAAGTTTCAATAAGCTTGCTTTTTAAACATTGACTTGGATCTGGGCTTTGGTGGCTCATGCCTGAAATCCTAACTACTCAGTAGTCTGAGATCGAGGATAGTGGTTCAAAGCCAGAATGGGCAGAAAAGTCTGTGAGACTCTTATCTCCAACAACCCACTTGAAAACTAGAAATGGCACTGTGGCTCATGTGGTACAGTGGTATCAATGAGCTGAAGAACTCATTGAAATCTGCGACCAGGCCCAGAGGTCAAGACCCACGACCACCAAAAAAAAAAATTGACATGTATTTTTACTTTATTATTTCATGATTTCTTATTGTGAAAATACATACAGAGGGGTTACAATTACATGAGCAAGGTAATCTTATCAAACATTGTTTCCCCCTCCTTTGTTTTCCCTTACCATTCCTTCCCATCTTCCCTCCAAAGTAACCCAGGTGCCAAAGTTGTAAAGTTCATTTTCCGACATAACTTGTTGTATATCTGATTGTTGCATGTGACCACCTGTATCCCTATTTAAGCAACTTGTTTTGCCCTTCCTCTCCACAAATTATACCAACATCAAATACAGTGAAAACAAGGGTTATGTCATGGGGGAGGGACATACAAAGCAACAAAAAATCATCTTATAAATATGCTAAAAACAATAGCAAGAGAAAAAAAATTTGAGTCCTTATGTTTGGGCTCATTTCGCCTAACATCAACTTATCTGACCATTTCTGCTTGTCCAAGACATATAGTTGTAATTGCGAATAAGGAAAACCATGGGACATATATTTCTTGGAGTCTGGCTTACTTCAATTAATATAATTTTTTCCAAGTCTTTCAATTTCCCAAAAAAACGGGGCAATATCATTCTTTCTGATGGAGGCATAGAATTCCATTGTGTATATATACCACATTTTCTTGATCCATTCATTTACTGAGGGGTATCTGGGTTGGTTCCATATTTTAGCTATAGTAAATAATGCTGCAATAAACATAAATGTGCTGGTAGGTTTAGTATGGTCATGTTTGTGAACATTTGGGTAAGTGCCCAAAAGTGAAATTGCTGGGAAATAGCGGAGCACAATGTGGAGTCTTTTCAAGAACCTCTATACTACTGTCCACAGTGGTTGAAAAAGTTTACACGCCCACCAACAACACAATAGGGTTCCCTTCTCTCCACATCCCCTCCAGGTTCTGTTGTTGTTAGAGTTCTTATTTATGGACATTTTAACTGGGGTGAGGTGGTATCTCAATGTTGTTTTCATTTGCATTTCTTTTATGGCTAGGGAGGTTGAGCATTTCTTCACGTGTCTATTGGCTATCTTTCTTCTTCATAGAAGTTTCTCTTTAAGTCTTTAGCCCACTTATTTGTTGGGCAGTTGTTTCTTTGAGAATTTGTTGTTGGTGGATTTAATTGTTTGAGTTCCAGATATATTTTAGTTATGGGACCCTTGTCCGTTGTATGGCTAGTGAATATCTTCTTCCAATCTGTGGACTTTCTATTGATCTTGATAGCTTTATCCATTGCCACGTAGAAGCTCTGCAATTTCATGAAATCCCATTTTGTCCAACCTTTCTTTCATGTGTTGTGTTTCTGGGTCTCTATTAAGAAAATTTTGGCCTATGCAAAGGAGACCAAGTGTGTCTGATATGACTCCAGGACTTTGATCCATTTGAAGTTGATTCTGATGTAGGGTGATATATAAGGATGTAGCCTTAGTTTTCTACAAGTAAGTAACCAATTTTAACAGCACCATTTACTGAAGAGGCTGTATTTCTTCCATTTTATTTTTTAGCTCCCTTATTGAAGATAAGATGGTTATAGGTCTGTGGGTTCATTTCTAGGTTTTCAATTCTATTCCCTTGGCACTGAGATCTATTCTTGTGCCTGTACCAAGCTCTTTTGATTACTATGGCTTTGTAGTAGAGTGTGAAATTTGGTATTGATATTCCTCCAGCACTGTTCTTTCTGTTAAGGACCATTTTTATATTTGGAGTCTTTGATTGTTCCATATGAATTTTTGGATTGCCTCTTCTATTTCCTTGAAGAATAAGGATGGAATATTAATAGGTATTGCATTGAATTTGAAGATAGCCTTGGGAAGTATTGCCATTTTCATGATGTTGATCTTTCCAATCCAGGAGCGTGGGAGTTTTTGCCACTTTCTTTTTTTTATGTAACTTTTTTATTTTTAATGTATTTATTTAATTGTGAAAATAGTGTACAGAAGAGTTACAATTACATGGGAATGATAATGAGTACATTTCTTATAAAAAATTGTAGCCTCCTCCTTTGTTTCCCCCTCCCATCCCACCCTCCCACCCCAGCCAGCACTCCTCCCTCACCAAAGTTGTAAAGTTCGTTTTCGACATAACGACTTGTACATCTAATTGTTTCATTGAGGTTCCCTTCCCCTCCACAAATTATAACAGCATCAAATACAGTGAATGGAGGGGTTATACCGTGGGGGAGGGACATACAAAGCAACAAAGAAATAATCTTATAAATGTGTTAGAAACAATTGCAGGAAAGAAAAAAAAACATTTGAATACATATCTTAGGGTTCATTTGCCTAACATCAATTTATCTGACCTTTTCTGCTTGACTCAGACATATACTATTTATTGCAAATAAGGGAAACCATGGGGCCTAAGTTTCTTTGGGCCTGGCTTACATCACAATATAATATTTTCCCAAGTCTTCCCATTTACTAACAAATGGTGCAATGTCATTCTTTCTGGTGGAGGCATAGAATTCCATTGTGTATATATACCACATTTTCTTGATCAAATCATCTACTGAGGGACATCTGGGTTGGTTCCATCTTAGCTAGGGTAAATAAGGCTGCAATAAACACAGTCGTCCTAGTAGCTTTAGTGTGGTCTTGTTTGTGAACATTTGGGTAAATGCCAAAAGTGGGATTGCTGGGTCATAGGGGAGATCTATGTGGAGTCTTTTGAGGAACCTCCATAATACTTTCCAAAGTGGTTGAACAAGTTTACACTCCCATCAACAATGCAGTAAGAATCCCTTCTGTCCACATCTGCTCCAGCATATGTTGTTATTAAAGTTCTTGTTTATAGTCATTCTAACTGAAGTGAGGCGATATCTCAACGTTGTTGTGATTTGCATTACTTTTATAGCTAGAGAGGTTGAGCATTTCTTCATGTGTCTATCAGCGATCCTTCTTTCCTCTTCAGAGAAATTTCTCTGTAAGTCTTTAGCCCACTTGTTTATTAGGTAGTTGTTTCGTTGAAAATTTGTTGTTGGGGAATTTAATTTTTTGAGTTCCAGTTATATTTTAGATATGAGATTCTTGTCTGTTGTATTGCTAGTGAAGATCTTCTCCCAATCCGTGGGCTTTCTATTGTTCTGGCTAGCTATGTCCTTTGCCATGCAGAAGCTCTGCAATTTCATGCGATCCCATTTGTCCAACCTTTCTTTGATGTGTTGTGTTTCTGGGTCTCTATTAAAAAAATTTCGGCCTGTGCCAAGGAGATCTAAGGTTTGTTCTATTCCATCCTGTAAAGTTTTCAGAATGTCTGCTTTGACTCTGAGGTCTTTGATCCATTTGCAGCTGATTCTGGTGCAGGGTGATATATAAGGATCTAGCTTTAGTTTTCTACAAGTAGTTAACCAATTTAGCCATCACCATTTACTGAAGAGCCTGTCTTTCTTCCATTCCTTTTTTTTAGCTCCCTTATTGAAGATTAGATGGCTATAGGGCTGTAGGTTCATTTCTGGGTTTTAAATTCTATTCCATTGGTCCTGAGGTCTGTTCTTGTGCCTGTACCAAGCTGTTTTGATTACTATGGCTTTGTAGTAGAGTTTGAAATTTGGTATTGATATTCCTCTAGCACTGTTCTTCCTGTTGAGGATCGTTTTTGCTATTCGGAGTCTTTTATTGTCTCATATGACTTTTTGGATTGCCTCTTTTATTTCCTTGAAGAATGAGATTGGAATATTGATAGGTATCGCATTGAATTTGTAGATAGCCATGGGAAGTATTGCCATTTTCACGATGTTGGTCTTTCCAATTCAGGAGCTTAGGAGGTTTTGCCACTTTCTACATTCTCTTTTGATTTCCTTTCTCAAGTTTTTAAGGTTTTCATCATAGAGGTCCTTCACTTCTTTGGTTGTTAATTCCTAGGTTTTTTGTTTTTTTTTTTGTGGGGCTATTATGAATGGAGTTGCTTTCCTAATTTCAGCCACACTTTTCTCATTGTTGGCATACAGAAAAGCCATTGATTTTTGGGGGTTAATTTTATACCCTGCTACTTTGCCAAAGTTTTTATTCAGCTTGAATAATTTGAGATTGGAGTCAATGGGATTCTTTTAGTACAAGATCCTGCCATCTGCAAAGAGGGAGAGTTTTATTTCTTCTTTCCCTCTTTGGATCCCCTCTATGTTTGCATCTTGTCTTATTGATGTAGCTAGGCATTCTAATACTAGATTAAAGAGAAGAGAGAGTACATCTTTGTCTTGTTCCTGAGTTAAGAGGAAATTGCTTTAGTTTTTCACCATTATATATAATGCTGGGTGTAGGTTTGTCATATACAGCCTTTATTGTATTGAGGAATGTTCCATGGATTTCTAGTTTTTCCAGAACCTTCATCATAAAGGACTGTTGTATCTGTCAAATTCTTTTTCTGCATCTATTGAGATAACCATGTGGTTCTTATCCTTGCTCCTGTTGATGTGATGAATTATATTAATTCATATGTGTATATTGAACCAGCTTTGCATCACTGAAATGAATCCTGTTTGATCGGGGTGTATGATTTTTTTGAATGAATTGTTGAAGTTGATTGGTCAGAATTTTGTTGAGAAGTTTTGCATCAATATTCAACAAAGAAATGTGTCTATAGTTCTCTTTCTTTGATGAGTCCCTGTCTGTTTTTGGGATGAGGTTTTTGATGGCTTTATAGAATGAATTTGGTAGTGAATTTTCTCTTTCAATTTCATTGAAGAGTTGGAGGAGTATTGGTGTTAGCTCTGCTTTGAATGCCTTGTAGAATTCAGCTCTAAATCCATCTGGTCCTGGGTTTTTCTTAGATTTGAGTTCTCTTATTGCTGTTTATATTTCAATACTTGACATGTGCCTGTTAAGTTTGTTTAGTTTCAGCATGTCAATATTTGCTAGGAAAAGTTCATTTCTACCTGGTTCTCAAACATTTTAGCATAACGTTCTGAGAATTATTCCATTATAACGTTCTGGATCTTGGATTTTTTCTGTGGTGATGTTTCCATTCTCATCTCTGAGTTTGTTTATTTGGGTGTGTGCTCTTCTTTTTCTGATAAGATTTGCTAAGGATCTGTCAATTTTGTTATTTTTTTCAAAGAACCAACTCATTGTTTTTTTGATTCTTTCTATGTTTTTTTTTGGATTCTGATTCCTTTAATTCTGGTTTCATTTTGATTATTATTTTCCATCTACTTGACTGAGGTTTATTTTTTTGCTCTTTTTCAAGGAGGTTCAGATGTCTTATTGAATTGTTAATTTCAGATTTCTCTAATTTGTTGGTGTAGGAACTCAAAGGTATAAATTTGCCTCTGAGTATTTCATTTGCTGTGTACCAGTGTAGCTGGTAATATATGTGTTAATTTTTGTTGAATATTATAAACATTTGCATATTCTTCCTAATCTCTTCCAGGACTCAATGGTGAATCACCAATGTATTATTCAGCCTTCATTTGTTACAAGACTTTCTTTGGTGGGTTTGAATGTTGAGTTCTAATTTTATTTCCTTGGTTGCTGTTTCTTGGCCTTTATTTTGGTGTTGTTGGTTTTCTATGTGTAGGATTTCTCTAAGTAACTTTTGTAAGTCTGGTTTGGTGGAGACATATTGTTTCAATTTTTCTTTGCTCTGACCCATTTTTATTTTACTTCCGGTTATGAAGGAGAGTTTAACTGGTTTCTATATTCTTGATTGATAGTTGTTTGTCTTTAGGATATGGCATACACCATTCCAGGCTCTTCTTGCTTTGTGTGTGCTGAGAAAGCTGAGGCGATTCTAATTGGTTTCCTTTTATAGGTGATTGATATTTTCTCCTTGACAGCTGTAAGGATCCTTTCCTTGGTCGGAATTGATCCTGTGTAGATTATAATGTGATGGTGGGATGTCCTGTTCTGATCTGGTCTATTTGGGGTGCTAAAAGCTTCTTATATCTGAATAGGCCTATCTTTTTGTATGTTTAGGAAGCTCTCTGCTAAAATTGTGTTAAATAAATTTCCTAGACCAATAACATTTCTTGTGTTTTTCTGGCTTGTTCTGCCCATTTGGAATGAAAGTAAAACCAATTTTGTGCTAGAACACTATTTTAAGGCAAGCATCGACCAGAGTCCTGTACTTTCACAGTCAAAAGTCTGCAGATACAATCTAGTTCAACAGATACAATTTATTCAACATCAAACAACCATGGACTAGTGGACTAAGAATAGCAAAAAGGATTTGGCACACCAAAAATTATTAAGTATAGGGAGAAATATGGAGAAAAATAGGATTAGAGTGATGTGGAGAGGTAAAAGAACAAGGAATTTAACCAAGTCCTAATCTTTGAGAGGGAAATGGATTAGACATAATGATAGAGATTTTTTTAAAATAAAGAAAAATGGATTAACAAAAATTTAAATTTAAGAAGTGAAACACCCAAAATTATGTAAGTTTAAAGAAATGAAATTGAGAGAAGAAAAGGATAGGATGAAATGAGAGGAGGGACAGAAAGGAAACATGAAAAATTAAAAAATAAAATTTTTAAAATTAGTTACGTGAAAATTAAATAGACAAAAAGAGATAATAGTGCTATTAACGAACTTAAGCCTAAGACGTTTTGAATTGAGTAAAAAATCTCAGGATTAAGTATGTACACATGGGGAATAAGGTCTAATAATTGACCACAGGGATATATCTGGGGATGAGCAGATCATCAATTAAGTCACACAAAAAAGAAAGAAAGAGAGAAAAAAATGAAAACAATAAAAAAGGACCAAAAGTTCAAAAGAGGTTAAAAAACACACGGACACATACAGACCAAAAACAAAAATTATGAGAATAAAAATTAACATCAAACACTTTTAAATAAAATAAAAATTGAAAACAAATTTTCAAAAGTTCTTTGATTTTTCGGGTTTTTTTTGGGGGGGAGGGGGAGAAAAATGGGAAGACCCTGTATCTCCCCTGTGTCTGTAACCAGTCTTTTGGTGGAGTCTCTGGTCTGCTTTTGGTGTTTGGTATTCTTATGGCTTGATTGTTTTCTTAAGTCAGTTTTTTGGAGCAAGCAGAAAAATGCTCAGCTTTACCCAGGATTTTGTGATCCTCCTCCCAGGCTATTTCAGTGGGAGGGAGATCTGCTTTGAGGATCACAAAAGAGGGAGATAGCTGTTTCCTCCAGTGTGGAGATGCTGTTATGATGCTAGGTTCTGGATAGGGTTGAGGCATTTCAGGGAAAAGCCTGAGTGGCTAGCTCCTGAAACACTCAAATATCCCATTCTTAGGGTTTATGTTTAGTGAGTTTCAATTGTTTTTCTAGGCTGCTGTACAGAAGGGCAGCCTCTGGCTCTGTTTACCCTGTGAAGAAAATCACTCCTCGGAGGGCAGAGTGTCCACTGGCTGGGCGGGGTGACATTCCTCTGGGTGGAGCTGAGCCTGTCAGGTCATGTCTACTTCCTGTGACCTGCAAAATGACTCTTGTTTTCTTCCAAGGCCTGAGTTGGAGCTACCTGCTCAGCCTGGCCTTTGTCAGTATCATAGATGTAGATCTCTGGTTGTGGGCAAGGGGTGGCCTTCCCTACACTGCTCCCTGAGAAGGAGTGAGGATGTCAGGGTTCTACTCATGCCAGAGTCTTGGTTCCTGGGTTGTTTCTGGTCTGCAATCTGCAGGATGATGCTTTCTGCTCCTTGTCAGTTTTTGCTGGTGTTGAGTAGAATCTGCTCACTGGCCACATCTGGGGCCTTTGTCGGGGACTCTCTGTAGGTATGGTGTCTATGGCCACTGGCGCTCTCCCTACTGCTGCTGCAGCTGTAGATACTGGCAAATGCTCAGATCTGTCATCTTTCTTGGCTTTTCCGTCTCTGGCCAAACTCTCTGTACTGTGATGGCACACTTGGTGTGACTCTCTTGCCTAGGACTGTTCACTGGAACACTAAAACTGCTTTCTATGTGAGAGCTTGTTTAGCCTCCAGCTTCTCCTCCTCCATCTTCCCCCAAATTCTCATGATTTTTTTATGAGTGTTTTTTTTATTGATAAATGATATTGGTGTTTATATTTTGTGTTTGCATAAAATGAGCTTACTATTCTCTTAATTTAATAAAAATAAACTCTCTGATCCTATGACAGCATAAATTTTGTGAGTAATGTTTAAGACTAGATTGCCTTTCTGAAAAAAAAAAAATCACCACCCAAAAAAGAGGAACAAAGGAAAATAAAATATGACAGAAACTTATAAATCTTAATGGACTAGGGGCTGGAAGGTGGCTCTGTGGTAGAGTGCTTGCCTAGCATGCATGAAGCCCTGGGTTGGATTCCTCAGTACCATATACACAGAAAAAAGCCAGAAGTGGCGCTGTGGCTCAAGTGGTAGAGTGCCAGCCTTGAGCAAAAGAAACTCAGGGACAGTGCCCAGGCCCTGAGTTCAAGACCCAGGACTGGCAAAAAAATAAATAAATAAATAAATCTTAATGGACTAATAGTCTGTCAGTTTGTTTTAACTTTTAATCAAAAATTAAAGTAATACTTGATAATATTTTATTAACATTTAAATTTCTTCATCGTTGCTATATAAGATACACTTTAAAAAGAAATTCAACAGGTGAAAGTGTTTTTTCCTTAATAGTCTGTCAGTTTGTTTTAAATTTTAATCAAAAATTAAAGTAATACTTGAAAATATTTTATTAATATATTTAAATTTAAATTTCTTCATCCTTGTCATTTAAAGTACACTTTAAAAAGAAATTCAACAGGTGACAGTGATTTTTCCTTACTTTTCCAAAGAAATGATCATTTCATCATTATAGCGTATAGCACAATATACCCAGAAAGCATTTGTTAAGGAAAAAAAATTCGCATTCTTTGGTTTGCTTCAGTCTGTATTTAAAGCTGCATATCACATCTTACCCACCCTATTGTCTGTCTTCTCAGTTGAAACATTTCATTTTTTTCCCTGGTGTGTCAGCCAGCAAATCTGTATAAAACAACATACTTTCATTCATCCTGCTTTCCAAAATATATCTCACAAATGCCTAGAACGAAGCACAACCTGAAATATCTGTGGATTTTTCCACCTAGAGTACGAAGTAATCACTTTCCATACTCCATAGAACCAGCTTTTCACTGGCATTAATTGCTCTGTCACTTCCATGCTTTAGAACAACAGCATTTGACAATGGCATACCTTTTAATTGGTTTACCACGTTTGGTTTGTTTTCAGCAAGGACTGTCTTTCACAGAAGATGGTAATAGATGAGGTTTGCAATTATGTAATTTAAAAGGTCTTTAAATTGTGGATATAGAATATCCATTTCAGTGACTAAATATTTAAATTAAATCCTACAATGTATACTCCTTCAATTTTCTGGCTGAAGTTTTCTACAATCTAGATATACATATATTTTTTTGGAGAGAGGCCAGTTGTGGGGCCTGAAATCTGGGCCTGGGCGCTGTACCTCAGCTCTTCAGCTCAAGGCTAGCTCTCTACCGCTTGAGCCACAGTGCCACTTCTGGCTTTTTTCTTTTTGCTTATATGGTGCTGAGGAATCGAACCCAGGGCCTCATGCATGCAAGGCAAGCGCTCTACCACTGAGCCACTTTCCCATCCCTAGATATTTTTAAAGGAAATTTTGTACGTTGTTTCTTTGGTGACAATGTAATTGGAACACTTAAAATTTTCATATACCATTGCCGTCTTAAATGAGGTGGATGTACATGGATGTACATACATATAGAACTTTTTGGACGTCATTAATGTTTGAATATTGGATCTGATTAGGAATTGTGGCAGGCTTTCATGGTATGAGAAGGAAAACAAAAGGCCATACTAATAGTTTTATTTGTTACATTGCTAAATAAGTTTATTATTAGCTTATGTGTGTTTACAAACATACACACATACACACAGATATACACATGTGCAGTATGAAGACCCAGTCAGTCTGCAAGAAAACATTTTAATAGGAATTCCATAAAATATTTAGTCTGCTGAGATCTGATTAGAATTTATAGCAATATCTAGTTGCTTTCACCCCTGGGCAAGTTATTACCATTGGTGAAGATGTTGCCATTTGAATTTAGAATGCCCCAGAAAGTCCTATGTGTTAAAGAAAAATAACTTTCCCTTTTCTCCCATACTGTGGAGAATACCTGAATAGTTCTTCTGGAGATTATTTTTTTTCAGAGTGAAACCTATTAGAACATGGACTCTCATCTACTTTCTTCTTTTATCTTTTAATCATTCTAGGTCAAAAACATTTCTCTTTGACATACTACCCACCTTGACATTGTCTTGTCACAGCCCCCCAAAGCAATAAAACCAACTGAACATACACTGAAACATTCCAACTTGTAAATCTGAGTAAGACTTTCTGCTTAATAAATGGACATTATCACTTATTAAGGTAGGTTTAACGCTAATAAAAAAGTCTAATCTTTCTAACAATGTAGAGTATATAAAAATATATTTCATTATAAAATATATAACTCCATGTTGTATTTTGTGTTTTTGTTTCTGTAGATCCTAGGGCTTAAACTCAGGGCCTGGATGGTGCTTATGTGTTCAAGGCCAGTTCTCTACATAAAATCTGAACTGGAACTTCATTTCTCCTGGTGGTTAATTGGAAATAAGAATCTAATGAACGTTCCTATTCAGGCTGGCCTAGACATGTTGCATATTTTATGAAATTCCAATTCTCAGTATTGTATAGATCCTCCAACTACAATATTAAAAAAACTTAAAACATGCTAAGGGTATTTTTAAAGCATAAAATGAAGGAAGAATGTTCTCCTTTACAAATCTATGCACAATCTATGCTAAACTATTGATATTTTATTGTACTTTTCCTGCAACCAGTTTAATATAGTTTAATACTTGTCACACCAAATTTCTCTATATTCTACTGGAGATTTACTTTTTCATGTATGTGTGTATATGTATAAAATATGTGTATCTATCTATATATGTTCCAATGTGGATTATTGGACTTGAAACTGCTTTGTTTTGCTGTTCAGAAATTGAACCTTGTCAGCTCATCCTGTGACAATATCTGTGCTCATTCTCATCATTCCTTTATTTACCAAACCATTAGCCTTCTAAACTTTGCTTCATTTCCTGGGTATGTATACCAATTAGTCCAACCAATATCCACCTAGATGGTTCTATTTTATGTTTATTTATTTCATATTATTTTGGGGGGTCCGGTCGTGGGGCCTGAACTCTGGGCCTGGGTGCTGTTCCTCAGCTCTTCAGCTCAAGGCTAGTGCTCTACTAGTTGAGCCACAGCGCCACTTCTGCCTTTTTAATTTGTGCTTATGTGGTGCTGAGGATCGAACCCATGGCCTCAGGCATGCAAGGCAAGCGCTCTACCACTGAGCCACCTTCCCAGCCTCCAGAGGGTTTTAATAAATCAAGCCTTAAGGAAGAAAGATAACATGAAGTGACAACTACAGAAATTCTACAGAGACCTGACAACTTTCACATTTCTGCCTTCGTTCTCTTCTCATACTTCAGAAAGCATTGACTAACATTATAAATATACTGCAATTATAACTTAAGGATCAGTATTTTTTTCCAACTGGAAGCCTTCTTTTCCATGATTTTTGACATAAAATTTTGGGAGATTTTTTTTTTGTTTGTGATGGGATTCCAATCAAAACAAAGCTCTGTATATCAAGAAAGCCAATGTTTTCAACTCAGAGTACTAAACAAAAAGGGAGAAAATTATATAGGCAATATCAAGATATTTTGAAATTGTATACTTTTACTGAATAAAGTGGCTTAAACCTGTAATATTATCTGCTTAGAAAACAGAGATTAGAGAAGTCCAGTTCCAGACAAGCCCAGACAAAAAAAAGAAGTTCCAGAAAGCATTTGCTGGGTACAAAGTGTTTTGCTTGTGTTAGGAGGACCACAGTCCAAGCAGGTCCAGGCATAGTGATACTACCTCAAAATAAGCAATCCAATTACAGTCTGCAGGCATGGAAGTAGTAGAGATGCTGTTTCACAAATATAGGGTTTTGGGTTCTATCCTCCAGTAACACTAGGCATTTACGAGAGTGCCAGGGTAAGAATTTGGCATTTCTAATGTCAAGACTTCATACTCATTTTACAACCTCTAATGAAATCTTTACTTCTTTTGCTATTTTTAAAAAACATGCCATAACTTTCATGCCCAAACCAAATAATTTCCTATTAGAGATTTTTTCCTATCCATTAAGTAATATATTATGTGTTGGATACTGTCATACTGAAATCTTTCCTATGATAAAAAACCCAATGCCTTAAAAAGTGACTGCATTTGGAAACAGAATCTCAAAGGTAGCATTTAAGTTGAAGTCTCCTCCAAGAGAAGCAGAAGGTTTTGAATATGCCAAGGAAAGAGGACTCAGAAGAAGCAACTCTGATCTTGGAGGTTTAGTTCCACCAGCTCAGAGGAAATGTATTTACAGTGTTAATGCTACTCAATCTGTGGTAGTTTATTATTATAATTACTAGCAAACATGTGTAATCTATAAGACATGAAAAGTCATTGCCTGTTGGGGTCCATGACTCATCTCTATAATGCTAGTGATTAAGAAGGATGAGACTTGGGGGATAATGGTTTTCAGTGAGGTAAGAAAGTTCATGAGGTTCTATCTCCAATTAACTATAAAAATTTCTGGACGGGGGCATGGTTCAAATGGTAGACTGACTCTTGTTAGCAAACTGAGCATGAGTTATGTTCAAGCCCCAAACTGGGAGAAATAAAAAATCCTTAGAAAACTATTATGAGAAACAGAATTATGAATAGGAAAGCAGAACCAAAAGAAATAAACTTATTGATACAGACAAAACTTCCCAATGTGAAATATGGCACAAACTGTAATATTTAAGGTTTTCCTTCTTATATAATAGAAATAAATGGTATTTTGATTTGACAAAACTAAAGTGTGAAACTGTAAGCAATAAATAATCACATTACTTTTGTGTTTCCATAATTTAACTTGTTTTTCTAAGAATTTATAGGATAGTGTAGCTTTGGAAAATCAATAAATGTTGAATTTTCATATAGGATTATATATCCTTGCAAGTGTTGTCTAAAACTGATCTACATTGCAATGATTGCCATTGATAGCTTTCTCAAGATTCCAAATGTTTATACTTTCAGCTGACCTTCCACAAAACTCATACCCCAAACATAACTTTTTAGTTTGTTCGTGCAATCATAGAAACATAAACATATGACCCAAAATGTTAATTACTTTTACCTGCTGTCATTAATGTAGTATAACTAATACAGTTAAGTATATACCTTGAGGAAAATAACATTCTTCCTTTGAAATACATGCTTCCAAACACACACACACACACACACACACACACACACACACACACACACACACAAACACGCACATACACATATTTACCACTCTGACTCAAGTTAGGTTCCTAAAATTGGGTATCAATCATCTAATAATCAAACTTTCCTGCCCAGACATAAAATACATTCATAATTCCACACATATAAAAATACCAGATCATTCAAAATAATGAGAATATTTAATGGAATCACCCAGCTCCTGTACCATCTACTCCCTGATTTAATTCATTTATGACAATGCATTTTTCATATCATAACTAAAAATAATTTTGAGTCTCTCTGATTAGCAGACAAAAATATGTTATCATATAATAGAAAATGTAAGTAAAATTACTTTTCCCTGTGTAATCTTTTATATATCTTATCAATAACTTCTTTTTCCTTGCATAGTCTGTTTCTGGCATTTTGCCCTAATGTCTAATATTAAATTACAAAGGACATGCCATATTCCTTAGTTCATTTTTCCTAAAGGTTATGCTTCGGAGTTGATTCTGACTTGTTTGATTATTCTAAATTAAATTTTCTCAACAACGTGAATAATTGTTTATATTACTCTTAAGCCATTTGAAATATCAAAAAGAACCGGAAATTCACTTTGGCAATAAGTTGTGAATGGCAGCAATGCTTGTGGGTGGAATGAAGGACTTGAATTACCTAGAGTTCCTTAAAAATGGCACTGTTCTTTAAAAGGCCTAAGATTTAGTAAGCTTTTAAAGGGTAGTCTTCATAGTTCATCTAAGAAGATAACAGTATGCTTTTCATCACATTCTTGCCTGCAAAGCACAAATATTATTTCCCTTGTACAGTACATGCCCAGCTGCTACTGTAGTGAAACCCACAAACAATTGCACAGCTGTGTTAGGTGCTCTGGATTTTGAAATTTTCTTCCAGTAGCCCTAGTGATTTGAGCCCAGATCCATGGGATAGGCACATAATCTACAATTACAAAGCACCACAATATACAAAGACCACGTGCAAACTGAGGTTCAATATTCTTCTTTGTTGTTCCCTTTTTGTCTTATTGATTGTCTTTTAAGGAGCTAGAGGCTGTTTATTTCTCATTATTGTTGATGTAACTTAAATAAATTACCAGATTTTTCAAATAAAATAAAGAGATATAAAAAGACATATTCATCCATAAAATAAACATTTCAGTGATGTTTTTTATTCTAGTCCTGTTTTCAGTTATCTTCATATAGTGTTGATATGAGTCAAGTATATGTGTAAATTGACACGTATTAAGCACACAGAACTCTTGAATCTTTGGGTTTGATTTTTATATAAACCACCTAGAAATGAAAATTATCACTTGCTTCCTGTCTTAAATAATCTACTTAAAACAAGTTGTATTGAATTTTTTCTCTTAAAATATTTTTTCCCAGTCCTGAGTTATATATTATATATTATTTTAAAGTGTGAAAATACCCTACAGAGGGGTTACAATTACATGGGCAAGGAAATAAATACATTTCTTATCAAACATTTTTGTCTCTTCCTTTTTTTCCTCTTCCCATCCCTTCCCATCTCCCCGTTGGTATAATTTGTGGAAGGGAAAAAATAAATTGTTTAAATAGGGATACAGACGGACCCATCGCAACAATGAGATTTACAAGAAGTTATGTCTAAAAACCATCTTTACTAGTTTTATTAATTTTATCAATAGATCTCATAATCTATGGAATTGATTCATTGCAAAAGTATTTGATTTCTAATTTCCACTGGATTAATATTACATTTATTTACTTTTATTACACATGAAATAATGACATTCTTGTGGAAAAAACATCCCTGGTTTTCATTTTGGTTGCCAAAATGGAACTCTTAGACATTTTGAAAATTTAACTTTAAATCCGAACCTTCAAATTTCACTAGGACTTGAATTGTGTTACTTACAAATTTAATATTAAAATAAAAAGCATTATTAAATAAAAAGCAACATTGTAAGTTATCATACCTTAGTCCCTGAAATGACTTTATGATTAAAACAATTATATTTATATAACATGATATACATACTCAAACAAACGATGAGACATGGAAACAGAAGTCTCCTTTTTTGTTTTGTGTTTGTTGTTCTTTATAGTTTGTGATGATTCTGTCTTTATCTTATGTCTGGTATATTCATTGTACGTCTTCAGGAAGGTGAGGGGTGGGCACAGAGCTTTAAGGAAAAGGGTGAAATATTGCAGCAGTGGAGTTCATTGAACATTGATGAAAGTAAACTATTTTACAATTGGATAGGGACAGGAGGGAGGGACTAGGAGCAAGTGAGGGAACCAAAGATATTTCGTAAAAGGAAATGTACTTATTACCTGACTCATGTAATTGTAATCCCTCTATAAATCACCTTAATAATAACAACAGAGAAATTTTTAAAAGTCAGACAGAATATTGCTTCTTAGAGTTCTAGAAGTTTTTTGTTCACTGGTTTGAGCTGGTTGAGTCTATCTCTGAAAATAGCTACATTGACATTCATTGAGTGAATTTGTGAGTTACTAGTAGATAAAAGTCAATTATGATTGCTTGTATGTTTTTTTGAAACTCTGATTTATTTATTGCTTTAATCTAATTTGTAGTATTCCTATCTACCGGTTTTTGGTTTGGCTTGTTCTTGTTTTTCAAGTACCTAGTGGTGCACCATTAGTGCTGAATCAAGATTGTTCTAATTTATTGCTGTACGTACTCAAAGCTATAAATTTTCTTCTGAGTATTGCCTGTGTTGTTGTATCCCAGAGGAGGTAGTATTTTGTGTGTTCACTTCCACTAAATTCCATAAACATTGGAACTTCCCTCCATATCTCTTCAGTGACTCACTGATGATTTAGCAATGTGTTATTCAGTCTCTGTGAGTTTCAGAATTTTCTGTGATGCCTTTTGATGTCAATATCTAATTTGGTCCCAACATAGTCTGACAGGGTGCAAGGAGTAATTTCATTTTTATTTTTGAATTTTCACAGATTTTCCTTGTGATTGAAGATATATATTTTGGAGAACATTTGATGGGCTCCTGAAAGAGATATATATTTTGATGCTGCTAGGTGAAAAATTCTGTAGATATATACTAGTTATAAACTAGGAATATATTGTCATTACAGTTACTTAGCTCTGAAGATTTTTTTTGCTAAGTTTTTACCTGGCTGGCCTATCCAGAGGTAAGAATGATGTGCTCAAACAACCAACAATGTGTTTGGATGTATGCATATGTTTAACTTAAGTGGCATTTGTCTGATGAACTTGGGAGCTCTAGGATTCAGGGCATTGATATTTAGAATTGTTATATCCCCGTGATGGAGAGCTTTCTTTGTCAATATTTAATACCGTTTTTTTGTCTCTTTTTACTTTCATACCAATTTTGATTTAAAGCCTATTTTATCTAATATTTTTATACCTACTCTAGCCTGTTTATGAAGTCCATTTTTAATTTGTGAACCCTAAGATATGTATTCAAATGTTTTTTCTTCATGCAATTGTTTCCAACATATTTATAAGATTATTTCCTAGTTGCTTTGTATGTCCCTCCCCAACGGTATAACCCCTACTTTCACTTTATTTGATGTTGATATAATTTGTGGAGTGGAAGGGAAAAAACAGATCATTTAAGTAGGGATACAGGTGGACCCATTGCAACAATGAGATGTACAAGTCGATTTGTCAAAAACGAACTTTACAACTTTGGTGAGGAGGGGAGGGAGGGAGGTGGATTCAGTGAGCGGGGAGGATGGGAAGGGATGGGAAGGGGAAACAAAGGAGGAGGCGACAATGCTTGATAATAAATGTACTCATATCTTGCCCATGTAATTGTATCACCTCTTTAAAGTATTTTCAAATAAAAAAAGATGATGTACAGAAGGGTTACAATTACATAATCAGATATTGGACACTCTTTTGAACAGTCTCACCTCTTCCCTGATGTTCTCCCAGATTTACCCTTTCAACCTCCTTCTCCCATAAGTTGTATAGTTCATTTTTCAATGTAGTGTTTATTGAGTAGCACTGCTACATTTGTTCACCCTTTGCCCCACCATTTCTGTGTTTCCCCTTGCCCTTTCCAAACTTACATATAAGACCAAAGGAACAAAAATCAAAACAGCAGCAGAAGATAGGAGGAAAAAGCAAAATAATAAAACTCTCATTATCATTTCTTGGATATAATTTTGCTGAATATTATTTTATATGATAATACTCATATAGCTATTGAGCCTTTGTGATCTTCTCCAAAGGACTTCCTCCTTTGGTCTCACTGTATAAATTTTTGGAATCACATATAATTTATCTTGTCCAAGTCTAATGTTTTCTCTTTTACCATCCAAGTGTGTTTACTTGTAGAATTATAGGCACATTCTAATACAACAAATGAGGGAAATCAGGCAACCTACATACACACACACACACACACACACACACACACACACACACACACATATATACATACATACATACATATGTACATATGTACATATATATACAAGACATATATAGAATTTTATTGATCCCTATTAATAAGTATATATGTATGTATATATACACATATATACATATATATAAATAATCAAATTCCATTATTCCATCATAAAGAATAATACTGCACCATTCTTAAGGAAAATGAAATACTTAGAAATAATAATATTCAGTGAAATTAACTGCACTCAGAGAAACCTCGGTTGCATGATTTTCTTCATTTGTGGTAGATAGAAGGTTCTTATAAATGTAAAATTGTTTTTTAATTAATTAATTAATTAATTAATTTTATTGTGAAAATACCATACAGAGGACTTACAATTATATGGGAAAGATAACGAGTTCATTTTTTATCAAGCATTGTTGCCTCCTCTTTGTTTCCCCTTCCCATCCCTTCCCATACAATCCCCACCTCTCCCCACCTGATCCTCCCCCCTCCACCAAAGTTGTAAAGTTGTTTTTCGACATAACGTCTTGTACATCTCATTGTTGCAATGGGTCCACCTGTATCCCTAGTTAAATGATTTGTTTTTTCCCTTCCCCTCCACAAATTATACCAACATCAAATGCAGTGAAAGCGGGGGTTATACTGTGGGGGTTAAACATACTGGATGGTATACAAACAGGTACAAATGAATTATCTCAAGTATCAGTGTCTATGGAGAGTGAAAATACTATTATTATTCTCTTAAAAGATTGAGTCAAAGCCCCACAAAATAAATACCAGTAAATGTGTACTGCAAGAGAGGACAATGGGGGGCAATATTAGAGGGGTAGTAAATTGAAAGGGAAAAGGATAGAATACAGGCATTAAACTATTACATACTTCCCAGAATTGAAATATACAAAGCAAGGGGTAGTGTGAAATGGGAGTGAAGATGTTGAAGTGGTAACACAATTCCAGGTACATTGTACACATAAACTGCTTTGTTAAATGGCAAGTAATTGCATAACATTATATTGAGATACGTAAAGACTCGGGTTGATTGGGACGAGTGGATGAGGATATTGAAAGGGGTGACATTGACCAAGATGCACTGCATCCATAAACTGTTTCAGTGAATGGCAACTCCTTTGTACAACTACTTAGAGATATTAAAATATTCAAAAAATTAATTATGATAGTTGAATAGAGAGTTGCACATCAATTCAATTCCCATTTAAAAATACTGTTAACCTGGAGTTTTGGAGAATAAAATTCAAATTATAAAACATTATGAATCTTTTTTTCTGAAAATTTGAAATTTAAATCAAAACTACTTTGCTTTTTGTCAACCATTGGGCTGTTATTAGAGAATACTTCAAAGTAAGTGGCTTAAAAACATCAGGAGTATATTACTCATACTCTAGGAGCTTGAACATTGATTATAAAAATGGTTATTCAAATCAATTCCTTGTCTTATGGGGGTCTACTTTCTAGTTCATTATACTTTATTTGCTGGATGTTCACATGGCAGAGTAGTTATATTGGGCCTCTTTTATCAGGATCATTATTTCAGGGTCATCTCTGAAAGGGTGATTCTAATGTCACCAGACAGGGGAATACAATTTCAAAATGTGTATTTGGGAGGAGTTACATCGTCCAATATATTGTGCAACTTTTGCTTTAACTCAGTGTAGTTTATCATTTTGATACTATTTCATAGAAAATAATAACTTAAGGACAAACCTATAACAAGTAAAGTATGTGAATGATTCTTCTTACAATGGGAATAATTATAGTGATTGCAAAGCGAAGTATGATTGTTTTGTGGCTCTTGAACTACATCAAGGGTAATCATGTAAACATGGTGTGACCTTTCTAAGGCCCTTCTGATGTATTTGAACAATCTCCATTGAGTTAATTGCTTTCAGAAATACAGATCTCCTTTGATTTTAATAAGGTCTGCTATTAGGACTCCCACAGACACCAAAATTAGAGGATGCTAATTTCTCTGATAAAATACATAATTGTTATAATTAATATAACATGAGGATTGTAATATTATTAGCATTATAAATACTAGTGTTCACATTATATAATACATTTACATCCTTTGGTTGCATCAATTTTTAGAATATTTATAACTAAATTTATATTGTTTGTAAATAGTTATTTGATGATGTATAGAAAATGAGAAAAAGCTTTGTGTACATATTTACTACAGATGAAAAACATATTCACTTGGTTATTTCTGATCCTTCATTTGTTAGTTTCATTCATGCATAGAGAACAGGCAGAGAAGTGACAATTACAAACTTGCATTTACTAAAGGGTTAACTTACATGAAATTTATGTTCGGCTAAATAGCAGATTTTATAAATTAAATTGTTTTTGTCCCTTCCTTCCTTCCTTCATTTTTTCTTTCCTTCCTTCCTTCCTTTCTTTCTTCTTTCCTTTCTCCCTCCTTCCCTCCATCCCTACCTCTCTCTTTCTCCCTCTTCTTTCTTTCTCTCTCTTCTTTCTTTCTTTCTTTCTTTCTTTCTTTCTTTCTTTCTTTCTTTCTTTCTTTCTTTTCTTTCTTTCTTTCTTTCTCTCTCTCTCTCTTCTTTCTTTCTTTCTTTCTTCCATTCTTCCTTTCTTTCGTTTACTCAGAATACTTCTTAAGACTATAGAAGAAATACCAAATGTTGTACTCCAAGGTGTTATGAGGAATTATGACTATTAACTAGATTAACATTAATTTTAATAACCTATGCTATATCTTAAAACAAATTTTACTAAAAACCACTTCACAAAAGTTGCAGTATATGTAACAAATATTACTTTTCGTGATATTGTTTATTTCTTCAAACTAAAATAAGAATTTAGACATAATATTGTACGTGTCTCTCTGTGTATGTGTGTGTGTGTGTGTGTGTGTGTGTGTGTGTGTGTTTTGCTCTTGTAATTTGAACTAAAGGCCTATCCGTTAGTTTTATTCACTCAAGGATAGTGTCCTAACATTTGATCCACAACTCCACTTCTGGCTTTCTCTCTCTCTCTCTCTCTCTCTCTCTCTCTCTCTCTCTCTCTCTCTGTGTGTGATTGAGATGTGTCTCACAAAATTTCTTGCCAAGGCTGGCTTTAACCCCAGCTTCCAGAGTACCCAGGATTAGAAGCTTTTAGATATAATATATCTAAAAATAAAACAAATTTCTTGTTATTTGAATTCCAGAGGTCAATTTAACAAATTAACATTTAGATATTTATTTAGTTATTAAATCTGAACCTGCACTGTGGAAAAATACTTTTCATTTTTATGAAAAAATATACACTCGAAGGTTTAAATGACAGAATCTTTGGACAAATTGAAATACTTTATTGTTCAAAAGCTACAAAAGGAACATTAATCAAATGTCTCATGTAAGGTAAAATCAATAGGCTCTGTCAGGCTGAATGAAGCAATTTGTCATTAACATTACATTTTATCTATTGTGGCTACATGATTTTCTATTCTTTTTACCCTGAAATTTTTTGACATAAAAATGTAGATTCATATAATTCTTGAGTATGCAGAAATCTTAGGTACTGGTCATGTATTTCTGAGGTTCAAGTACCAAGTCATTTCAGAGGTTAATTTCATGTATTTTATGTCAACACTGATTTTTAGAAATTGAATCAATCTAAATATGAGATAACTAAAGCAAGATATTACATGACTTATCCAATTATTCCTATAGTTCTGAATATAACTTATTGTTGAATAGCAGGAAAATCATATTATACCTACTCTCTATAAGTGATAGTATTCATTTTTCTTCAACTTGAAAGAATGAACCTCACTATAGATGAAAAAAACTTGAATAAAAATGCCATAAAATTATGAATAATTCAAGTCATTATGAGTTAGATGTAATAGTCATTTTTGAAGATAATAAATGAAATATCTTGACGCTTCCTTATCTGTTAAATAAAATGTATTTGCACTCAAAATATTTCATTGGTCTCTCCAGCAATTGTATATCCTAACCAACTCCAAGCCAAATATCTCCTCTGATTAATTCAAGTAAATATTTAGGAACAGAAGTTATCACAATTGTACAGAAATATCTACCCACCACTCTAGAAATTAAATGTGAAATCATAAAGGATTGAGATTAATAATTAGTTTTCACTATGCTGCCATAAAGAGGTGGTGAACATTTTCAAGTCGACACAGTTGTAGAGATTTAGTAACTGAGGACTTGTGATCAATGAGGAAAATAAAATCAAAGTCCTTTCCTCCTCTTCCTTCTTTTTCTTCTCTGTCTCCTTCTCCCTTTCCTTCTTCCTCTACCTCTCCTCCTCCTCTTTTTTCTCCCTCTCCCACTCGTATTCCTCCTCTTCTTTACTTCCTCGCTTCCATAAATTCACATACTCCATTGCATGTTCCTGATATGGGGTACTGTGCCACCACCCACGCAAAGCAATGAGGATAAGAAACATAAACTGAAATGTATAAAATCAGAAGCCAAGATTAATCTGTCTTCCTTTTAGGTTGGTTTTATAAAATATTTTGTCATATTAATAGGAGACTGACATAGCATGCTCTCATTTATTATAAGGGATAAGATTTACTGGAAAAAAATCTGACCAACATCGCCGTAATGAAATGATTGCTTAAATTAATATGAAGGTAGGGCAAATCAACTTTAAAATATCACATGTACTTCAACAAGAGGCCAAAAATTTACTTTGCTCCTGTAAACAACCTTTGAATTCTATCTGTATTTTGTCCCTAAAATGACTTGTATTTTATTCTAATCATATTTTTAATTAACTTTAAGTACGAGATTGGGGGTTGCTGTTTGACCATGCAGTTTATAAATAGTGTTTAGTGAGTTATTTTGTTTTTCTTTTTCTCTCATGAGTTTTGAACTCTGGGTCTGGACGCTGCCCCTAAGCTCTTTTGGATGAACACTAGAACTCTATTACTGGAGGAACAGTAGCACTTTCAGATTTTTCTGAGATTTAACTGGAGATAAGAATCTCACAGACTTTCCTGCCTGGGATGGCTTCAAACCTCAATCCTCACCCTCCTGAGTATTTAGGATTACAGGCATGAAGCACTAGTGCCTGTCTTAATACAATGCTTCCTTTTTATTTTTTGGCCAGTCCTGGGTCTTGAACTTAGAGTCTTGACAATGGGCAATGTCCTTGAGATTCTTTTCCTCAGGCTAGCACTCTACAACTTGTATCACAGTGCCAATTCCAGAATTTTTTGTTTATGTAGTACTGAGGAATAAAACCGAGGGCTTCACACTACTACTAAGTCTATCACTAAGCCACATTCCCAGCCCAGTACAATGTATCTTGATCATCATTTTCCCTCATCCTTCTCAATCCTAACTCATCCCTCAATTTGCATAATTTTGTAGAATATTCACTGACTCACAATATCATATATAGTCACTTAGAGGATATGCAACAGATCATATTTTATTGATTCATCAACGTCCGAAACTTATGCATTACAGAATTCTGTGATTTTAATTTCTAAAATATCACTCAGATTCACCCACTTCTATTCTAAAATTTTCCTAAGGTTAATGCAAATGCAAACTGTAATTCTTCGATAAAGTACAATGTTTCATAGAAAGTTAGATATGGACTATGAACATCACCTTGAGTTCTAGAACATTTTATCATCACAACCCTCTCAAAATACTCCAATACTTATTAGTAGTTACTTCCTGTCATCATTTCAACCTACCACCCATTGACCAATCATTACTTCATAGTCTACCACTACAGATGTGCCAATTTTAAAAAGCTAATTCAATTAGAAAATGAAGTTTATTTTATCCATTTCTCCCATATTAGTGTTTCCCAAGTAAATTCATGTAAATTTTTCTCAAGGATAGACAATATTGTTTTGTATGCATGTGTATAATTGTATAACGTCCTCAATGGGCATTTCAATATTTTATTTTATATTGTTGTAAAAGGTTTTGCTATGTATATTCTTGTACATGTGTCTCATTGGGCATGTGTTGAAATCTGTTTTGTATATAAAATTATGATTCAAAAGGCTGGATAATAGAGCAACTATATGTATAATATCTTAAAGATTGTCAGTATGTTTAAAAACTGACTATATCATTTTAAGTGCTAAACACCAATGTATAAGGATTCAAATTTCTACATAGTGGTTGTGCAAACCTATCTTGTTGTATCTTTTCTTTATTGTGAAAATACTGTACAGAGGGGTTACAATTACATGGGCAAGATAATGAGTACATTTCTTATCAAGCATTGTAGCCTCCTCCTTTGTTTTCCCTTCCTATCCCTTCCAAGCCTTCCTCCCCCCAACCAAACCTCCCCCCACACCTCCACCAAAGTTGTAAAGTTCATTTTCGACATGACAACTTGTACTTCTCATTGTTGCAACAGGTCCACCTGTATCCTTATTTAAACGACTTGTTTTTCCCCTTCCCCTCCACAAATTATACCGACATCAAGTACAGTGAAAGCAGGGGTTATACTGTCGGGGAGGGACATACAAAGCAACAAAGAAATAATCATATAAATGCATTAGAAACAAATGCATGAAAGGAAAAAAAACATTTAAATACATATCTTATGGTTCATTTTCCTAACATCATTTATCTGACATTTTCTGCTGGACTCATACATATACTAACTTTTGCAAATGAGGGAAACCATGGGATATATGTTTCTTTGGGCCTGGCTTACTTCACTTAATATAATTTTTTCCAAGTATTTCCATTTCCTAACAAATGGGGCAATGGCATTCTTTCTGATGGAGGCAAAGAATTCCATTGTGTACCTATACCACATTTTCTTGATCCATTCATCAACTGAGGGGCATCTGGGTTGGTTCCATACCTTAGCTATAGTAAATAATACTGCAATAAACATAGTTGTGCTGGTAGCTTTAGTGTGGTCTTGTTTGTGAACATTTGGGTAAATGCCCCAAAGTGGGATTGCTGGGTCATAGGGGAGCTCTATGTGGAGTCTTTTGAGGAACCTCCGTACTACTTTCCAAAGTGGTTGAACAAGTTTACACTCCCAACAACAATGAAGTAAGGTTCCCTTCTGTCCACATCCCCTCCAGCATCTATTGTTATTAGTTTTCTTGATTTTTGCCATTCTAACTGGGGTGAGGTGGTATCTTAATATTGTTTTGATTTACATTTCTTTTATTGCTACGGAGGTTGAGCATTTCTTTATGTGTCTATTGGCCATCCTTCTTTCTTCGTCAGAGAAGTTTCTCTTTAAGTCTTTAGCCCACTTATTTATTGGGTAGTTGTTTCTTTGAGGATTTGTTTAGTTCCACTAATCTCTATATGTATGCAATGTCTAGGTATGTTATGATCTTTCCATATGTTATGTGGTTGTTGATATATTATTACAGAGATATGTATTTGGACTTTTTGATAACTTAGTCAGGAAGGTAATGTTTTTCATTGGCATTAATATGCTCTTAATATATTTCTGATTCAAGTCTCTTTAAATAAGCGTTTATGTATGCATACTATGTGTACGTATGCATATATTCATACTTACATGTGTATATATACAAATAACTATATATGTATACACATAAATGAATATACAGATGTATACATACATGTATATAGACAAATATGTATATTAATATTTTCCTTTGTCCGTAAGCTATCATTTTACTTTATTTGCCAAACATGTCCTTTATTGACTTTAGCATTAAGCCGTCTTAAATATAGGCTCAAGTCTAAAATTTTAGTATTATCTTAGACACCAATGGCATTCTATTCTAATAAGCCATGAGCCCACCGACTGTTGACTAAATTTCTTAGTTTGTTTACACAATTATTATAATTATGTATTTTCTCATCTATCATTGTTTCATTTCACTACAGAATCTGTATTTATCCTTTATGTCATACTTGAGTACCAATGCCTTTGGAAGATATTTATTAATTGGTGTATATTAATTTTACGAAGAAATCGTATTGAAATATTTTGCACACTCACATATTTATCAAGGGCCTGATTAACCTGTTTCTGTCTTTCTCCATTCCTATAGCCCTTTATTTTTCAATGGTTTTCTGTGAATATATTTGTGTTATCTCCACACATCGTCAAAATGTATTTCAGTTTTGTTCACCCACCATCATTGAAAATTATACCATGCTGAATATAAAGACTAAATTCTATATAAATAGAGACATACAATTTTTATGGATTGGAGGATGCATATTGTCTCCCGCTTCCTCCCCCCTCTCCCTTTTTTTTGGGTCATTCTTGGGGTTTAAAATCTGGGCCTGGGTAATGTGCCTCAGCTCTTCACCTCAAAGTGAGTGCTCTACCCCTTGAGCAACTTTGCCACTTCTAGATTTCTCGTGGTTAATTGGCTATAAGGGTCTCACAGACCTTCCCATTCCAGCTGGATTTGAACCACAATCCTCAGATCTCAGCCTCCTATGCAGTAAGGATTATAAGCATGAGCCATCAGCACCCAGCTTCACAATTTTATTTATAAGTTTTTGACAATTTCTTAAAACACCTGACCAACATTCTTTGATTCATTGACAAAGGAATATAAACTGGAATATATTTCTCTGTCCAATATTAAAGCTGTTAGTGTAAAATTGTCATATTTGTAGAGGAAAGATTATATAGCTCAATGGGTATCTAGGGCACCAGATTAGAGCCACATAAATATTATCAAGGAATATTTTATAAAAGTGTAAAACCAATCTCTTGTGGAATGACATTCTCTTTAATAGTGGTGATAGATTAGACAGTATTAGGGAGAATTAAAAAGCGAATGCTGACTTAAATATAACAATTTTTTCAAATATTATCTTAAAGCAGGTTTTGAAGGTGGCATATAAAACAAAAAAGTGATGTAAATATAAAGTAAAGGAAGATGTCTTGACAATTTTGGAGATGAAGCATACTTAAATATGGCATTAAAATTATAGGAAAGGAAAACTTGATATAGTGAAACTCAATAAAAGTTTAAAATAATTTAGTCTGTAAAATCTCATATACAAGTAGTGAATAGAAGTTTGGAGCCGGTGGCTCATGTATCACATCCTAGCTACTTGGAAGGCTGTGATTTGAGTATTGCTGTTTGAAGGCAGCCCACAAAATAAAGTTCCTGAGAATCTTATCTCTGCTTAATCAGTAAAAAATGTAGAACTGAGGCATGACTCAAATGGTAAATTGTTAACAAAATGCAACAAATCTCAGGGGCCCTGTGTTCAATCCCCAGGACCATACATACATGTAAAAAAGTAATAGTAGTAATACTAATAGTGATGATGATGATGATGATAATGATGATGATGATGAAACGTGCCCATAGTAAGGATAAAATAATTACAAATCCTATACCTGAAGACTGCCTCAAATCTAGAGTCTACATAGAACTCTCAAAACCTAATGTTAAAAAAATCAATTAGACAACATCAAAATACCTCTTGTGAAAAATAAGCACAAGAAAATAATCATTGGTAATCAAATGAATGCACATTAAAACTAACATGACATCATAAAACATGTATGAGAATTACTTCACATAATACAATAATGTCCATACTAAATGCGATCAAGAAGCAGAGAAACTGGATGTTGGCAGGAATGTCAAATGGGAAAGCTACTTTTGAAAACATTTTGACAGTTTCCTAGAATATGAAATATGCAACCACCCACAGTATAGCACAGGAATTGAGCTCTTCAGTCTTCGTCTCATGGAAATAATATGTTACATTCACCCAATGGCCAAAACACAGAGGTTTATAGCAGCATAATTTCCTCTAGTCAAAGAAATGGAAATCAGTTCAGGGTTTCTTTAGGTGATGGGAAAAGAATTATGCTACATTCTATAATGACAGAACCAAAGGCAACTCGTGGGAATACAATACAATATGAAGGCATACAACAACTGGCAATAATCTACCATAGATTTGATGGCAATCTTAAAAGCGTATTTATTGCATGATCTAGAAGTCGGAGCAAAAAAAAATGTGTTGGTTTCCAGTATGAAACAGGTTTTGGATGGGACAAAGAGAAGTAGTGGGTTTAATTATAAAAGGGAAACATGGGACAGACACATTTTTGGTAAAGAAACGTATCTGTAAATATGATATATGAATATAGAGTTGATAAAATTATATTGGACTTAATATTGCACAAAATAATTAAAACAACTGAAATTTGCATAAGGTACTTGTGAAATATTAATATCCGACTTACCATATCATACCTATAAATATTTAAAGAAATGGGAAAATATTCAAGGGATTTCTCTGTGTTCTTATTATAACATCATAACGAATCATACTAACCTCAATAGAATGTAAAGATATACAGAAAATAGAAGTCAATATTGAATATTTACATTGAAAAATATTCTGAGTCCAAACTTGGAATGAAATGTACCTTGCTAATTAGAAGGCAGAACTTTAGAACACTGAAATCCAGGGCCAGTTCTGACAAAAAAAAATCGTGAGAAACTACAAAAACAAAGAAAGCTAGATATAGTGTAATTTCCCTGTTATCTCACATTTGTGGAAGCCATAGGAAAGAGATTATTGCTCAAGAGAGGCTTGGCTAAAAAGTAAGACCTCATCTGAAAAATAATCTAAAGTGGTCAGAGCCTTAGCAACTTCAAGCACCAGTAGTGGCAAAGGAAAAAAGAGAAGAAGAAGACAGAAAACTAAAGGAAAGGATAGAAAAGGAAAACTATTTCCTTTTTATTCTTGTAGTTTCATGTCATTGAATACAGGAATTGAGAGTAATTTGCATACTGATTTAGGATTTAGGCCTCTCTAACATGAAAGGATTTATTTCTAGTAATTATTTTATTATTACCATTTATTAAGTTATTATGCGTTCTTAGAGACTGAACACCTGGTTTTGTACATATTACTATAGTCCTCCAACTGAGCTCTACCCCAGCTATCTTGTATAACTTAGAATTTTGCTTTGAGATAAGAGGGAAATCGGCTATTTTATGACATCTATTAAAATTATATACAGATATATGTATTTCACATGCATGATTGATTCTTAGTGTTCGTTGCAATATGGTCATATGCACATAGTTATTGAGTCATTGTGATCCTCTCCTCAGAATAGCTTCCCTTGTTTACACTATGTGAATGCTTAGAGTGCTGTTAGTTAATCATGTCCAAGTATAATTATTTGTCTTTTACTACCTGCTGGATTAACTTGTAGATTTATGGACATATTCTAGTTATTACAAACGTGGAAAACAATGCAACATATATTTAATTGGATCTGTCTTATTTCAATAAATATCATTTTTCCAGTCTCTCTTTATCCTCAGGAATGCGGTAGTGCCATTCTTTCCAATAAAAGCACAGAATTCCATCAATATAACAGAATTGAAGACCCAGAAATGAATCCACTCCTATAGGCACATAATCTTTGATAAAAGAGACAGAAACACAGGATGGAAGAAAGACAGCCTCTTCAAAAAATTGTGCTGGTAGAATTGGCTGTACACAGAAAACTGAAGTTAGATCCTTATATATCGCCTTGCACCAGAATCGATTCCAAATTGATCAAAGACCTCAATGTAAGTCCAGATACCTTTAAAAATGTTACTGGAATGGTTAGGGAAAACATGAGGGCCCCTTGGCATAGGTCAAAACTTCCAAAGATCACGAAGCACAACAAATCAAAGTCTGGGTAAATGGGATTACATCAAACCAAATCAATCATTTGTCACATTCAAAGGCCATGGAGAAAAAAACTGATAGTGTAGCACAGATTTATTAGGGAGCAAACCTACAGATGAGAGCATCAGCCAATGCTAAACATTTAATCCCTTTTCTAACTAGGTTATGTATAGTGGGTTTACATGAATATAAGAGTTTTCTGTGGGGATTAGAAAGAAAACAACTAATGCTAAGACATAGATAGCATGTGAAATGAGTTGTAGCTTGAGAAAGGGAGGGATTAAAGCAGTGGGGTCTAGTTCAAAGACTTAGTTTGGTGCTAGCTAAGTAAGGCAAGGGAACAGGGGTAAACCAGGAGTGGTTATAAACAAAAGCTCTGGTTTGAAGCCTCAAAATAAGACGCTTGTCTATGTGAATCAAACAGTCTCTAACATGAGGTTTTATTTAAATTAACAAGAAGGAGTTTAAATTTTTGCAGAGTGGGATGGTGCATATTCACAGGCAATGTCTGCTATGTCAGGTTATACAATCTACTCTTTCACATGCTACCCAAAAGCCAGGTTTCAACACAAATTAGTACAAAGAGATTGTACAAATGAGACTGTTATTTTTCCCTCTCATGAATTTCAACATTTCTCATGATATTTTCTACTATTTTGTCTTCATTATTGATGTTCATAGTACTTTTTATTGTTGTCTTCTGTGTATATGCCATTTTTATGGCTTGAACTCAATGTTTAATGGTCTCCATTGTATTTTTTTGCTCATAGGTGATGACACTATTCCTTGAGCCACATCCTCACCTTCTCCTTTTTGCTGGATAATTGGAGATAAATTTTCACATTTTTGTCTGTTTGCACTGACATTGAACTAAAATCTTCAGGTCTTAGCCTCCTGAGTTTCTAGGATTTTACACAAGAGCCGCTAACACCAATCTTTGCCTTACTGTTATTTTAATTATGTGGTAGAAGAAAGTGAAAGTATATTTGTGTTAAGTGTGCAATTTCCAAATACAAGTTTGAATCAACTTGTTATAATGTAACTGTTACCAATTTTAACAGTTAAATCAATGAATATTACACATTCTCACAGAAATATAATTGAAAACAAAAGGCATAATTGTTTTCCTAAAACAAGTAATGGAACCATGAATTTCTTTCACTTTACAATTCATACTTTATATAATTTTAATTAGCAGACTTCCATGACTAAAAGTTAATATATTAATTGTATACCATAAGAAGCAACGTGATTATAGTTAAGAATAGATATGTCATCATAGCCAAAAGACAATGTTTTGAGCAGTCTCACTAAAGAGAAATGTCTCAGAAACTATTGGATATGATATAGCTTGATCATTACACAAGATATAAATGAATGGGATTACAACTCCATACTTCATAAATGTGTAAAAATAATTCTGAAGTAGGTGCCAGTGGTTCATACTTGTAATCCTAGCTACTAAGGATTCGGAGAGCTGAGAGTCATGGTTCAAAACCAGCCTAGGCAGGAAAGTCCATGGGGCTCTTATCTCCAAAGAGCCAATAAAAAACTGGCAGTGGCTCTAGTGGTAGAGCACTAGCTTTGAGCTGAAAAGTTGAGAGAAAGTGTCCAGACCCAGATTTCAAACCCCATAACCTCCAAAAATAATAATAAACAGGTAAAAATAAATATTTTTACATAAATGTTAAAATATATATTCTAAAACTCTTTAAATCTTCACTAGATATAATAGTTTACATAAATGTAGGGAAGAGTTTTGTGGCCTTAGTTGTCATTGAATCAATTTTGTAAATCACACATTTCTCACTCAATTCATATGTATGTTTATATAGTTATATGTCATAAGTATAATTCACTGATAAGTGATAGCCAGTGCTGTTTATGGAATCTCTCTTGACTTTCTAACATTAACCCTTCTACCCTAAAATTTATATGCCCTCCAATCTTGCCAGAGGTTTCATTTACAGTAAAGTTACTCATCTCATTGAAGCAGAAAAGTATAAGCCATAATCATTGTTTGGAACAACTGTCACATTTACATGCATTTCACTTAGTTTAAGAACCATACCAGTAATAGCAAAATGTCTTCTGAGCTATTCAATCTCTTAAGTGATGAAAATCTTTAATTACACACCTATTTTTTGACTAACATCCTATTCCTTAGAAAGATCTTTTTGTGAAACTCTCTGTTCCTGATTAGAGGCTGGAACAAAGGCAATAATGAAAATAGCCAAGGAAAATACTTGAAAATATTTTAAAAAGCAATAACAGACACTCTTGTTTTCACTGGTTTAAATTTCTGAAATTTAAATTTCAATTAGCAGTGTAGAAGGGAACAGAAAACTTTGTTTGAAGACAGCTTGACTTTGAACAATTCAAAATAAGCATAATGGATTCATCTTGTTTTTCTGTGTAGTTGCCAAAATAATAGAGAGCAATGCCCAAAGGCAGGAAAACACCTGAGCCAAAGCAATAAACTTTGTCTATAAAATAATTGTGAGGGTCTGACTCTTTCAAAATCAGGCTTGCAAAGACGAAAAGTGTATTTGCTTTAGTGTGAACAATAAAAAAATAAAAATCCTTTATTAATGTTTTACATATCTTGACTAGGATTTCTCTTGTTGGAGAAGAGGAAAGGTATGAAAAAGATCAAGATTGTTTGACTATTCCCAAAGATCATTCTTATTTATTAGCTATAGCAACACAAGTAGACTTGGTTTCTCTTAGTATCATTCTTTTTTACATTTAGAAGCATTATTTGTTGCTGGGTTATAAGCTGCAAGCCCTTAAGTATTAATAATGAGTCATTTCCTATGAGAGGAAAGTTGCTGTGTAAACAAACCTAAAATATCAAAGACAGAATAGTGGAAACTATTTTCTAGCTATATCACAATCTGTAGGTGTAGATTTTGTTTCCCATTGTTCCAAGGGACCCATTTTTGTTATCTTCTTTTTCACCATCTAGTGATCTTATAACATCCTATACCATTCTGGGATTGTTGTATCTTTACTGGATTCTCTAATTTCTGTTGGAAAGTTAGGAAGGATAGAAAATTGAGTTTCTGTTTCTGTTTTACTTTATTTTTCATTACTTTAGAACCTATAACTCAAAATGACATAAATTATCTTTATAATATTAGGAGACAGATTTCATTTCCATATTCTTACCTTAGCTTTCTACATAACTGTAGTAATTAGTGATCCCCAAATGTGAAAATAAAGATAGGGAGCTCCTTACTTAGATATTATTTAGAATTTCAAGACTTCATTAATGCAAGGCCTTTAGTAGTATGTACATCATACATGTATACAAAGCCAGTGGCAACTTTTTCTTATTCTCAGAAACTAGGACATGTGGTGTCCCTGAAGTTGCATCAGTAAAAGGCTGTAGTTGACTTGGTTTAATCTATCAAATCTGTCAAATTTCGACAAGTTAAGTGGCTTGTATAATCCATATTTATCATTTTAGTTCTAAAGGACAGAAATCTAAAAGAAGTCTCACTAGATTAAAATCGAGCCACCGACAGAGGTGAAATACTTTTCAGATGATTCTAGTGGAAACGGCATTTACTTCTTGTTCTGCTTTCCAGAAACTTCAGAATCTGGGTCGTTGTCTTTTCCTCTATCTTCTAATGTAGCATCTTTACATCATTCTGAGGGTTCTTACCTTAATCATGTCCCTTTCCCACTACAGCTGGGACTTTTAAGTACCCATTTGAATATACATCCCCCATCAGATAATTATTCAAATTTGTGCTCCTTGAGTAATGAAAGGTGATTATTTTACAAACTTGTATAGATAGATAGATAGATAGATAGATAGATAGATAGATAGATAGATAGATAGATAGATAGATAGATGGATAGATAGATGGATAGATAGATGGATGGATGGATGGATGGATGGATGGATGGATAGATAGATAGATAGATAGATAGATAGATAGATAGATAGATAGATACATACATACATACATACATACATACATACATACATACATACATACATACACATATACATACATACATACATACATACATACATATGTATAAAATGCAAATCTACATTTGAGGAATTAGATATTTGGGGATGATATTTTGAGAAGATATTTCACTGCTACCACAATAAGTGTGTAGCATTCTTTCTACTATAAACTGTTATCCTTTCATTATATTTGAACAACATATTTCTTCTATGAAATATAACTAAAATAAATTTAGTCCCTGAAAGCAATTAATCTAAATCCGAGAGCAGCTCCTGAAGCAGTGCTGGCACTGGCACTTTTTATACATTCTGTTTAAAATCTTCTCTTTTCAAGAGTATTTGACTGCTATTATTTTGGAATTATGGTTAATATTTACTTGACAGCTATTTTTAAAGACTATCCCGCCCAATACTGGTTCTCTTTTTCTAACTTTTTGTGTCACCTATTTCTGAAACACAGTTATTTGAATTACATGAACTGCTTATTGAAATTGAGTCAGTGTGGAGAGGAAAAGAAGAAAAAAAGTTTTGTCTGTGTGTATGTCACGTTAAAAATGAATCTAACAGCTATTTATCTTAAAATCATTTCTTTTTCATTATGTTTAGATTCTGATAACATTTAGCCTCTCAACTCACAAAATGTTAATGCAGTCTTATTTATTGCCTGCCAAAAGCAAACAACAAATTACTATTTATTTAAAAATTATTTTAAACATTTTTTTAAAAAATTACTATTTATTTTAAAAAACTATTTTAAAAAATTAGCCAAGGCAAATGGTTTATTAGATATTTAGAGTCATGGTCCCACACTATAGTGGAAGCCAGACAAGGAAAAAATCATATTTTTATTCTTCTTCGAGCCACTCTGATTTACTTCACCTATTTCTGAAAGAATGAAATTCTGGCTTTGAAGCCTTTTGCTTGATATCTACAATGTGTCATTCTTAATTTATTAATAGGAGAATTTGGCAAAAGGATGAGAATTCACAGTAGAAAAAGGAGAAGAGGAAATGAGAAGGAGAAACCTAGACATTTTTTTCTTCCTCATCTCAATGGCAAGGTCTGGATTATGATTTTGGATATTAGATACAGTGGTGTATAGTGATTAAACACATGTATAGAAAAAGATAACCCCACAAGTGATCACATGGAGAATGCATATTTATAAAAAAATGTATAGCATCAAACAGGAAATGTTATCTATTTGTTTAGTTCTTCTTTAGTGTTTGTTAAATTCTGGTGTGCTATAGTCAACTATCATAAACATATACAAGAATGGTAAAAACTGATATCTTATTCTAGTATTATCTTAGTTTTGCCTGTTTTATATGTGTGTGTGTGTGTGTGTGTGTGTGTGTGTGTGTGTGTGTGTGTGTGTGTGTGTATTTGAGTTTTGCCTCTATTTCACATGCTATATTCTTCCATTATATAAATTGAAAGAAGTCTACCTCTAGAAATATGCTATTTTTATGGCTAAGGGAAAACAAGTCAGCTGCTAGACACAGACAATGGATTAGAAATCTTCCCCTAGAAATACCCTTTGACCACTTCTGTTTTATTTTTGTAAGCTGAAGTAAGTGACATGACCCATGTTGACATTGCAGAGTAGAGGTAAATCTCAACTACAGGAACCTGATGCAGGACAGAGAAATATGCCAAGAAATACAACACTTGAGAAAAGGGGAAAAAGAAGAGAACTATAATACAATCAATCATACTTGCCATCACATGTCTCTGCAGGAAGGAAGCTATTATGTACCTTTGTTTCTAAAAATACTGAGAACTTCAAATCATGATTCTATGCTTGGATGTTACAGGAATTAGAGAACATTTTGATACTGAGACAGCATAAAATCTCAAAGAAAGCTGGATTAATCATTTCAATATTTCATTTTGTTCTTCTAGGAGAAGAAATCATTTTATAGATACTTTATACTTTCTTACCTAGTATCTTTTTTTCCAGAAATGGATTTTGTTAACATATGTGACTATCCACCAGAATAAATGCCTTAATTTATCTGCATCTTTTGCAGATAGCATAGTCAATTAGATGTATGTGGGAGTTCATCAGTAGCACTTTTTAAAAATGCAAAATATGTGGACAGGGAGCCAATATATATATTTTTCCACCATCACCTTCCATATCCTCCTTCTTCCTTCCTAGGAAACACACCCAATCAATAAATAGTCATAGATATTTAGCTCTTGACCTTGAAAGTGGAAGCAGAATGTTATCGATGTCAGAGATGACTGTTAATGGTGCTTTACATAATAATGTCACATGTAACAGCCCTATGAGTCCTGCAGGTTTTTTTTTTATTGTAAAGATACTATACAGAGGGTTACAGTTACATGAGTGAGGTAATGAGTACACTTCCTCTTGAACATTGTTACCCCCTCCATTGTTTTCCCCCTACCATCCCCTCCCTCCCTCCCTTCCCCGAGGTTCTTTTTTTTTTTTTGATTGTGATTAAGTGATTACATAATTTCAAAGTCACAAGTTCATTCTAACTTCCCTGGAGCAAATTGTCTACCACAGTCTGTAATATATAACAGTGTTCACATGTTATATACCATATTTGTGATCAGCAGCATGGGGATATTTAGTAGTGGTTCAACCAGATGAGCAGGAGTTCTTCGTTTCTTAAGTCCTGTTAGTTTTGTCGTATCACCTAACATTTTGGATTTAGCATCCACTTATCAGGGAGACCATGTACCGTTTGTCTCTTCGTTCTTGGCTTACCTCGCTCAACATGATTCCTTCTAGCTCCATCCATTTCCCTGCAAATGCCATTATTTTGTCATTTCTAATGGCTGCATAATATTCCATTGTGTATAGATACCACATTTTTTGGATTCATTCATCTGTGGTGGGGCATCTAGGTTGTTTCCATATCCTAGCTATTGCAAACAGTGCTGCAATAAACATGGAGGTGCACGTGTCATTTTATATTGGTTCCTGTTGTTCAGGGTAGATGCCTAGAAGTGGTATGACTGGGTCGTAAGGGAGGTCAATCTTTATCTTTCTAAGGACCCTCCAGACTGCTTTCCAAAGTGGTTGTATAAGTGTACATTCCCACCAGCAGTGTAATAGGGTTCCTCTTTCTCCACATCCCCTCCAGCATTTGTCGTTGGCTGATTTGTGGATGTGGGACATTCTGACTGGGGTGAGGTGGTATCTCAGGGTTGTCTTTATTTGCATTTCCTTCACCACCAGGGATGATGAACATTTCCTCATGTGTTTCCTTGCCATTTTTATTTCTTCATTTGAGAAGTCCCGCTTTAGTTCCCTTGCCCATTTAGTAATTGGTTTGTTAGGTTTGGGAGGGATTAGTTTCTTGAGTTCCCTGTATATACAGGATGTTAACCCCTTGTCTGATATATTGCTGGTAAATATTTTTTCCCAATTAGTTGGTTGTCTTTCTAGCTTAGTTGCGATAGATTTAGCTGTGCAGAAGCTTTTTATTTTAAGGTAGTCCCATTTGTCGAGTCTCTCTCCAACTTGTTGTGACCCTGGGACTCTGTTCAGGAAGTTCCTTCCTGTGCCTATTAGTTCAAGTGTCTCTCCTACTCTGTCCTGCAGTAGTTTGAGAGATTCAGGTTTAATGTTAAGGTCTTTAATCCATTTTGAGTTGATGTTGGTGCATGGTGATAGGCTGGGGTCCACTTTTAGTTTTCTGCATGTGGCTGCCCAGTTTTCCCAGCACCAGCTGTTGAAGAGGCTGTGTTTCTTCCATTGTATGTCTTTGGCTCCTTTGTCAAATATCAGCTTGCTGTAGGCCTGTGGATTTATATCTGGATCTTCTATTCTGTTCCATTGGTCTTCGGGTCTGTTTTTGTGCCAGTACCATGCTGTCTTTGTAATTATAGCTTTGTAGTAGAGTTTGAAGTTCGGCATGGATAGCCCTCCCATATTGTCTTTATCCCCTAGAATTGTTTTGGCTATTCTAGGTCTTTTGTTGTTCCATATAAATTTTTGGACTGTTTTCTGTATTTCAGTGATGTACGTCATTGGGATTTTAATAGGAATTGCATTGAATTTGTATATTAGTTTTGGAAGTATTACCATCTTTACTATATTAAGTCGGCCTATCCAGGAGCATGGGAGGTCTTTCCATTTCCTAGTGTCTTCTGCAATTTCTTTCTTTAACTTTTTATAGTTCTCATTAAATAGTTCTTTTACATCTTTGGTTAGGTTAATTCCTAAATATTTTATTTTTTGGGAGGTTATTGTGAATGGGGTTGCTCCCTTTATTTCCCTCTCTTCCTGTACGTTATCAGTGTATAGGAAGGCAACTGATTTTTGTGGGTTTATTTTGTATCCTGCTATTTTGCCGAAGTGACTTATGATTTCTAAAAGTTTGGGGATGGAGTTTTTGGGATCGTGGAGGTATAGTATCATGTCGTCTGCAAAAAGGGATAGTTTAACTTCTTCTTTCCCTATGCGGATCCCTTTAATTTATTTTTCTTGCCTTATTGCCCTGGCTAAGGGTTCTAGGACTATGTTGAAGAGGAGTGGAGACAGTGGGCATCCTTGCCTTGTTCCTGTTTTTAGGAGGATTGGTTGTAGCCTTTCCCCATTAAGTATAATATTGGATATTGGTCTGTCATAATTGGCTTTTATTGTTTTTAGAAATGTTCCTTCTATTCCTATTTTCTCCAGAGCTTTTAGCATGAATAAATGTTGAATTTTATCAAAGGCCTTTTCTGCATCTGTGGCGATAATCATGTGATTCTTGACCTTGGCTCTGTTGATATGCTGGATTACATTTATTGACTTACGTATGTTAAACGATCCCTGTGTCTCTGGGATGAAGCCTACCTGATGATAGTGTATTATTTTTTTATGTCTCTCTGGATTCTGTTAGCTAGAATCTTGTGAAGGATCTTTGCATCTTTGTTCATCAAGGAAATTGGCCTGTAATTCTCCTTTTCGGTTGGGTCTTTGCCTGGTTTGGGGATGAGTGTGATATTGGCTTCGTAGAATGAGTTTGGGATAACTCCCTCCTTCTCTGTTTCTCTGAAGAGCTTGAGGAGTATGGGTATTAGTTCTTCTTTAAAGGTCTTATAGAATTCTGCTGTGAATCCATTTGGTCCTGGGCTTTTTTTTGTTGGAAGACTTTTGATAGCTTCCTGTATCTCATTATAGGATATTGGCTTATTTAATTGATTAACTTCTTCTTTGCTCAGTTTGGGTAACTTGTATTTCTCTAAAAATGCATCCATTTCTGCCAGATTTTCTTCCTTTAGAGAGTATAGCTTTTGAAAGTAGTCTGTTAGAATTGTTTGGATATCTTGGGTACATGTTGTGATGTTTCCGGTGGCATCCCTAATCCTATTAATATGGTTTTCCTCTCTTCTATTTTTAATTAATCTTGTCAACGGGCCATCAATTTTGTTTATTTTTTCAAAGAACCAGCTTTTTGTTTGGTTTATTTTGGTTATGGTTTTCTGATTTTCTAATAGGTTAATCTCTGCTCTTAATTTGGTTATCTGGCTTCGTCTAGTAGCTTTAGGTCCCATTTTTTCTTGTTTTTCTAGCTGTTTTAGTTGCAACATGAGATTATTTACTTGGTCTTTCTCCATTCTCTTGATGTGGGCACTGAGGGTAATAAATTTGCCCCTCAGGACTGCTTTTGCTGTGTCTCACAAGTTTCTTTGTGAGGTGTTTTCATTTTCATTGAGTTGTAGGAAATGCTTTATTTCTTCTCTGATCTCTTCTGTTACCCAGGTATTGTTAAGGAGTGTGCTGTTCAATTTCCATATATTAGAGAAATTTCTGCGGTATGCTTTGTAATTGAGAGCTAGCTTGATTCCACTGTGGTCAGATAGGATACAGGGGATTATGTCGATCCCTTTGTATTTGCTTAAGTTCCTTGCATGAACTATGATATGGTCTATTTTGGAGAAAGTTCCATGAGCTGCTGAGAAGAATGTGTACTGTGTTGTTTTAGGGTGAAATACTCAGTAGATGTCAGTTAATTCCGCTTGAAGTATGGCCTCACTTAATTCAGTAGCTTCTTTGCCAATCCTCTGGTTGGTAGACCTGTCCTTTGGTGAGAGTGGCGTGTTAAAGTCTCCTAGTATTATCGTATTGGGATCTATTTTATTCTGTAAGTTTGAGAGCATTTGTTTGACATATCTGGGTGCACCGATATTTGGGGCATATAAGTTGATGATGGTTATATCCTCCTCTTGGATTGTTCCCTTTATTAATATGTAGTGTCCATCCTTGTCTTTCTGTACTGATTTTAATGAAAAGTTTATTTTGTCAGATATCAGGATAGCTACACCTGCTTTCTTACTGGGGGCATTTGATTGGTAGATCCTTTTCCACCCCTTCACTCTGAGTTTGTTTGTATGTTTGGCTGAGAGGTGGGTCTCCTGAAGGCAACAGATGGATGGGTCTTGTTTTCTGATCCAGTCCTCAGTTCGTTTTCTTTTAATTGGCGAATTCAGCCCATTTATATTAAGAGAAAGTATAGAGAGATGCATTGTTGTCCCTGCCATTCCGTTTTCCTAAGTTTTTCTTCTTTCCTTTCCTCCTGTGCTTGCTCAGTTAGACTTTGAGTAATGCCTGTTTGGGGCAGGTCCCAGTTCCTGGTTGCTTTCTTCAGGTTGTGTCCCCCCTCTTAGAATTCTTTGTAATGCCGGCTTAATGTTTATGTATTCATTTAGTTTTTCTTTGCTATTAAAAGTTTTCAGTTCTCCATCGAATGTGAATGCTAGCTTTGCTGGGTATATCAGTCTGGGTTGGCAGTTATTGGCTCTCAGGGCTCGTATGGTGCTTTCCCAGGCTTTTCTTGCATTCATTGTTTGTGTGGAGAGATCTGCAGTGATTCTAATTTTTTTCCCGTTGTAGTATAGCTCCTTCTTCATTTTTGCTGCATGCAGGATTGTTTCCTTATTATTCAGATCCATCATTGTTACTATAATGTGCCTAGAAGTGTTTCTCCTGGGATCTTGCTTGTTGGGTGTTTGATAAGCTTTTGTGATGTAGTTAAGATGGTCGTTTTTGAGGTGGGGAAAATTTTCATTGACTATCTTGTTAAATAGGTGTTGCATTCCCTTGCTCTGGAATTCCTCATCTTCGTCCACTCCGATTATGCGAAGGTTAAATTTTTTAGCATTATCTGCTTGCTCTTGAATTTCCCTTTGGTTTGATTTGAGTGATTTTTCCATATCTGTCACTTTTTGGTCCAGTTGGTGTATTCTGTCTTCTGTATCTGACAATCTACCTTCCATTTCATTCACTCTGTTGACCGTGGCTTCTATTGTGGTTTGCATGGAGGAAATGGATCCCTTTATGGATTCAATGTTGGTTCTCAGAGTACTGATCTCACCTCTTAGTGAGGTGAGGTCAGTATGCATTACCTCTAATTTGGTGTTTATCTCACTTCTTACTGAGGTTTGTGCAGCTTCTATTTTTGCATCCAACTTTTGTTTGGTATCCTGTATATCTTTTGATAGTTCATCCTTGTGCTCTTTCAATTTCTGATCCATTTCTCGCTTTATTTCTTGAGTCATTGCCTCCAGCAACCCTTGGATGTAGCTTTTGTCTTCCATTCCTGCTTTGCTCCCACTGGGGCTCTCCCCTGCGTGGCTGCTGGCTTTTGAGGTGAGCTTGCTGTCGTGGGTAGTGGTAAACCTTATGATTTTTCTCTGTGATTTTCGCATGGGGTTTCAGGAGACTGCTCTTCAATTTTGTTTTGGTGTGTCTGTCTTTGCTTGGTTGCTGATTCTGTATTGGTAGAGAGAGTCTGTGCCTGATCTGGATTCTGTTGGGAGCCTATTTCCAGCTGCTATTCTGACTTACTTAGGATTCTCAGCTCTCTGCTGTAGATTGCTGGCAATTCCCGCCTTTGGAAGGGTTGAGCAGCCTAGACTGCTTGTGTTTGCTCCTGCGGGTGCTCTTGGGAAGATCAGATGCTCTGGATGCACTCTCCCAAATACTGGAGTCGGCTATGGGCTCCTGATGTGTTTTTGTTTGTTTGTTTTGGGCTCGTTGTGGGCTTGAACTCTAGGTTTGGGTGCTGTCCCTCAGCTCTTCAGCTCAAGGCTGGCACCCTACCATTTGAGCCACAGCACCACTTCTGACCCTTTTTGCTTTTGTGATGCTGAGGAATCAGATCCAGGGCCTCATACTTCCAAGACTATCACTCTATTGCTGAGCTGCCTTATCAGCCTGAGCTCCTGCTTACTATCAGGTGCTGGCAGCCTGTGTTGCCCAATTCCCAGCCTAGGGTATATGGGTGGAGTTTTGGTGGGGTTTGGGCTTCTCTTGTAGTGAGCCTCCAGGTCTTTTGTCACAGGCGTGCTTCCCAGAGAGTGCTGTTCCCTGTTTCTCTCCCCTCTGTTGAGGTGTATGCTCAGCTTTTTACTTCAGTTGGGAGGAGTTGGTTGTGTTGCTCAGGCGCCGGTCCCCGGACCTGGTTCCGGCCCCAGCATGGAGCCCGCTCGTTAGGCCTGTGCTAATGTGTATACCACCTAGGTTATGCAGCCTGGAGGACACAGTTCAAATTTCTTCTACTGTTGGTAGTCTTGACCCAGGGGCGCTGTTCCTGGCTTGGGCATTTAAGCTCCCTTCCAGGGGCACTCTTGCTCTGGCCTGGCCAGCAGAGTGTGCTCCACCGGCTGGTGGAGCTCTCGAACAGTTCCCAGTTTTAGTGGGTCCTGTGGTCCGGGTGTTGGGGTAGGGAGTCTAGGTCAGGGTCTGGGGATTCCCTCCAGCTCTGGTCTCCCTTGAGGGATTCACTGTCCCCTGTGGGGTACTCACCCTCTCCGAGTTCAGTTAGGGTGGTTGCAGGCTGGGCGGCCCCCGCCGGGTCGTTGCGATCGCGATCGGGCTGGTGGTCTGCCGACAGGTCCCTATGTCGCGCTGCTGATGCCAGGCGGCTTTGGCGGGATGGAGCCTCTCCGCTCTGGTGGAGAGTGAGGGGTGGGGGTGGGATCCTCGTGGAGACTCCCGGCTGGTAGGTTTCTCTGTTCCTGGCGATCTGCTGTTCTGCAATCCGGTACCTGGTGATCTGCAAGCAGCCCCCTATTTCTCTGGGGCTCCAGCAGCCCCCACCGGGCCGGCTGGCTGTCTGCTTGGCGCACTGCCCCGTGGCCAGTAAAGGTTGTGGGAGGGGTCTTCGCTCTTCTCTGTTCTGAATTTCTTCTTTTCCTCTCTGTCTTTTTTTGTTATTTTCCACCTCTTGTTTTTCTCTGAGTGTTCGTCTTTTTGTTGTTGTCGGTCTCTTGGGGAGATTAAGCGTTGGAACTCGAACTCTCTTTTTGGTTGGAGAGAGCTGTGGCGTTTCCCTACTGCCCCGTCGCCATCTTGGTCAGTCCTGCTGGTTTTAACACTGTATTTCATTAGTGATGTGTTAGGAATGCCAGCCATACTGAACTTAGTATTGTTTTCCACTTTTTTTATATGACCTGGCCAAAATTATAATACATAGTAATGGAATGAAAAAGTAATGCCATCTTAAAGTCATTTAGGGCTCTGGGAATGTGGTTTTATGGTACAGTTATTTCCTAGCATGCATGAAACCCTGGGATCCATTGCTTAGTACCAATTACACAGAAAAAGACATGAGAAATGGTACTGTGGTTCAAGTGGAAGAGAAAAAAAAAACTCTCAAGAACAGTTCCCTGGCCCTGAGTTCGAGCTCCAGGACTGGCAAAAAATCTTTTAGTTAGTAAACACAAAATAACCAATGCATGGAATATATAATTGCTCCTTCCATACTGACACCTGACAATAGTCCTTAATTCATATATTTTAACTATATTAGAAATCTGTATTGAACAAAAATTTTTGTTAATAAGTCATGGCAAATAATGACAGGAATGTGTTTAGATATCAGGTTTTAGATATCAGGTGAAGATTAATCCTGGAAATTCAAAGATTCCAGGCTTTTGAGTGCTCAATGCTAATCACAATGAGAAGGGTAGTCTAAGTGAGATTTTGGAAATCTTTTTGTCAGGCATGGCACCAAAAAAGTAGAGGCTAATGAATAGTTTTGACAGAAGAGAAGGAATAACTCCAGATGGAAGGAATAAATTATAATAATAACTTATACCAAAAACAGTTCTAGGGAACCATTTTTGGTTATTGAAGAACTAGTTATCATTGCCTTTGGCATTCTAAATTTCTTTGGCTAGTTCTTAATTCCTGTGAGATAAGTTTTATTTCCTTCTTTCATACTTGATCTATTTCCTTTCTAAAAATCTCAGTCTCTATTTCCCTATGAACAATTTCTGCTGCTAAGTCAGCATACGCAGACAGCAGAGGATGCTAATGTAAGAGTTCCATACCTCGTGAGTCATTAATGTAACACCATGGAAAAGGAGGACATATTTATTGCTAACTCAATTTTTCTGAAAACCTACAATGTCATCATTTGATTCAAATTTCCATTCTTTGTCTACATAGTGTCATTACCTGCACATAAATGCAAATATGAGCTGGGTGCTGGTGACTCATGCTTGTAATCCTAGCTACTCAGGAGGTTGAGACCAGAGGATTGTGGTTCAAAGCCAGCCTGGTCAGGAAAGTCCACGAGACACTTATCTTCCTTTAACCACCAGAAACCTGGAAGTGGTGCTGTACCTAAAGTGGTAGCGTACTCAACTGGAGCTGAAGAGCACCCAGGATCAGAGTTCAAGCCATATGGCCAACAAAAAAATGGAAATATGACTTAAATTTCCCCAAAAGGAACTATGAAGTCAATAGTTATCTTCCCAATCAGAAAAAATTCCAAAATGATTCAGTGCACCTACTTTTGCTGAGTTATTTAAGTTATGGCTTCTTTGCTGGACATATTCTCTTCTTTTAAAAATTGTCAAATATTAGTTTTATAGTAAACTGCATCTAGTATTTCTTGGTTCAAAACAGAAACCTTGATACGTTTGATGTCACTTGGCTTTCTTACTATCTCAGTTCAAAGCCAACCCATGCATGGGGAGTCTGTCAAATTCTTATCTGTAATTAAACACCAAAAAACCAGAAGTGGAGTTTTGGCTCAAGCAGTAGAGTACTAGATTTGGGGGCAGTTGGACATGGAAGACAATTGTTCACGGACAGGGTCCAGCTTCTGAGTTGAAGCCCCAGAACCAGCACCAACTAAACAAACAAACAAGCAAAAAAAACCCCACATATTACTTTGGGACCATCGTTAAAGCACTGGTTTGAGAAGAGGCTCCTTTTTCTGATCATACTCAGTTTATTCTGCTTTTTTAGAATCCTTATTGTTATGGAGAACTCAGGACCACAGAAAAGGAATTGATAACTGACTCGCAATAAGAAAATCATCTCAGGAGTGAAATATCCTTCCATAAGACACTTTAAAACCTACGTGTCTTTGTTTCTTTGCAGTAGAACACTTTTCAAACAAAGTTATTTTTTTTCCTATGATGGCCTTCAAGTGGCATATTGTTTCCTTTTGTAATACTCTCAACTACAAGTTTACAGACAAGTTTTATGAGTAAAGAACACACTCGAATAAGCCCAGGACAGAGTTTCCTTCAAGCCTTGCATTCTTTTCTTAACTTGAACTTTGTCATTTCTCTATATTCAATTCCTCTCTTGAGATCAGTTTCCACTTGCAGTAACAGTTCCTTCCAGTTATATTCAGTAACTATCTATTGTGCTGATCCAGGTAAAATGAAAGTTTTCTGGCTTCATTGAAATAGCACAAAGACATCGTTGGACATGAGGTAACACATGTTTCAGAGGCAATTTAGTGAAGACAAAATATGGAATTTAAATGGCTTATAAAAACATTATTAATGTACATATGGCCATATAAGATGATGTTAAGTGAAATGAACCCCAAGATAGGGACACATCTTGTTGTTTCTTTCTTGCTATTTTTTTAATATATCTAAAATGTATTATGTGATTTTTTTGGTTTCTCTTCTATGTTCTTCCCCTACATATATCCCGTTTTCACTTGATATGATTCCTAACCATTATGAATTCAGTTCCTCTCTCCCCACCACTACACACAAATATTTAAGAGTTTGAACAGAATCATTTCAAGTAATATACTGTAAATGTTACTACAATATCATGTGTATATCTAAAATTCCCTTGAAAGTAATAAACTACTTTCTATTGAAGGTTAGTCATTTTATTTTAGGAAACTTTTGGAAAAATAGACTGTGTAAATTTGAAATGAAACAAGGTCAAAAAATAGTAGCATAAAGTTTTAGAAGGTGTCTGTCTTCAGAAATATATATGTGTGTGTGTGTGTGTGTGTGTGTGTGTGTGTGTGTGTGCATAGAAAGACACATTTTTAGAAATAATTTGTCATCAGAAATATATACGTATATCTAAATTTCTGTGTAGAACAATGTACATTATAATGAAACAAAGATCTTAAAACATATTAAAATTTAAAAAATACATCAAACCAAGTGCCAGTAACTCACGCATATAAATGGAGCTATTCTGGGTAATGAGATCTTAGATTTGTTTTTGAAACTAGCCCAGATAGAGAAGTATTTTTAGATTCTTATCTCCAATTAACCACTATAAACAGGAATTAGCTCTGTGCCTCAAGTTGTAGAGTTCTGGTATTGAGCATAAAAATGCTTAGGGACAATGCACAGGCCTTGTAAACAACAGCAACAGCAACAGCAACAAAATATATTACATTAATTTCACAAAAGCATCTTTTAACTGCTGTGAACATTTCTTAGACACATGAATTCTTGCCCCTGGAAAATGTTAAGTAAAAGTATAGGATATTTACATCTATGTTAAATACCTGACTATTTAGATTATTTAAGATATTTAGGTAATGATTAGGAATTAAGAATAATGATAACATATTGAGACTTGTCTTTTATTCTATTTTATGATTGTAATAAAATAATATTTGTAATGATTACGTAAAATTACTCTTGTTTGGTAGTAGAATTATAATAAGTGTTAAACATTTTTAAATGATTTCCATAGGAAAGAATCATTTTTTAATGGTATTAATTCTTTTGCATTTTCAAAACAATTAAAAAATTTATTCCAAGGTTGGTTACTCTAAGACTGTATTTGTTTTCTTGTTCTAGTTTTCATATGTTGGTAGAAATAAAAATTCCAAAAATTCAGTGGATGTTGGCATTCAGGAACATCTTCAAAAATACTAATATTGGAGTCCCTTAAATGGAATTGCTTTATTTCATTTGTTATTTTCACAAATAAATCAAGATTATTGTGCATTTTGTTTCTTTTCATTGCTATTGGCTCTTATCTTGAGAATACTTTTTTTTTCCTAGCAAAGTAGAGAAAAGCAATTGGATTGAGCAAGTAACATATGACTTTCATAAAACGCAGGTGCACAGATTTGGGTCTTCTGTCATTTGCTAAACGTTTCTTCCAGAAAAGGTTATCAATTACTTATAAGTGATGCATAATTCCTAGGTATTCCATTTATCACATACACTTTTTTATTGAGTTATCTCTGCAAAACTAAAATAAACATCAAAAAAAGTCAAAATAAACAGAAATCAAATCTTTGTTCTAAAAGCTGTACTTTACAAATAGTTTTTAGCCAACACCGAAAACATCTTTTCAGGTATTCTGCAATTTGTGTGAAGTATTTTTAACAATAGTTTTTTTTTTTGTTGTTGACATGTAATTTACATGCCACATATTATCTCCTTCTATAGCATACATTTTAGTGCTTTGGAAGTGAATTGTAAAAACATAGATTTTCCAAGCCTAATTTTCACTTGCATGTCTTCAAATAGAAATGCTGTAAATTTTAGAACAGACATTAAAATTGATATAAAATTCACTTACAAGAATTTGTCCAGCATACATCCTCTATAGTGTGTCTCTTCAAAATTCGTTTTTGGGGATTATTTCAAAGGATTTCACACAGACTATTCAAGTGCATTGTCAATGAACTACATTCTATGTCCAAACAAGTTTTTTAATTCTCTTTAATACATACATAGAAGTGTAATGGCTGAATCATATACAATTCTTTTTGACCTTTTGAAGACTTGAAAACTTGCTTGCTAAAATGATTGCAGTATTATACAAATCAATCTACTATGTGGAGTATATCAATTTCTCCACAAATGCATTACTATATTTTGCATCATCTTTTTATATTATCGTCATACTAGTGAGTTTTCATTTTATTTTTTCTTAGAAACTAAAGAGGAGCTTATTTCATATGTTCCTCCTTTTGAGTATTAATTTACATATGTTCTTTAAAGAAATACCCTGTTCGGGAAAAATTATATAGAATTAGAAGATATAAAAGTACTTAAGACTCGGGATCATTGTAGCATTAACATTGTAGCATTAACAAATATGTGCCCTCTATCTGTTGGATATGTTTTCACTTCTTTCATAGAATTATAAAAGATTATCAGTTGATATTAACCAGTATATTCTTCTTTTCTTTAGCCAGTAATGCTTTCTATGTTAAATTTTCAGAAACCTTTACTGATACAATGTTATGAATTTTTACATTTATGTTTTATAGGTTTTTACATCTCACATTTAGTTTGATAATCATATTTTATTTTAAAATTTTGTATAAGGTTTGGGGAAGTAGTCTAAGCTCATTCTTTAAATCTAGAGAGGCAATAGTGCCAATACACCCATTTAAGATTCTATTTTTATTTCATAAAGTCATGTCATCCTCTTCAAAATCTGTTAACCATAAAACTAAGAATATATTTTTGATAAATCTGGTACATTCTTCTATGTGTCTGTTCTTATAGTAGAGCAATGTTGTCTTCACTACTAAACATGGTAATAAGATTCAAATCTAGTATGAGAGCTCAAGCTACACCATTTTACAAAATTGTTCGGACTGACCTGTATTCCTTGAATTTACCTACAAGTTTATTGAGCAGGTGAACCAATATTCTACAGAGTTATCGAGATGTTTGATAGTCATTCATATTTTGTACTTTGAGAAAACACACGATCCCAGATATTACATATAGTAAAATGTCTTAAGAGAATGGTTGAAACACCTAAAATTAATTTAGGAATGAGTTAAAATTTAGATAACACTATAGCACAATAAACCTGAATGATAATGACTTGAGCTATACTAGAGAGGAGAGTGAGAGGGGATAGAATAGAATGATGGACCGCATAGAGCTGTATGTCATTGGTTTTGTGATTCAAAAAACAGAAAGTCTTCAGAGAAGAGAAGGAGGAAAATAATTAAAGTGTCCTGAATCAAGGTTCTTTTTAATCCACCTAATAGTGTGGACTGAGAGTCAGAGAAGATGGGAAAAATAAAATAGAAAATAAAGCATTGTATAGACCTGTTACAATGGAAAGAAATTGTAATAAGAATATGATAATTAATTACCAAAGAAATAAGAGAAAGAATAGGTAAACTCTAAAGGCAAAAAGAATGAAGAGAGAAAAGAAGCAAAGTAAAACCTTTATCCACAAACGCATGAGTTTGGAAGTGGAAATATTCTAAATAACATTAAAATAACAATAACAATTGCTAACATGGATAGAATATGGATCACATTCTAGCATATACAATTTTGAAAAAACATACTAGGAATGAAAATTTAGAAGTCATAATTTAAGGCACTATTTACATTATAACCGCACAATATATTTCAGTGGTAAAAACTTGGTCTAGCATATGTGAAAAAATGTTGTAATATCCCAAGCATTACAAAGTACACACAAAGTATACACACACAAAAACCACATAAACACACACACATACCACATACACACAATTGGATTATTATTATCATATTAAACAAAAGAAATTACCACAACTAGTAAAAGTAATTTAATATAGGAAATCATAATATTGCTTGTACTATTTAAAAGTTTAGTAGAAATAAAATAGTCACAATATACTTGGATTCTTATAGATTAAGTTAATTGAAAAATAAGAAATTGAAGACATGAGAACCTTTGCAAACAAGTTTTAAATAATAAACATTTTGAAACATTTATCCTTTTATTTTAACAAAAGATTGATGTTACTGGTATCTCACTAGGAATGGCTATATCTCTAATCATTTCAATCTGGATATTTTTATAATGAGGTCTAAGTTCCTCAGACTCTCCTGAATTACAAACCCTATTCACAGTTACTACCATAGCTAGAAAATAGAAGCCACAAATCACCATGCCCAGCTCAAACTTTTTTTTTAAATTCAAGTACAAATATTTACAAAAAAGTGACCAAATTATGAAGTCTTTCTTAATAAAATATGTGCTTCTTGGAAATATAGTAAGTATTTGTTTCCTGGAAAATATGTTTAAAATATAAGAAAATAAATTTATTTAAATTCACCTACCATAAATAAATTAAGGAAATAATTTTAAATATTCACATGTTAAATATTTTAAAAGCAAAATATATGTCTGAATAATTTACATGTGTTAAAATCAGGCAAAATTAAATTAACTAATCCATTAACAATGAAAAAAGAATTACCCTAAAGAAACAAAAGAAGTTCAAAATTTGAAATTTAGAAAATGAAATGAATTGTACTGTTTAGTTGACCTAAATAACTGCAAACCATCTGTATATCAATTTTATAATGAAAATACATGAACAAAGAAAGCAAAAGTACAGTAGTTCTTTGAGTGTGCAAATAAAATCATTGGAGAGGATAACAATGTTCCTTCCATAAGAAATGTACTCATTACCTTACTTATGTAACTGTAACCCCTCTGTACATTACCTTCACAATAAAATTAAATTGAAATTAAAAATGAACCAAATAATATACCAATTAAGAATTCTTAAATGCCATTGTTTAAAAACTTTGTAAAATCTGCCCCAAGTACCCAAAGGAAATACTTTGATGATAATATTTAAATACATAAATTGCAGCAGAGAAGCAAAAAGTTTAAAAACTGTTACAAAGTAAAGTAATAAATCAGAATACAATACTATAATAATCATTAGCTGATTTTTTTAAATTTTAATTTTAATTTTTACTGTGAAAATACTGTACAGAGGGATTACAATTATACGGGAACGATAATGAGTATATTTCCTATCAAGCATTGTAGCCTCCTCCTTTGTTTCCCCTTCCCATCTTCTCCCCGTCCCCGCACCCAATCTTCCTCACCCCCCACCAAAGTTGTAAGTTCATTTTTCCAATTAACAACTTGTACATCTAATTGTTGAAATAGATCCACCTGTATACCTATTTAAACGATTTGTTTTTTCCCTTCCCCTCCACAAATTATACCAACCTCAAATACAGTGAAAGCAGGGGTTATACTATGGGGGAGGGACATACAAAGAAACAAAGAAACAATCTTATAAATGTGTTAGAAACAATCACCTGAAAGAAAAAGAAAACATCGAAATACATATCTTGGGGTTCATTTCCATAACATCAACTTATTTGACTTTTTCTACTTGACTCAGACATATACTAGTTATTGCAAATAAGGGTAACCATGGGGCCTAAGTTTCTTTGGGCCTGACTTACTTCACTGAATGTAATTTTTTCCAAGTATTTCCATTTCCTAACAAATGGGGCAATATCATTCTTTCTGATGGAGGCATAGAATTCTATTGGGTATATATACCACATTATCTTGATCCATTCATCTACAGAGGGACATCTGGGTTGGTTCCATATCTTAGCTAGGGTAAATAAGGCTGCAATAAACATAGTCGTGCTGGTAGCTTTAGTGTGGTCTTGTTTGAGAACATTTGGGTAAATGGCCAAAAGTGGCATTGCTGGGTCATAGTGGAGATCTATGTGGAGTCTTTTGAGGAACCTCCATACTACATTCAAAAGTGGTTGAATAAGTTTACACTCCCAACAACAATGCAGTAATATTCCGTTTTGTCTACATTCCCTCCAGCATCTGTTCATTAGAGTTCTTGATTATAGCCATTCTAACTGGGGTGAGGCAATATCTCAATGTTGTTTTGATTTGCATTACTTTTATGGCGAGAGAGGTTGAGCATTTCTTCATTTGTCTATTGGCAATCCTTCTTTCCTCTTCAGAGAAATTTCTCTGTAAGTCTTTAGCCTACTTATTTATTGGGCAGTTGTTCCTTTGAAAATTTGTTGTTGGGGAATTTAATTTTTTTGAGTTCCAGTTATATTTTAGACATGAGACCCTTGTATGTTGTATGGCTAGCGAAGATCTTCTCCCAATCCGTGAGCTTTCTATTGATCTTGCTAGCTATGTCCTTTGCTCTGCAATTTCATGCAATCCCATTTGTCCAACCTTTCTTTGATGTGTTGTTTCTGGGTCTCTATTAAGAAAATTTCGGCCTGTGCCTAGGAGACCTAAGGTTTGTCCTATTCCAGAATGTCTGGAATAGGTTTGTCCTATTTCAGAATGTCTGCTTTGACTCTGAGGTCTTTGATCCATTTGCAGTTGATTCTGGTGCAGGGTGATATATAAGGATCTAGCTTTAGTTTTCTACAAGTAGTTAACCAATTTAGCCAGCACTATTTACTGAAGAGGCTGTCGTTCTTCCATTCTATTTTTTTAGCTCCCTTATCGAAGATTAGATAGCTATAGCTCTGTAGGTTCATTTCTGGTTTTTCAATTCTATACCATTTTTTTTGTGGACCTATTAAGAATGGACTTGCTTTCCTAATTTCAGCCACACTTTTGCCATTGTTGGCATACACAAAAGCCATTGATTGGGCTGGGAAGATGGCTCAGTGGTAAAGTGCTTGCCTTGCATGCCTGAGGCCCTGGGTTCGATTCCTCAGCACCACATAAGCAAAAAGCCGGAGGAGGCGCTGTGGCTCAAGTAGTTGAGCGCTAGCCTTGAGCTGAAGAGCTGAGGGACAGCGCCCAGGCCCAGAGTTCAGACCCCAATGCCGGACCCCAAAAAAAAAGAAAAGAAAAGAAAATCCATTGATTTTTGAGAGTTAATTTTATACTCTGCTAATTTGCCAAAGTTTTGAATCAGCTTGAGTAATTTAGGAGTGGAGTCTGTGTGATTCTTTAAATAAAAGATCATGTCATCTGCAACGAAGGAGAATTTAATTTCTTCTTTCCCTATTTGGATCCATATAATGTTTGAATCTTGTCTCATTGCTGTAGCTAGGCATTCTAATACTAGATTGAAGAGCAGTGGAGTGATTGGACATTCTTGTCTCATTCCTGAGCTAAGTGGAAATGGCTTTAGTTTTTCACCATTAAATACAATGCTGGATGTAGGTTTGTCATATACAGCCTTTATTGAGGAATGTTTCATGGATTCCTAATTTTTTGAGAACCGTCATCATAAAGGGGATTCGGATCTTGTTAAATACTTTTTCTGCAGCTATTGAAATAACCATGTGGTTCTTATAATTGCTCTTATTGATGTGATGAATTATATTAATAGACTTGCGTATATTGAACCAGCTTTGCTTCCCTGAAATGAATCCTGTTTGATCATAGTGTATGATTTTTGGAGGAAATTTTGAAGTCGATTGGCCAAAATTTTGTTGAGAAGGTTTTCACCAATGTTCATCAAAGAAATGAGTCTATAGTTCTCTTTCTTTGATGAGTCCCTGCCTGGTTTTGGGATGAGGGCTATGATGGCTTCATAGAATGAATTCAGTAGTGAACTTTCTCTTTCAATTTCATTGAAGAGTTGGAGGAGAATTGGTGTGAGCTCTGCTTTGAATGCCTTGTATAATTCTGCAGTAAAACCATCTGGTCTTTGGCTTTTCTTAGATGGGAGGTCTCTTATTGATGTTTCTATTTCAATACTTGATATGGGCCTGTTAAGATGATTTAATTCATCTTGTTTTAGTTTTGGCATGTCAATATTCATTAGGAAAAGGTCCGCTTCTGCCACGTTGTCAAACTTATTAGCATAAAGTTTTGAGAAGTATTCCCTTATAATGTTCTGAATCTTGGTTGTTTCTCTAGTAATGTTTAAATTCTCATCTCTAAGTTTATTTATTTGGGTGTGTTCTCTTCTTTTTCTGATAATATTTGCTAAGGGTCTATCAATTTTTTTTTTATTGGAAGAACCAACTCTTTGTTTGATTGATTTTTTCTATGTGTTTTTGGATTCTAATTCATTTATTTGATTTAATTTTGGGATTTATATTGCTGCTCTTTTTCAAGGAGGCTCAGATATCTCAATAAATTGTTGGTTTCAGATCTCTCCAATTTGTTGATGTAGGAACTCAGAGCTATAAACATGCCCCTGAGTACTGTCTTTCCTGTGTGCCAGAGGAGCTGGTGATTTGTGTGCTCATTTTTGTTGAATATCATGAACATTTGAATTTCCTTTCTAATCTCTTCCATGACCCACTAGTGATTCAGCAGTGTGCTGTTCAGCCTCCAGGTGTTACCGGACTTTCTTTGGTGGCTTCTGGTGTTGAGTTCTAATTTTATTCCCCTGTGACCAGAGAGAATGCAAGGTATAACTTCAATGTTTCTGAATTTGGACAAGTTTGCTTTGTGGCCTAAAATGTGGTCTATTTTAGAAAATGTTCCATGCGCTGCTGAGAAAAACGTGTATTCTGAAGCTGTTGGGTGAAATATTCGGTAGATATCTTTTAAATCTAGTTGATCTATGCAGTTGTTTAGATCTGCGGTTTCTCTGTTGAGTTTTTGCCGAGTTGATCTATCTGGTGAGGAAAGTGATGTGTTAAAATCCCCTACAATTAATGTCCTTGGATCTATGTGGGATTTGAGCGAAAGTAATGATTCTTGGATAAATTTGGGTGCTCCGTTGTTTGGTGAATAGATATTTAGAATTTTAATATCCTAGTGAAGGTGAGATCCCTTAATTAGTATGTAGCGACCTTCTTTATCTCTTCTTACTAATTTTAATTTGAAATCTATATTATCTGATATTAGGATTACAACTCCCGCCTGTTTATGGAGGTCATTTGCTTGGTAGATTTTGTTCTACCCTTTCACATTGAAAATGAGTTTGTTTTTATGGGCAAAATGTGACTCCTGAAGGCAGCAGATAGAAGGATCGTGATTTTTAATCCAGCTAGACAGTCTATGTCGCTTAATTGGAGAGTTAAGTTCGTTAATGTAGAGATAGGACAGAGAGGTATTTGAGAGTTCCTGCCATTTTATCCACTTTCTTGGGGGCTGCGGCAACTGGGTTCTTCCTATGGTTCTTGGATTCTCAGTTTGGGTGCAGTTTCTTGGCCTCTATTGTGGTCTTGTTGGTTTTCTATGTGTAGGACATCTTTAAGAATCTTTTGTAGGGCTGATTAGGTAGACATATATTGTTTCAATTTTTCTTTGCTATGGAAGGTGTTTAGTGACCTTAGGTTATGAAGGAGAATAGAGCTGGATACAGTATTCTTGGTTGATAGTTGTTTGTCTTTAAGGCATGGCATACATCATTCCAGGCTCTTCTTGCTTTGATTGTCTCTGCTGAGATATCTGAGGTGATTTCAATTGGTTTCCCTTTATAAGTGATTGATCTTTTCTCCTTGACAGATTTAAGGATATTTTCTTTGGTCTGAATTGATCCAGTGCGGATTATAATGTGACAATAGGATGTCCTGTTCTTGTATGGCCTATTTGGAGTTCTAAAAGCTTCTTGTATCTGAATAGTCCTAACTTTTTTGCATATATGGGAAGTTCTCTGCTAGAATGCTATGAAACAAATTTCCTAGACCATTGACTTCGGGCTCTAAGTGCTCCTCTACACCCATTGTCCTCAGATTAGGCCTTCTGATGGTGTCTTCCAAGTGTTGAATAGATCTATCATATTTCTTGGATTTGTCTTGGATGGATGTATGTTCTTTCTCTATAATATCTAGGCTGTCTTCAATCCCCGAGATTTGATCTTCTACGTGGTCTAACCTACTGTCAAGACTTTCTATATTGTTTTTTATTTCTTTTCTTTCTAGTTGGTTGGCTTTGATGGCTTCAAATTCTTTGTTTGAGTTTGTTTTAGATCTTGTATGAAATTCTTTACTTCCTTAATTTGGTGTTCAGTGTTTATTCTCAAATCACCTAGTTGATTGGTTATGGTTATGGTTTCCTTGGACTCCCATTCCTTCTGTTGGTTTGCATTCAGCATTCCCTTTGTGGACTTCCTGAGTTCTTTCAGCTCTCTATTTATGGATTCCATGATTGCCTTTAGTGATTTTTGTGTATTCTCATCCTGCTCTCTCAATTTCTGTATTACTCTTTGATTAGCTTCCTCAAGTTATGTGATTCCTGTTGCTCTCTTTGTGTATTTTTAGCCTGCTCATGCTATTCCTGACATTTTCTTTGTCTGTTCTCAGCCAGCTCCCCCAATTCCTGTCTATCTCTTTGACTGGTCTGAACCTGCTCATGCCATTCCTTTATTTCTCTTTGAGTGTTCTCAAGCTGCTCACACAATTCTTATATCAATCTTTGAGTACCTTCTTCACGCCCATGATATTCCTTTATTGAACTTTGGTTTGCCTCATCTCTCTCCCTATCATGCTCATACAGAGTCCTTTGCAGGTTTTCAATCTTTTCATTTACCATGTTTACCAGTAGTGTTTGTAGAGCTTTTTGCGAACTGTCCAATGGATTATTCATTATCTGTTCTGTCCCCTGAGTATCATGAGTGGGAGTAGGATACCCGGACTTGCCATTTTTCTTGTGTTTTTATGGCTTGTCCTGCCCATTTGGGATGAAAGTAACACCAGTTTTGTGTTAGAACACTGTCTTAAGGTAAGCATCAAACAAAGTCTGTAGTTGCAGCGTTAAAAGTCTGAAGATACACTCTAGTTCAACAGATATATCTATTCAACATCAAACAACTATGTATTAATGGGCTACGAACTGCAAAGAAGAATTTGGCAAACCTGAAATTATCAGGGTTAGGGAGAGATGTGGGTAAAAATAGGAATACAGGGATGTGGAAAGGCAGAGGGTGAGTTAAGTAAGTCCTAATCTCAAAGCGGGAAATAGGTTGAATAGAATGTTAGTAGAGAGAGAGAAAAAAAGATAAAAGAAAGAAAAAATGAGACAAGAAAAAATAGAAGAACAAATATTAAACATTAAAAAGAGAAACACTTAAAAACTTAAAAATTATGCAAAATACAAACATAATATTCAAAGAAGAATTTGTATAGGATAAGATAAGGGTAGGATAGAAGGGAGATATGAAAAACTTAAAAATAGAAATGTTTAAAATATTATATAGATATAAAGAAGTAGTACTGGTATTAAGGAATTTAAGTCTAAAAGGTTTTGAATTGAGTAATAAATTCCTGGATTAAGTTTGTACACAATGGGTGATAAGGTCTAATAATCGACTATGGGTATATCTGAGGATGAGCAGAATAGCAATTAAGTCATGTAAAGAAGAACAAAAGAGAAGAAAAGGTGAAAAGAATGAGAAGGAAAGAAAAAAAGGATCAAAAGGTCAGTAGAGCTAAACAAAAAAATTTATAAAAAGAGAAAAGAAAAAAAAAACAAGTAAAAAAGCACACACACTTATACCATGAAAATAAAAATTACAAGAGGAAGAAAAAATTTTAATAGAAAACAATTTTTTTTAAAAATGTTAAAAATTAAAAATTTAAAAAAAGGTTTTGGAAATTTTTTTTATAAAAAACTAAAAAAGAGTTCTTTGATTTTTTTGGGGGGGATGGGAGGATCCTGTATCTCCCTTGTGTCATTAACCAGTCTCTAGTTGGAGTCTGGTCTGTTTGTGGTGTTTGATTTTCCTGTGGCTTGCTTGGTTTCTAAAGTCGGTAGTTTGAGCAGGCAGAAAAATGCTCTGCTTTACCTAGGGTTTTGTACTCCTCCTCCCATGCTGGTTCAATGGCAGGGAGATCTGCTGTGAGTATCACAAAAGTGGGAGATGGCTGTTTCCTCTAGTTTGGAGATGCTGTAATGAAGCTAGGTTCTGGATAGAGTTGAGGCCTTTCAGCAAACAGTAGCTTTTCCCTGAGGGACTAGCTTGTGAGACACTCACAGAGCCCAGCCTGGAGCCTTTCTCAGGGTTTAAGTTTACTGAATTTCAATTGTTTGTCAAGGCTGCTGTAGGGAGGGGCAGCCTCTGGCTCTGCTTATCAAGTGAAGAAATCCACTCCTTGGGCTGGCAGAGCTTGCTCGGCCCAGGCTGGGTGACTTTTCGCTGGGTGGAGCTGAGTCTAGCAGGTCAGGTTAGGTTCCTGTGACCTGCTAAATGACTCTTGTTTTCTTCCAAGGCCTGAGTTGGAGTTACCAACTCAGCCTGTCCTTTGTTAGTATCAAAGATGGAGATCTCTGGTAGTGGGCGGAAGGGGTGGCCTTCCCTCTTTTGCTCCCTGAAAAGGAATGAGGATGTCAGGCTTCTACTCACACCGAGTCTTGGTTCCTGGGTTGTCCCTTGTCTGTGAACTGCAGGATGAAGATGTCTGCTTCTTGTCAGTTCTTGCTGGGTTGAGTAGAATTCGCTCACCCGCATCCAAATTCACTTACATTCTTTTATTCTATTTCATTTACTTTCAAAAAAACTTGGTTTTCATAAAATGATGCATAAAAAAGCCTATATACCCACTTACATCTTCAGATCTTAACAATATTTATTTCAGAAATGTCTTTAACTCTATAGTCAATGAACTGAAATAATACTAAAATATTCAAAGGCTTTTCAGAATTTGCAAGACATACTCTGGGTTGTTATTTATATTGGAAAAGATATTCGAAAAGCCTTATTTGTTAGAATTGTGATAGTTACTCCCACAAAAGAGCCATTAGTGAAGATCCCATTGCATGTACAAAACAACTTCAAATGCATCCACAATCTGGAGGTGACACATGCTTTTTGTTTGTTTGCTTTTGAAAGGTATATCTAACAATCATATCCACAATACTGATTTTCCGTCAATATGATGGGATATTCAAACCTAATAAATACAGGATTGATTATCTTAGTGAGAATAGAAATGATGTTACAAAGAAAATTATTTTCAATAGAAATCCAGAAAGACTTTATCCACCTTGTGTTTCACAGGAATAACCAGAGAGTAATGCCTGTTTGGTCAAGTCAGTCAAACTCACTCCATGAGTATATCTTAAAAGTATAACCAATTTAAGAGGTCAAATACATATTTTGTACTGACAGTCATCTTACAGCAATAACTTATACCTAATTATATCTGTATCTTCTTACCTATCATATAATAAGAGCTGAAAGTGCTCTCTTTTATCTAACTAAATGTTGTATATGCTTTGATTATGATGATGTTATTATTTGACAAATAAAATGTACAGAAGGGTGGCTCCAAAGAAATGACATGAAAGAACACTGATAAATAAATACATTGCAACACAGTTAGTTCTTTTCAGCCTCACCCTGTCCACATTGGAAAGCAACATTGAAACAGCGCACGCACACATATACACATACACACATGTGTGCACATGTACACACATATGCTTACATGCTAAATTCAGGGTTTAGTACAAATAAAATATTAGTGATTAGGACAAACGTTAATTTGCCTTATTACAAAGTAATACACAATCCGGTCATCATGGGTGTTACATTTTACTTGCTTCACCACACGTGACCACTTAATTTATTTTAATTAATTAATTAATTAATTCATTTATTTGGTGCTAATACTAGGCTTGAACTCAGGGCCTGGCTCTGTCCCAGAATTTGTTGTTATTTTGTTTTAGTTTTCTCAAGCGTAGAATTTTACTGCTTGTCCCACAGCTCCATTTCTAGCTTTTGCAGGTTACTTTCAAATCAGAATTTAATGGACCTTTTTTTTTTTGCTTGGTATGGTTTCAAACCACAATCCTCAGATTTCATCTTTCTGATTAGCTAAGATAAACACATGAGCCACCAGTGTGGTGTCTAGATTTTCCTCTATAGCTATCTAATGCACATACTTAGATAGTAATTTAAAACTTAGAGTATAGAAGCAAGTTGTACAGTGATGACATTGTCCTGTCAGAAATTGAAGCTAGTAAATTTCTTCTTAAAACCATAAACAAAAATACCATGATATAATATAAGATAACTCACTATTGAACATATGAGTTTTAAGAGCTTTCTAATAGATGCATTATTTGTTACCCAACATCTGTATAATGCAGTAGTAAAATAGAAGTCCTTTGTAGGAATGCTTAATTACCTTGTTTTTAAAGACACTTGTATTCATCTAAAAAAGTAGGCCTCTCTATTGTCTTCATGTGATTTTGATGTGGTTAATGAGAAGTCAAAGTGTATTACTAATCCTTTGCTATCAATTACATCTCACCTTTTCTTCTTGGAACATATAATGATAAAAGCAATAGTTCAGAATAAGCAAACAATATTTCAGATTCACACTTCCAGTGCAAGTGGATCACCAGTAATTAATCCTTGATACCATTTTCCACAAAGTTTTGTCCCAGAGACAATCGGCCTGCCTTCTCTGGCTGCTTTCCTAGCCTGGACCTATTCCTTCACTCTACAGGAAAAGTGTGATACAACTGATTTCAGTCAGATCTGTTACTAGAATTATCAGGGATTTAGATTCTTGTCTGTAATTTGGTAAAAGCTATGTCTCTTTATATAGGCTATTAAAATTTATATACTAATTTCAATAAATACATAAATTCTATTTTTAAAAAATAAAATTGTTTGCTCTATAAATTGATCAGAGTCATGGATTTTGTGGCTAGCTAGGTGATTGCACATCTGTCTCTCACTTCCTCTCTCCCTTTCATGGTTCTCATAGATAATATGACTGATCCATAATTATCCTAATTTATTTTGCTTTTATATTTTTGGTTGCATCATTTCACTTTCTGCTCTGCCATTTCCCAAATCATTTACATAGAAGGCATTATTTCATATTTTCTCATTCCTAGAATAGCTGCACATGAAGACACCACTGGTCCTCATTTTCAGTCTGTACCTTTGAATATGGAGGAAAACCTTTCCTCTGCTCTCTATCAATTCCCTACTCACCAGTTAGAATAATTTCGAATAGTAAAAATGGAAAAAGTGAAAAAAAATCATGGTGAAATAACAGATGTAGAAAATTCACTGGATTTTTCTGACCAGTTCAACCAACGTGAACTATTGGGGAATACATATACACCCCATTCCCACTGGTACTCATTGTCTCTGGTTAGGCAATTCTGATGAAGACAAGGAACAAGATGAAAAAGTGAGGAATGATATCATTTGTAAAAAAAATGGAGAAGTATTCAAGCAAATTTTTCTGTGGGCTGCTGAAAATAATTGGCTTACTACAGTACAGAGACTACTTTCCAAAAAGGACATTCATGTGAATACTAGGGATGATGATGAGTATACCTCTCTTCATCGGGAAGCCTAAGTGGACACTTTGACATTGTCCATGTGTTGGTGGCTCAAGGCAGATATTCATGCAATAACTGTGAATGGCTGGACACCCCTGCACAGTGCTGATATGTGGAATAATAACAGAGTGGCTTCCTTCTTAGTTCATCATGATGCAGATACCAATGCCCAAACTAAAGTCCTCTTGACCCCCTTGCATCTTGCTGCTTGGAATAGAAATAGCAAAGATATGCTGGATCTCCTTCTATTGAACCATATATGAAACCAGGTCTGAAGAACTTGGAAGAAACTGCATTTGATATTGCCAAAAGGATAAATATGTATCACTACCACTTTGAAGTTGTGGAAGGCTGTAAAAATTGTTCTCCTAAGTCATAATGGTTTGGTTAAGTTTCTTAAATTTCAAAAATGCCAATCCATCTTTGTGTCCATACAAAATATTTTCACAATACAAAGCAACTGCAATATCATACTTTAAAAATTCATGGATTCCATCGTATTTTTCAAGTGAATTGCCTGACTTTGATGTCAAAATGTATTCAAGATTTGTTTGTATACATCTATAATGATTTCTGCTGGGTTTGTGATTATTTAAATCAGAAATCATTTTAACTTATCTGTTGAAATGAGTAGTACAAAAACTAAAAATATTTCTGGTGCTTGTATGAAAAAATTATATTTTAAAATAATCTGTATTTTGTTTGTATAATGTCCATAATGTGTTTCATTTGTTCCTGGATATAATACTTTGAATTCTACATTGTTTTATAATATATAGGTTCACGATTAAATGTGTTATTTCAGATAGCATTCCATATAGAAACAGTTTAAGATTCCTTTTTTTCCTAGGTCCTTATAGTATTTTATTTCTTTGGGATAAAATGACAATGATATCTAATTTGAAAAGTTTTGTAAAGATTATGCTATGTAAAGGTTTTTCTAAGTTGAGGATTTAGTACACTGATGTCAAACTAACTTTCAGTTCAATGAATTACATTTATTGTTACATTTGTATTTTTGTAATTAATTTTTAATAACTGTTTTTAATTTCTTGCATCTGAAGAATCACAAATATGGAATACTTAAATTTTCATATCATCCTTGTGCAAGTGCCATGTTAATCTCTATATTGTAATTTGGGTAAACGTGCTGCTGAAGCATGTAGTATCCTGTAAATTTAAGTAGTTAATGATGCAGTCTTTATACAGGCATATATCCTTGCTTGACTGTTTGTAACTAGGAAACCTTATTGTTCCTAAAAATGCTATTGATCTTACTTCTCTAAAATTCTGGGTAGATTGGAAAAAACTTATATTGTTTGGTCAAATGCTCACATTTGCAATTTTTGTCAATGACAATTTTAAGTATTTTTCATTTTAAATTTGATCATACTTTGAAGTCTTTATAGCTAGGTCCAAAGGTGATGGCTTTACAAGTAATAATTTATCAACTGAGTTAGCTTTGTGGAGCTAATGGATTCAAATTAAACCTTGCTTAAGAGCTACTTCTAAACTTCTGTAGCTTAAAATTTCCTAAATGAGGTCTTACTGGCAAAAATGTCTACCTGACCCTTTACTCTTCTTCCATGTAGCAAAAGACCAACCAGAATATCTTACCCTGACAGCATATATTTTCTTATTGGAACAAAACTAATCTTAGTTAAAAGGGATCATAGAGAGATGAACAGTTAAAATAGAATCGTTTAGACTAGAAGGTACTTTATCAAAATATAATTGTTTTTTATACCTAACATTTCAAAAGTAGCTAAAGCCAAGAAGATGAAAATTTTTTTCATATGTATGATTACCTAATGTCATGGTTAATCTACCATACTACCAGGCAGGATCTACACTACTGCCTTTCATTCACCAAATATTTTCATAGTTAGAAGTCTATATGTTTCTCCTCCATATTAGGCCTTAAATTGGTAATGTTTTAATCACAGTGTTTCCTCTTGTCTCTAGGCTGTAAATCTACAAATGATAAAGCTTTAGGTCCAGCTCTACCAAACACTGAGGTAGAAATAATGGAATAATACATTAAAACACAGTTGCCTTTGATACCCTAACCATATCAGAACATTGCAAAACATGTGCCTTTTTCTTATATTTTATATAGTTATATATTTTATACTTATACATGCTGATATTTTATTTCACACTGTGAAACTTACCAGAAATAATTGATAATTTGACCAATAGATATAAATTACAATTAATAGACTGGAATATAAATAATTAGGTTTAGAATATATATCAGAATATGAAAAGTATCAATGCAATGTCTTCTGTATAAACTTGTGATAGGTTCTAAGTGTTCTTGGTCTTCAGAATTCACATTGTAAAAAAAAATTTGTTTTCCTCTAATCTATAAGGGAATTTACTCTGCTGCTCTGTTTATTATTTTAACTCACTGGTTCCAAAATGTTTTTCTCCATATTTCTGATTATACGCAAATTTTGCTGATATGATGTCTAAAAGGTATTATTCTTCTGCAGGACACACATGTCCTAGGATCCCAGGTCTCAGTTATCAGCATCATCAAGTAACAATGGCAAGACTTCTCATCTAGGCCCATGCAACATCCCAACAGAAAGTAATTGAAATTCCATCTCAATTCTTGACGACACTGGAATTAGCAGTAAGCAATTGTGAAATGCAAGGGAACTTAAAATGAAATATGAGATCACAAAATCTGAAAGAAAGTTCAGTAATTCAAAGTTTCAATTTACAAATGACCAGCCCATATGAGCGAACAAGATCACAAATGTCACAAATTATTTTTAATACCCCTCTCCTAATAATTACTGAAAGATTTCAGTCCAACATAAGTAGGCAAAAAAAAAAGAGTTCCTAGAACGATAGATCCATAATTGGTCTACCAAGGCTAGGAAAACTTGACTTACCGGTCAAATATAATTCACAAAAACATTATTTGAGAAGATCGTTAATGCTTCAAAATACTGGTACTTCAGGAAAACTTGGTTTTGTAGTATAAAAATGTTATCATTCACAAACAAATGATAACCTATATTTAATCTCCTGAAAACAGATTCCTATTCAAATAATCTTTTAAAATCATATTCATCAAAACAACAATTGACAAGTCGATGATAATTAGTGACATTACAAACTTTTCAAGTTTAGAGTGCAAGTTACAATTGAGTTGATTTATTTACCCAGCACTAATGCCAAACAGGTTCAACCATTCATTAAAGTGTAGAAATAGTACCACCCACCATTTGTGTTGTTCAGTAGGTGCCTTCCAGAAATGTGTCAAATAGAACAACCTCCCATAATTCAAACTCAAACACTAGCTAATAAAGTATATTTCATCACTTAATAAGGTACATTATAAAAAGTCACAAATAGTTGCCTTATCATATGTTGTTTTATGTTTTCCCTATCTGTCTAACATAGTAAGAAATATGACTTAAAGTCATGAATATGGGTACTCATCAAAGATGTGACAAACAAAATCTGTCTTCTATTTCTCTCATATTCCTCTATAGTAGTAAATCGTAGTTTTCTTCTTTTTCCAAAACTTAGAGGTAGTAGAAAATATTATCCAATGTAAAATTAAATAATTACAAGCCTTTTTACAAAGCGATTTATAAAATTTGGTAGTTAGGAATATATTCTAAGCCATTTTTAAACTTTCTTGTTAACTAAAGATTAATCTTCCAAATGGATGAGAATAAAATCATGTCTAGGTGCTTCACGTCTCCAGTCTTGCAAATTGTTATTGCAGATGAATGAATTATGGAAATATAAACTGACATCAGTTCAAGTATAAGCAGGATTGAATCTCCATGGAATGTATATAAACCTTTCAAAATATTAACAGTTTAACAGAATGACTATCAGGAAGTTGAAATCAGAGAAGAAAGACATAGAAAGTATGAAAAATGGAACAAGGGGCAAGTACAGCTAGAATACTCAATGTACACATGTGACTAAAGAAGTGGTAAATCTGAAATAAATCTTGGAGAAGGGGTTGGCTGAGAATGATAGAAGGAGTCACTCTGATCCAGGAACATTGGACAATTTGATGGACATATTTATTGTATTATACTTGCACAACCTCTTGAGATTTAGTTTTAAAACACAACAAAAAACAAAAACACACAAAAATCACAACCAAACAGCAATCTCTAGAGAGGATGAATATGACCTCTCAAAATTTTAAATAGTTAATGAAGGGTAGTCTTGGGAATAGCAAACAAAGCTGTTCAAAGAGGACAGTTTGGGGTAGCAGAGAATTTTGAACAGATTTAAATAGATTGTCTAAGGTTAAGAATAACCAACATCTGCTGTAAATATTTTCTTCTGTGAGTTCTCTTTTTCTACAATGGATACTCCAGTACTCAGCCACACTTGATAGCTTGTGAAGATAGAATGGAAGAAACAAGATCAAGAACCCATTACTCCACTGGAGACAGAAGAGTCCTCTATGTTTTCTCTCCTCTCTCTTCAGAACTCTTTCTTCATTCTTTTAAGTCAAGTGATTTTGAATTATATCTTTCATTCTTTGTTCTGGCAAAGTAATTAGCCACACTAATTTACTAAATATTATTTGCCTTTCTTTTCCTACCATGCTGTTTACTTATCCAAGATAGTCCATTAAACTTCATCCTTGCATTTGGTTGCCACGAAAACCCAACATCTATGTTAATGAGGACAAACTCTAATGTAAAACTTTGTCTACATAAAACCAGTCCAATAAGCTGTGATCACAAGTATTTAGCTATACTTTTTTCTTTTACCTTGAAAGTCTTCTTGTGTCTAAAGGGCCACTAAAATTACTCCCACACTTTTTGGTTCAATCACTTCTAACCTAAAAGATATGTTTTGCTAACAAGATGCTTAGAGGAAGAATACTTCACTTACTTTAATCTTCTCTCGTAAGACGCTCTTAGATAACATATCAGGAAAAAAGTTATTCTTTCCAAAATTATTTCAATAGATTATTTTCTCTTGGTCTTACATTTGCTCAACTAAATGTATGGAGAAAAAGAGTTAAATCGCCAATACCTTGTATGACATTGTCTGTTACAACAGACAATACTTCTTTGTCCTACTTCTATGTCCTCCTCATAGTCCTTGCTTGATTTCCAATTAATCACACCTTCTTGGCTTCAAGTCTAGTGAAGGTGAAGGAGTATAAGGCTTAACCCACTGCTACATCTTCCTGATTTCTCTTTTTAAATTATTTTATTTGGTTGTGGAATTTACGTTCATGTCTTCATCCAATCTGTTCTGCATTGTATTGAGCCAAATAGGCTCTGTAAAATCACTTTAGGTAGCAAAAATATTAACAAAATCTATATCAAAAAGTTTTGGAATCCCTCTACTGCTGAAGCCAATACTCTCAGCTAGGGCTTCTAAGAACACCTTTTCTTACCTTTTCAATTTGCTCAATTCTTTTCTGATCCCAAAACTTTTTGGCTAATGTAATAAGAGAAGTCTTCACTATCTCATGTTAATAAGGATATTATATTTTGTGAGCTACTTAGAAATGTGAAATCATTGGTTTGAGGTATCCAATCAGATATTTTTCTTTGTTTCAGGGCTTCACATGCAAAGATATTGTGTAAAGTATTATAAACAGAAAAGTGTGTACCCAATACATTCTTTCATTGTTGAGGGCACTTTCTCCCTAAATATTTTGCCCCAAATTATCTTTTTCAGAGAATTTCTGTTTGGTAATTAAAGTCAATTCACACATTTTGATGTCTTTTTTAAAGAAATTTGAACTTAAATTCCACTACAACCTTGTTTCACACAGTGAGAGTATTTGTCCTGGGTAAGGATAATTCTCAGGGGAACCTACAGGATTTATAGCAAGGTTTCTGAGGTTTATTTGTTTAGTGTGAAAATGAGCCATCTTCACCCACATTGCTTCCTCTCAGCTAAGTCTCCATGGATTTCTTTGCATGAAAGCCTATTTTCCCAGGCAATTTTAAATTTTCTTAATAGGTTAAGTTGCTAAAAAGTTTGAACAATTAAAATTTACCTGACATAATTTTAAAATTCTTTTGAAATTCCTTTATCAGAATAGCGAATTTACCAATCCTAATTCCACCTTTACCATCAAAAACTGTTACCGTGCTGTTTTCATGATATAGTGTCCATGAAACTATTATTTTCCATTGGCTTTGTTATGCATATATATGACTAAATAAGCTGATGCTGAGCAAAATATTGAAACAAATTTTTATGTGCGGTTTGAGTTTTTAATGTACTATGTGATTTCTATTTTGGGGGGATTTTTTCCCCTATGGTTTGTCCCCGGCTGTATTTGATTTTGGTACCTTGTGTATTGTGTATATATTTACCTTAATTAGGGAAGGGAAGAGGAACAGCAAAATGGTGAGAAAAAGGACAAAGGGCAAACCAATGCAATAGCAATACTCACAAGACAATATGTTGGAAATGTACATTACAACTTGTGAGAAGTATTGAGGTGAAGGAAAACTGTGAGAAAAATGAAGGAGGGGGTAACACCTTTGAAAAGTTATGTATTAACTACCTTACAATTACTGTAATCCCACTGTACATCACTTTGACAATAAAATTAATTTAAAAAATAAGTTGCATGAATAAATTTCACTGTATTGGTATAGTAAATATTATTCTTTATGTAGTAACTTTTTAAAAGTTAATACTATTTTGCATCTCATTTGAATTAATTAACCCTTTTTAATCAGAAGACCATCAACTTGAATCCAACTAGACAATATTTTCACAATATACTTGACAATATTTTGAAAAAAGAATAAATTTAGTACTTTCTCATACTCAAACCAAAAACAGTTCAATTCTATGTAAACCCATAATTTTAAAAGTAAATAAGTTGTTAAGAGGAGAGAATATATGTGTTCTTCAAAATTCCTATGACTGATAACTACTCATTTTCAAATTCTGAACATTCCATACCTGTTGGCATGTTATGAAATTCTGCAATAGATGCAGTTTCCAGTGGGGTGTTACAGATTGAGAAATCAACAGAAAAATAGCCACATTCTGGTAGAGGATAAAACTATGAGGCACCTGTAATAATTAATTCTTCAAGAGTAAGCAATTGTTAATCAGAGTAAGTTATTATTTCTATGACCATCAATCCTAAGATTTATGCCATAAAGTCATCCTAGCCCAACAGTTTCCAACTTGGAGGGTACACCTCAAAATTCCCTTAATGCACATTACGAATAGCTTATCTCTATTGTGAAAAAATACTACACCTCTGCTAATGTGATGCCCTCCGTGTGCTGGAAAGAACACCACAATAAACTGGGTTGCATCATTTTCCCCCACTGGTATTCTTGAGATCAAAACACTTGTAAATATTATTTATACTTATGCTTTTGAACTATCATAGATATTTAGGATGCTAAGATCGGCGGATTACCGTTCAAAACCCCCCAGGTAGGACGGTTCCCTAGATTCTAATCTCCAAGAAACTTCTCAAAAAAGCCAGACATAAGTGGCACTGAAGTTGGAGTGGTAGGGCACGAGCCTTGAGCATAAACAGGCTCAGAGAGAGTGTCCAGGCCCAGAGTTCAAGCCCTATGACAAATCAATAAAATAAAAACAAAAATAAAAACAAACCCCAAACCTAGCAATTTTCTCATTGTATACAGAGGCACATAATTTAGGAAATTGCTTCCTGTGTTACATACAGGTAGAAAAAAGAAGATGTCATACAATTCTACTCTTCATACCATGTTCTACCAAAGCCTCAAAAATTGCTGTTTTCTAAATTTATAAGTTAACATCATCTATTTGTTGGCAACTCTGTCTACATTATTCACATTATCATTTTATACATGAACTGTTGGAATTATCTATTAACTAAGTTCTAATTATAACTCTCTTGAAAGAATATTCTAGGCAAGTAGAATGCAAGAATCATTTGTAAATTTGTCAATTAAACCCTCTACTTAAAAAGAATTGTGTAGTATCTTATAGAATATGAAAATAAAAACAAAACAAAAACATTTATTTTAAATCTAAATTCTAATTTAGCAATATCTACAAAGACATGCATTAGACAAACTTACAAACTTCGCTTTTTCTCTGGGCTTAAGCTTTTGTAATCCTTCATCAATTCTTTGGAATCCAACAGAATTATGCTAACTTTGGGTGAGAATTTTGGATGGGAATCAAGAGCCATTTTGCATCTAGAAATGTTCTGTAATGAAGACAGCATTGCAAACACAACTGAGGATTATATCTGAGTTACATTGTAATTGGAACCTTGACTTCTCAAAACATAGTGAAAAAATTAGCCCAAACTTCCAACTGTGTATTCCTTTCTTGTTTGGTTTGTTTTATGAAGACAAAATTATATTACCTAGTTCAGGGAAGATATCACCATGTAATTTCACTCTCTAATCTCCTGTCAGTCTGAGTGCTAGAATTCTAGCCTTGTATCACATTGCCCTGCTATAGTTTCTTGGTTTATTTAATCTAGATACAGACTAGCAATTCTGAACTTCTCCAGTGATATTATCCACTAGACTTCTCAGACTGTTCATGTACTATTTTCAAAGATGTTCTAATATTTGACACAGGATATGAACATTTTCAAATGCACCTGCGGGGTCTCTGATTCATTCTTCCATGGATCCAATCATTTTAATATTGATTACTTGACTCTCTTCCTATCTCTATCTTACCTATCTAATATTCTCAAACTTTTTTGAAGAAAGTTCACTTGAGGATTTTCTAATTTTAAAAATTATCACTTGAGGGGCTGGGAAGGTGGCTCAGTGGTAGAGCGCTTGCCTTGCATGCCTGAGGCCCTGAGTTCAATTCCTCAGCACCACATAAGCAAAAAGAAAAACGCTAGAAGTGGCACTGTGGCTCACTGTGGTAGAGCACTAGCCTTGAGCTGAAGAGCTGAGGGACAGCGCCCAGGCCCAGAGTTCAGGCCCACGACCGGACCCAAAAAAAAAAAAAATTATCACTTGATTCTAGTCTTACTCGGGACATATTTTCTATTGCTTTCTAAATTTTCTACATATTCTGAGAGTTGTATCATTTCTGTATTTGTGTGTGCACATTTAAGTGCTTCTGTGTTTATGATTATGTTTGTTTCTATGTATGCAAAAACCTCAAGCTCTTATTTATCAGTCTTGCTCATGACTGGTATTCCATGACCTGAAATATTCTTCCAATCCAGCTTTTGGAAGGTTAATTATAGATAGTGTCTCAAAAACTGTTCTGCCCAGGCTGGATGCAAACTGAACTTCCCAGACTCCTTTATATTTGTATCTTTTATTTATCCAGTAGAATCAGCTTTTAAACTACAAACATTTTTGTGAGTGTAAATTCTAAGCTGTATCCCAGATTTTTAACTCAAGAATTCATATAAAGTTAGATGAGCATACACATTACATATACTGAGTGTACACTGTTAAGAAATGTTATCCTGAGCTGGGTGGCAGTGAGATCTGAGGATTGGGGTTCAAAGCCAGCCAAGGTAGGAAAGTCCCAGAGACTCTTTTCTCCAATTAACTGCAAGAAAAGTGGAAGTGGCACTGTGGCTCAAGTGGTAGAGCATTAGCCTTGAGCAGAATAGCAGAGGGAAAGTGCCCAGGCCCAGAGTTTAAGTGCCAAGACCACCACCAAAAAAATATATATATAAGCAAAGGAAAGAAAAAGAAATGTCATCTTAGTCACCAGTTCATTGCTAGTATATTCCCTAGTCTCACAAGATGGACTTTTTTTCCCAGTTAAATCCATGCTCTTATGTCTGACTTTTTTAGAAGCAGAATTATACTTCCATTCTTCTTTCTACAAAGTTGCTTGATGAGCAAGCATGATTTAGAAAAGGAGTGCCCTCAGAATTCGTGTTCCACATAGGAGTAATGCTTTCTCTATATCACTCCCATAAATCTACATACTGGACTTGGCTTTATTGACTTTATTCAATGTGGTCTTATTTGTAGATTCTTTTTATACTATATTGAACGCTTATACTTAAAAGCAGAACTTCTCTTTCTCCTATTATTGCTATTGTTTCCCTTACTGTTAATGCATGTACACTTGGGGAATAATGCGCATCACATACACTCTCAAAAAGAATGACATGATAACCTTCTTCCCATTTAAAATTCTCTTTAATATACAGAGAACTTACAAAGTTTGAACTCAATGTAGTCATTGATAATGTATTTATAAGCAACATAAATTTCATATTTTCTCTTTACTAAGTTGTCCTGAAACAAGTGTTACCTCAGCTCCAAAGTGTCCTTGTGTTATTTCAATGATCCCAGAAAACTTTCATCATACCTCAGGCAGCACCATCGATTGTGATTAGCAGTGACAACACAAAATCCTGGAATCTTTGAATTCCCAGAATTAATCTTCACCTGACATCTAAGTACATTCCTGACATTAATTGCTGTGACCTAATGAACAAAACTTTTTTCAACACAGTATCCTAATATAAATAAAGTACATGAATTAGGGACTATTGTCAGAATGCAATTATATATTGCAAGTATGTGTTCTTTATTTTGCATTTACTAACCAAAAAAAATTTTGTCCTGACCCACAGACCACTTCCAGAATGAGAGGGCCACCTTGGGTTCCAGCCACATGGGGACGCTGGGCTACCTCCTCCAGCACCCATTCAATCAGTTTCTGTGAGAGAGAGAGAGAAAGAAAGTAAGAATTACACTTGTCAGGTGCTTGTGGCTCAGAATTCTAATGCTAACTACACAGGTGGCTGAGATATGAGGATCATGGTTCATAGCCATCCCGGGCAGGAACGACTGTGAGACTTTTATCTTCAAAGAACCACCCGAAAACTGGAAGTGGTACTGTGGGTTCAAGTGGTAGCCTTGAAGTGAGGAGCTTGGGACAGCGTCCAGGCCTAGAGTTCAAGCCCCACGAATGACAATCAGTGGACTTCCCACCACAAGAAGTGGACTGAATAGCAGCCATTGTCCTAGAGTGCATAGTAGAGAAATCAGGCTGAGCTTCCTGTGAACTTGAGGTCATTAGTAGGCCACCTGGCTTCTCTGTGCCTCGATTTCCCCAACTGCAAACACAACAGACTGAAGGATCCCCTGCCTTATGGGGATAGGTTAATGATGAAAGAGAGCCATGTTTTGTTTCATAATACCCACTTGTTGCATGATTAATAACTGGCCCCACCTCAGCCCTTTTTGGTATCTTCCTGTCATATGCTCACAGAATTGCCAAGAACCTTATCTGAAGGCTGCTCCCTCTGTGCCTAGCCATGCTCTAGAGATCCCTCTGTATAAATCTATTGTTTCCTGACAACTCTCCTGTGAGGAGACTGAGGTTTGATGGTTGAGGCCCTACCCAGAGCTTCACCTGTGGCCAAGAATCGGCTACTGTGTACTAAGAGTTTGGGATAATCCATCTGAACCGATGACTGAGCATGGCACTACATGCCTACCATCGCAACTACAGAGGACCAGGCCTCACATAATATAAAGGTGCCATTTTTATTCCAGGACTGGGATTTTTACTCATGGTCTGGGTAACTCTGTTGCACTGTATGGGAAGGGAAATCTTGCTTCCCTGAAATCAAGAGATTCAAGTATTTTCCTTAGGCCTGAAATTGATCCCCACGACTAGAAAACATCCTATTCATGTACAATTTATACATATGATTTATATTTATATACATATGTTGACTCCATATTGTGTTAAGTATAGTTATTTTATTTTTTATTTTATTCATGTATTGAACGTTTATGTTATTGACTATTTTGGCACATAGAACATTGATTACATTGATTAAATAGGATATAGGTCTACATATGTATTCTACTTCATACCTGACACCGAGGACATTCACAGAAAAGGACAACATGTGTCACCATCAGCTTCTTACTCCACGATTCATTGTTTGGGAGTTCTGGCATCTGAATTCATGGCCTACAAGGCCAAACTCATGAATGGGTGAGTGTCATCACGCCATCCTGGGGCAAATTGAGTGGACAGGCAGTTCCCAGAACCTGAGATTGTGCCCCAGGTGTTAACAAAATAAGAACAGATTGACATGCAGATGGCAGTATGCTAATAAATATATATTTTTATAGAGAACCAGAGATGTCTATACATTATTCAGTTATATAGACTACATTCCTACCAATTCTTGGGTATTCATTATGCCTCCATATAATTAATGTTATTGTTTTCATCCTTAAACTATTAATGAAATCAGTGTCCTCAAATTATTGTGTAATTAATAATATTCTTTTTATGCTTCATAAATAATAAATAAAATCAATCAGCCTCCTGAAATGATGCAGTCTAAATTTATTATATATATATATATATATATATATATATATATATATATATATATATATATATATATATATATATATATATATATATATTTACTGTGAAAATACTGTACAGAGGGGTTACAATTACATGGGCAAGATTATGCGTACATTACTTATCAAGCATTGTAGCCTCCTCCTTTGTTTCCCCTTCCCATCCCTTCCCATCCTCCTCCCTGCCCCCCACCCAATCCTTCCACCCCTCCTCCCCCACCAAAGTTGTAATGTTCATTTTCGACATAACGACTTGTACACCTCATTGTTGCAAGGGGTTCACCTGTATCCCTATTTAAGAGATTTGTTTTTCCCCTTCCCCTCCACAAATTATACCGACATCAAATACAGTGAAAGCAGGGGTTATACTGTCGGGGAGGGACATACAAAGCAACAAAGAAATAATCTTATAAATGTATTAGAGACAATCGCATGAAAGAAAAAAAAAACCATTTGCATACATATCTTAGAGTTCATTTCCCTAACATCATCTTATCTGACCTTTTCTGCTTGACTCAGACATATACTAGATATTGCAAATAAGGGAAACCATGGGACATATGTTTCTTTGGGCCTGGCTTACTTCATTTAATATAATTTTTTCCAAGCCTTTCTATTTCCAAACAAATGGGGCAATGTCATTCTTTCTGATGGAGGCATAGAATTCCATTCTGTATATATACCACATTTTCTTGATCCATTCATTTACTGAGGGGCTGGTTCCAAAATAAAAGACCCGGAATAGCAAAAACGATCCTCAACAGAAAGAATACTGCTGGAGGTTTATTGCAGTCTAATTTTGTAGCAGAATCATTCACGATCAACTCATTCTACTGTGACATTGATAGCATTCCATTGTTATTCCTATGGATGGGAACCAGTTTCTTAATATCTCCTGTCATTGGTTGGTGTCAGGACGAGGATTAAGAATCAACACCTATGTTGCCACGTGGGCCTATGGCTTCCCTGATAGTCTGCCATCCTTCAGCAATGCAAGGTGATGTACCCTTCGCAACAGTGTTTTTCAGACCCAGGAGGGTTACCGTGCAAAGGGAGAAAACTTAAAAAGGCCATATTATTTCTGTGCATTGTTTTCCCTGCAAGGCCTGGGTGTCTAGGATCCCAGGAGCAGCTGTTTGTCCAGTTGCTGCACCCCAGCATTGGGTGATCAAAGCTGAGGCAGAGTTGCCACAACCTGAGTTCAAGCCCCATGCTAAGGAAAATTTTTTTTAAAAAATTAGCTCCCTGGCTTTGGATTTGAACTCAGGATCTGGGTAAATCTGCAGCAATGTGGAGGAAGGGGAGTATCACTGTACTTAAACATAAGAAAATCAGGACTGTTCACTAGTCCTGAATTCAAGCCCCAGGCCTGGAAAACATACTATCTATATGCATTGTAAAGATAGGATTTATACTTACCTCTAGTTGTTCAGTCCATACATATTTGGTTTTGTTGTTCCTTGTATTTTTTGTTTTATTCATTTATTTAGAGTTGATTTTACTAGGATAAAACACATTCTGTTTATTACATTGATGACATCCTAACACAGAGCATCAAGATTTGTAGAAAATGTTCTCCATCATGCCTGACACCCAGGATTCTCAGAGAAAAGGTAAACAAGGTTCACACTTGCCTTCTTACTCCATGATCCACGTGTTGGTAGTACTGGGATCTGAACTCAGAGGCTAGCAGGACCAATTGGCCAATAAGTCAAGGTGAACACACCAACCTGTGAGCATCTAAGGAGCTAGGCCATTCCCAGCATCTGACATTGATCCCTAAGGTGGTGTACTATAGTCATAAATTCATAATTTAAACATAGAATCTATATTGATATACATGTGTGGACATCATTTTGAATTTGGTTTAGGTCTCCTTTTTTGTCTATAATTCATGGAGGTATTGTGTATTTTACTAAGTATGGTGACAGCTATAACTGTGCTAACATGGATGATGACCTATTCCCATGGTTATAGAGTTGCCTATGCGTTCTCCAACCTAGTTGAGACCCAGGACTTTCACAGGAGAGGAAAATGTGTGCAACAACTGGCTTCTGACATCAGGATGAATATTTTTTCAGAACTGGGATTTGAACTCAGGTCTGGGCAGCTCTGTTGCACTGGGGGAGAAGGGGAAGCTCACCATACTTGAAGACTTGAATGTCAGGACTGGTCCAGGGCCTGATTTGAAGGCACAGCACTAGACAAAATAGCAATCCCACCTTTTTTAAACATAGGATCTCTCTTTACCTATAGGTGTGGTATGCATCTTCCATTCAGTGTAGTTATTCTTTTCATTTTGTGTCTTATTCATGGATGTATTTTGTATTTTATTGAGTATGGTGCCAGATATAACTGTGCTGACATGGATGACAACTTGTGAGAGCGAAGACATTCACAGGACAGGAAAACATTAAACATGTGCATCCTTGGGTTTCTCACATCAGAATGAATCTTTTGGCAGTGCTGGAATTTGAACTGAAGGCCTAGCAGACCCAATTGGTAAATGGGTCATGGTGAGCACAACAGCCTGTGAACTACTGAGGATCTAGGCCATTCCTAGGACCTGAGATCAAGTCCTCGTTGGGGCTAATATAGTCATAAATTCATAATTAAACAGAGGCTCTATATTGACAAATATGGCTAGGCAGCATCTTGGTTTCGGTGTAGTCACTCTCTTTATTTTGTGTCTTATTCATTGATGCATTGTATATTTTCTTGAGTATAGGATGACAGATATAACTCTGGTGACCTGGATGACAACCTATTCCCATGAGTGTAGAATTGTCAATACATTTTCCATCCTAGGGAGACCGAGAACTTGAACAGCATAGGAAAATATGTGTAACGACTGGCTTCTCACATCAGGGTGAATTATTGGCAGTACTGGGATTTGAAATTGGAGCCCAGGAGACCCAACTGCACAATGGATCCACATGATCACACCAGACTGTGAGCCACTAAGGAGCTTGGCTGTTCCCAGTAACTGAGATTGAGCCCCAGGGAGGCCAACATAGTCCTCAATGCATCATTGACACATGGGATAGTATCCACATCTATGAGTGGACTGCATCGTGCATTGAGTGTAGTTATTCTCTTTCTTTTGTATACTATGGATGTATTGTGTATTTTTTTGAGAATATGATAACAAGTATAACTGGGCTGATATGGATAACAACTTATTCCCATGGCCACAGGGTGGCCCATGCATTCTCAAATCATAGCTGAGACAGAGGACTTGCATGGGAAAGGAAAACAGGTGCATCAATTGGCTTCTGACATGAAGATGAATCTTTTGGCAGGGCTGGGATCTGAACTCTGGGCCTAGCAGGTCCAATTGGTAAATGGGTCCACATGAGCACATCAGCCTGTGAGCCACAAAGGGACTAGGCCATTCCCAGGACCTGAGATTGAGCCCCCCTGGGGGGAGATTGTGGAGCACAATAGTCATCCATTCATAAGCTGAAGGGAGTATGCAAAAAAGTACATATTTGTATAGAGTAGGAGAGATGGTGACCTGTGATGGAATCCAATCTGTGTGACTACCAATTCTTGAACCATTCCTGATGCCTCCATTTCATGACTGTGATGCTTGTTGTCATGTTTCATCAACTCTTCTTTACAAATAATAAGCACCCATGAGTCTTGCCTATCATTTCCTACTCGCATCATGCACTAATTACTCATTCAAGGATGAGATCGATAGCATTCCATGACTCTTTCTAGGTCCAGAAACCAGTATCTCAGGATCATCCACCATTCCCTCCTCGTAGCGGGGGCTGAATCAAGCCTCAGGCCTGCAAAAGATACTTCTTATATACATTTTAAAGGTAGGATTTATACTTCCCTACAGATGTTCAGTCCATATTGTGTTTGGTGTGGTTATTCATTTTATTTCTTATTTTATTCATCTATTTACTATTTATTTTATTGACTCTGATGACACCTATACCATTTATTAAATTGTTTACATCCTATCATATAGCATCTAGATTTTAGATGTGTTCTCCATCACGCCTGGCAATGCTAGGATCTGAACTCAGGGGCTAGCAGGCCCAATTCATGAATGGGTGAGTTTTAGAATGGCAGCTTCTTGCCAATGAAGCTGTGAGGGGGTTCCCACATGCTGAGATTTACCCCCAGGTTTGGCCAAAACAGCAATACATCGATAGGCAGACAGTGGTATACAAATCAATATATATTGGTAAAGCATGCAAGAGCCATCTATCTATGATTGAATGACATCTACTACGTTCCTACCAACTCTTAGGTATTTATTATACTGCCATGGAAGAAATATTTTTCTTTTCATGCTTAATAAACTATTAATTAAGATCAATCAGCGTTCTAGGATTATTGCATCCAATTTTAGACTAGACCGATGCAGCAGTTTAATACTCTTTCAATCAGTATTCCTATTTATAGGAATGAGTCTCTTGTGATCTCCTGCCATTAGTGTCAAGACTGGGATTTGAACCCATGGCCTATGTTGACAGGTTGGGCTACGACTTCACTGATACCCCACCAGCCATCAGCAATGGCAGGTCAGGTCCACTTTGCAACCGTGTCATTCAGATCCAGGATGGTCACTGTGCAAAGAGAAAAATCCTAAAACCCCAGCCCTCTGCAGCTCGTCAATCCTTATACTTTCCAGCTATTTTTTTTTCTTCCTGAAAGCCCTCTGGGCCTAGGATCTCAGGTTCGGCTATGGTCCCAGAGACTGCACCCCAGCCTCGGGAGATCCAAACTGAGGCAGAGTTTCCACAACATGACGTAAAGCCCCATGGTTGGCCAAAAATAAATAAATAAATAAATAAAAATCCAAAAATAAAAATAAATAGATAAATAATTTAACTAGATTAAAAAAAATAAAGCTCCCTGTTTTGCAATTTCTGCCAGTTTTCTTTCCTAGCCTGGGATTTGAACTCAGGATCTTGGTAAATCTGTAGCAATGTGAGGGAAGAGTCCAAACCCCGTGCCAACCAAAAATGAAAAACTAAGTCATTGACCTCGGCAGAGGGAGGAAGTTGTGGAGATGGGAGGGAAGGGATGGTAGGGGAAAAACAAAGGAGGAATCAACAATGCTCATTAGTAAATGAACTCATTACCTTGCTCCTGTACCTGTAACCTCTCTATACAACATTTTTAAAATAAATAGTTACAAAAGAACAGGAACAATGTAGTTCTCAGAGAAGCACTTTGGAGTTAAGGGAAGGATGTTCGAATAACTGTACAAAATTCTACTATGCCTTTTTTTAATATTCAGTATGGAACTGTAAACATAACTGCTTCCATTAAAAAAAATAAGTAATTGTCTTGGAAGTGGGGCCAGTATTTCCATCATTGCTAGGATTTGAGCTCACCGTCCAAGTAACTCTTTTGCACCATGGGTGAAGGCAAAGCTCACTGTCCTTGAGGAAAAGAAGTTCAGGCTAGAGTTCCCTGGGCCTGAATGAAGGCCCTGCAATATTACATGTGTAATATATTACATATACTTACATATATAAGTTAATTTCATATTATGATTTTATTATTGATTTTGTATTTCATTTTTATTTGATTCATTCAAATTTCATTTTTATTTGATTCATGCATTTTATTTGATTCATTCATTTATTGATTATTGTATTTATTATACACAATATTAATAAAAATAAATAATAATAAAATACACATTTTGCACATCTATTATGAAATTATATACAACAATAATTATATACAATAATGTAGGACATTGTCTCATTTTTCATTAATATTTTAAGTGTTGAAACATAATACATAATTAAATGGAAGCGTTTGTCACAGTATTCAAATGTTTAGAGTCTCTCCCAAGTATGAGTTTGTCTTATCGTTGGACATCTTCCTATTGGGATTTCTTTAGATGATTTATAGTCAGATGCCTTTTCTTGAGGATATGAAAGTGAGGGATACAATTGTAAGTGTGGGGCTAGAAATGTGGCTTAGTGGTAAAGAGTTCGCTCAGCATGCATGAATACCAGGGTTTGAAACTGCAGTGCCACATACTTAGAAAAAGCCAGAAGCTGTGGTGTGGGTCAAGTGGCTAGCCTTGAGAAAAAGAAGCTCAGAGACAGTACCAAGGTCCTAAGATCAAGCCCCAGGACTGTCAAAAACAATAGGCCAGATGCCAGTGCTCACACCTCGAATACTAGCTTCTCAGGAGGCTGAGAGCTGAAGACCACAGTTCAAAGCAGCCTAGGCAAGGAAAGCCTATTAGACACTTATCTCCAGTGAACCACCATGTGGCACTGTGGCTCAAGTGGTATAGTGTTTGCCTTGAGGTGATGGGTTCAGGGACAGTGCCAGGCTTAAGTTCGAGACACACAATTGGAAAAAAGTGAGGGTTAATCAAAGTACTTTTCCTATTTGCTAATTATGAGAACATTCTTTGGAAAATGAACACTGATGGACACCAGAATAGAAGTAAGAGCTCCAGGCTCAAGTGTAGCAGATCCATATGCCCAGCCTCTCAGACTCTAGCATTGTAACCTTGTGTCTTACCGGATTCTGAAAGGTCCAATGTTGAAAGACTTAATATGTTCCCCAAACCCTTTGTGATAAGCAGTTGACTTGTATTGTCAATGTCATTGCAATTCTGAAGCAGTAGCTCAGGCCCGTCACCTTAGCTCAGGAGACTGAGGTGTCAGGATCACAGGGTGAAGCCAGCCAGGGCAGAAAAGCCTATGACACTCAGACTTCCACTTATGAAAGGTCAGACATTCAAGAGCTTCCTATGTTTTCTTTGGTGATGAGAAGTACTTTCACTCTAAATGTTCTTAGAGTTCTTGAGCTATAGAAGCAGGAAAGAAACATTATTGACCCATCCTGGGTTCAAATGAAGTTCTCAGGATCCAAACCCTAGCTGTGTTAGCAGGAAGAACGACAGTGTAACACTGTAATTGAAGGCAGAAAACAGTTTCAAAAGCCAAGCTAGATGCAGAGACCAGGCCTACAAGATTAGGAGGCAGAATGTATACACTCATCAGGGAAGGGAGCTGCAAAATCACTTCATTCATTCCAGGAACAGCCACCAATGGGGGAAACCTGAAACAGTTGTTAGAGTTAAACTTGGGTAAGGCTTTTCTCCGCCTCTTCAAACAATGAATAATTAACCTTCCTCCCTCAGGTGAAGGGAGCCTCAGGCTATCTTTTGGTAACCAATAGAGAGCCAGTTTAGTGGGTGAGAGGGGAGGAACAGAGTAGAAAAACCCTGCTCTCTGTTCTTAGGGAGTGGGTTTTTCACTCTCCATCTGTCAGATTTCTAGGCCCTTCTTCTTTCTCTGCCAGTCCTTTCTCTTTCCTTCATTCTCCACGTCATTAATGCAAATCCCCAGTCCAAGCCCCTGAGTTAGAACCTAGGTCTGCCCATTTGACTGTGGGGCCCTTGGCTGCCTGAGAAGTGGAAAAGTGACAGTCTTCCTGCCCTGTGGTTTTGTGAAGGCGATGCTGCTGGCCTGGCACACTGCAGAAGGCCTCATGACTGGGAATTGTTCCCTTCTTTCCTCCTGATATCCAAGACCAGATTCATCTATCATCTTTCTGTTTATCTATTTAATCTATCTATGTATTTATCTAGGTATCTATGTATTTGTGTATCTATGTATGTTTGCATGTATGTATGTATGTGTGTATGTATGTATGTATGTATGTATGTATGTATGTATGTATGTATGTATCTATCTATCTATCTATCTATCTATCTATCTATCAATCTATCTATCTATCTATCTACCCACCTACCTAGGTATCTCTTTGGCAGTACTTGGGTTGAACTAAAGGCCAGGACACTGTCTCTAGCACTCTACTACTTGAGCCACAACACTGATTCTGGATTTTTCTGTGTATGTGCTCCCAAGGAATCGTACCCAAGGCTTCTTGCATGCTAGGCAAGCACTCTCTCAGCAATCCACATTCTCAGCATCCTCATCTTTTCCTTAATGGTAGTTTTACATAAGTATGCTACCATTTTACGTCCCCAGGTTTAATTTGCTGAATACTGGTTACTTCTATGAAACCTGATCTTCACTTCCCCTGTCTGATTTGTGACTATTCTTGCATCGGTCCTATAATAAAATGTAAATAAATGCTGCTGAGAGCTTCAGTGTGCATCATATAAGGACACAGGTCTGGAACCCTGGAAGAAAAAAGCCATGGGCCTGAAATGAAGATAATGATGCAGTATGTGCAAGGAGCATATCTGAAAAATGAACCAGTAAATAAAAGGACACTAATTGGATATGGTCTGTTTGCACTCAGGAAGGTAATATACACACATAACTGCATAGGGCACTGATACATAAACTTGGCCTTCTCTTTTTGAAAAATTTTTGTGGCCATCCCAGGGCTTGAACTCAGGACCCGATGCATTCCTCAGCTGTTTTTCACAAGGCTGAGGCTTTACCACCACCACAGATCCACTTCCACCCATCTGGTCATTAATTGGACATAAGCGCCTCCCAGGTTTTCCTGTCTGGTCTAGCCTCTGTCTCCTGCTCGGCTTTCTCTATGAAAGCTGCAGCTCTACCCTCTGGGCAACTGCTCCACTTCTGGTTTTCTGTTGGTTTATTAGAGATAAGAATCTCACATAATTCCTGCTCAGGCTGACTTTGAACGGCAATCTCCCAAGAGGCTTCAAGGGGCTTTCCTTAGGTATTCACCCAGTAGACCCTCCACACAAGCCCTTAATCTAAATTTTAAGAGGCACTAGAGAAAAAGAGATACATGAAGATGCTTCTAGTGTGTTCTAGATACTTAAGGTTAGAGACACACAACATTCATAATTATTAGATCATTTTATAGGCAAAAGGAGCAATGCAGACAATATGAGGTTTGCTCCAGCTTTTGGTTCTCTCATCCTGAGACAGTAAACTCACTGCAGCTCAATGCTAAGTGACAGAACTGGCATGTAATACGGACATTAGCTGCCAAATCGTGTGACACTTACTTCTCACTTTTGGCTTCAAACTTCGTGTGACCAGAGGAGAAGATGAGGAGAGAAAATCCTTCTCAGAGAAAGCAGATGTAAAGAACATTGGGCTAGTTAACTTATAAATTCAAGCCATTGGAATGGCCCTGTTAAGAAGTCAGATTGTCCAGATTAAAAAATGAAGAAGAAAAGAAAGAAGGTGCCAGCGGCTTCTCACTTTAATACCAGCTCTTCAGAAGCTGAGATGTAGAGAATCTGAGTTTGAATCCAGCCAGCATAGGAAAGTCCATGACACTGTTATTTCTAAGAGATAACAGGAAAACTCAGAAGTGGGGCTGTGATTCAAGGTTAATGCAATGCCCTTGAGCAAAAAGAGCTCAGGGACAACGCCTCGGCTCATAATTCAAAGCCGGGTGTGCCACCTCATAAAGAGCCTGTACTTCCATGTTTTTGGGTATGCATGGATGTATTCCTATAGGTGAAGTTCCTGAGTCGCTATGATGAACAGCACCAAGCTAGGAAATTTGTATTCAAGAAAATGATTTCATAACAGAGATTGCTTTCATGACAGTGCATGTTCCGTGGCTCCCTTCACTGTTTCCAGTGTAACCTGAGGGTTTCTCTGCATCCCAGGCCTGCTGCAAGAAGTGTCTCTCATTGTCTGAACAAGCAGACAAAAGGCCTCACTCCTGTACAGCTGTGTAACAAACAACTCCATCCAGGTCATTTAGTGAGAATGATTTTGGGCGGGCTCTGAAGGTAAGGAGAAAAAGATCTCTTTGTACCCCAAACTATCTCTCTCCCCAGTGATCTGGTTTGACAGGAAGCCTTCATTTGTGCCACTTCCCATGGCAGGCCAAGTCCTGTGCACTTATCCTGCCTTTGTGAGACTATATTCCAGTATTCAGATACAGTGCTAAATATAATTCAGGATATCTTCTGGCAGACAACCAGGGCACTGAACCTCATGAGATGTTTCATTGAGGGCGATGATAGGCCTCTGATGCCTCTCCTAGGTTTCCAGAAGCTTGAGAAATCCAAGCACATATCTGATATCACAAAGCTTCCTGTCATCTAGGGCTGGTGAATCTCATCAGGTTTTGAAACCTTTGACCTCTCCTTGTTGGTCCCTGGGTGGCTAGGTTTGGGGTTGAACACAAGGCTGGGGTGCTGACCATGAGCTCAGTGCAGAATCCCAGTGCTTTACCATTTTGTGTAACAGCATCACTTCTAGTGATGTGTGTGTGTGTGTATGTGCTTGCACATGTGCTCGGGCTCATACAACATTCCTGGAAGTTGAACTCAGGACCTGAGCTCTGTACCTGAGCACTGTAATTAGTTTCTCTTGTACAAGGATAGCCCTCTTCCACTTGAGCCAGAGCCACTTCAGGCTTTTTTTTTAGTGATGTGGTCCTGAGAAATCAAACCCATGGTTTCATATATGCAAAGAACTCTACTCCTAAGGCACATTCCCAGCCCTCTACTTCAGGTTTGTTAGTTTGTTTCTGTCTTTTTGATGTTGTTGTAGGAGTTGAAGTCTGGGCCTGGGTGCTGTCCCTGAGCTCTTCAGCTCAAGTCTTGTGCTCTACCATTTGAGTCAAAGCACCATTTCAGTTTTTCTGGTGGTCCATCGGAACTTAGTGTCTCACGGACTTTCCTGCTCAGGGTAGCTTTGAACCATGATCCTCAGATTTCATCCTCCTGAGTAGCTAGTATGACAGGCATGAGTGACAAGCACCTAGCTTCAACTTCAGGTTACTTAGTGGTGAATTGGAGATGATAGTCTCATGGGAACTTTTGTGTCTGGGGTAAATTGAACCCAGATCCTCAGATCTCAGCTTCCTGAGAAGGCAGGATGACAACCTCAGCTATAGCCCCCTAGGTGGCTCTCTGCTGCAAGGGGGTCCTTGGCTCCATGTGGTGGAGTGCTATCCCAAGAGGTAAGGGGCATCAATCAGGCCCCTAATTCAAGGTTCATGAGTGAGAAAAACAAAAACAAAAAAAATTTCTGCAGGAGACAACTCATTACTTTTCAGTAATACATAATTTTTTCTCTGCCATAGGGACATATCTGAGCCTCAATATTCTTGTCTGCATAATCATCTCAGTTGTGGAGTTCTTACAAGGACTTGATGAAAGAATGCACCCTGTGAAAGACACAGCACATGGCGCTCTTTGCATGACTCAGCACACAGCATCCTGTGAAAGACTCAGCACCCAGCACCCAATGCAGGACTCAGCACACTGCGCTTTGTGAAGGACTCAGCACATAGCACCATGTGCAGGACTCAGCACAGAGCACCTCTTGAAGGTCTCAGCACGTAGGTCTATTCAACAAGCTGTCATTAGATTTAGGGTGCTCTCATCAGTATCACCATTCTTTGAGGAACATTTCACAAACCACACAAGTTCACATCTAATGGTTTATTGGGGTGTTGTTTTTGTTGTTGTTGGGGTTAGCCATGGGCTTGAACTCCAATCATGGGGTCCTTTTCTAATACCATTTGCTCAAGGCTAGAACTCTACCACTTCAAGCCATATTTCAAAGAGTCTAGCAGACTTCCTGCCAGGTTTTAAAGCCCCTGAGCAGCCAGGATGTTGGTGGTAAGCCAAGGTAAACCAGGATGACAGCAGTTTACATCTGCCAAAGTCAGGTTAGGTGGCAGCTGTCAGCACCAGACTACTAGCTTTCTCTGTGATGAGGAAGTTGATGTCCTGTCCTTCTCTAGTTACAGTTGAACATACTACCTTTTTGTGGAGTCAGTCCTGGTGCTTGAGTAAGGGCTTTGACACTGTCCCTAAGCATTTGTGCTCCAAGCCAGCAATCAATTGATTGAAAGATAGCAGAACTTCCAGGTTTTCTGTTTATGTCACACTGAGGAATCAAACCCAGGGCTTTGTGCTTACTAGGTGAGCACTCAACCACCAGGCCCCAGGAGTGAACGAGGCATAGATAGAGATTGCTGTATATAAATATTATATACACAAAAAGATGTCTGTATATTATTAATTTATAGATAATATTACTACCAATTATTAGGTATTACATTATGTCTCCATTTAATGATGTGTCCAGTAAACAATTAATAAAACATTAATTAAAATTACTCAATATCCTATTAGTATTCATCACATATGTACATACACCCATGTATAATAATCACATATTTTATAGAATAAGACAGATGTCTATATATTATTAAATTATGCATCACCTGTTATTACCAATTATTAGGTATTTATGTTTCCATGCAATTTTTATTCTGTTAATGCTTAATAAAATATTAAACTTAATCCATGTCCTGTAATTATTGTGTCTGTTTAATCCTAGAATGATTCACTACTAATTCAATCTTTTTTTTCATTTATTGTAGTGACAATTCTTCCACCTATGACATTTTTTACATTTATGACATCCTATTACATAGCTTATAGATTTGCATCTGAATTATACATCCTACCTGTCACCGAGTACTTTCAAAGAAAAAGAAAACATGTGTCATGCTTGGCTTCTCACTCCACAATTACAGTTTTGGCAGTGCTGGGATCTAAACTCAGGGCCTAAAAGGTTCAATTCATGAATGAGTGACTGATAGCACAGCAGCCTCTAGCCAATTCAGCTGCCAGGCTTTCCTAGGCCCTGAGTGTTAGGTTTTTAAAAAGAGGTAGGTGAGTAAGAACTGCAACAGCAGGCACGTGGTATTCAGGTAAGGGGTAGGTTTATTCAGTAGACCTGCTGGGACCAGGCAAGGTTGGCACTCCACGTGACTGGGAAAGGCCTGGGAAGGAGAGAGAGCTGGGAAAGAGAGGAAAGAGCTAGAAAAGAGCAGAGAGAGGGGTAAGAACAGTAGCACTCACGTGGTATTCAGGTAAGGGGTAGGTTTATTCAGTAGACCTGCTGAGACCAGGCAAGGTTGGCACTCCACGTGGCTGGGAAAGAGGAAAGAGCTAGAGGAGAGAGAGATCAGAGAGAGCTAGAAAAGAAGAGCAAGAGCAAGAGCAAGAGCTAGAAACGAACAGAGAGAGAAAAAGAGAGAGTCTGGGCCTGGGCTAGCCCTTATCTAGGGTATGGGCGGGGAAAGGTGTGGCCACATCAAATTCAGATGTGACCTCAGCGGATGCAGATGTGACCTCTTCCAGGTGTCTCAGTTGCCTAGGTAATGCAGGTACTGGGTGGAGACTTTGCTGCGAGGAGGGTGGAGTCTGCTTGCCATCCAGGGACGGACCTTACATTCCAGCCTTTTAATAATCATGAAATAGGGCAAGGATTCTCTCTGGCTACTTCCTGCTGAAAAGGGGCGTCTACAATAGGGGTAAAAGGCTGGAATTTGGTCTCCTCCAAGAGAAGACAGTGAGCAGCAGCTGTCCCTTGGTGGCGTGAGTCCTTAGGTGAAGTCTGAAGAAGTCTCATGAGCATTGAGGGGCTGGAAAAAAAATACTAAACAGCAAATAAGGCAAGAGTAAGGACTTGGGGCTGAAAATGTTGGTAGAAATGTCCCTAGCTACTTCTGACATCTGGCGACTAGGTAGAGAAGTCAGGTGACAAAGGCAAGAATATAAATTCCTGTTCAGTTAATAGGTAGACAGGTATAGACATTGGATGTGCAGGATTCTTACTTCCACTGACCTCCTGGCTCTGGTTAATTTTGAAAGGGCAGGCACAAAGTAGCTAATGTGACATCATCTCCTCTTACTCCTCTCCATGTTCCCCAGACTGGCTGAGTCTAAGTGCTCGTTGCTAGGATGGATTGTCCCAGTTGGTATTCAAGATTTGAACTCAAGGCCTGGGCACTGTCCCTGAGCACTTCTGCTCAAGGCTAGCACTGAACCACTTTGAGTTATAGTGCCACTAGTATTTAAGGAGGTTTGAACTCAAGGCCTGGGCACTGTCCCTGAGCACTTCTGCTCAAGGCTAGCACTGAACCACTTTGAGTTATAGTACCACTTGCAGAGTTTAGCTGGGAGATGGAGTCTTAGGGATTTTTCAGCCCTATTATTTCCAATTAAAGCAAAAAGGAGATCAAGTAGAATAAGTAGCGCTTACCTGGTTCTTATCAAGAATTGACTGACATATATTCTGAAATGACCAAACTCATTAGATGTGATGAGAATTTTAGCATAGATATGCCCAGTATTTTAGAACCATGTAGTCAGTAGTAGAATACACAATACAAAAGAAAAAAGGCAAAACTCAAAACCTAAAATTTTGACAACGTTTAGACATCTTTGCTAATAAAGCACATCAGATGGTTGGGCCTCAGTTACTAGGACCTGTGAAAAGAGCAACTTGTTAGCAAGGCACCTTAGAATAGATGGAGTAGTAAACTTAGTAGAAGGTTAAGGGTCAGATGGGGCTAAACCCTTAATCCACCACGTGGCCAAGATGGCGAATTCAAGATGGCAAATTTCTGAAAGAATGCAAAGAAAGCCTGAACAAATAGACCAAGCCTACATTGGCTAGCCTTTGAGAGGGAACCTAGAGGGGCGTACCTGGGACCCAGCCTGCGTCGCACTCTTCAAGGCACAAGCCAAAAAGTTGTAGAAAAAAGGGTAGAAAGTTGGACATGAATGGCAGAGAGAGAGAGCAAAGACAGCCTGAAATTAAACTTCTGACCATTTACCATTGCAGTAGCAAAAACTGTGTACTTCTGAGAATGGCATAAAATTAGGCTCTCTGGCTTTCCAGGGAGCACAGGAGGCATTTCAAAGGGGTTTCACGGCTCAGGCGTGATTCGTAGCACTCCATTAAATGAGTAGAGTCAGTCTGGTGAGTGAAGGAGAGCTGACCAGGCAGAAGCGGCGTCCCGACTTCCCCCAGAGCCTTTTAGAGAGAAATGGCCAAGCCCCCAAAGCCAAGCATCCTCGGCTTCAGAAGTGACCGAAAGGCCGTAGGAGCTCTCTGGCGTGGCGCCACGTCTGGACAGAGACTGAGCAACAGAGAGCCGTAGAGAGTAGTTTCACTCACCAGAGTAGAGAAGTGGTGTGGACGTGAATGTGAAGGCAGCAATGGTATCCATGCGTTGATTCCACCGCAGACAGACTGGTTCGCAAAAGGCCGTCAGAACTGTGGGTATTCCTCAGAGCAAAAAGGGAAGAACAAAAAAAGAAAAAAGAGGAAAAAAACAGAGAAATCCCAGCTTTCCTGACTTTAAGCCTTTATCCGAGTCACTGCACCATTTATGTTAGGTTTTTAAAAAGAGGTAACCGAGTAAGAGCAGCACCAGCAGGCACGTGGTATTCAGGTAAGGGGTAGGTTTATTCAGTAGACCTGCTGGAACCAGGCAAGGTTGGCACTCCATGTGGCTGGGAAAGGCCTGGGAAGGAGAGAGAGCTGGGAAAGAGAGGAAAGAGCTAGAAAAGAGCAGAGAGAAGGGTAAGAACAGTAGCACTCATGTGGTATTCAGGTAAGGGGTAGGTTTATTCAGTAGACCTGCTGGGACCAGGCAAGGTTGGTACTCCATGTGGCTGGGAAAGAGGAAAGAGAGAGGAAAGAGCTAGAGCAGAGAGAGAGCAGAGAGAGCTAGAAAAGAAGAGCAAGAGCAAGAGCAAGAGCTAGAAATGAACAGAGAGAGAAAAAGAGAGAGTCTGGGCCTGGGCTAGCCCTTATCTAGGGTATGGGCGGGGAAAGGTATGGCCACATCAAATTCAGATGTGACCTCAGCGGATGCAGATGTGACCTCTTCCAGGTTTCTCAGTTGCCTAGGTAATGCAGGTACTGGGTGGAGACTTTGCTGCGAGGAGGGTGGAGTCTGCTTGCCATCCAGGGGCGGACCTTACACTGAGATAGAGCCCCAAATATTGACCCCATATCCAACTTAGTATAGTTATTCATTTTATTTTGTTTTATTCATTTATTTACCATTTATTTTATTGACTGTTATTACACATGAAATATTTATTACATTTATTATATAGGGTATAGATTTGCCTATATGTGAAACTTCACACCTGACACCCAGGACTTTCACAGAAAAGGAAAAAATGAGTCACCATGGTCTTCTTAATCCACAATTCAATTTTCGGGACTGTTGGCAACTGAATTCACAGCCTACAAGACCCAATTCATGAATGGGTGAGTGTCAACACACCAGCCTGGGGCATATGGAGCTGACAAGCATCTCCAGCACCTAATTAGAGCCCCAGGCATTGAAAAAATAAGAATAGATTGACATGAAGATTGTAGTACACAAATAAACACAGATATTTATAGAGTGCCAGAGATGTCTACACATTCTTCATTTATATACACTACATTTCTACCTATTCTTGGGTATTTATTATGCCTCCATGTAATTAATATTATTGTTTTCATCCTTAATGAAATATTAATTAATTCAACCACTGTTTGGAAACTGTTGTGTCCCTTTGAATGTGTCAAAAGATACTCATTAAAATCCATTGTCCTCCTAAAATCACTCTGTCTAATTGTATATTAGTATTCAGAAACAAGCAATTCTACCTTGCCATTCATAATCTTCCATCAATATTCCTATGAATAGAAACGAGACTCTTAGGATTTCCCTCCATTTGTAGGGAACAGGAAGGGGCTTCTAACACAGGACCTATGTTGCCGTGTTGGCCTATGGCTTTCCTAGTAGCCCGCCAGCCTTCAGCAATGCCAGATTATCAACATTTTTCAGTCGTGTCATTCAGACACAGGAGGTCACCTTGCAAACCAAACAAATGTAAAACTGGCAGCCATCTTCAAGTTGCCATTTTTTTTTCTGTGTTCCATTAATTTTTTTTTCCCCTGTCAGTCTTTGGGGCCCAGGAACCCAGGTTCAGCTGTGGGTCCAGTGGCTGCACACCAGCCTAGAGTGATCAAAGTTGAGGCAGAATTGCCACGACCTGAGTTCAAGCCCTGTGATTGACAAAATAAAAAGAAATGAATAACTACATACATTGATACATTAAAAATATTTAAAATATTATGAGGCTCCTTGTCTTGGAATTCATGCCCTTTTATCTGCCAGGCCTTGAATTTGAACTCAGGCTCTGGGTAAATATGCAGCACTGTGGGGGATGGGGAAGTTCACCGTGCTGGAAGACAAAAGTCAGGCCTGTCCCTAGGGCCTGAATTCAAGTCCTAACATACTAAAGAATTGTATGCATATACATTTTAATACATGATTTATATTTACATACATGTTTACTGCATATTGTGATTAGTGTAGTTACTAATTTTATTTGTGTTTTATTTAGTTTTTACGTATTTTAGTGAGTATGATTACACATATACCATTTTTTGCATCTTTTTACATAAGACATAGATTTGCCTATGTACTCTACATCATTCCTGAGACCCAGGGCTTTCACCGAAAAGGAAAACAAGTGTGACAATTGGCTTTTCCACCAGTGTTAAGTTTTTGCCAGTTCTGTGACTTGAAATCAGGGCCTAGCAGGCCCACTTCAGGAATGGTTAAATGTTAGCATATCAGTCTGATGCAAGTGAAGTTGGCAGGCAAATTTGAAGACCTGAGATCAAGCCCTAGGAATGGCCAATATATAAACAGATAGATGTTTAGATTGCAGTGTGTGTGCGTGTGTGCATGTGTGTGTATTTACATATGTATATACATCTATAAATATAAACAGAGAGAGACAGACTTTTATGTGGATTCTGGTGTGTAACCCTATATAAAGAGTGATGTCTATAGCTTATATTTATATACTCCATTACTACCAATTATTTGGTCTAAAATTATGCCTCCATTAATTAATCATGGTAGAACACTTAATAAAGAATTAATCAATGACCTATATTTATTGCATACAATCTTGTACTGGAATGACTATCTAATTAGTAATTCAGTTAGTACATTTCAAACATTCTATTAGTGTTCCTATACATAGGAACGAGTTTCCTAGGATCTTCAGCCATGTATAAGTGGCAGACCTAGGATCGAACTCAGGGCCTAGGTGTCTGGGTTGGACTCAGGCTTCACTGACAGGCCCCAGCCTTCATCCATGCAAGCTCACATAAATTTTGAAGCTGAGTCATTGGGACCCAGGAGGGTCACAGTACAAAGGAAACAAAGGTAAAACTGTTGTGTAAAACTTCCTGTTTTTCTCCTCCTCCATTTTTGTTGGTTTGATGTACTTTTGCCAGTGCTGGGGGTTGAACTCGGGTCCTAGGAACCCTGGATCATTTGTTGGTGTAAAAGCTGCACCCCAGCCTATGGTAATCATGGTTTAAGACACAATAAAATGGTTCGTTGAGCAAAAGGAGCTCAGGGAAAATGTCTAAGCTCACAGTTCAAGCCTCAGAACCTGCCACAAAAAAAGAGCCATTAATTCCATGTGTCTGTGTATGTATGTATGTATTTGTATCAGTGAACATCCAGAGTTTTTATGAAGAAAAGCACCCAGCTAGGAAATTTGCTTTGAATATAATGATTTCATAGCACAGAGAGTGCTTTCAAGACAGTGCATGTTCTGGGATTACCCTCACTGTTCCCAGGGTAGCATGAGGGGTTCTTCATACCCCAGGCTGCTGGAGGAAGTCTGCCTCAATTTTAGAACAGGCAAACAAAAAGCCTCACTCCTATAGAGCTGTGTAACAAACAATTCATCTGGGCCATTTAGTGAGGATGAGTGTGGGCATGCTCTGAAGATCAGGAGGAAAAGACCTCTTTATATCGCAAGCTATCTCTCTCCCTAGTGCTCTCTTTTGACAGGAAGCCTTCATTTGTGCCACCTCCTGTGGCAGGCCAAGTTCCTTACACTCATCCTGTCTTTGTAAGACTATGTTTCTGTTTTGAAACAAACTACTACCATTAATTCAAGAGTCCTTCTGGCAGACAATTAGGGAGCTGAACCTAATGAAATAATTCATTATGGCAACGGTGCCTCTGTGTGTGTGTGTGTGTGTGTGTGTGTCTTTGCGTGCATGCGCCCAAACGCACACGTGCATACACCAGTCCTGGTGCTTGAACTCCAGACCTTATCACTGTACCTCAGTTTCTCCTGTACAAGCACAGCACTCTACCACTTGAGCCATAGTGACACTTCAGGGAGGTGGAACTTTTCTATGGATGTGGTACTGAGGATTCAAACGCAGTGTTTCACACATGCAAAGCAGTCTAACCCTAAGAAAAATTCCCAGCACTCCATGTTTCTTTCTTTCTTTTCTTGTAAGTTGGAGGAGTTGAAGTCTGGGCCTGGGTGCTGTCTCTGATCTTTTCAGCTCAAGTCTAGTGCTCTTCCACCTGAGCTACATTGCCCCTTCAGGCTTTCTGGTGGTTTATTGGAGATAAGGATCTCAAGGCATTTCCTGCCCTGGCTAGATTTGCACCATGATCTGAGATAGCTTTGAAACGAGATTTTCAACTTCCTGAGCAGGCAGGATGATAAACCTCAGTTAAAGACACCTAAGCCATGACACTTTGCTTCAAGGTGGTTCTTGGCTCCACATTGTCAAACGTTAGCCATGAGCCCAAGAAGAAATTCAGCACCTAGGCTCTGAGTTCAAAGTTCATGATGGAGAAAACTAAACCAAAACAGTTGCCTGCAGGAGACAAGTTGCCTGCAGGAGGTCAGTATATGCATAAATTTGGCCCTGCCTTGGTGATATATCTGAGCCTCAACTTTCTCATCTGCACAATCATCTTACTTGTGTAGCTCTTATAAGGACCAGATGAAAGTAAACAACTCATGAAGGACTCAGCACATAGCACCCTGTGAAGGACCCAGCGCACAGTAAACCATGAATAACCCAGCACCCCGTGAAGAACTCAGCACCCAGCATCCCAGGAAGGACTCATCACATAGCTTTTTCCATAAACTGTCATTAGATTTAAGGTGCTTTAATCAGTATCACCACTCTTTCAGATACATGTCACAAACCACACAAGTTTACATCTAACGGTTTAGAGGGGTGTTTTTTTGTGGGGAGTGTCATCAGCCTCGGTTATTGCACTCATAGGTTGGAGGCACTGTCCTAAGATATTTTCCTCAAGGCTAGAGCTCTACCACTTTGAGGCACAGCTCAGAGTCTCCCAGACTTCCTGCCAGGGCTGAGTTTTCAACCTACCAGTATCTGATCTCATCCCCCGAGCAGCAAGGGGTGAGCCAGCAGCATCTGGTTCCATGGTTGACCTCTGGCTAAGTCAAGTTAGATGGCAGCCATGAGCTTCAGACCCCCAGCTTGCTCTATGATGAGGTATTTGAAATCCTGACCTTCTATACTTGCAGTCAGAACATTCTAATTTGTTTTTGGTGCCAGTCCTGGTGCTTGAGTAAGGGTCTAGACACAGTCCTTAAGCTTTCACGCTCAACTCCAGTGCACCACTGCTTGAGTGACAGCAGTACTTCCCGCATATTCTGTGCATGTGATAGTGTGGAATCGAACCCAGGGCTTCATACATACTAGGTGAGCACTCTACCACTGAGCCCCAGGAATGACAAGTGTAGAAATAGTATGTAGATTGTTACACATACACACATATATATATACATATATATATACACACATATAGAAGTATATATATGTATATATGTAAAAAACAAGACAGAAATGTCTGTATATTAGTTAATTATATATACTATATTACTACCAATTTTCGATAAATTATTCCTTCTTTTTTTAAGTATTATGGTTGAATAAATAGCAAAGTATTAATTGAAAATTAGTCAATGTACTATAATTATTGTGTATAATTTTATAATATAATCATACACTAACTACTAATGTAATTGTTACTTTGTAACATTCCATTCGTATGGATATATATATATCAGAATGCGTTTCTTAGAATCTATTGCCATTCATAGGTGGCAGTCCTGGGATTCGCACACTGGGCCTAGGTTGCTGATTTTGGCTATGCCTTCCCTGATAGCCCACTAAACTTCAGCAGTGCAAGGTCATGTACACTTTCCGGGCCCTTTCATTTAGAACTAGGATGGTTGCAATGCAGAGGAAAAAACAATGTAAAACTGCCTTCTGGGACTTCCCAGTTTTATCCTTCTCCTTTATTTTCCTCTCTTTTTCATTTTTTTTCAGTTTTGGGGCCAGAACTATGGGTCTGGGTGCTTTCCCTCAACTCTTCAACTCAAGGCTATTGCTCTACCACTTGAGCCATAGCACTACTTCCTCTTTTTCTGCTTATGTGGTGCTGAGGAATCGAACCAAGGGCCTTATGTATGCAAGGCAAGCCATCTATTACTGAGCCACCTTCCCAGCACTTCTTTTTTTGCCAGTCCCAAGGTTTGAACTTGGGTCCTAGGATCTCAGGATGGGCTGTGGGTCCTGAGGCTGTACACTAGTCTAAGATGATCGAAGCTGAGACAGAGTTGCCATGAGCTGAGTTCAAGCCCCAAGCACGGCCAAAATAAAATTAAGGCCCTGGCTTGGAATTTGCACTGATTTTCTGGCAGGCCTGGAATTTGAACTCAGGGTTTGGGAAACTCTGTGGCACTGTGGGGGAGAGGAAGACAAGAATTTCAGCCTAGTTCGTAGGGCCCAAATTCAAGCCCCAGCACTGAAAAAAATAATATCTGTATATGAGATCTATTTACATACATGTGTTTAATCCTTATGACATTTATTACCCTTATTTTTTTTATTTAGTAATATTACATATATAGCATCTATTTCATTTATTACGTCTTATCAGATGGATCTATTTGCATAAGGATTATACATCTTATTGAGACCAGGACTTTCACAGAGAAGGAAAAAAATGTCTCAAAATTGGCTTCTAACTCCACATATAAAATTTTCGCCATTCTGGGATTTGAATTTACAGCCCACAATGCCCAATTCATGAAAGGGTCTGTTGTAGAACAAAAGGCTTTGGCAAACTGAGCTGCTAGCCAGTTCTGAGGACCTGGGTACAATCCATAGTAGTGATTGATAGATATAGATATAGATAGATATAAATATAGATATAGATAGATAGATGTATAGTTTGCAATATATATGAGAGTGAGAATGTGAGGATATTAAATTATATATATTATGAATTATTATTAAATTATGTCTCCATTTAATGAAGTATCATGGTTGAATACTTATTAAAGCATTAATGTAAAAGGAGTCAGTATTCTTTAATTGGGAGAATCATACCATGGTGCTAGATTGGAAGACATAATCCACTACTTTTTGTGTGGCATTCTATAAGAAAATCATGAACCAGCTGCAAATTTAATTGTTACTTTTATAAGATTCCATTAAGCATTCACATGAACAGGAAAGATTTTCTCCAGATCTCCTTCCATTTGTAGGTGGCAGTCCTGGCATTCAACTCTAGGCCTGGGTAGTTTACTTCGAAATGCAAAACATTAGAATGACACTGTGACGATTTCAATTCGTCACAATGAAAAAAAAAAGAACAAGAAGAAAAGAAAGGCAGGTGTCAGAGGTTCCTGCCTGTAATTCTAGCTCTTCAGGAGTCTGAGAGGTAGAGAATACTTGTTTGAATTCAGCTGGGAAAGGAAAGTCCACAGCACTCTTATTTCTGAGGGATCACAGGAATAAAAACTCACCATGAGTGGGGCTGTGGCTCAAGGAAAGAGTGCTACCCTTGAGCAAAAGAAGCTCAGGGACAGTGCCTGGGCTCATGATACAACCCCCAGACATGCCAAACAAACAAAGAAACAAAAGACAAGTAACTCCATGTCTCCCCGGGTATGTATGCATGCATTTCTATCGGTGAAGGTCCAGAGTCCCTATGATGAAAGGCACCCAGCTAGGAAATTTGCTTTGAATAGAATGATTTCATAGCACAGACAGTGTTTTCAACAAAGTGCATGTTCCGGGGCTCCCCTCACTGTTCCAAGGGAAGCCTGAGTTTTCTCCTCACCCCAGCCTGCTGGAGGAACTCTGCCTCTTCGTTGGAACAGGCAGACAAAAAGCTTGACTCCTGTACAGCTGTGTAACAAACAATTCATCCGGGGCAATTAGTGAGGATGAATGTGGGCAGGCTTTGAAGGCCAAGATAAAAAGACCTCTTTGTACCCCAAGATATCTCTCTCCCCAGTGCTCTGTTTTGACAGGAAGCCTTCATTTGTGCCACCTTCTGTGGCAGGCCAAGATCTCTGCACTCATCCTGTCTTTTTTAGACTATGTTTCCTTGTTGAAATAAACTGCTACAATTAATTCAATGATCCGTCTGGCAGACAACAAGGGATCTGAACCTAATAAAATGATTCATTATTGGCAATGGTGCCTTCCTAGGTTTCTGGAAGTTTGCTAAATCTAGGCACATGTATAATATCACAATGCTTCCTGTCATTTAGGGTTGGTGAAGCTCATCATGTTTTGAAACCTTTGACTTCTCCTAGTTTGGTCCTGGATGGCTATGTTTGGGGTTGAACAAAAGGCCTGGGTGCTGACCATGAGATCAGAACAGAAGCTCAGTGCTTTACCATTTGGTGTCACAGCTTCATTTCTGGTATCTGTGGTGTGTGTGTGTGTGTGTGTGTGTGTGTGTGTGCATGTATGTGTGTGCATACACTTGTCCTGGAGCTTGAACTCAGGACCTGAGCACTGTATCTGAGTTTCTCTTCTACAAAGATAGCACTCTACCACTTGAGCCACACAGCTACTTCAGGCTTTTTTCTAGTGATGTGGTACTAAGGTATCAAACCCAGGGATTCATACATGAAAAGCATTCTACCCCTCAGACAAATTCCCAGCAGCCCACTTCAGGTTTCTTTCTTTCTTTTCTTGGAAATTGGAGAAGTTGAAGTGTAGTCCTGGGTGCTGTCTTTGAACTCTTCAGCTAAAGCCAAGCGCTCTACCACTTGAGCTACAACACACCTGCAGATTTTTGGTAGGTCACTGGAGAGAAGCCTCTCAAGGATTTTGCTGCCCACCCTGGCTTCTGGTTGTGATCCTCAGCTCTCAGGCCTTGAGCAGCTAGGATGACAGGCTTGAGTCGCTGGAGCCCAGTTTTCACTTCAAGTTTCTAAGTAATGAATAGGAGATAATAGTCTCATGGGAACTTTTGTGTCTGGGATAATTTGGAACTGAGACTGTTACATCTCAGCTTGCTGAGTAGACAGGATGACACACCTCAGCTACAGACACCTATACTGTAACACTCTGTTGCAAGGGGGTCCTTGGTTCCATATGGTAGGATGCTAGCCATGAGCCCAAGAGGGTAGGGTCAGTGGTTAGGCCCTGAGTTCAAGATCCACGACTGAGAAAAATAAACCAAAACAATTGTCTGCAAGAGACAACTCACTAGAGTTAGGTATATACATCCTTTTGGCCCTGACATGGGGATATCTGAGCCTCAAGTTTCTCATCTGCACATGAAAGACCCCAGACTCACTGGGATACTTTCTTCAACGGGAGGGAACCCCAAGAACCAAGACTCCAAGCCAGCAGCTGCAATAAGCAAGAGGAGTTTATTTGGCATTTGCGCAAAGGGGCTCTCTGTCCGAGGCAGACAGGAAGCCCTGAGCAGCCATTACAGGCACTTTTAAAGACAAAAGCCACAGGATTAGCATAAGACCCCAGGTTCCCCAGGATTGGCTCAGTTTACTACACGGAGAAGTTTATAACACTCTTTGTAAAACAGTTGGCTCAGGGCAAGTCTAGGGGGAGCAGTAACCCTGGAGGGGAGTTTACATAGTTACAGGCTTGTGATTGATTAACATTTGGCCTAGTTTGCTGGGCTCACCAGATGGTCCTTATCTTGAGTCCCCTAAACCGAGAATTTTTACACAGGAATGCAGAGGAACATACTCTTTGTTCCTTATCTTGGGTCCCATTTGGCCATTTGGGGAATTTACTTGTTAGTTTTTTTTTTATTTACGACTACAGAGCTTGTCCCAGGGCAGACATCTAGACTCCGAAACTTTTTATTTATCTCCAGGGAGGGGAAGGGTCAGTGCTAGCGCAAGCAAGTTTACAGAAGCAAAACCAGCAGTTAGCAATTGTAAAATGTAACTCTAATTTTTAATCTTTCACACAATCATCTGACTTGTGGAGCTCTTACAAGGACCAGATGAAAGAATGTACCCAGTGAAGGACTTAGCACACAACACCTCATGAAGGACTCATCACATAGCTCTATCCCACACACTGTCATTAGAATTAGGGTGCTTTCATCAGAAACACCATTCTTTCAGAAACACATCACAAACTACACAAAGTTCACATCTAATGATTTAGAGGGGTGGGTTTTATTGAGTAGGTAGAGTCGGCCACAGGAATTGCACTGAAAGGTTGGGGATACTGTCCTTAGATCTTTTGCTCAAAGCTAGAGCTCTACCACTTTGAGCCACAGCTCAGAGTTTCACAGATTTCTTGCCAGCGCTGGGTTTTAAACCCACCAGTGTCAGATCTCAGTCCCCCAGGATCTTGGATGATAGGGTGAGTGGGCCAGCAGCATCTGGTTCTGTGGATCTGAGTTGCAACAGTTTATCGCTGGCTAAGTCAGGTTAGATGGCAGCTGTCAGCACCAGACTCCTGGCTTGCTCTGTGATGAAGTATTTGCAGTCCTATCTTTATATAGTTGCAGTCAGAACATTCTAACTTTTTTTGGTGCCATTCCTGGGTCTTGAGTAAGAGACTAGACTCAGTCCCTAAGCTTTTATGCTCAAAGCTAGTGCTCAGCTGGTTGAGCAACAGCATGACTTATGGATTTTTCTGTGCATGTGGCAGTGAGGAATCGAACCCAGGGCTTTATTCATATTAGGCAAGCACTCTAATACCGAGCCCCAGTAGTGACAAGTGTATAAACAGATAAATGTGTAGATTAGTACATAGATAGATAGATAGATAGACAGACAAACAGACAGACAGATAGATGTAGATGCATGAAACAAGAGAGAGATGTCTGTATACTATGAAAATTCATATATGATATTACTACCTATTATTGGCAATTAAATTATGCCTTCCCTTTTTAAGTATCATGATCCCATACATAATAAAGTATTAATTGAAAATTAGTCATGGTAGTATAAATGTTGTGTAAAATTTTATGATATAATCAAACACTAACTACTTATTTAGTTGTTACTTTTATAACATTCTATTTGTATGGATGTACTTGAGAATGGGTTTCTTAGAATCTCCGCCATTCATTAGTGGCAATCCCAGGATACGACCTCCACACCTAAGTTGCCAGTTTCGTCTATGGCTTCCTTAATAGTCCGCCAAACATCAGCAATACAAGGTCAAGTACTCTTTCTTTGCCTTGTCATTTACATCCAGGATGGTCACAATCCAAAGGAAAAAAAAGTAAAACCAACTTCTTGAAGTTCTCAGTTTTATGCTTCTCCTTTTTTTTTTTTGCCAGCCCTAAAATTTGAACTCAGGCCCTAGGATCCAAGGGTTGGCTGTGGCAGAGGTGCCAAGACCTGAGAGCAAGCCCTGTGCTCGGCTAATAATAATAATAATAATAATAATGCCCTGGTTTGGAATTTGCACTATTTTTCTGGCAGGCCTTGTATTTGAACTCAGGGACTGGATAACTTTGTGGCACTGTGGATGAAGGGGAAAGGCTCACCATCCTTGAAGACAAGAAATTTATACCAGTTCCCAGGGCCTGAAATGAAACCCCAGCACTGGAAAAAGTAATATTAATATATCAGATCTATTTACATACATGGGTTTAGTGCATATTATGTTTATTACCCTTATTTATTTAGTATTATTACACATATAACAGTTCTTTTATCACATCATATCACATTGGATATATTTGCATATGGATTATACATCATACTGAGACCCAGGACTTTCACAGAAAAGGAAAAAAAAAGTGTCAAATTGGCTTCTTCCTCCACGAATAAATTTTTGGACATGCTGGGATTTCAACTTATGGCCTACAATGGCCAATCCATAAATGTGGTCACACTCTTAGCACACCAGCCTCTAGCAAATTGAGCTGCCAGAAAGTTCTGAGGACATGTGATCAAGTCACAGTAGTACCCAATATAGATAGATAGATAGAATTGATCAATAGATAGAATTGATTGATAGATAGATAGATATGTAGGTAGATAGATAGATAGATAGGCTTGTGTATATATATATATATATATATATATATATATATATATATGAAGAGAGAGAGGGAAGGTGAGGATATTAAATTATATATATAAAACCAATTATTAGTTATCAAATTATGACTCCATTTAATAAAGTATCACGTTTGAATATTTATAAAAGCCTTAATTAAAAATTAGTCAATATCCTTCCATTAGGGGAATCATACCATGGTGCTAGAATGGAAGATATAAATCCAATAATTTTTATGTGGCATTCTAAAAAAGAATCATGAATTAATTGCAAATTTAATTATTACTTTTATAACATTCCATTAGCATTCACATGAATAGGAATGAGTTTGTCAGGATCACCTTCAATTTGTGGGTTGCAGCCTTGGCATTCGAACTCCAGGCTTGGGTAGTTTACTTATAATGCAAACCATTGGAATGACAGCGTGAAGATTTCAGATTGTTATGATTACAAAAAAGAACAAGAAGAAAAGGAACCCAGGATCCAGGGGCTCCTGCCTGTAATCCTAACTCGTCAGGAGGCTGAGATATAGAGAATGCCAATTTGAATTCAACCGGGACAGGAAAGTCCAAGACATCCTTATTTCTAAGAGATCACAGGAAAAAAACAAACAAATGTGAATTGGGCTGGCTCAAGGGCAGAGCATTACCTTTGAACAAAGGAGCTCAGGGACAAGGTCTAGGCTTATAGTACAAACCCAGGACTGTCCCCCCTCCCAAAAAGAGGCAATAACTCCATGTCTCTGTGTATGGATGGGTGATGGATGGATGATGGGCATTCAGCAGGTTGCCCATGCCCAGCCCTCCAACCTGGGCAAGCTGGGACAAGACTTGAATTGTACTAAGTCTGAGCCGGCAACTTGAACATAGCATCTTTTTCTGCCATTTAATAACTGAAGCCCGATGGGACACCTAGCAGCAAGCCACTGCCTCCAGGGAGACCACAGTACCTATACTGTAGGAGTTGTCAAAGTTTCTGGCTCCATATTCTCTATCTCTCTGTAGAATGTGAGACTAGACCTCTGGGGCATGGTGGCTATCACTTATTTATCATTCCTCATTGCTGAGTCACAGGCTGGTCCCAAATCATGGCAAAGATATGAAATAGTCAGCAATACCTATGCCAAAAGGGGTATGCCAACCAATCTCACCCTCATAATTCCTGTTAGAAGTGAGCCTTGGTCTGTGAATGTGGCTTAGTGGTAGAGTGCTTACCTAGCATGCACTAAGCCCTGGGTTTGATTGCTCAGTACCACACAAACAGAAAAAGCCAAAAGTGGCACTGTAGCTTAAGTGATAGAGTGCTAGCCTTGAGGAAAAGAAGCTGAGAAATATGCCCAGAACCTGAGTTCAAGCCCAAAGACTGGCAAAAAAAAGTGAGCCTCGTGAGACATATTCTTCTGGGACTCAGAGGAAGACCGAGGTTATAGGTAAGAGGTAGGGTAGACGGCAGTTGCTGATGGCTCACCACTGTAAGCTACTCAAGAGGCTGAGATCTAAGGTTCCCAATTGTAAGCAGGAAAGTCTATATGAGACACTTTTCTCCAATTAAACATCCAAAAAGCCAGAAGTAGAGCTGTGGCCCAAGTAGTAGAGTGCTAGCATTGAGCACAAAAGCTCAGGGATAGGATAGCATCCATGAATTCATACCCCAGGACTGGCATGAACATGCACACACACACACACACACACACACACACACACACACACACACACACACACACACACACCAAGATAGAGCATTTGCCAGTCAGCCTGCAAAAGTGTCATCTCTAGCAACTCAATATTAAAAAAAGGGAGAAGGGAAGGAAAGACTTGCTCCACGAGGTGATATAACCAGTGCAAAATTAAACAGGAGTTCTAAGATGTGGATTCAGGAAAGAGGGTCTCAGGCAGAAGGTCCAACATGGACAAAGGTCCTGAGGTGTGTGTAGAGCAAATGGTGTGGGTGGGATGAAGGTTCTGTGGCTTCAGACAAGTCTGGGAGGACATTCAAGGCTGGGTCAATGTTTGTACTTGAGTCACAGGTAGGGTACATGGTCGGGCCCCAGAATGGGGCCCAGGGGGAAGATTAGCTTGCTTTTTACCAGGTACCCCAGCCATTTCCTGTGGCTGGAAGGTTATTTTTCACAACTCTTGACCATCAGACTTCCTTTGCATGGAGGAGTCAAGGCAAACACAGGGAACAAACTTACTTAAGAAAAGCTTCTAGCCCAATGCCACCAGTGGCTCAACCCCTGTAAATCCTAGCTACTAAGGAGATTGAGATAGAGATCGTGGCTCAAGCCAGCTCAGGGGAGGAAAGTTAGTGACACTCTTCTTGCTAATTAACTGCCAAATGCCAGAAATGGAGCTGTGGCTCTAGTGGTAGAGTGCTAACCTTGAGGTAAAATCTTAAGAGACCAGAGGCCAAGCCTTGAGTTCAACCCTGCGTACTGGCACAGATAAAATACAGAAAAGTTTTCAGGAGCTCCTAGTCTATTGGGGTGAAAGGCTAGATCAGCCAGGCACCGGTGGCTCACACCTGTCTTCCTAGCTCCTTAGGAGGCTGAGATGTAAGGACCACAGTCCAAAGCCAGCCCAAGCAGGAATTCGGGAGACTCTGATCTCCAAGGAAACTCAAGAAAACCGGAAGTCTGTAGCTCAAGTGGTAAGCTAAAGAGCTTGGGGACAGCGCCCAGGCCCAGAGTTCAAGCCCCATGACCAACACCTGGCCTACTTGGACCTTCTGCTGTTGCTCTAGGCCACTGGGGGTCTCCCAATGTCTAGGTGTCCTACAAGTCTTGAGAGCAGACTGTTTGGAGGCCATTACCTATAGAGCAAGCCACAGTACCAGAGAAGGGTTGAGCCTTGGGGTAGGGAGATAATCAGAATGGCATCTGTCATGGGTGTAATGTGGATCTGAGCAGTAAATTGACATCTCAGTCCACGGTTCTGGGCCAGGAGGGCAGAAGCTGCAAGATATCACACCAGGTAATGCCCACTCATGCGGGTATCACAAGAGTGTGAATTTGTCAGGCACACCTTGGGCAGGTGTTGACTCGGGCTTATGAAAGAATTGTAGGCTCAGGAATTCACAGCTGGCTGGTTGCTGCTTGTAGCAGTCGCTGGCCCTGGAGTTCCAGGGCTCAGAGGCCTGCTTTCCTCACCAGTGCTAGGGGGCAGGTGAAGGTCTGCAATTGTGGGCCGACTACAAACAAACATCAGTAGTGTCCTTCCCATGGTCCTGTGGGCCCGTACATGGATGTATCTCTTGAGAGTTTACTGTGACTATGCCTCATGACTGCCTCCAGTTCTAGTTCAGCTCATCATAACCACCTTCCTGTGTGTGTATTTTGTGAGTGTGCACATAAGCATCTTGGGACTAGGGCCTGACTTCAGGGCCTGGGCTCAGTCCCTCACTTTTCTCATTCAGGGCTAGCACTCTACCAGTTAAGCCACAGCTTTTCTTCCAGCTTTTGGGTGGTTATTTGCAGAAGAGAGTCTCACAGACTTTTCTAGCTGGGCTGCCTCTGAATGGCAATCCTCATATCTCAGACTCTTGAGGAGCTAGGAATATGAGAGCATGAGCTATTACCCTCTGACCACAGTTTCTTTCTTGGCTAAAACAGACTATCTCTCTCAAGCTGAGCACCCAACTATAGCTACCCTCCTAACCCTGGCTTCAGATGAAACATACCCTCCTCCCCTGAGGAAAAAGAAATGGGATCAGGTTTGAGCTTTATGTTCTTCACACAGTCAGGGGCTGCTGGGAGGTGATGTGGAGGTCAGAGATATAGGCCAGGGCAAGAAGACAGCTGTTAGAACAGAAGAGATTATGAAAACACAGCCTTGCAGCTGGGTGCCAGTGGCTCATACCTATAATCCTAGCTACTCAAGGCTGAGACCTGAGGATCAATCAAGATTCAAAACTAGCCTGGGCAGACTCTTATCTCCAATGAATCACCAAAAAGATGGGTAGCAGAGCTACTGTAGTTCAAGTAGTACAGCACCAACCTTGTGCAAACAAGCTAAAGCATACCACTGAGGCTCTGAGTTTAAGCCCTGGTAAACACACACACACACACACACACACACACACACACACACACACACACACACACACACACACACACACATCCTTAGCAGGTGCCAGTGGCTCATACCAGCAATCCTACATACTTAAGTGGCTGAGCTCTTAGGGTGGCAACTTGAAGCCAACCCAAGCAGGAAAATATGTGAGACACTTCTGTCTACTAAACTACTAAAAAGATGAAAGGTGAGCTGTAGTTCAAGTGTTAGAGTGTTAGCCTTGAACAAAGAAAGCTCAGGGACAGTGCCAACGTCTGAATTCCAGCTCTAAGATTTTTTTAAAGACACCCCGCACCCCAATCAGGCCATAAATCCAGAATTTGGTCATTCTAGATCTCACTTCCACTCCTGCCACTTCCACAGTACAAGTGGCCGGTGTGTGGCCAGCACTGGGTTAAGAAGTGAACTTACACAAGGGGGACATAGCCAGGTCAAGGATAATGCCCCAGAACATTGAGGTACTGGCCAAACCAGTCTCTCATCCCCTAGTTACTTGGCCCTAGAGCTCAAAAGCTGTGCCTCTGTATTCTGGATACCCGGAATTGTCTAGAAGGACCTGAGAGGCCCTGCTAGGACCAGAAGATAGACTTGCCTGCGCAAGACATCGACCAATACTTCCAAGCCACCTTGGCCTCACCTACCATGTAGACCCTGATCATCCTTGCTGGGTCAGCCTTCAGTCAGCCATCAAGCTTGAGTTGGCCAGAGCCACTGGCAACCACCCTTCCTCCACTCCACTGCCAGCCTGCTGGGAGTAGGATGTGCAGCCAGAGGCCCAGCTGAAGAAAAGGACAGGACATCGCATGATGACTGTCTCTGCCCCCCCAGAGGCAGGGGAGAACATATGCTAGCTGGCCCTGCTGACCCAGAATCCTCTGGAAGCGGACAAAGATATGGATAGTCGAACTTGGGCCCCAAAGAAAAGCTGGAATATTCAGGTCTCTGGCAATTTAGGACTCATTATAGATCCTGATGGGGGCTAAAGGCAAGATTGCCATGGAGGAGGGGCACCATACAAGTTCAGTAATAGGCAGACAGGCACTCAGGAAGTAGACAGAGAAAGATGAGGGAAACACACACACACACACACACACCCGGTAGCCCAAGGCCTCAGCAGTCCCTGACACATGAATATCCGAATCCCCGAGAAGATGGCACTATTGGCCTCAGACCAAGTGTAGACAAAACTCAGAGCCTCTCACACATCTGGAATGGCTCCTAACACAGCATAGCATTTCCTACTGTACACAACACTATGAAGAAAACTCAGCCACCTTATTTTTGGTTGTCGGTCGTAGGGTTTGAACTTTGGACCTGCACACAGTCCCTCAGCTCTTCAGCTGAAGGTATGCGCCACTTCCGGTTTTCTGGTGGATCACTGAAGATAGTCTCACAGACTTTCTTGCCCAAGCTAACTTTGAACTGTGATCCTCAGATCTCAGCCTCCTGAGTAGCTAGGATGACAGTTGTGAGCCACTGGCATCGGCCAGATTCAGCCACCTTCTTACATAGTGTACTTTCCCTGATGATGATTTTTGCTCCAGGCCAGTGCTCTACCACTTGAGCCATGGCCCACTTCCAGTTGGAGGTTGGAGATGAGACTCTCATGGGACTTTCCTGTCTCAGCTGAGAAATAAGATCGTCTGGATCGTAGCCTCCCAAGTAGCCAGGATGACAGGTGTGAGCCACCAGCACAGGGCTTATGGTCTCTCATTCTTTAGAATTTCCAGCTATTCCTCCTCTAGACAGTACCACCTAGACACTCTTTAACCTCCCTCAGGGACAGCAAAGTGAGGCTCAGAATATGTGTAGGACCATGGGCATTAAAGGGTTTCCTTCACATCACTACCCCTCTCTAAACTCCCATCCACCTCCTCTGGATGGCCTGGTCATCTGGGGCAGATTAGACCCACTAGGAAACTGGGGGCTGCCCTGTATCTGACACCACTACCAACCTGTACCTGAGGATTTCTGGGGCCAGCTACTCCATATCCAGGTGGAAGACATTAGGAGGGTTCCTGGTAACCAGGTCCAGGGGTGCCCAGGGGAGAAGGACTGTCCAAATCCCCTCTGTCAAAGGAGACACAAAGAATTGATGGATCTACTAAGAGCTACAGGGCATGGTCATCCACCTGTCACCCAGATCCCTTGGAGTGCTGTTATATGTTGACAGTCCTGGGGCCCAGGCACTGTCCCAGTGCTACTTTTGCTCGAGGCATGTGCTCTTCCACCTGAGCCATGGTGCCACTTCCAGCTTTTTCTGTGTATGCAGGACCTAGGAATCAAACCCAGGGTTTCCTGTGTGGTAGGCGAGCTCACTACTGTTAAGAGACAATCCCAACCCTGGATAGCTGTTTTTTGTGACACCTTGGGCCTGTCTCGGGTCAGACTTGCACATCTTTACTGAGTTTTTCACCACTAGCCCTGGCTGGAAATGAACATGCTCAGCTATGTTGTCCTTTATCTACAGCATCTTTGCTCTCTGTGCTTCCTGTCAGATCCTCCTTGTTAAGTAAGACCCCCTTTCCAGTGCTGCCTCTAAGAAGCCTGCTCCAATCACCCTGGCAGAGAAGGATCTTCTCTGCTTTGCAGGCTGCTGGCCTTGTCAAGCTCTGCCTACCAGCTGGTGTGTGTTCAGAGAGCACAAATGGGAAGATATGGCTTTTACCACCCAATTTCTGAAGGCTCTGATACACTACCCAGAGACCGGTGCTCTATCACACTCTGGAAGAGAGCCCTCGAGGATCAGGCAGTCTGCGGGCAACACATGAGACCATTTTCTTATGTGGGCTTGAACTGAGGATCTGGGAGCTGTCTCTCTGAGTTTTTGTGCTCAATGCTGGTGCTCTATCACTTGAGCCACAGCTCCACTTCTAACTTTTTGGTGGTTCCATGGAGAGTAGAGTCTTATTGGCTTTCCAGCTTATGGCTGGCTTTGATCTTTGATCCTCAGATCTCTGCCTCCCCAGGAGCCAGGATGTCAGGCATGAGCCTGAGCCAGAGGTGACAGGCACCAGAGCCTTTCTTTTGAGCTTCTGTTTATCTCATGTCAACTAGCAAGCCCTAGTTAAAATAGTCATTTACAGGGGATCAAGTTTTTCTCCTAGGTCAGTTAATCCAAGGAAATAAAGTGTCTTTGGAAAAGGCTACTCTGAGTTGGCCTAGGTGAGTGTGTGTGAGAGAGTATGAGTTTCAGAGATACTTACCCCTATATCCGCAGTGCCTCATCCTCCCAGTGGTGAGTAAAATCAGGATCCCCATCCCAAGGAGGGAAGGTAGGGGATAGTACTTAAGGTCATATCAAGAGGGATGATGTGAATCCTATCCTGCATCTCAAGCCGGGAGAGATAATAGACAGAAGGAGAGGTTTAGAGGAACATCAAGGGAAGCCCCTTACCTTTGGATACAAGTACCAGAGAGAAGACTGAATCCATCCTTTTTGGTAGTAACATAACAGGTGCCCACTATTCATTTATTTTATTTTTTGTGAGTCCTAGGGCTGGAATTCAGGGCCTCGGTGTCATCCTTGAGTTTCTTTTACTCAAGGCTGAGGCTCTACCACTTGAGCCACAGCACCACATCTGGCTTTTTTCTGATGCGGGGGAGGTAGTTTATGGGAGATAAGAATATCACAGACTCTCCTGCCTGGGCTGGCTCTGAGTCACGACCATCAGACATCATCCAGAATGAGCAAGAGCCACCAGCACCTGTTCACCACCAACCATTTATAATCCCCTAGGGCCAGTCCCAGGCCACCCACACTGCACCCTCCATGTTGTGGGAAGCAGACATAGACGGGTTTGATACTTCAGCAGCCTACCTACCTTTGACCATTTTTCTGGGTCAGTCTGATAGCGGATTCCTTCTTTTCCACAGCAATGACTTGGCTCTGTCACAAGAACAAATATCCCCCAGGAGGTGTCAGGCCTGGGGTCTTTCCTCTGCACACCACCCCTCTCCCCAAAATGACAGAAAGGGAAAGTAGATATAGAGTGAATTCATTTTCTTATAATCAGGGTCTGGCCCGATATGTGGTGATGAGGATCAGAGGCCTGGGATCATGCTGTGCGGTTGGACATCATGATGCCTCCTCATCCACTCTTCTTAACAGAGAGTAGTGGAGAAGGACTCAGCAGATGGACTATCAATGAATAACCATCATGGTTTAGCCCGGGTACAGAGGGGCTTACCTCAGGGAGCTAGTTCAACAGGCTGAGCAAGACAGCTCCTGACCCACAGCCCACCTCCAGAATGAGAGGGCCACGTTGGGTCCCAGCCACATGGGGAAACTAAGCCACCTCCTACAGCAACCATTCAACAAGTTCCTGTGTGTGAGAGAGACAGAGACAGAGACAGGGAGACAGGCAGAGACAGAAAGAGAGAGAGAGAGAGAGAGAGAGAGAGAGAGAGAGAGAGAGAGAGAGAGAGAGAGAGAGAGAGAAAGTCAAAAGTACACTTAAACCGGGTGCCGGTGGCACAGGCCTATAATGGTAACTGCACAGGAGGCTGAGATATGAGGATCATGGTTCATAGCCAGCACAGGCAGGAACATCTTTGAGACTCTTATCTCCAAAGAACCACCAGAAAACCGGGAGTGGTGCTGTGGTACAAGTGGTACGTTAGCCTTGATCTGAGGGGCTGGGGACAGCGCCCAGGCCCAGATTTCAAGCCCCATGAATGACAAGAAGTGGACTGATTAGCACCCATAGTCTTAGGGAGCATGGCAGAGAAGTCAGGCAGAGCTTCCTGTAAGCTGGGGGACATGAGTAGGCCATCCAGGTTCTCCGTGCCTCATTTTCCCCAGCTGCAACACTGAACACAGTGAAGGATCCCTTTCCTCATGGGGATAGAGTAAGGATGAAAGAGAGCCATGTTTTGTTTCATAATCCCATTACCTGTTGCACGATAAATAACAGGCCCCGTTTGCGTCATTTCCAGCTATCTTCCTGTCATATGCTCACATAATTGCCAAGAACCTTCTCTGATGACTGCTCCCTCTATGCTGCCCGGCCCAGAGATGCCCCTGTATTAATCTCTTGTTTCCTCACAACTTTCCTGTGAGGAGACTGAAGTCCGATGGTTCCAGGCCCAACCCAGAGCTTCAACTTTGGTCAAGAATCGGCTGCTGTGGACCAAGAGTTTGGGATAATCTATCTAAACCGATGACTGAGCATGGTGCAATATGTCTACCATCCCAACTACAGATGACCAAGCATGGTGGCCCATGCCTGTCACAGGAGGACCATGATCTCAGCCCAGCCTGAGCATATATTGAGTCTCTATCTTGGAAATGCCCAAGACAGAAAGATTTAGCTCCCATGGTAGAATACCTGACTGGAAAACCTAGGCTTTGAGTTCAAACTCTAATATACCAAAAAGAATCAGAGGCCAGGTGCCAGAGGCTCATGCCTATCATCCTATCTACTCAGGAGGCTGAGATCTGGAGATCACAGGTCAAGATTTAAAATAGGGTAGACCTTGCCCCTCAGATGTCATGATCAGAAGACCCAGAGTCTGACCGATGCCAATACACTCCATACTAACAGGGCTCACATCCTTACTAAATGCTGCTCACATTCTCTATCCCCCTGAGGAGCCATCCCCTGCGGGCCCCACCCCCAGGTCCTCCCAAGCTCCCTCTGCCACTACCAGGCCCAAGTGAGTAGACAGTTCCAGGGCACAAAGATCCCCTGGTCTTATAATTTAATTGTGTTGAGTCTCCTTCAAGAGTCTCACCCTTCCAGGCCCCCAGATTTCAGCCACAAAGCCCATGCACCGCCCCCAAAGATAGTGGTTAGAAGTTACCAAAGGGCCCAGCACTCCTTGTTACAACCCACTTCTACACACACTCACTCACACACAAACATACAAACACACACACACACACACACAAGGCCGGCATGGATGGCTCCTGTCTGTCAGCCTAGTTACTCAGGAGGCTGAGGTCTGAGGATCACTTTTAAAAACCAGCCCTTGCAGGAAAATCTGAGAGGCTCTTATCTACAGTGAACTACCAAATAGCCACTGGGGGAGCTGTGGCTAAAGTGTCAGAGCACTAGCTTTGAGCACAAAAGGTCAGGAACACCACCTAGATCTTGAGTTCAAGGCCCAGTTATTGTACCTTCAAACACACACAGACATAGATACAAACAGACAGACAGACAGACAGACAGACAGACACACACACACACACACACACACACACACACACACAGATAGCCCAAGGGTTCAGCAGTCCCTGAGCATAGAACCATGAACTCATTCCATTAGGATCACATCCTACCCCAAAGAAGGTGGCACTACCGACCTCAGACCCACTGTAGAAAAAACACTGAGCTTCTCACTTATCTGGAATGTCTCATGGACCAGCATAGCATTTCATATCGTACACACTGCTATGAAGAAAACTTAGCCACTTAATTTTTTGTTGCTGTTCTTGGAGTTTGAACTCTGGGCCAGGTCACTGTCCGTCAGCTTTTCAGCTGAAGGTGAGAACGCTCCCACTTAAGCCACAGCACCACTTCCTGTTGTTTGGTGGTCCATTGGACATCAAGTCTCACAGACTTTTCTGCCCAAGCTGCCACTGAACCATGGTCTTCACATCTCAGCCTTCTGAGTAGCTAGGATGACAGTTGTGAGCCACTGGCGAATTCCGGTTTCAGCCACCTTCACATACCCAGAGGAAAACCATCTCATAAGGCCACAAACTTCTTGCAACCCTTCACTTCAGACTTTGTCACCAAGCATCCAAATCCATCCTTTATTGGAGAGAATACAGACACAGCAATCCTACCCCTGCACCCATTCGCCCACTCCCTGCCTGCCACAAGCCACGTCCTCTTGAAGCTGTGGCTTCAAGCTGGGGTAAATTTGGGGAGTTCTTAGAAATGTCTGTACAGTGGGATGAGCACCTTGTCTCCCAAACACAACACATCCCTCTTCTTCCCTCCCACACCTGGACCATCTTTTGCAGGCAAATATGTTTTGCTTTCTTTCTTTTTTCAGTTGTGGGGCTTGAACCCTAGGCCTGGGTGCTGTCCCTGAGCATTTCAACTCAAGGCAAACACTCTACTACTTAAGCCACAACACAACACCACTTCTGCTTTTCTGGCTGTTCGTTGGAGATAAGAGCTTCAGGGTTTTTCCTGCCCAGGCTGGCTTTGACCCCTGATCCTCAGATCTCACCTCCTGAGTACCTAGGATGACAGTCATGAACTAGTGTCACCCGGACAAAGATACTTTCCCATGCCTGTCATCCTATCCCCTCAGGAGACTGAGATCTGAGGACTGCAGTTGGATGACACCCTTGGCAACAAAGTCCATGAGAACTCTTTATCTCCAATTATGAATACCCAAACCTGTTGGAAGTGGAGCTGTGGCTCAAATGGTAGAGTGCTAGCTTTGAGTATAAATGACAAGGGATAGGACCCAGTCCCTAGTTTCAAGCTTTTTCTAACAAAGACCCACCCACGAAAGGGAAGCAAGTGGGCATACAGGAGCTGAAAGCTCACCCATAATACTCAAGACTCCCAGAACAGACCCCATCCTGCTCTGATTCTCTAGATTCTATGTCCTACATCATGGTAATCTTAGATGGTACGTACCATGCACCAGTTTAGGATGTTCAAGTACAATCGCATATTCAGGATCCCCTGGCCTTATCAAAGACTCAAGATCTCTCACTGTCCTGCCTCTACACTGGGTAGGGAGGTGAGGTCTAGTTATCCAACCACAGGATGTGGGAATGAAAGGATTTCTCGGCCAAGGGACACAGATTTAAGGGCTCCAGGTCCCTCTCAGGAAGGAGAAAAGGGCTGATCTATCCCAGGAATGTTCCTGGGTTGTGAGTGTCCTCAAAGAAACAACCCTGCTCAGAGATCAGTGCCTCTGGTTTTCCCACCAGCCTCTATCCAAACCTGCCCCACCTTCAGTCTGACCTCTCTGAATCCCAGATCTGCCATCTAGACTAAAGGCTGAGCCAGCAAAGAGACCCATCTCTGCCTCTGAGAATGGCAATCACGGGGTCCTAGCGACTGCTAGAGGAAGTCTGGGGCAACAAGGGTCCTTACTCCCACCCTCATTCCCTGGATGTCCTGTGCTAGTGGCCAGCTTACTTCTGTCTCTGGTGGAGGAAAGAACAGGTGGGGGGGGGTGTCAACTTCAGATTGAGCCCTGGAAAGTCCCAGTCCCCAAGGATGTACTGCACAGGCATCCTGCAGTGGACGATAGCCAGGTGGTCAATGGTGAACCCAATGTGCCAGGACTCTTAATAGCAGTGTGGCTGGGTCAAAGGCTCTATGACTTTTGGTCTAGGATGTCAGTTGAAATCATGGCTCCAATCTCCTGACACTCCTGACATGTGATCGTCCTCCCTCTTCATCTTCCTGATTATCCCTTGCCTCCCCCCAACACTCCCTCACACCAATACCTCCCTAGCCCTTGGACTTATCTGACCAGAAAATAAACTCATTGGCACCAGGGATGATTGAAACCTGGTGACCTGCCCTGATTCCTAGTGTCTACCCGAGGCTGCTTCCCTCTGCAGTCGGATACTACACAGCTCCTGGATGTCAGAAAGTTGCTGAGGTGTCAGTAGCTTGGTCCTACATACTGGCTTTAGGCTCTGAAATTGTCCCCACATAGATTGGTTGGCTCCCTTGATCCAGGGACTCCAAACCAAGGCTCACATGTTCTCCCTTCTTCCTTCCTTTCCTCTTTTTCACCATCCGGACTTCCCTCCTCTTTCTCTCTTTCCTTCCTTTCTCTCACTCCTGGGCCTTGAACTCGGAGCCTAGGTGCTGTCCCTGATCCTTTTTACTCAAGGCCAACAGACTATGGCTTGAGCCACATATCCACTTCTGGTGTTTCCTTTTTGGTAGTTAGTTGGAGATAAGAGTCTTACAGGCTTTGCTGCCTGGGCCTCAAGCATCAATCCTCCCATCACAGCCTCCTATGTAGCTAGGATGACAGGCATGAAGCACCAGCATCCAGCTCAAACCAAGGTTTCTTCATGTGCTGTGGAACCAGCACCGGAAACTCTCATTGTCTATGACCCCTCCGGAACCTGGCACACACTGTAACTCTTTGTTGGATAAATAAATGGGCATCTGTCTACAAAAATACTACAGAATAGTCCCATTCCATTCAGGTAAGCATCCTGGTGGGTGGGGCAAAGCCTGATGTAGCTCTCCCACAGTTCTCCCTCCTCCCTCTTCCCACCCTCTTGGTGCCAAGGAACTTAACTGTTTTGGCTCTGAAGACATGATCCATGGTGCACTCGCTGGATTCTGGGGCCTCTGGGATGCCTATCTTCTCAAAGATCTCTGGCCAGAGGCTGACCAGCTCTGTGGCACTCAATTCCCCACTCAGGAGTGAATGAGGGTGCCATGAGCTGAAGGCCAGGCTCAAGCGGCCTACTCTCCCACCCCTGGGGCCAGCCAGGATGGCCCACCACATCTGGCCCCCAAGTTTCATGTTGCAGAGGAAGGATCCTCGAGACATCTTGGGTTTCTGAATCTCGCAGAGACCAGTGCAGGTGCTGAGAATCCTCTCTACTCACAGCTGGCAGGCTAGGTATGGTGAGGTCACAATCTCTGCTCCCCATGACATCCTCAATGTTATGTCTAGGTCGCAGGACTCCCACCAAGAAGACCACCGAGTGTCAGACTCTACAGCTGTTTAATTTAAATGGGCTGCAGCTCGGGCCTCGTCCTACACTCTGACACAGAGGAGCCCAGGAGGAGAGCCCCGAGCTAAGGATTTACAAGTCTTATAAAGGCACACAACCAGGTGGTTTAGCACCACGTGTTGCTCTGCTCTGAAACAAGCAACATATGGTCACTGCCTCAAGTAATTTAACCCTTCACTCAACTGTGGTGGTCACACTAGAGGGAGTCAGAGGAGAATCAACAACTGCCCAATAAAAGCAATCAAGGCACGGCATTCATAGCAGGAGACCATCTGGCTTGGGAACTCTGCTTGTGATTCTTTGAACGTCATTGATTGTTGGCTGAAATGGTCCCTCTAATTTGACCCATAATCCCAGGCGTTAGTGGAAATTGCCAGCTTCAAGAAAAAACCCTGGAAAACGTGGCATTTCAGTTGTCCCAATCAAACTTAAATGGTTCCAAAGTTAACGGTCCCCTTTTCTTTCAAAACAGCCCACAGCAGGTTACAGAAACTGACATTCAGCAATCCCTAGCTAACTGCCATGGCCTGATACCGAGCAGGCTCCAGCAGGGGGAATGCACTTGCCTACCACTGCCCAGCTGGAAACAGCACAGGCAGGACACAGATTAGAGCCTGCAGAACTCCAGGGAGGACTTCCCACCAGTGCATGGCCCCTGAGAGAGAATCTACACCACCAGTGGGGTCCCAGAGCCCCCTACCCAGATGCCCATGGACACCATCAATGCCCTGAGTAAGGTTGGCCTCTCATCCTCAGTAGTGGTGAACCATCTGCAATGTCACACCGTTCACAACTTCCCAGACCCTCCTAACTTCACAGCCCCTGCCCTACTCCCCCCCTCCATCTCTTCCCTAATTACGTTTGGCAGACACATTCCCAACCCTTGAATTAGCTACAGCTATACAAACGAGAGCAGGCTGTCTGGTTGGAAGAGTGCGGCTATGGTCACACTTGTCTCACAAGCCTTCAGGCTTAAGACAGAAGGTGTCCACTTTGGTCTGTAGTTCACACAGGCCTGCTAGGGGAGACCCACACAGGCCAAGCAGCTACTGTGGGGTATAGGAAAGGGGGAAGAGAAATTGCTACTGAAATCTTCCCCAAAGGAGCCATGAAACAGTGAAGGTGAAAACAAAAATTATGGCTGGTTTCATACCTGGCATTGATGAAAAAGAACAACGAACACAAACACACACACACACACACACAGATCCAGAAAAGTGACTGTAGACTCATTCATGCAGTACCTATAATTTGCCAACGGATCACTCACCTGAGCACAGTAGGGCTCTCTCTCTCTCTCTCTCTCTCTCTCTCTCTCTCTCTCTCTCTCTTTCATGCACATATGCGCACGCATGTGCACGCGCGCGCGCGCACACACACACACACACACACACACACAAACACACAGACTCAGAGTAGTGCCCTTCCTGAGTTTGTTAGTTCCTCATCTGGGGCAATGTACAAGGTGGAGCACGGGAGTTCCCTTGTTAGAACCATGGGCTCGACCCAAGGAAGCACAGCTCTAATCATGGTAAACCACCCTGCCTCTCCCTTTCTCCAGGGCCAGACACTTTCCCTTGGGAATAACCAGCCTTGAATCCCCATTCACCAAAACCCTAGGCCAGGAATCTGGGTGAAGGAGTCCTGAGACAAGTGGCTCTTCAGAGCCTGGACTGAAAACAAGCAGGAGGTCATTGTGTCCCCAGTGAAGTGTCTGACCCGGGGTGGGGGCAGTGTTGGGGAAATGGATGGGGTCCTAAAGGCTACATACATGGACAAACATCCTACTTCCAGCCTAGATGCTTCTGGGTGACTTGGTGGGTTCTTGGGGAGGATGAGGAAACCAGATGGACCTGGAGCACCAGCAGATGGTGGCAGAGCTGGGAAATGTGATCACTCTGTGAATGCTGTTGACAGCAGGAGAGGGGATGGGGGACAAGCAGGATGTACATGTGTTGGAGGGGCGTGTTCTTCCCAGGCATTCACTTTCTATCTGACCCCTAGTGGCCTCACCTCCCTAGTAGGCTCTTCTGGGACCCTCCTTAGGAGAAAGGGTGATCGAGCACAAAAGACAAGGGCTCACACAGAAGTGGGGCGCTATCTTCTGAATCCAACACCCCCCACTGACAGAAAAATAGAAAAATAGAAAAATAGCAAGAAGGCAGGTGTGGAGGTGCTGCTCCCCACCTCTGATTAAAGCCACCAGGTTCCCCCCAGGGAGAGGAAGAGTGCAGATGCATGTCTCTGTGGCTCTCACTGCTCTAGGCCAGGGGCTCAGTGGCGTCCCCTCTTCACCCATCCCTGCATCTGCCCTTTTCCTGTGACACTGGCCACTAGGGATGGGGGTGGGATCCCAGGATCAACATCCACTCCCCAACCCGCTACTCCTGGGGCGCATTTGTGGCAGAGTCGGGGCTGGCCTCCTGGTGCTGGGGAGGCACGTTTGGGGCACAAGTGGGGGGAAGGACTCATGGGTCTGGGTCCGTGGGGGTTGGGGGATAGGTTGAGGTCATGAGTTGCAGACCCGCCGGGCTTCCACTGGAGACTGGGACCCGGTCAGGGCCACAAGGAGGCCAAGGGTGCACCATCGCTTGATGACTCCAAAAGACACCACGGGTCCAAGCTGGCAGCAACATGTTTCAAATGCCGTGCCACAGGGAGGGCAGGAGAAGGGGCCGGGGCAGGGGAGGGCAGGTGGCAGGGCTGAGCTTGCCCCCTCCACAGCTGAGCTCCTGGTGCAGGGGCCTTGGACTCAGGGCCTACCTGGCCTCTGAGCCTCCCTGGGGCTGAGAGAGGGATGTGCCTGCTTCACTGGCTTTGTGTCCTCTCTGCTCCTGGCCCAGACCTGTGCTCCTACAGCAGCAGAGGCCAGCCATTGATGCTGCCACCCCTGGTGCATGTGCCTGCTCTTCTCTGCTCTCTCTCTGCCCCCACTTCTCACCCAGGCTGCCCAGCCCCTGCTGCGCAAGTATGCCAGCTCCCATGTGCCTCTGGATGCAGCAACTATGTGCCCCTTCAACCATGCCCTGTCCTCCCCTCAGTCACACACCCTCCCCACATCCACCATGCCCCCACCCCTGGCTTTGTGCTGCTCTGACTCTGCCCTAGGGCTACGAGGCCATGGCAGAAGCAGCCTCACCTCAGCTCAAGGCTTCCCCACAACCCCAGCAGCTCAAGATACCCCAAGCCCAACCACTGGGGGAGACTCTTGTCCATTCACCCCACGCACCAAGCAAGTGCAAGCAATGCTCCGTGTTTGTGTGTGTGTGTGTGTGTGTGTGTATGTGTGTTTTGTGTGTGTGTGTGCGTGTGTGTGTGATTGTCCTCTCAAGGACTCAGAACATTGAATCTTTTGGGATGACAGCACACAGCACACTTAAAAAGAGAAGCAAAAAGAACCCTGTGTAATGGATTCAGCACAATGTGCCCTTTGAAGGTCTCAGCACATAGCAACTTTTTGCATCCTCATGGTAATTTAGTTACCAATAAGATTAGACATGCCATTTTGACATCACTAAATTAAATATAATATTATGATATTATATGCCATAGTGACATTGTAGACATATTGTGAATTCTTATTCTGTGATTTCATTCTATTACAAGCTAGCAATATTGGTGGATATCAGAAATCCATTGTGACCTCAAAGCCATTGTGACATGAAAATCCCTTTGTGACATCACAGTGCCATTGTGATATCATTAACCTGTTCTGACATCACAAACCTGTCTTGTCCATTGTGACCTCATCACCAATGTGACATCACAATGCCATTGTGATATCACATGGCTATTGTGACATTACAATCACCTTGATACCTCCCAAACCCATTATGACATCTTTAGCACCTTTTAAAAAACACATGGCCTTTGTGACATCACAGTCCCTTTGTGTATCTATATCCTCATTGTGAAATATCAATTGAGATCAGATATGCCATTGTAATATCACAAAGCATTTACAATATAATCATTGGTGTGACATCACATTGTCATTATGACAACATCAGGTCATTGGGACATCACAAATCTGTAATGACATCATACCACTATGACACCACATTGTCATTGTGACAACATATATACATTATGAAGGCCTATTATGTGATTTCGTTGTATTTCAAATGTGGGTTCATATCAAATACACATTTTGACTTCATAACCATTGTGACATGACAACCCCTTTGTGATATAACATTGCCATTGTGACAACTGTGACAACTCAAACATGTCCTGTCCTTATAAGTTTTGTGACATGTTGCCACTGTGTTAGGCCCATTGAGAGCTCAATCTATATTCAACCTCATATTATTTCAGGTACGACATTAAATATTGGAAATATACTGTGATATTATGAATATTGTGACATCACACTGCTAGATGTAATGACCATTGTGTCACATTGTCACATCACAAATCTGTTCTGACTTCATCACATTTGTGCCAACAAATGACTTTGCAATCCTCACAATCCCATTCTAAACTCATATACTCATTATGAGTTAATGACAATTAAGGTCTGGAATGCCATTGTCACATCACCACACTACTGCGACATCACAAAACTATTTTGAACTCATCACTACTATGGCATCACCAACTAATTGTGACATAACAACGCTCTTATGACATTATAATTTGACATCATATTGCAATTGTGATATTACTGAACCATCATGCTTTCATAAACCTATTATGATCTCATCACATCTTAGAAAATTATGGCCTTTCAGACATCAAGCTCCTTCCATGAACTTGTATCATTGAGAACTTGTAGCAGTTGAAAATTGAAATAAGATGTGATATTGCAAACTAGTTTTGACATCACTAACCCATTTTTATATCATTAACACTTTGACAAACAGAACCTGTTAGGAACCTTAGGACTTTTGACAAAAAACATGGCCTTTGTTTCATCACAGTTCATTTGTATATGTCATTGTGACTTCATTCTCATATCCTCACTATAAACTAATGGCAATTAAGATCTGACATGCCATTGTGACGTCATAAACCCTTTGTGACATCATCAGAAATGTGACATCAGACTGTCATTATGACACCATCAGCTCATTGTGACATCACCAAACTACAGTGACATCATAGCATTATGACATCGCATTGCCATTTTGCTGTCATAGACACATTGTGAATGTATAATCTTGTGATTTCATTCCATTTCAAATGTGGCATATCAGTTGATATCAGAAACACATTGTGACCTCATAACCATTGTAAGATAATAAACCCTGTGTGACATCATAACCAGTGTGACCTTATATTGTTGTTATGACATCTTTAGCTTATGGTGACATCACAAAATGATAATGACAGTATAGCATTTGCCATTGTCATTGTGACATCATTGTCACATTATGAATGCCACATCTGTGATTTCATTGTATTTGAAATGTGTCATGTGGGTGATATCAGAAACTCATTGTGATGTCATAACCAGTGTCACATCAAAATCCCTTTTTGACATCAATTTGGCAATGTGACATCACACTGGCAATGTGATGCTAGTAAGGCATCGTGATATCACAATGGTCATGAACTCACAATGGATTTCTGGTATCAACCGACATGCCACATTAGAAATAGAATCAAATAACATAATACCGCAAACACAACGTTTCTGTCTATGACATCAGAATGACAATATGATGTTACAATGATATGATGTCATTGTAGTTTTTCATGTCAAAATGAGCTGATGGTGTCATAATGGCAACATGATGTCACAATTATGATTATGTCAGAAAGGATTTGTTATGTTTCAATGGTATATCTGATGTCAGTTTTCATCAGTTCCCCATGAGGATATGGATACAAAAAATTCTGTGATGTCACAGGGGCCATGTGTGCTTTCAAAGGTGGTAAGAGGTCATAATAGGTTTGGGATGGCACAATGTGATCCATAATGTCACAATGGAAATGAGATATCCCATTGGGTTTTTGATGTCACAGTGGTGATGAGGTCACAATGGTTTTGTGATGTCACGGTTTGTTTGTAATATCAGAATGATATATCAAATTAAAATGACTCATAATTCAATATGAGGATACCAGGTGATAGAAGAAGCTCCATAGTATGAGGTCATATTAGGTGAAAACCCAATGGGACAGTGATTTCACAATGACAATGTGATATCTCACCACCCTGTTATAAGAATGTTTTGATGTCACAATTGGTGATGCAATACTGATGAGGAGGTCGCAATAGATTTGAGATGTCCCAAAGGGTTGGTGATGGCACAATGGCATGTGGGATCTCAATTGTCATTAACACACCCTGAGTATATGAGTGTGGAAAGAGATTCTGATGTCAGCAAAGCATATGTAGTCAAAAAGGTGAAGAACTAGCAGGTCTGAGATGTCACAAAGTGACACAGTGGTTATGATGTCCAGCGGTGTGATATGATGATGTTACACTGGATTTTAGATATCTCATGTCATATTTGAAATATGAGGTCGAACACAGATTTTCAGCTCACAAAGGGCCTAAGATATCACAATGGCATGTCACAAAATTATGAGAACAGGAGAGGTATTTGATGTCACATTGGGTTAGTGATATAACAAAGGCAATGTGCTGTGACAAAGAGATTTAGATGTCACAAAGGTTATGAGTTCACTGATATCAACGGTTTCCTGATATCAACGCAGATGGCACATTTGAGATAGAATGAAATCAAAGAATAGGCATTCAAAATGGGTCTATGACATGAAAATGAGACTATGATGTCAAGGCAGCAATGTTTGATAGTATATGTGCTCATTACCTTGCTCATGTAACTGTAATCCTTCTGTACACTGTATTTGCAAAAAAAAAAAAAAAACTCACAGAAGAAAAAAAAGAAAAATATGGTATGTGTCATTGGGGTTTGGTGATGTCACAATGAATGGTAGTGTCATGATGACAATGTGATTTCACAGTCATAATTATTGCACAAAGTATTTGTGATGATATAACGCTATGTGTGATAACCATTTTCATTAGTTCACTATGAAGTTATGAGTACACAAAGGGTCTGTGATGCCACAGAGGTGATGTGGTTTTTTTTTTTATTTTTTTTTATTGAGAAAATACTATACAGAGGTGTTACAATTACATGGGCAAGATAATGAGTATATTTCTTATCAAGCATTGTAGCCTCCTCCTTTGTTTCCCCTTCCCATCCCTTCCCATCCTCCTCCTGCCACCCCGCCCAATCCTCCCCGCTTCCCCTCCCACCCTCAGCACGAAGTTGTAAAGTTTGTTTTCGACATAACGACTTGTACATCTCAAGAGTTCACAATAGCTATGTGATGTCACAATGTGATTGTGAAGGCACAACAGCAATATGATGTCACAATGGTTTTGTGATGTCACACTGGTGATAAGATCACAATGAATTTGTGATGTCATTATGAGTTTGTAATATCACAATGACATGTCCTATTTCAATTTCTACTAGTTCACAATGAGTATACACTTTCAAAGAAAGAATCTTAAGCTCCAAAGACCATGAGTTTTTAGTCATAACTTGTGTGATATGCTGTCATTAGGATATTTTAGGCCTTTAGGAAGCTTATAATCTGTTTTCAAACTCATAATAATTCAGGTATGACAGATGATATCAGAAATTGACTCTGACATGAACATTGTGACATCACATTGATAGACATCAAGACCATGGTGTCACATTGTGAACTCACAAATTTGTTAGGACTTCATCACATTTGTGCCAACACATGACTTTAGAGACAACACAGTCCCGTTGTGAACTCATATCTTCATTGCGAATTAATGACATTTGAGATCCGGCATGTCATTGTGACATTTCCAACCAATTGTGACAGCACAAACCTATTATAGTAGAAACACATTGTGATCTAATAGCCATTGTGGTAGCACAATCCCTCCATGACCCCACATTTCCATAGTGATATCACTAACCCAATGTGAAATTCCAATCCTCTCATACGCAATCCAGGTATGAAATGTGATACCTGAATCCAATGTGACATCTTGATCATGGTGACATCACACTGATAGATGTTATGACCGTATTGTCACATTCTGACAACACACACCTGTTAGGACTTCATCACTTTTGTGACAACGTACGCCTTTGGAGACATCACAGTCCCTTTGTGAGCTCATATACTCATTGTGGGTTAATGACACTTGAGATCACATGTGTCATTTTGCTATCACCAACCCATTGTGACATCACACACCTCGTGTAAACTCATCACCAGTGTGGCATCACCAATTGTGATATCAAAACATTATTAAGTCATCATTTTGCAACATCGCATTGCCATTGTGATGATACTGTTCCACTGTGTTTTTAAAAACCTACTGTGTCCTCATCGCATTTTAGAAAATTCATAGCCTTTTATACTTCAGTCTTCTTCTGTGAACTCATATCCTCATTGTGAAATAGTAGCACCTGAAATTGGACATGTGATTATGAGATGTGACTTCACAAAATTATTTGATTTCATCACCAATGTGACATCACAAACCCATTGTCAGCTTTCATTGCCATTTGACATCACTATCACATTGTGACATCCCAATCCTATTAGGACCTCTTAGCACCTTTGAAAAAACACATGGCCTTTGTGACACCACAGTCCCTTTGTGTAACTATACCCTCATTATGAACTGATAATTGATAGCAAACATGCCATTGTAACATCACAAACCCTTTGTGACATCACCAGTGTGACATAATATTGTCATTATGGTAGCATCAACTACATTTGACATCACAAATCTCCAATGACAAGATAGAATTATGAGATCACACTGCCATTGTGATGTTATAAAAACATTATGAATGCCTGTTTTTAATCTTTTATTTATCCGGTCGTGGGGCTTGAACTCTGGGCTCGGGTGCTGTCTCTGTTCCTCAGCTCAAGGTGAGCAGTCTATCGCTTGAGCCACAGAGCCACTTCTGGTTTTCTAGTGGTTTTCATTGGAGATAAGAGCCTCATAGACTTTCCTGCCTGAGCTGGCTTTGAACTGCGATCCTCAGATCTCAGCCTCCTGAGTAGCTAGGTTTAGAGGCGTGAGCCACCAGCGCCCGGCTTTTTCATTCTATTTCAAATTTGACATGTGTGTTGATATCAGAAGCATAATGTTACCTCAAAACCATTGTATCATCATAAATCAGCAGTGACACCAAATTGTCTTTATGACACCATCAGCTCATTGTGTCATCACAAAACAATAATGGCATCATAGCATTATAAGTCACAGTGACATTGTTATGACTTAACAGTGTGAAGGCCTATTCTGTGAATTCACTCTGTTTCAGAAACCCATTTTGACCATATAACCATTGTGATATCACAATCCTTTGTGACATCACGTTGCCATTGTGATATCATTAACCTGCTGTGCCGTCACAACCAGTCCTGTCCTTGTAAGTTTTGTGACATGCTGCCATCGTCATATAGTAGGGCCTTTGTGAGCTCATAATCTGTTTTCAATCTCATATTTCTTGTATGACATGTGATATCAAAAATCACTTATGACATCATACTGCCAGATGTCATGACCATTGTGTCACATTGTGACATCACAAAGCTGTTAGAACGGCATCACATTTGTGGCAACACATGCCTGTGGAGACATTACAGTCCCTTTTTGAACTCATATATTCATTGTCAATTAATGACAATTGAGATATCCCATGCCAATCTGACATCATGAACGTATTGTGACATCACAAACTTATTGTGACCTCATCACGAGAATGGTATCAACAACTAATTGTGGTATCAAAGCATTATTTTGACATGATATTGTGGTATTGGCATTGTTATTTCACTGTCCCATTGTGTTTTTGCAAACCAATTATGGCCACATCACATCTTAGAAAGTACACGGCCTCTGAGACTTCAAGCTCTTTCTGTGAACTCACGTACTTATTACCTCTAAGGCAAGGAGACAAACCATTGAGTCACATTTAATATAATAAACCAATTTACACTAGAAAGGAGACTGTGATTACCTTATCCTGGACTGGATAACCAGGTCCAATAGTAGCCTTGACCACCAAACCTCAGACCTCTAATGGGCAGCCCCGCCCTATCTTAATTGGTCTGTAAACCACCAGCCAAAAAATTATAATCTCCAAAGCTCCAAACCTCAATGGACAAGGCTTTTAACTTTTCCATTACTCCCTCCTTCGCAACAGACCTCTCATTCCTTTCTGGTCTTTCTGTTTTTCCCTTCCACCATTTCCTTCTTCCCTTCAGGCCTCTCCAGTCTCCACAGGCCTGCACTACTCTGCCCTAATGACCACTTTTCTGCTTCCTCTCTTCTCAGGTTTTTCCCTTCCTACTGTCTTACCACTTTCTTCCGTCTGGGTAGCTCTCATTTTTGTCGCCCCTTCCAATGCTCTGAAAATGCAACTTATGTATAGGTTGTACCCCTCCTCACTCCAACGTGTCTTCTGCCTAACAGTTTTCAACCGTCACTTCCCAAACTGCCCAATGTTCAATCAGTTCTAGACAGCTCACCATGTGAGGCTTGACCCCTTCACCTTTGGTGGCATTCCCCACACTCTCTGGTGGACCAGGCCAATAATTTACAATTACTAATGGCTCCCATAGATAATTCTGGCTCCACTGCTTATTACAGTATCCTCATAGTGAATTAGAAGAAATTGAAATTGTATATGTCCTTGTTATATTACAAACTTGATGAGACATCACTAACCCATTGTGACCTCATCGCTGCGGTGACATCACAAACCCATTGTGATATCACATTGCCATTCTGCCTCCATGATCACATTGTGACATCCCAAACCTATTATGACCTCAGAAGCTTTGAAAGAATGCAAGGTCTTTGTGACATCACAGGCCATTTATGTACCCATATCCTCATTTTGAGCTAATGACCATTGAGATCATGAGGAGGGGCAGTGGCCATGGCGGCCCTGAGTCTGAGATCCCGGCATAGGGAGCACAGAGCGGATGGTGGAAGCTGAGGCAGGGGAGGCTTTGGAAGAGGAGGAGGAGGAGCAGAGGCCTCGTGCAGCCACTCTATGTTTCCGCAGAATCACTTGCCTCCTCCCAGCAGCATGGCGTTTCCAACAGCGCTTTTAGCTTGGACCCATGTTGTCTCTCACAGTTGCGCAACAGAAATGGCACACCCCTGGTGGGTTTTCAGCCCCGACCCGGTCCCAGCCCTCAGTCCTTGGACTCCAGGCCCGCATTCACACAGAGCCACTGCCTACAGCTTCTCCCAGCAGCACAGGTGAGTGGCTGCCAAGGGCCCACAACCTGTGAACCCTCCCGCCCCCCACCCCCGTCTTTCCCCGCTGATATGGACCCATGCCTCCTGCCTCCCCTCTCCAGTCTACCGTGAGGGTAGACTGCACCGATCCCCACAGTCCTCCATGGCCCTGCCACAAATGTGCCCCAGGGGTGGAGGGTGGCGGTGGGTGTTGACCGAGGGATCCCACCCCCATTCCTAGTGGCTAATGTCCCAGGAAACGGGAAGATGCAGGAAAGAGTGAGAAGGGGGCGCCACAGAGCCCCTGGCCTGGAGCATTGGGAGCCACACAGCTGTGCATCTGCACCCTTCTTCTCCCTGGTGAGAACCTGGTGGCTTTAGTCAGAGGTGGGGAGCAGCACCTCACCTAACTTCTTGGGTCTTTTCCTTTTTGCTGGGGGTGGTGGGTGTTGGATGCAGAAGATAGGCCCTCCTTGCTGTGTGAGCCCTTGTCTTTTGTGCTCGGTTACCTTTTTACCTGAGGAGGGTCCCAGAAGAACCCACTAGGGAGGTGAGGGCACTGGGAGTCAGACAGAATGTGAATATCTGGGAGGAACACACCCTTTCTGACACACATACACTTGGCCTGTCCCCCCCCCCCATCCCAGCTGTCAATAGTCCTCACAGGGTGATCACATTTCCTAGCTCTGCCAGCATCTGCTAGTGCTCCAGATTCATCTGGTCTCCTAGTCCTACCCAAGAATCCACCAAGTCACCTAGACTCATCTAGGCTGGAAGAAGGGAGTCCATCCATGTATGGAGCTTATAGGATTCCATCCATTTCCCCAACACTGCCTACACCCCAGGTCAGACATACCTCTAGGGCACTATGACCCTCTGCTTGTTTTCAGTCCTGGCTCAAAGGAGCCACCTATCTCGGGACAACTTCACCCAGCATCCTGACCTGGGGTTTTGGTGAATGGGGATTCAAGGCTGGTTGTTCCCAAGGGAAAGGGTCTGGCCCTGGAGAAAGGGAGAGGTAGGGTGGTTCAGCATTATTAGAGAGGTGCTTCCTTGGGTCGAGCCCCTGGTTCTGCCAAGGGAACCCCCGTGTTCCAGCTTGCACCTTGTCCCAGGGGAGCAACCAACAATCTCGGGAGAGGCACTGATCTGAGTTTGTTTGTGTGTGTGTGTGTGTGTGCGTGTGTGTGCATGAGAGAGTGAGAGAGAGAGAGAGAGAGAGAGAGAGAGAGAAAGAGAGAGAGAGAGATTATCTTTCCCTTATACAAGTTGACGGTGCTCAGGTGAGTGATCAGTTGGCAAATTGCAGGTAGTGCATGGATTAGTCTGTCACAGTCCGGATGTGTGTGTGTGTGTGTGTGTGTTAGGAGATCAGGGAGATGAGAAAAATGAAAATATATTTAAGTCACCATGTCTAAAAAGAGCAAAAGCATTTTATTTGTGTGTGTATGTGTGTGTGTGTGTTTGTTGTTCTTTTTTCATCAATGCCAAGTACGAGTCTAGCCATAATTTTTGTTTTCTCCTTCACCATTTCATGGCTCCTTTGGGGGAAGGTTTCAGTAGATGTTCCTTTCCACCTGTCTCTTCCCTCTGTCCTGTATCCCACAGTAGCTGCTGGGCCTGCATGGGTCTCCTTTAGGAGGCCTATGTGAACCGCAGACCAGAGTGGACAACTGTGCTTCTGTCTTCAGCCTGAAGGCTTGTAAGATGAGTGTGACCACAGTCGCATTCTTCCAGCCAGACAGTCTGTACTCGTGTGTATAGTTGGAGCTAATTCAAGGATTGGGAATGTGCCTACAAAACGTAATTAGGGAATGAGATGTGGGGGAGTAGGGCAGGGACTGTGAAGCTAGGAGGGTTTGGGGAGTGGTGAACGTTGTTACATAGTAGATGTTCACCACGACCGAGGATGAGGGGGCAACCTTACCCAGGGCATTGACGGTGTGCATGGACATCTGGGCAGGGTTCTCCAGGCCCCCATTGGTGGCGTGTTCCCTCCTGGGGGAGTGCATCAGTGGGCATTCCTCCCTGGTGTCCTACAGACTCCAATCTGCGTCCCTCCTAGGCCGTTTCCAGCTGGGCAATGGTAGGCAAGTGTGTTTCCCCTCCTGGAGCCTACTCAGTATCAGGCCGTGGCAGTTAGCTAATGCTCTCTGAATGCCAGTTTCTGTAACCTGCTGTAGGCTGTCTGGAAGGAAAAGGGGACCGCTGACTTTAGAACCCTTTAAGTTTGATTGGGACAACTGAAATGCCAACTTTACCAGGGTTTTTTCTTGAAGCTGGCAATTTCTACTAACACCTGGGATTACGAGTCAAATTAGATAGACCACTTCAGCCACCAAACAATGATGTTCAAAGCAGCACAGGCTGAGTTCCCCAGCCATATGGTCTCCTGCTATGAACATCGTGCCTTGACCTCTTTTATGCGGCAACTGTTGGTTCTCCTCTGGCTCTCTCTAGGGTGACCACCTCAGTCGAGGATGTCGTGGGGAGCAGAGATTGTGACCTTGCCATCCCTAGCCTGCCAGCTGTGAAGGGAGATGATTCCCATCACCTGCACTGGACTCTGGGAGATTCAGAAACCTGCGACGCCTCGAGGACCCTTTATCTGCAACATGAAACTTGGGGCCTGGATGTGGTAGAACATCCTGGCTGGCCCCGGAGGGAGGAGAGGATGGCCCTTGAGCCAGGCCTTCAGCTCACGGCAACCTTGCTCACACTTGAGTAGGGAATTGAGTGCCACACAGCTGGTCAGCCATTGGCCAGAGATTTTTGAGAAGATAGGCATCCGAGAGGCCCCAGAATCCAGCGAGTACATCGTGGCTCACATCCTTGAAGCAAAAACAGTTCAGTGCAGTGGCACCAGGAGGACGGGAAGAGGGAAGAAGGAGAATTGGGAGAGCTACATCAGGTTTTGCCTGATGCTTACATGTAAGCAGATGCTCATTTATTTATCCAACAACGTGTTACAGTGTGCCAGGGTCCAGTGTGTGGGGAGGTCAGAGAAGATGAAAGGTTCCAGTGCTGGTTCCACAGCACATGAAGAAACCTTGGTTTGAGCTGAATGCTGGAGCATCACGCTTGTCATACTAGCTACTTAGGAGGCTGAGTTAGAAGGATAGAGGCTTAAAGCAAGGACAGGAAAGCCTTTAAGACTCTTATCTCCAACTAACTACCAAAAAGAAAAAGCCAAATCGTCTGGTTCAATAGTGGGGCTACTGTGTGGTCCAAGGACCACCTTTAAGTCACTAAGCAGGATTCACTCTCTTTTCTACCAGGTGAAATACACCTGTAAAATTTGCTCACACTCATCCCAGATGTGCTTGTGTGTGAAGATTACTGTTTCTAATGAGGTAATGAGCCCCAGGTTTTATTTTTTCTGAAAAGGATGGATTTTGCTGTTTCCAATTATACAGGTCAATAGTTGTAAAGTGAAAATATATTAGAAAGGGGGCCTGCCCACCATCTCCTCCATGTTCCTGTCTCAAGGGTAATAAGGGTAACATACCATGTTGTATCACCTCAGGCTGGTACAAGTAACCACTTTTGGTATGGGAGGACTTTAGATTAGGGGTGCTGATGGCAAAGAATAGGAGAGAGAGTACATCAGTGCATCTTCCTCTGAAGGATTCTGTAACCATGGGGGAGAATATTTTTTGGATACGAAAACTTTAGGTCTGTTCTCCCATCCTGAGAAAAGGAGTAAACAGAGGTGCATACAGGACACAGATAGAACTATCAGCATACACACATAGACCAATAGCCACAGAAACTTAACCCTCATGTCCCACACCACTCAACTTTGACCTCTACAGAGATCCCAGATGACAGAGAGAACATCCCAGATTGCCTCTTGAGGATGCTGCAGATGACCTCTGGAGGATGTCACATATATCCTCCCTAGGAGGCCGTAGATGACCTCTCATGGAGGTTCCAAGCGGCTTCTGAAGGAAGTGTCAGTTGACCTCCAAAGGAGGCCCCAGATGAGTAGCTCCCAGATGGCCACTTAAGGAGGCCACATATGAACTCCAGAGAAGGTTCCAGATAACCCTCTTGGGAAAGCGACAGATGACCTCCAGAGAAGCACCTATATAGCTTCTCAAGGAAGTCCCAGATGATATCTGAAAACAGTCAGATTTTCCATCAAGGTAACCCAAGATGACTTCCCAAAGAAGCTCCACATGACCTCAGGAGGTCGTCCTAACTTGCCTCTTAAGGAATCCCCAATGACTATTTTTGAATAGGTCTCAGGTGGCCTCCTGAGGAAGCCCCAGATGACCTCTGGAGAAAGTCCAAGATGGTTACTGGAGAAGGCCCAAGATGACCTCCAGGGTAGGTCTCAGATAGCTTCTCAAGGAAGTTGCAGATGCACTCTTGATGAAGTTCCAGATGGCTTCCCAAGGAAGCCCCACATGACCTCTCATGGAGTTCCCAGATGGCTTCCCAAGAAAGCCACAAATGACCTCTAGAGGTGGTCCCAAAAACAGGCTGGCAAGCTTGCCCAGACGCACCCATATAGGTACCTATATGACGTTTTCCATGATGGTCCTCTGGAGACAAAGACTCGAGGCCCTGAAGGCTGACACTCTCACCTATGGGGATTTTCCCCTGGGGCCAAGGCCTGATGCCATCCAAACGGATTAATCTCCATGGGGTCTCCAAAAATTCGGACCTCGATTGCTTAAGAGAATCCATCGAGACACATTTAATATAATAAATGTTCTCCAAACCACCAACCCACAATTATGATATCCAAAGCTCCAAACATCAATGGGCAAACCTTTTTTTCCCTTCCCTTTGTCTCTCCTTCGCTACAGACCTATACTTCCTTTGAAGTCTTTCCCTTTTTCCCTTCTACCAGTTCCTTCTTCTCTTCAGGCCTCTCTACTCTCCACAGGCCTGAACTGCTTTGCCTGGGTCATCAGTTTCCATCCTTCACCTCCTGCTCTCCCTCAACTTCCCCTCCTCCCAGGCCTTTCCCCTTCTGCTATCACACCACTTCGTTCCCTCCAGGACTTTTCAATTTTTATCTCCCCTTCCATTGCTCTGAACAAGCAGCATATATAAAGTCTGTACCCCTTCTCCATTCCAATTGCTAACAGTTTTCTACTGTCACATCCCAAACTCCCCACAGCCCAATCACTTCTTAACAGCTCAACACTTGGTGATTAATGTACCACCCCTCCCACAGAATGACCTGTCCTCTCCAGCTGGCCAGGAGATGGGGCCACGCTGATTATCGGACCCTATAGATTATCGGGGCCCTGCAGATTATTAAAGTATCCTCCTTGTGAAATAGCAGCAATTAAAATTTGATTGTGATATTACAAACTCGTTGTGACATCACAATCACATTTTGACATCATCATTAGCACGACATCACAAACCCATTGTGACAATATCGTCTTGTGACATCATGATTCCATTGTGACATCTCAAATCTATTATGACCTCTTAGCTCCTTTGAAAAATCACATGCCCTTTTCAACATTACAGTCCCTTTGTATACCCATATCCTTGTTGTTAACTAATGACAATTGAAATCAGACATGCAATTACAACATCAAGAAGTGTTTGTGACATCCTCAACAGTGTGACATCACATTTTCATTATGAGAGCATCAGCTCACTGTGACATCACCAAACTCAATGACATAATCTCATTATGACAACAATTGTCATTGTGACATCATAGACACATTGTGAATGCCTATTAGGTGAATTCATTGTATTTCAAATGTGGCATGAGAGTTGATATCTGAAACACATTTTTGTGCCTACATAACCATTTTGACATCATAATCACGTTGTGACATCACAGTGCCATTGTGATATAACTAATACCATGTGACATCACAAAGCTCTCCTATCCTCATAACTTCTGTGACATGCTGAAATTGTGATCTCTTAGAAATTTTTGTCCTCATAATTTGTTTCCAACCTCATATTTCATGTATGACATGAGATACCAGAAATCGACTGTGACATCATGACCATTGTGACATCACACTGACAGATGTCATGAAACTCGTGTCACATTGTGACATCACAATCCTCCTAGGGTATAGTTAAACAAAGGGACTGTGATGTCACAAAGGCCATGTGTTTTTTCAAAGGTGCTAAGAGGTCCTAATAGGATTGGGATGTCACAATGTGATAGTGATGTCAAATGGCAATGAAAGCTGACAATGGGTTTGTGATGTCACATTGGTGATGAAATCAAATAATTTTGTGAAGTCACATCTCATAATCACATGTCCAATTTCAGGTGCTACTATTTCACAATGAGGATATGAGTTCACAGAAGAAGACTGAAGTATAAAAGGCTATGAATTTTCTAAAATGCTATGAGGACACAGTAGGTTTTTAAAAACACAGTGGAACAGTATCATCACAATGGCAATGCGATGTTGCAAAATGATGACTTAATAATGTTTTGATATCACAATTGGTGATGCCACACTGGTGATGAGTTTACACGAGGTGTGTGATGTCACAATGGGTTGGTGATAGCAAAATGACACATGTGATCTCAAGTGTCATTAACCCACAATGAGTATATGAGCTCACAAAGGGACTGTGATGTCTCCAAAGGCGTACGTTGTCACAAAAGTGATGAAGTCCTAACAGGTGTGTGTTGTCAGAATGTGACAATACGGTCATAACATCTATCAGTGTGATGTCACCATGATCAAGATGTCACATTGGATTCAGGTATCACATTTCATACCTGGATTGCGTATGAGAGGATTGGAATTTCACATTGGGTTAGTGATATCACTATGGAAATGTGGGGTCATGGAGGGATTGTGCTACCACAATGGCTATTAGATCACAATGTGTTTCTACTATAATAGGTTTGTGCTGTCACAATTGGTTGGAAATGTCACAATGACATGCCGGATCTCAAATGTCATTAATTCGCAATGAAGATATGAGTTCACAACGGGACTGTGTTGTCTCTAAAGTCATGTGTTGGCACAAATGTGATGAAGTCCTAACAAATTTGTGAGTTCACAATGTGACACCATGGTCTTGATGTCTATCAATGTGATGTCACAATGTTCATGTCAGAGTCAATTTCTGATATCATCTGTCATACCTGAATTATTATGAGTTTGAAAACAGATTATAAGCTTCCTAAAGGCCTAAAATATCCTAATGACAGCATATCACACAAGTTATGACTAAAAACTCATGGTCTTTGGAGCTTAAGATTCTTTCTTTGAAAGTGTATACTCATTGTGAACTAGTAGAAATTGAAATAGGACATGTCATTGTGATATTACAAACTCATAATGACATCACAAATTCATTGTGATCTTATCACCAGTGTGACATCACAAAACCATTGTGACATCATATTGCTGTTGTGCCTTCACAATCACATTGTGACATCACATAGCTATTGTGAACTCTTGAGATGTACAAGTCGTTATGTCGAAAACAAACTTTACAACTTCGTGCTGAGGGTGGGAGGGGAAGCGGGGAGGATTGGGCGGGGTGGCAGGAGGAGGATGGGAAGGGATGGGAAGGGGAAACAAAGGAGGAGGCTACAATGCTTGATAAGAAATATACTCATTATCTTGCCCATGTAATTGTAACACCTCTGTATAGTATTTTCTCAATAAAAAAAAATAAAAAAAAAAACCACATCACCTCTGTGGCATCACAGACCCTTTGTGTACTCATAACTTCATAGTGAACTAATGAAAATGGTTATCACACATAGCGTTATATCATCACAAATACTTTGTGCAATAATTATGACTGTGAAATCACATTGTCATCATGACACTACCATTCATTGTGACATCACCAAACCCCAATGACACATACCATATTTTTCTTTTTTTTCTTCTGTGAGTTTTTTTTTTTTTTTTTGCAAATACAGTGTACAGAAGGATTACAGTTACATGAGCAAGGTAATGAGCACATATACTATCAAACATTGCTGCCTTGACATCATAGTCTCATTTTCATGTCATAGACCCATTTTGAATGCCTATTCTTTGATTTCATTCTATCTCAAATGTGCCATCTGCGTTGATATCAGGAAACCGTTGATATCAGTGAACTCATAACCTTTGTGACATCTAAATCTCTTTGTCACAGCACATTGCCTTTGTTATATCACTAACCCAATGTGACATCAAATACCTCTCCTGTTCTCATAATTTTGTGACATGCCATTGTGATATCTTAGGCCCTTTGTGAGTTGAAAATCTGTGTTCGACCTCATATTTCAAATATGACATGAGATATCTAAAATCCAGTGTAACATCATCATATCACACCGCTGGACATCATAACCACTGTGTCACTTTGTGACATCTCAGACCTGCTAGTTCTTCACCTTTTTGACTACATATGCTTTGCTGACATCAGAATCTCTTTCCACACTCATATACTCAGGGTGTGTTAATGACAATTGAGATCCCACATGCCATTGTGCCATCACCAACCCTTTGGGACATCTCAAATCTATTGCGACCTCCTCATCAGTATTGCATCACCAATTGTGACATCAAAACATTCTTATAACAGGGTGGTGAGATATCACATTGTCATTGTGAAATCACTGTCCCATTGGGTTTTCACCTAATATGACCTCATACTATGGAGCTTCTTCTATCACCTGGTATCCTCATATTGAATTATGAGTCATTTTAATTTGATATATCATTCTGATATTACAAACAAACCGTGACATCACAAAACCATTGTGACCTCATCACCACTGTGACATCAAAAACCCAATGGGATATCTCATTTCCATTGTGACATTATGGATCACATTGTGCCATCCCAAACCTATTATGACCTCTTACCACCTTTGAAAGCACACATGGCCCCTGTGACATCACAGAATTTTTTGTATCCATATCCTCATGGGGAACTGATGAAAACTGACATCAGATATACCATTGAAACATAACAAATCCTTTCTGACATAATCATAATTGTGACATCATGTTGCCATTATGACACCATCAGCTCATTTTGACATGAAAAACTACAATGACATCATATCATTGTAACATCATATTGTCATTCTGATGTCATAGACAGAAACGTTGTGTTTGCGGTATTATGTTATTTGATTCTATTTCTAATGTGGCATGTCGGTTGATACCAGAAATCCATTGTGAGTTCATGACCATTGTGATATCACGATGCCTTACTAGCATCACATTGCCAGTGTGATGTCACATTGCCAAATTGATGTCAAAAAGGGATTTTGATGTGACACTGGTTATGACATCACAATGAGTTTCTGATATCACCCACATGACACATTTCAAATACAATGAAATCACAGATGTGGCATTCATAATGTGACAATGATGTCACAATGACAATGGCAAATGCTATACTGTCATTATCATTTTGTGATGTCACCATAAGCTAAAGATGTCATAACAACAATATAAGGTCACACTGGTTATGATGTCACACAGGGTTTATTATCTTACAATGGTTATGAGGTCACAATGTGTTTCTGATATCAACTGATATGCCACATTTGAAATGGAATGAAATCACAAGATTATACATTCACAATGTGTCTATGACAGCAAAATGGCAATGCGATGTCATAATGCTATGATGTCACTGTAGTTTGGTGATGTCACAATGAGCTGATGGTGTCATAATGACAGTCTGATGTCACATTTCTGATGATGTCACAAAGGGTTTATGACGTCACAATGGCATGTCAGATCTTAATTGCCATTAGTTTATAGTGAGGATATGAGAATGAAGTCACAATGACATATACAAATGAACTGTGATGAAACAAAGGCCATGTTTTTTGTCAAAAGTCCTAAGGTTCCTAACAGGTTCTGTTTGTCAAAGTGTTAATGATATAAAAATGGGTTAGTGATGTCAAAACTAGTTTGCAATATCACATCTTATTTCAATTTTCAACTGCTACAAGTTCTCAATGATACAAGTTCATGGAAGGAGCTTGATGTCTGAAAGGCCATAATTTTCTAAGATGTGATGAGATCATAATAGGTTTATGAAAGCATGATGGTTCAGTAATATCACAATTGCAATATGATGTCAAATTATAATGTCATAAGAGCGTTGTTATGTCACAATTAGTTGGTGATGCCATAGTAGTGATGAGTTCAAAATAGTTTTGTGATGTCGCAGTAGTGTGGTGATGTGACAATGGCATTCCAGACCTTAATTGTCATTAACTCATAATGAGTATATGAGTTTAGAATGGGATTGTGAGGATTGCAAAGTCATTTGTTGGCACAAATGTGATGAAGTCAGAACAGATTTGTGATGTGACAATGTGACACAATGGTCATTACATCTAGCAGTGTGATGTCACAATATTCATAATATCACAGTATATTTCCAATATTTAATGTCGTACCTGAAATAATATGAGGTTGAATATAGATTGAGCTCTCAATGGGCCTAACACAGTGGCAACATGTCACAAAACTTATAAGGACAGGACATGTTTGAGTTGTCACAGTTGTCACAATGGCAATGTTATATCACAAAGGGGTTGTCATGTCACAATGGTTATGAAGTCAAAATGTGTATTTGATATGAACCCACATTTGAAATACAACGAAATCACATAATAGGCCTTCATAATGTATATATGTTGTCACAATGACAATGTGGTGTCATAGTGGTATGATGTCATTACAGATTTGTGATGTCCCAATGACCTGATGTTGTCATAATGACAATGTGATGTCACACCAATGATTATATTGTAAATGCTTTGTGATATTACAATGGCATATCTGATCTCAATTGATATTTCACAATGAGGATATAGATACACAAAGGGACTGTGATGTCACAAAGGCCATGTGTTTTTTAAAAGGTGCTAAAGATGTCATAATGGGTTTGGGAGGTATCAAGGTGATTGTAATGTCACAATAGCCATGTGATATCACAATGGCATTGTGATGTCACATTGGTGATGAGGTCACAATGGACAAGACAGGTTTGTGATGTCAGAACAGGTTAATGATATCACAATGGCACTGTGATGTCACAAAGGGATTTTCATGTCACAATGGCTTTGAGGTCACAATGGATTTCTGATATCCACCAATATTGCTAGCTTGTAATAGAATGAAATCACAGAATAAGAATTCACAATATGTCTACAATGTCACTATGGCATATAATATCATAATATTATATTTAATTTAGTGATGTCAAAATGGCATGTCTAATCTTATTGGTAACTAAATTACCATGAGGATGCAAAAAGTTGCTATGTGCTGAGACCTTCAAAGGGCACATTGTGCTGAATCCATTACACAGGGTTCTTTTTGCTTCTCTTTTTAAGTGTGCTGTGTGCTGTCATCCCAAAAGATTCAATGTTCTGAGTCCTTGAGAGGACAATCACACACACACGCACACACACACACAAAACACACATACACACACACACACACACACACACAAACACGGAGCATTGCTTGCACTTGCTTGGTGCGTGGGGTGAATGGACAAGAGTCTCCCCCAGTGGTTGGGCTTGGGGTATCTTGAGCTGCTGGGGTTGTGGGGAAGCCTTGAGCTGAGGTGAGGCTGCTTCTGCCATGGCCTCGTAGCCCTAGGGCAGAGTCAGAGCAGCACAAAGCCAGGGGTGGGGGCATGGTGGATGTGGGGAGGGTGTGTGACTGAGGGGAGGACAGGGCATGGTTGAAGGGGCACATAGTTGCTGCATCCAGAGGCACATGGGAGCTGGCATACTTGCGCAGCAGGGGCTGGGCAGCCTGGGTGAGAAGTGGGGGCAGAGAGAGAGCAGAGAAGAGCAGGCACATGCACCAGGGGTGGCAGCATCAATGGCTGGCCTCTGCTGCTGTAGGAGCACAGGTCTGGGCCAGGAGCAGAGAGGACACAAAGCCAGTGAAGCAGGCACATCCCTCTCTCAGCCCCAGGGAGGCTCAGAGGCCAGGTAGGCCCTGAGTCCAAGGCCCCTGCACCAGGAGCTCAGCTGTGGAGGGGGCAAGCTCAGCCCTGCCACCTGCCCTCCCCTGCCCCGGCCCCTTCTCCTGCCCTCCCTGTGGCACGGCATTTGAAACATGTTGCTGCCAGCTTGGACCCGTGGTGTCTTTTGGAGTCATCAAGCGATGGTGCACCCTTGGCCTCCTTGTGGCCCTGACCGGGTCCCAGTCTCCAGTGGAAGCCCGGCGGGTCTGCAACTCATGACCTCAACCTATCCCCCAACCCCCACGGACCCAGACCCATGAGTCCTTCCCCCCACTTGTGCCCCAAACGTGCCTCCCCAGCACCAGGAGGCCAGCCCCGACTCTGCCACAAATGCGCCCCAGGAGTAGCGGGTTGGGGAGTGGATGTTGATCCTGGGATCCCACCCCCATCCCTAGTGGCCAGTGTCACAGGAAAAGGGCAGATGCAGGGATGGGTGAAGAGGGGACGCCACTGAGCCCCTGGCCTAGAGCAGTGAGAGCCACAGAGACATGCATCTGCACTCTTCCTCTCCCTGGGGGGAACCTGGTGGCTTTAATCAGAGGTGGGGAGCAGCACCTCCACACCTGCCTTCTTGCTATTTTTCTATTTTTCTATTTTTCTGTCAGTGGGGGGTGTTGGATTCAGAAGATAGCGCCCCACTTCTGTGTGAGCCCTTGTCTTTTGTGCTCGATCACCCTTTCTCCTAAGGAGGGTCCCAGAAGAGCCTACTAGGGAGGTGAGGCCACTAGGGGTCAGATAGAAAGTGAATGCCTGGGAAGAACACGCCCCTCCAACACATGTACATCCTGCTTGTCCCCCATCCCCTCTCCTGCTGTCAACAGCATTCACAGAGTGATCACATTTCCCAGCTCTGCCACCATCTGCTGGTGCTCCAGGTCCATCTGGTTTCCTCATCCTCCCCAAGAACCCACCAAGTCACCCAGAAGCATCTAGGCTGGAAGTAGGATGTTTGTCCATGTATGTAGCCTTTAGGACCCCATCCATTTCCCCAACACTGCCCCCACCCCGGGTCAGACACTTCACTGGGGACACAATGACCTCCTGCTTGTTTTCAGTCCAGGCTCTGAAGAGCCACTTGTCTCAGGACTCCTTCACCCAGATTCCTGGCCTAGGGTTTTGGTGAATGGGGATTCAAGGCTGGTTATTCCCAAGGGAAAGTGTCTGGCCCTGGAGAAAGGGAGAGGCAGGGTGGTTTACCATGATTAGAGCTGTGCTTCCTTGGGTCGAGCCCATGGTTCTAACAAGGGAACTCCCGTGCTCCACCTTGTACATTGCCCCAGATGAGGAACTAACAAACTCAGGAAGGGCACTACTCTGAGTCTGTGTGTTTGTGTGTGTGTGTGTGTGTGTGTGTGCGCGCGCGCGCGTGCACATGCGTGCGCATATGTGCATGAAAGAGAGAGAGAGAGAGAGAGAGAGAGAGAGAGAGAGAGAGAGCCCTACTGTGCTCAGGTGAGTGATCCGTTGGCAAATTATAGGTACTGCATGAATGAGTCTACAGTCACTTTTCTGGATGTGTGTGTGTGTGTGTGTGTGCTTGTGTTCGTTGTTCTTTTTCATCAATGCCAGGTATGAAACCAGCCATAATTTTTGTTTTCACCTTCACTGTTTCATGGCTCCTTTGGGGAAGATTTCAGTAGCAATTTCTCTTCCCCCTTTCCTATACCCCACAGTAGCTGCTTGGCCTGTGTGGGTCTCCCCTAGCAGGCCTGTGTGAACTACAGACCAAAGTGGACACCTTCTGTCTTAAGCCTGAAGGCTTGTGAGACAAGTGTGACCATAGCCGCACTCTTCCAACCAGACAGCCTGCTCTCGTTTGTATAGCTGTAGCTAATTCAAGGGTTGGGAATGTGTCTGCCAAACGTAATTAGGGAAGAGATGGAGGGGGGGAGTAGGGCAGGGGCTGTGAAGTTAGGAGGGTCTGGGAAGTGGTGAACGGTGTGACATTGCAGATGGTTCACCACTACTGAGGATGAGAGGCCAACCTTACTCAGGGCATTGATGGTGTCCATGGGCATCTGGGTAGGGGGCTCTGGGACCCCACTGGTGGTGTAGATTCTCTCTCAGGGGCCATGCACTGGTGGGAAGTCCTCCCTGGAGTTCTGCAGGCTCTAATCTGTGTCCTGCCTGTGCTGTTTCCAGCTGGGCAGTGGTAGGCAAGTGCATTCCCCCTGCTGGAGCCTGCTCGGTATCAGGCCATGGCAGTTAGCTAGGGATTGCTGAATGTCAGTTTCTGTAACCTGCTGTGGGCTGTTTTGAAAGAAAAGGGGACCGTTAACTTTGGAACCATTTAAGTTTGATTGGGACAACTGAAATGCCACGTTTTCCAGGGTTTTTTCTTGAAGCTGGCAATTTCCACTAACGCCTGGGATTATGGGTCAAATTAGAGGGACCATTTCAGCCAACAATCAATGACGTTCAAAGAATCACAAGCAGAGTTCCCAAGCCAGATGGTCTCCTGCTATGAATGCCGTGCCTTGATTGCTTTTATTGGGCAGTTGTTGATTCTCCTCTGACTCCCTCTAGTGTGACCACCACAGTTGAGTGAAGGGTTAAATTACTTGAGGCAGTGACCATATGTTGCTTGTTTCAGAGCAGAGCAACACGTGGTGCTAAACCACCTGGTTGTGTGCCTTTATAAGACTTGTAAATCCTTAGCTCGGGGCTCTCCTCCTGGGCTCCTCTGTGTCAGAGTGTAGGACGAGGCCCGAGCTGCAGCCCATTTAAATTAAACAGCTGTAGAGTCTGACACTCGGTGGTCTTCTTGGTGGGAGTCCTGCGACCTAGACATAACATTGAGGATGTCATGGGGAGCAGAGATTGTGACCTCACCATACCTAGCCTGCCAGCTGTGAGTAGAGAGGATTCTCAGCACCTGCACTGGTCTCTGCGAGATTCAGAAACCCAAGATGTCTCGAGGATCCTTCCTCTGCAACATGAAACTTGGGGGCCAGATGTGGTGGGCCATCCTGGCTGGCCCCAGGGGTGGGAGAGTAGGCCGCTTGAGCCTGGCCTTCAGCTCATGGCACCCTCATTCACTCCTGAGTGGGGAATTGAGTGCCACAGAGCTGGTCAGCCTCTGGCCAGAGATCTTTGAGAAGATAGGCATCCCAGAGGCCCCAGAATCCAGCGAGTGCACCATGGATCATGTCTTCAGAGCCAAAACAGTTAAGTTCCTTGGCACCAAGAGGGTGGGAAGAGGGAGGAGGGAGAACTGTGGGAGAGCTACATCAGGCTTTGCCCCACCCACCAGGATGCTTACCTGAATGGAATGGGACTATTCTGTAGTATTTTTGTAGACAGATGCCCATTTATTTATCCAACAAAGAGTTACAGTGTGTGCCAGGTTCCGGAGGGGTCATAGACAATGAGAGTTTCCGGTGCTGGTTCCACAGCACATGAAGAAACCTTGGTTTGAGCTGGATGCTGGTGCTTCATGCCTGTCATCCTAGCTACATAGGAGGCTGTGATGGGAGGATTGATGCTTGAGGCCCAGGCAGCAAAGCCTGTAAGACTCTTATCTCCAACTAACTACCAAAAAGGAAACACCAGAAGTGGATATGTGGCTCAAGCCATAGTCTGTTGGCCTTGAGTAAAAAGGATCAGGGACAGCACCTAGGCTCCGAGTTCAAGGCCCAGGAGTGAGAGAAAGGAAGGAAAGAGAGAAAGAGGAGGGAAGTCCGGATGGTGAAAAAGAGGAAAGGAAGGAAGAAGGGAGAACATGTGAGCCTTGGTTTGGAGTCCCTGGATCAAGGGAGCCAACCAATCTATGTGGGGACAATTTCAGAGCCTAAAGCCAGTATGTAGGACCAAGCTACTGACACCTCAGCAACTTTCTGACATCCAGGAGCTGTGTAGTATCCGACTGCAGAGGGAAGCAGCCTCGGGTAGACACTAGGAATCAGGGCAGGTCACCAGGTTTCAATCATCCCTGGTGCCAATGAGTTTATTTTCTGGTCAGATAAGTCCAAGGGCTAGGGAGGTATTGGTGTGAGGGAGTGTTGGGGGGAGGCAAGGGATAATCAGGAAGATGAAGAGGGAGGACGATCACATGTCAGGAGTGTCAGGAGATTGGAGCCATGATTTCAACTGACATCCTAGACCAAAAGTCATAGAGCCTTTGACCCAGCCACACTGCTATTAAGAGTCCTGGCACATTGGGTTCACCATTGACCACCTGGCTATCGTCCACTGCAGGATGCCTGTGCAGTACATCCTTGGGGACTGGGACTTTCCAGGGCTCAATCTGAAGTTGACACCCCCCCCACCTGTTCTTTCCTCCACCAGAGACAGAAGTAAGCTGGCCACTAGCACAGGACATCCAGGGAATGAGGGTGGGAGTAAGGACCCTTGTTGCCCCAGACTTCCTCTAGCAGTCGCTAGGACCCCGTGATTGCCATTCTCAGAGGCAGAGATGGGTCTCTTTGCTGGCTCAGCCTTTAGTCTAGATGGCAGATCTGGGATTCAGAGAGGTCAGACTGAAGGTGGGGCAGGTTTGGATAGAGGCTGGTGGGAAAACCAGAGGCACTGATCTCTGAGCAGGGTTGTTTCTTTGAGGACACTCACAACCCAGGAACATTCCTGGGATAGATCAGCCCTTTTCTCCTTCCTGAGAGGGACCTGGAGCCCTTAAATCTGTGTCCCTTGGCCGAGAAATCCTTTCATTCCCACATCCTGTGGTTGGATAACTAGACCTCACCTCCCTACCCAGTGTAGAGGCAGGACAGTGAGAGATCTTGAGTCTTTGATAAGGCCAGGGGATCCTGAATATGCGATTGTACTTGAACATCCTAAACTGGTGCATGGTACGTACCATCTAAGATTACCATGATGTAGGACATAGAATCTAGAGAATCAGAGCAGGATGGGGTCTGTTCTGGGAGTCTTGAGTATTATGGGTGAGCTTTCAGCTCCTGTATGCCCACTTGCTTCCCTTTCGTGGGTGGGTCTTTGTTAGAAAAAGCTTGAAACTAGGGACTGGGTCCTATCCCTTGTCATTTATACTCAAAGCTAGCACTCTACCATTTGAGCCACAGCTCCACTTCCAACAGGTTTGGGTATTCATAATTGGAGATAAAGAGTTCTCATGGACTTTGTTGCCAAGGGTGTCATCCAACTGCAGTCCTCAGATCTCAGTCTCCTGAGGGGATAGGATGACAGGCATGGGAAAGTATCTTTGTCCGGGTGACACTAGCTCATGACTGTCATCCTAGGTACTCAGGAGGTGAGATCTGAGGATCAGGGGTCAAAGCCAGCCTGGGCAGGAAAAACCCTGAAGCTCTTATCTCCAACGAACAGCCAGAAAAGCAGAAGTGGTGTTGTGTTGTGGCTTAAGTAGTAGAGTGTTTGCCTTGAGTTGAAATGCTCAGGGACAGCACCCAGGCCTAGGGTTCAAGCCCCACAACTGAAAAAAGAAAGAAAGCAAAACATATTTGCCTGCAAAAGATGGTCCAGGTGTGGGAGGGAAGAAGAGGGATGTGTTGTGTTTGGGAGACAAGGTGCTCATCCCACTGTACAGACATTTCTAAGAACTCCCCAAATTTACCCCAGCTTGAAGCCACAGCTTCAAGAGGACGTGGCTTGTGGCAGGCAGGGAGTGGGCGAATGGGTGCAGGGGTAGGATTGCTGTGTCTGTATTCTCTCCAATAAAGGATGGATTTGGATGCTTGGTGACAAAGTCTGAAGTGAAGGGTTGCAAGAAGTTTGTGGCCTTATGAGATGGTTTTCCTCTGGGTATGTGAAGGTGGCTGAAACCGGAATTCGCCAGTGGCTCACAACTGTCATCCTAGCTACTCAGAAGGCTGAGATGTGAAGACCATGGTTCAGTGGCAGCTTGGGCAGAAAAGTCTGTGAGACTTGATGTCCAATGGACCTCCAGAGAACAGGAAGTGATGCTGTGGCTTAAGTGGGAGAGTGCTCACCTTCAGGTGAAAAGCTGAGGGACCTGGCCCAGAGTTCAAACCCCATGACCAACAACGAAAAAAGAGGTGACTAAGATTTCTGCATAGCAGTGCGTACAGTATGAAATGCCATGCTGGTCTATGAGACATTCCAGATATGTGAGAGGCTCAATGTTTTGTCTACACTGGGTCTGAGGTTGGTAGAGCCACCTTGGGTTGGGATGTCATCCTAATGGAATGAGTTCATGGTTCTGTTCTCAGGGACTGCTGAAGCCTTGGTCTGTCCCTATGTGTGTGTGTGTGTGTGTGTGTGTGTGTGTGTGTGTGTGTGTGTTTGTGTCTTTGTCTGTGTCTGTGTCTGTGTCTCTATCTGTGTGTGTTTGTAGGTAGAAGTGGGCCTTGAACTCAGGGCATAGGTGTTGTTCCTGACCTTCTGAGTTCAAAGTTAGTGCTCTGACACTTGAGCCACAGGTCCATCTCTATCTATTTGGTAGTTCACTGTAGATAAGAGCCTCAGAGCCTTTCCTGCATGGGCTGACTTTGATCTATGATCCTCAAACCACAACCTCCTGAGTAGGTAGGATGACAGACAAGAACCACTTGTGCCAGATTTGTGTGTGTATGTGTGTGTGTGTGTGTGTGTGTGTGTGTGTGTGTGTGTGTCTGTGTGTGTGTAGAAGTGGGTTGTAACAAGGAGCGCTGGACCCTTTCCTAACTTCTAACTGCTATCCTTGGGGGGTGCATGGATGTTGTGTCTTAGGTTTGGGGCCTGGAAGGGTGAAATGCTTAAATTATAAGACCGAGGGATCTGTATTCCCTAGAGCTGTCTACTACCTTGTCCCTGGTTGGTGGCAGAGGGAGCTTGGGAGGACCTGGGGATGGGACCCACAGGGGGTGGCTCCTCAGGGGGACAGAGAGCATGGCCAGCACTTAGTCAGGATGCCAAATCTGTTAGTATGGAGCTCACTGGATGGGTCAGACTCTGGGTCTTCTCATCATGAGGTCTGATGTGTGAGGCCAGCCCAATTTTAGATCTTGACCTATGATCCTCAGATCTCAGCCTCCTGAGTAGCTAGGATTATAGACATGAGCCTCTGGCACAGGGCCTCTGATTCTTTTTGGTATATTAAGATTTGAACTCAAGGCCTTAGGCTTGCCAGTCAGGTATTCTACCATGAAAGCCAAGCCTTTCTGTCTTGGGCATTTCTGAGATCGAGACTCAATATATGCTCAGGCTGGGCTGGATCACGATCCTCCTGTGACAGGTGTTGGCCACCATGACTGGTTCTCTATGCTAGAAAAGCTAGAAAGGTAGCACCACTTTTAGTCATCAGTTTAGATGGATTGTCCCAAACTCTTAGTCCACAGCAGCTGATTCTTGACCACAGTTGAAGCTCTGGGCCTTGACCATAGGACCTCAGTGTCCTCCTGGGACAGTTGTGAGGAAACAGGGGATCAATATAGGGGTATCACTGGAGCAGGGCCAGGCATAGAAAGAGCGGTCGCCAGATATGGTTCTTGGAAATTCTGTGAGCATATGACAGGAAGATACCCTGTAAGGGCTCAGATGAGGCCTGTTATTTATAGTGCAACAGGTATGGGATTATGAAAGAAAATATGGCTCTCTTTCATCCTTACCCTATCCCCATGAGGATGGGGATCCTTCACTGTGTTCAGTTTTGCAGCTGGGGAAAATGAGGCATGAAGAAGCTGGGTGACCTATTCATGACCCCCAGTTCAGAGGAAGCTCAGCCTGACTTCTTTGCCATGCTCCCTATGACAATGGCTGCTATTCAGTCCACTTGTTGTGGTGGAAAGTCCACTTCTTGTCAGTCCTGGGGCTTGAACTCTGGGCCTGGGAGCTGTCCCCAAGCTCCTCAGTTCAAGGCAGGTGCTCTAACACTTGATCCCTCAGCAGCACTTCTGGATTTCTGGTGGCTCTTTGGAGATAAGAGTCTCACAGACCATTCCTGCCTGCGCTGACTAAAAGCCATGATCCTCATACCTCAGCTTCCTGTACAGCATTATGCCTGTGCCATTGGCATCAGGCATAAGTCCAAATCTGTCTTTCTTCCTTTCTTTTTTTCTTTCTTTCTTCCTTCCTTCCTTTCTTTCTTCCTTCCTTCCTTCCTTCCTTCCTTTCTTTCTTTCTTTCTTTCTTTCTTTCTTTCTTTCTTTCTTTCTTTCTTTCTTTCTTTCTTTCTTTCTTTCTTTCTTTCTTTCTTTCTTTCTTTCTTTCGTTCTTTCTTTCTTTCTTCCTTTCTCTCTCTCTCTCTCTCTCCCTCTCTGTCTCTGTCTCTCTCTGTGTCTCTGTCTCTGTCTCTGTCTCTCTCTTTCAGGAACTGGTTTAATGGGTCCTGGAGGAGGTGGCTCAGTGTCTCCATGTGGCAGGGACCCACGGTGACCCTCTCATTCTGGAGGTAGGCTGTGGATCAGGAGCTGTCTTGCTCAGCCTGTTGAAATGGCTCCCTGAGTTAAGCCCCTCTGTGCCTGGGCTAGAAGTTAACGGTTATTCATTGTCCATCCATCCTCTGAGTACTTCCCCACTACCCTCTGCTAAGACAGTTAAAGGAAAGTGGATGAAGAGGCATCATGTCCAACCACACAGCACGATCCTGGGCCTCTGATCCTCACCACCATCTATCTAGCCAGACACCGGTTATAAGAAAATGAATTCACTCTGTCTACTTCACTTTGTTGGGGTGTGTCATTTCAGGGAGGGGGCGGTGTGCAGAGGAAAGAATCCAGACCTGACAGTTCTTGGGGTACATTTGTTCTTGTGACAGAGCCAAGTCATTGCTGTGGATAAGGAAGTAGCCACCATCAAACTGATCAGGAATAATGCTCAAAGGTAAGTAGGCAGGCTGTTGAAGTATTAAACCCACCCATGATTACTTCCCACTCACAATAATGGGGATGCAGTGCAGGTGGCCGGCACTGGCCCTAGGGGAATATAAATGGATGGTGGCGTTCACCTGCTAGTGGCTCCCACCCATCATTCTGGCTATTCAGGAGGCTGAGGTCTGATGGTCATGACTAAGGGCCAGCACAGGCAGGAGAGTCTGTGATATTCTTATCTCCCCAAAACTACCTCCCACCATACCAGAAAAAGACAGATATGGTGCTATGGCTCAAGTGGTAGTGCCTCAGCCTTGAGTGAAACAAGCTCAGGGACGACACCGAGGCCCTGAATCCAAGCCCTAGGACTCACAAAAAATAATAAAATAAATGAATAGTGGGCACCTGTTATCTTACTACCAAAAAGAAAGGATTCAGTCTTCTCTCTGGTAATTGTAGCAAAAGTAAGGGGCTTCCTTTGATGCTCCTCTAAACCTCCCCTTCTCTCCATTAGCTCTACAGGCTTCAGTTTCAGGATAGAATTCAGATCATCCCACTCAATGTGACCTTATGTACCCTCCCCTACCCACCTTCCTTGGGGTGGGGATCCTGGATGTACTCACCACTGGGAGGATGAGGCACTGCAGAGATGGGGGTAGGTATTCCCAAAACTCAAACACACACACACACACACACACACACACACACACTCACCTAGGCCAAATCAGACTAGCCTTTTCCAAAGGCACTTTATCTCCTTGGATTAACTGACCGAGCAGAGGAACTTGATCCCTTGTAAATGACTATTTTAACTAGGGCTTGCTTGTTGGCATGAGATAAACAAAGAAAGGGCCTGGTGCCCATCACCTCTGGCTCAGGTTCACGTCTGACACCCTGGCTACTTAGGAGCAAAGATCTGAGGATCAAAGATCAAAGCCAACCATAAGCTGGAAAGCTGGTGAGAATCTACTCTCCATGGAACCACCAAAAAGTTAGAAGTGGAGCTGTGGCTCAAGTTGTGGAGCACCAGCCTTGAGCATAAAACTCAGACAGACCGCTCCCAGAACATGAGTTCAAGCCCACACACAAAAATGGCTCCATCTTGTCACCCCCAGACTGCCTGGGCCTTAAGTGCCCTCTCACAGAGTGTGATACAGTATCTGTCCTGGGTAGTGTATCAGAGCCTTCAGAAATTGGGTGGGGGAAGCCAGGCCTACTACTTCGTCTGCTCTTAACCCACACCAGCTGGAAGGCAGAGCTTGAGAAGGCAGGCACCCTGCAGAGCAGAGAAGATTTTGCTCTGCCAGGGCGATTGGAGCGTGTTTTTTAGAAGTAGCACTTGAAAGGGAGTATTGCTTAACAAGGAGAATGTGACAGGAAGCACAGAGAGCAAAGATGCTGTAGATAAATTACAACATAATTGAGCATGTGTATTTCCAGCCAGGGCTGCTGGCGAGAAACTAAATATTGATGTACAAGACTATCCCGAGACAGGCCTGAGGGTTCACAAAAAAACAGCTATACAGGGTTGGGATTGTGTCTTAGAAGTAGTGGGCTTGCCTAGCACACAGAAAACCCTGGGTTCGATTCCTAGGTCCCACATACACAAAAAAAGCCAGAAGCGGCAACATGGCTCAGGGGGAAGAGTGCTTGCCTCAGTCAAAAGAAGCTCCTAGACAGTGCCCAGGCCCTGAAGTCAAGCCCCAGGAATGTGAAAATAAAATAGCACTCCTATGGACCTTGGTGACAGGTGGTTGGCTATGCCCTGTAGCTCTTAGTTGATCCATCCATGCTTAGTGTCTCCTTCTTTGACAGAGGGGAGCTGGACATTTCATCTGCCCTGGACACCCCTGGAGGTGGTTATCAGCAACACTCCCAACATCTTCCACCGGGACATGGAGTAGCTGGTCCCAGAAATCCTCAGGTACAAGTTGGATGGGGTGTGGGGGATACAAAGCAGCCCCCGGAAGCCCTAGCAGGTCTGACCTGTCCCAGAGGACCAGTCCATCCAGAGGAGGTAGATGGGAGCTTAGAGAGGAGTAGAGATGTGGAGGGGGCTCTTTAATGCCCATGGCCCTAACCAGATTCCAAGCCTCCCTTTGCTTTTTGTGAGGGAGATAGAAGGGTGTCTAGGTGGTAGTGTATAGAGGAGGACTAGATGGAAATTCTAAAGACTGAGACACCATAACCCTTGTGCTGGTGTCTCACGCCTGTCATTCTGGCTACTCGGGAGGCTGAGATCCAGAGGATCTCGTTTCCCAGCCCAAGCAGGAAAGTCCCATGAAAGTGTCATCCCCAATCTCCAAACAGAAATGGCGCCATGGCTCAAAAGGTACAGAACTGGCCTTGAGCAAAAATCATCATCAGGGACAGTTCCCAAGCCCTGAGTTCAAGCCCTTCAACAACAACAACAAAAAAAACAGCATTAAAAAAAAAAACCAGATAGACACCCCTTGCTTGCAAGTGATGATAAAGCAATGGGGGTACTGTGGTTATGAGACCAGATGCTAGCCTAAGTGTACAGAAATTTCTAAGAACTCTCCAGGGTTGCCCCAGTGTGAAGTCACAGCAGGGTGGGCATTGCCTTACCAACAACTCCAGAGGTCGTGGCCTGTCTTAGGCAGGGAGTGGGCTAATGGGAGCAAGGATGGAAAGGTAGTGTCAATTATATTCTCTCCATCCATGGAAATATAGTTTTGGATGCTGGTGTCAAAGTCTGAAGTGAAGAGTTGCATGTGGTTTGTAGCCTGACAGGTTGAGTTTCACCTGCTATAAGAAGGTAACTGAAGCCGGGTGCTGCCAGTGGCTCACAATTGTCATCCTAGCTATTCAGGAGGCTGAGATCTGAGGCTTGCAGTTCAAAACCAGCTTGGGCAGGAAAGTCTGTGAGATTTTATCTCCAATGAACCACCAAAAAACCAGAGGTGGTGCTGTGGCTCCAGTGGTAGAGCTCGCACTTTCAGCTGAAGAGCTGAGGGACTGCGTGCAGACCCATAGTTCAAACCCCTGAGCGACAACCAAAAATAAGGTGGATGAGTTTTCTGCATTGAGTTGTGTACAGTAGGAAATGCCATGTTATGTTATGAGCCATTCCAGAAGTGTGAGAGGCTGAGATTTGTCTACAGTTGGTCTGAGGATGGTAGTGCCATCTTCTTGGGGTTTGGGATGTTCCAGTGCTTAGGGACTGATGAGGCCTTGGGCTACCCCTGTGTGTGTGTGTGTGTGTGTGTGTGTGTGTGTGTGTGTGTCCCTCATCTTTCTCTGTCCCCTTCCTGGGTGCCTTTCTTCTTCTTCCTGACCTCGGATGTTGCCCCTCTTCCATTACAACCTTCCCTTTAGCCTCCTGTCAGGGTCTACAATGAGTCCTAAATTGCCAGAGACCTGCATATTCTAGCTTTTCATTGGGGCCCAAGTCCGGTTGTCCATATCTCTGGCCACCACCAGGGGATTCTGGGTCAGCAGGGCCGGCTGGCATAGGTTCTCCCTTACATCTAGAGGGGTGGGGTTCAGTCATGGGATGTCTTGTCCTTTTCCTCAGCTGGGTCTCTGGGTGCATGTCCCTACCAGCAGGCTGGCAGTGGAGTGGGGGAAGGGTGGTTGCCAACTTGAGCTTGATAGCTGACTGAAGGCTGCCCAAGCAAGAAGGATCTTGGATTGCATGGGAGGTGAGACCCGGGTGGCTTGGAAGTCTGTTGTTGTCTAGGAAATGTCAATGAACATTATCACAGCAAATCTATCTTCCAGCCCCAGCTGGACCTCTTAGGTCTTCTAGACAATTCCGGATACCCAGAATACAGAGGCACAGAATAAAGATTCAAGGGCCAGGGAACTGGGGGATGAGAGACTGGTATGGCCAGTACCTCAATGTTCTGGGGCATTAGCCTTGACCTGGTTATGCCCTCCTTGCATAAGTTCACTTCTTAACCTGTGGCTGGCCACACACGGGCCATTTGTGGCAGTGCTATGAAAGTGGCAGGAGCGAAAGTGAGATCTAGGATGACCACAATCTGGATTTATGGTCTGTGGGGATGGAGATGGCAAAGGGTGTCTATTAAAAAAAAAAAGAAAAACATCTCAGAGCTGGAACTCAGGGCCTGGGCACTGTCCCTGAGCTAACACTCTACCACTTGAATCACAGATCACTTTTCACCTTCTTTAGTAGTTAGTGGAGAGAAGAGTCTCATGGACTTTCCTGCTTGGGCTGGCTTCAAGCTGCCATTCTAAGAGCTCAGCCTCTTGAGTCGCTGGGATTGCTGATATGAGCAATTGGCTCCTGTTAGGGATGATAGTGGATGCATCTGCTTGCATTCGTGTTTGCGTGCATGCGTGCATGTGTGTGTGCATATGTGTGTGTGTTTACTAGGACTTGAACTCAGAGCCTAGGTGATATCCTTTAGCTTGTTTGCACAAGGTTGGTGCTGTACCACTTGAACTAGGGTAGCTCTGCTTCCCAGCTTTTGGTGATTCATTGGAAAGAAGAGTCTGCCTATGCTAGATTTGAATCTTGATTGATCCTCAGGTGTCAGCATTGAGTAGCTAGGATTATAGGCATGAGCCACTGGCAGCCAGTTGCAAGAATATCTTTTCATACGCTCTTCTGTTCTAACAGCTGTCTACTTGCCCTGGCCTAGATCTCTGACCTCCACTTCAGCTCCCAGCATCCCCTGACTGTGTGGAGAACATAAAGCTCAAACCTGATCCCATTTCTTTGTCCTCATGGGAGGGTATGTTTCTTCTGTAGCCTGGGGAAGGAGGGTAGCTGTAGATGGGTGCTCAGCTGGGGGAGGGGTAGTCTGTTTTAGCCAAGAAGGAAAGTATGGCCAGATGCTAATAGCTCATGCCCTCCTATTCCAAGCTCCTCAGGAGTCTGACATCTGAGGATTGCCATTCAGAGGCAGACCAGCTAGAAAAGTCTGTGAGACTCTCTTCTGCAACTAGCCACCGAAAAGCTGGAAGAATAGCTGTGGCTCAAGTGGTAGAGTGCTAGTCCTGAAAGAAAAAGGTGAGGGACAGTGTCCAGGCCCTGAGTTCAAGCCCTAGTACCAAGATGTGTGCACGTATGTGCAAGCATACATACACATACAGACATACACACACACAGACACAGACATACACACACACAGACACACACACACACACACACACACACACACACACACAGAAAAAGGTGGTAATGATGAGCTCAGCTAGAAAACTGGGGGCAGTCCTGAGGCATAGTCATAGTAAACTCTCAAGGCAGATCAAGTAGTTTCTCCCTAAGTCATTCTTGGGCTGAGGGGTCTATGTCATGGCAGTAAGTTCCATGGAACCTGCCCCTCCATCCATTCACGGGGCCTCAGGACCAAGGGAAGGACACTATGGATGCTGGTTTGTAGTCGGCCCATGATTGCCACATGCACTGGCGAGGAAAGTAAGGCTCCGAGCCCTGTGACTCCTGGGATAGAGACTGCTACCAGCAGCAGCCTGCTGGCTGTGGATACCTGAGACTACAAGTCTTTCATGAGCCCAACTCAACACCCGCCCAAGGTGTGCCTGACAGATTCACATTCTTGTGATACTCGAGTGAGTGGGCATTACCTGCTGTGCCATCTTGCAGCTCCTGCCCCTCCTGGCCCAGAACCATGGTCTGAAATGTCGATTTATTGCTCAGATCCACAATGCAGCCATGACAGGTGCCATTCTGATGAACAGATTAATGACTTCCATGCTCCAAGGCTCGAACCTTCTCTGATACTGTAGCTTGCTCTGTAGGCAAAGGCCTCCAAAGAGGCTAGTCTCAAGATTTGTAGGATACCTAGACATTGGGAGAGCCTCAGTGGCTCACTGGAAAGTACTCTGCCTAGAGCCACAGAGTGAGGTCCAAGCAGGCCAGGTGTTGGTCATGGGACTTGAACTCTGGGCCTGGGGGCTGTCCCCAGCTGTTCGGCTTACCACTTGAGCCACAGCACCACTTCTGGTTTTCTGGAGGTTCCTTGAAAATAAGAGTCTCCTAGACCTTCCTGCCTGGGCTGGCTTTGAACCGTGATCCTCACATCTCAGCCTCCTGAGGAGCTAGGAGGACAGGTGTGAGCCACCAGTGCCCGGCTGATCTGGCCTTTCACCACAGTAGACTAGGAGCTTCTGAAAGCTTTTCTTTATTTTTTTAGGTGCAAGTACTGGGGCTTGAACTCAGGGGTTAGGCTCTGGTCTCTTAATTTTTTTCCTCAAGGTTAGCACTCTGCCACTGGTGCCACAGCTCCATTTCTGGCTTTTGATAGTTCATCATCAAGAAGAGTCTCACTAATTTTCCTCCCCTGAGCTGGCTTGACCCACGATCTCTAACTCAGTCTCCTGAGTAGCTAGGATTTACAGGGGTTGAGCCACTGGTGGCATTGGGCTAGAAGCTTTTCTTAAGCAAGTGTTCTTCCCTGCCTTTGCCCTGACTCCTACATGCAAAGGAGGTCTGACGGTCAGGAGCTGTGAAAAATAAGCTTCCAGCCACAGGAAATGTCTGGGGTCTCTGGTAAAAAGCCAACTAATCTTCCCCCTGGACCCCATTCTGGGACCCCACCCTCTGCCCTACCTGTGACTCAGGTACAAACCTTGACCCAGCCTTGAATGTCCTCCCAGACTTGTCTGAAGCCACAAAACCTTCATTCCACCCACACCCATCTGCTCTACACCTCAGGACCTTTGCCCATGCTGTCCCTTCTGCCTGAGGCTCTCTGTCCTGAATCCACATCTTAGAACTCCTGTGGAATTTTGGCATTGGTTATATCACCTCGTGGAGCAAGTCTTTCCTTCCCTTCTCCCTCTTTTTTTTAATATTGAGTTTCTAGAGATGGGACTTGTGCAGACCGACTGGCAAATGCTCTATCTTGTTGTGTGTGTGTGAGTGTGTGTGTGTGTGTGTGTGTGTGTGTGTGTGTGTGTGCATGTGTGTGCCAGTACTGGGGTTTGAATTCATGGCCTGGACGCTATCCAGTCCCTGAGATTTTGTGCTCAAGGCTAGCGCTCTACTACTTGAACCACAGCTCTACTTCTGGCTTTTTGGGTATTTAATTAGAGAAAAGTTTCTCATATAGACTTTCTTGCTTCCAATTGAGATCCTCAGATCTCAGCCTCCTGAGTAGCTAAGATTACGGGGGTGAGCCACCAGCACCTGTCCTCTACTCTACCTCTTATCTATAACTTCAGCCCTCCTCTGAGTCCCAGAGCAAAATATCACACCAGGATGACTTTTTTCTTTTTGACAGTCTTGGGGATTGTCCTCAGGGCTCCACATACCCCTGAGCTTCATTTGCTCAAGGCTATCACTCTATCACTTAAGATACCATACCACTTTTGGCTTTTTCTGTTTCTGTGGTAGTGAGCAATCGAACCCAGGGTTTGTGCATGCGGGCTAGGTAAGCACTCTACCACTAAGCCACAATCTCAGCCCAAGGCTCCCTTCTAACGGGAGTTATGAGGGTGGGGTTTATTGGCTTACCCCCTTTGGTGTAGAAATCTCTATTTCATATCTTTGGCATTATTTGGGACCAGCCTTTGACTCGGCAATGAAGAATGATAAATGAGTGATAGCCACAGGCCCCAGAAGTCTAGGCTCACATCCTACAGAAGGATAGAGAATATGGAGCCAGAACCTTTGACAACTCTTACAGCCTAGGAACTGTGCTTTCCCTGGAGGCAGTGGCTGGCTGTATGGTGTCCCGATGGGACACCTCGGCCAGAACATAAAACTTCAGTTCTTAAATGGCAGAGAAGGATGCTTTGTTCATGTTGCCCACTCAGACTTTGTATTCTCTGGGGGCTTGTCCCACCTTGCCCAGGTTGGGGGGCTGGGCATGGGCAACCTGCTGAATACCCATTGTCCATACACAGATACATGGAGTTATTGTCTCCTTTTTTTATTTTTGGCAGGTCCAGGGTTGTACTATGAGCCTAGGCTCTGTCCCTGAGCACCTTGTGCTCGAGAGTAGTGTTCTACCATTGAGCCACAGCCCTATGCATGGGTTTTTTTTTTCCTGTGATCTCTTAGAAAGAAGAGTGTCATGGACTTTCACACCCTGGCTGAATTCAAATAGGCATTCTCTACATCTTGGTCTCCTGAGGAGCTAGGATTACAGACAGGAGCCACTGGCACCTTGCTTACTTTTCTTCTTTTTATTTTTTTAAATCGTAACAATCTGAAATCTTCACGGTGTCATTCCAATGGTTTGCAATCTAATTAAACGACCCAGGCCTGGAGTTTGAATGCTAGGACTGCCATCCACAAATGGAGGGAGAGCCAGACAAACTCATTCCTGTTCATGTGAATGCTTATGGAGTGTTTTTAAAGGAACAATAAATGTGCAGTGGATTCATTACCCTATTTTAAATGACCACACAAAAATTATTGGATTTATGTCTTCCATTCTAACACCATGGTATAATTAAAGATATTGATTAATTTTTAATTAATGCTTTTACAAGTATTCAACCCGGAAACTTCATTAAATGGAGGCAAATTTTAATAACTAATAATTGGTAATAACTTATAATTTAATATCCTCACAGTCCCACTCTCTGTATATGTATATATATGTGTATATGTTTATAACTATCTTTCTATCTACTTCAATCTACACATTTATCAATGTATATATATATATGTATATATATATATACATTGATAATATATATAATAATAATGGTAATAGTGTATATATATACATTGATAAATATATACATATATACATATATACATACATATATATATATATATATATATATATATATATATATGGGGCACTACTGTGGCTTGATCACAGGTCCTCAGAACTTCCTGGCAGCTCAGTTTGCAGGAGACTGGTCTGCTAAGACTGTGACCCTATTTATGGATTGGGCATTGTAGGTTGTGAGATGAAATCATAGCATGGCCAAAAATTTATTCGTGGAGTAAGAAGCCAATTTTGACACATTATTTACCTTCTCTGTGAAAGTCCTTGGTCTCAGTATGATGTATAATCCATATGCAACTATATCCTATGTGATATGATTTAATAAAAGAAATGTGACATGTGTATATACTAAATACTAAATAAATAAGGGTAATAAATGTCATATGCAGTAACCCATGTATGTAAATAGATCTCATATATTAATATTACTTTTTCCAGTGCTGGTGCTTCAATTCAAGCCCTGGGAACTGGTCTGAATTTCTCATCTTCAAGGACGGTGAGCCTTTCCTCTTCACCCTGACCCTGAGTTCAAATCCCAGTCCTACTAGAAAAATGGTGCAAATACCAAACCAGGGTCTTATTATTATTATTATTGTTGTTGTTATTATTATTTTGGCCAAGCACGGGGCTTGAACTCAGGTCTTGACATCTCTGCCAGAGCTGGTGGTGGCATCCTAGGACCCGAGTTCAAATCTCGGGGTGGCAAAAAAAAATAAAAAAAACTGTAAAAGAGAAGCATAAAACTGAGAAGTTCAAGGAGGTAGTTTTACTTTTTTTCCCCTTGTATTGTGACCACCCTGGGTCTAAATGACAATGCCCAAAAAGTGTACATTATCTTGCATTGCTGATGTTTGGCGGGGTATTAGGGAAGCCATAGCCAAAACCAGCAACTTAGGCCTGGAGGTCGAATCCCAGGACTGCCACTAATGAATGGAGATTCTCAGAAACCTATTCCCATATATATCCATAGGAATGGAATGTTATAAAAGTAACAATTAAATTAGTAGTTAGCATACGATATTATAAAATTATACACAATTATACCATATTGACTAATTTTCAATTAATACTTTATTATGTATTCAATCATGATACTTAAAAAAGGAAGGGATAATTTAATTGCCAATAATCGGTAGTAATATTGTATATGCAAATTCATAATATACAGACATCTCTCTCTTGTTTTATACATATGCATCTATTTGTCTATCTACCAATCTATATATTTATCTGTTCATACAATTGTCACTCCTGAGGCTTAATGATATAATGTTCACCTAGTAAGTACAAAGCCCTGTGTTTGATTCCTTTCTACTGTGTACACAAAAAAATCCAGAAGTCGTGCTGTCACCCAAGCAGTCGAGCACTAGCTTTGAGCATAAAAACTTAGGGAATGTGTCTAGACCCTTACTCTAGACTGGCACCAAAAAAAAAAAAAGATAGAATGTTCTGACTGTAATGATGTAAGTATCGGACTACAAATACCTCATCACAGAGCAAGCTGGGAGTCTGGTGCTGACAGCTGCAATCTAACCTGACAAAATGTCGCATGATACTAATATCTTATATTCACCACTTAGAAACTTGAAGTGGAAGCTGGGCATCGGTGACTCACGCCTGTCATCCTAGCTATTCAGGAGGCTGAGAGATGACGATCATAGTGCAAAGCCAGCCTGGGCAGGAGATTCCTTGAGCTGAAGAGCTCAGAGACAGCACGGATGCCCAGACTTGAACTCCTCCAACTTACAAGAAAGAAGGAAACCTGAAGTGGAGTGCTGGGACCTTGTGTTAGGGGTAGAGTGTTTTGCATGTTTGAATCCTTAGTACCACATCCCTAGAAAAAAAGTCTGAAGTGGCTCTCTGGCTCAAGTGGTAGAGTGCTATCCTTGAACAGGTGAAACAGGTACAATGCTCATGTCCTGAATTCAAGCTCTAGGACTAGTTTATGCACACACACACACACACACACACACACACAGAGAGAGAGAGAGAGAGAGAGAGAGAGAGAGAGAGAGAGAGAGAGAGAGAGAGCAGAAGTGAAGTTGTGACACAAAATGGTAAAGCACATGAATTCTGCTCTGAGCTCATGGTCATCACCCTGGCCCTGTGTTCAACCCCAAAACCTAGCCACCCAGGGCCTGACTAGGAGAGGACAAAGGTTTCAACACCTGATAAGCTGCAGCAGACCTAGATGACAGGAAGCATTGTGATTTTGCACAAGTGCTTAGATTTAGCAAATATCCAGAACCTTAGGGAGGCACCACCATTGCAAATTAGGAATCTTTTCATTAGGTTCAGCTCCCTAGTTGTCTGCCAGAAGGACTCTTGAATTAATTGTAGCAGTTTGTCCCAACATTGGAACATAGTCTCACAAAGACAAGACAAGTGCAGGGAACTTGGCCTGCCACAGGAGGTGGCACAAATGAAGACTTCCTGTCAAAACAGAGCACTTGGGAGAGAGTTAGATTGGGGTACAAAGAGGCCTTTTTCTCCTGGCCTTCAGAGCCCATCCACACTTATCCTCACTAATTGCCCAGGATAAATTGTTACATAGCTGTACAGGAGTCAAGCTTTTTGTCTGCCTGTTCCAACAGTGAGGCAGACTTCCTCCAGCAGGCTGGGGTGTGCAGAAACCCACAGGATACACTGGGAACAGTGAAGGGAACCCCGGAATATACACTGTCTTGAAAACACTGTCTGTGCTATGAAATCATTCTATTCAAAGCAAATTTCCTAGCTGTGTGCCTTTCTTCATAGCGACCTTGGATGTTCACCGATAGAAATACGTTCATACACACACAGACACATGGAATTAATGGCTCTTTTTTGTGGCTTTTTAATGGCTTTTTTAATGGCTTTTTTAAAGCTTGAACTGTGAGCCTAGACATTGTCACTGAGCCCCTTTTGCTGAAGGAAGCACTTTATTGTCTTAAACCATGATTACCCTAGGCTGGGGTACAGCATTTACACCCACAAATGATCCGGGGATCCTAGGACCCGAGTTCAAATCCCAACAACTGGCAAAAAAACATCAAACCAAAAAAAACCCAAAAAAAGGAGGAAGAAAAAACCAAGAAGTTTTACACAACCATTTTATCTCTTTTTTCTTGGCACTGTGACCATCCTGGGTCTCAATGACTCAGCTGGAAAATTGTATGTCACCTTGCATGGCCTAAGGCTCCTGGGCTGTCAGTGAAGCCTGAGCCCCACAGAGACACCTGGGCCCTGAGTTCCATGATCCTGGGACTGCCACCTACACACGGCTGAAGATCCTAGGACACTCGTTTCTAACTATAGGAACACTAATAGAATGTTTGACAAATACTAATTTAATTACTAATTAGCTAGTCTTTCTATATGCAATAAATATGTCATTGATTAATTTAACTAGTACCTTATTAAGTCTTCTACCATGAGTAATTAATGGAGGCATAGTTTTAGAACAAATAATTGGTAGCAATAGAATATATAAAAATAAGATATAGAGAGACATCAATTTATATAGTTATACACTAGAATCTACATAAATATCTGTCTATATATACATTTACTTATAGATGAATATACATATGTAAATACACACACACAGCAATCTACACATCTATCTGTTTATATATTGGCCACTCCTAGGCCTTGATCACAGGTCCTCAAATTTGCTCACCAACTTCACTTGCATCAGACTGTTGTGCTAACATTAACCCATTCATGAAGTACGCCTTCTAGGCCTGGAGTACAAATCACAGAACTGCCAAAAACTTAATCCTGGTGGAAGAAGCCAATTGTCTCACTTGTTTTCCTTATCGGTGAAAGTCCTGGATTTCAGGAATGATGTATAATACATAGGCAAATCTATGTCCAATGTAATATGATGTAAAAAATGTTATATGTGTAATCATACTCATTAAATTCATAAAAATAAATAAAACACAAAATAAAATGAATAACTACACTAACCACAATATGCAGTAAACATGCATGTAAATATAAATCATGTATTTAAAATGTATACGAATATTATTTTTTTTCGAGTGCTATGACTTGAACTCAGGCCCTGAGAACAGGCTTGACTTTCTTGTCCTCTAGCACCGTGAGCTTCCCCTTCCCCCACAATGCTGCAGATTTACCCAGACCCTGAGTTCAAATCCCAGGCCTGGCAGAAAAAGTGGCGTGAATTCCAGGCCAAGGATCCTCAATGATTTTAAAATATTTTTAATATATTTATTTATTTATTCATTTATTTTTGTTTTGTCAAGCTCAGGGCTTGAACTCAGGTAGTGGCAACTCTGCCTCAGCTTTGATCACTTTAGGCTGGGGTGTAGCCACTGTACCCACAGCTGAACCGGAGTTCCTGGGTCCAAAAGACTGACAGGAAAAAAAAAATGAAAAGACAGATAAAAATCCGGCAAATTGCAGATGGCTCCGGTTTTACATTTGCTTTTTTTGCAAGGTAACCATCCTGGATTTGAATGACATGGCTAAAAATTGTTTGTAACCTGGCGTTTCTGAAGGTTGGCGGGCTACCAGGGAAGCCATAGGCCAACTCGGCAACATAAGCCCTGTGTTAGAAGCCCATTCCTGTCCCTTACCAATGGAGGGAAATCCAAAAAGTCTCTTTCCTATTCATAGGAATACTGATGGAAGGTTGTGAATGTCAAAGTTGAATTAGTTGTTCCTGAAAGATACTACTATTAAACAGAGTGATTTTAGGAGGTCGATGGATTTTAATGAATATTTTTGACACATTAAAATAATATTTTTAATTCCATGGATGGAATAGTTTCAAGACAGAGGTTGATTCAATTAAAAATTCATTAAGGATGGAAACAGTCATATTAATTACATGGAGGCATAATAAATACCCAAGTGTTGGTAAGAATGTAGTCTATATAACTGAAGAATATAGAAACCTTTGACCCTCTATAAAGATCTATATTTATTTATTTATTTTTTTTCAGGGCTTTTTTGTTAGAATATGCTACAGAGGAGTTACAATTACATGGTCAAGATAAGGAGTACATTTCGTACCAAGCATTGTTGCCTCCTCTTTGTTTCCTCTTCCCATGCCTTCACATACTACCCCCTTCCCCCCACCAGGTCCCCCCCCCCCCGTACCAAAGTTTTAAAGTTCGTTTTTCGACATAAAGAATTGTACATCTCATTGTTGCAATGGGTCCACCTGTATCATTTTTCCTCCACAAATTATACCAACATCAAATACAGCGAAAGCAGGGGTGATACCATGGGGTACAGACATACAATGCAACATAGAAATCATCTTATAAATATGTTAGAAACAATTGCATGAAAGGAAACAAAACAAAAAAAAACATTTGAATACTTATCTTGGGGTTCATTCCCCTAACATCAACTTCATTTGACCTTTTCTGCTAGACTCAGACATATACCAGTTATTGCATATACGGGAACCATGGTACCTATGTTTCTTTGGGCGTGGCTTACTTCACTTAATATAATTTTTTCCAAGTCTTTTTTTCTTTGAAATTGCTCAGTGTCAGGTAGGATGTATAATTCGGGTGCAAATCTATATACTATGTAATAGGATGTCATAAAGGTAAGAAATATCATAGGTGGAATAATTGTCACTACAATAAATGAAAAACAATAATAAGTGATTGAAAAATAAATGATTGAATTAGTAGTGAATCATTCTGGGATAAAATTAGACGGAATAATTATAGGAGGTAGATTAAGTTTAATTAATATTTTATTAATCATTTACAGAATAAAAATTACATAGAGATATGATTAAATGCCTAATAATTGATAGTAACACATGATGCATAATTTAACTATATATAGACAGCTGTCTCATTCTATAAAATATGTAATTATATGTATGGATGTATGTATATATATGATAAACAATAACAGGATATTGAGTAATTATTAATTAATGATTTATTAATTATTCAACTGGAACACATCATTAAATGGAGACATAATTTAATACCTAATAATTGCTAGTAATATTATTTATAATTTAATAATATACAGACATCGCTGTGTGTATATAATATTTATATAGAGCAATCTCTAAGTATACCTTGTTCACTCCTGGTTTCGGTGGTTGAGTGCTCACCTAGCAAGCACCAAGCCCTTGGTTCGATTCCTCAGTACCACATAAACAGAATACCGGGAAGTTCTGAGGTCTTTCAATCAATTGAGTGCTAGCCTGGAGCACAAATTCTTAGGGACAGTGTCTAAGCCCCTACTCAAGTCCCAGAACTGCTGCCACAAAAGCTAGGAGTCTGGTGCTGACAGCTGCCACCTAACCTGACTTAGCCAGATGTAAACACTGCAACCCAGCTCCATGGAACCAGACACAACTGGCTCACCCCCATCATCCTAGCTGCTCAGGGGCTTTAATACCCAGTCCTGGCAGGAATTCTGTGAGACTCTTTAAAATGTGGCTCCAAGTGGTAGAGCTCTAGCCTTGAACAAATGTTATTAAAGTAAAATCTCCATGTTTTGAGTTCAAGCCATATGCTTAATCCCCCCCGCAAAAAAACCCACCACTATAAACCATTAGATGTGAACTTGTGTGGTTTGTGAAATGTTCCTCAAAGAATGGTGATAGTGATGAAAGCACACTAATTCAAATAACAGCTTGTGGAATAGAGCTATGTGCGGAGTCCTTCATAAGGTGCTCTGTGCTGAGTCCTGCACATGGTGCTATGTACTAAGTCATTCACAGGGTCCAGTGTGCTGAGTCCTGCATTGGGTGCTCTATGCTGGGTCTTTCATAGGATGCTGCGTGTTGAGTCATGAAAAGAGTGCTATGTGCTGTGTCCTTCACAGGTGCATTCTTTCATTGGGTCCTTGTAAGAGCTACACACGGAGATGATTATGCAGACAAGAATATTGAGGCTCAGATACGTCCCCATTGCAGGGACAAAATTATGTATTACTGAAGACTAGTGAGTTGTCTCTTTCAGACAATTTTTTTTCTTTCTGTTTTTTTACAGTCATGAACCTTGAGCTCGGGGCCTAGGTGCTGACCCTTACCTCTTGGGCACATGCCTAGCACTCCACCACATGGAGCCAAGGACCCCCTTGCAGCAGAGTGCCACTTGGGGTCGATAGCTGAGGTCTGTCATCCAGGCTTCTCAAGAAGCTGAGATGTGAGGATCTGAGTTTCAAACTATCCCAGACAGAAAAGGTCCCATGAGACTATTATCTCCAATTCACCACTAAGAAACCTGAAGTTGAAGCTGGGTGCTTGTGGCTCATGCCTGTCATACTAGCTACTCAGGAGAATGAGATCTGAGTATCATGGTTCAAATCTAGCCTGGGGAGGAAAGTCTTTGAGACACTTAGCTCCAATGGACCATCAGAAAACATGAAGTGGCGCTTTGGCTCAAGTGGTAAGGCACAAGACTTGAGCTGAAGAGCTCAGGGACAGCACCCAGGCCCAGACTTCAACTTCTACAACTAACAACAACAAAAAAGACAGAAGCAAACTAACAAACCTGAAGTAGAGGGCTGGGAATGTGCCTTAGGGGTAGAGTGCTTTGCATCTATGAAACCCTGGACTTTATTTCTCAGGACCACAACACTAGAAAAAGGCTGCAGTGGCTCTGTGGCTCAATTGGGAGAGGGCTATCCTTGTACAAGAGAAACTAGGTACAGTGCTGAGTTCCAGCTCCAGGACTGGTATATGCGCACTCACACAGACACATACACACACACACACACACACACACACACACAGACCAGAAGTGAAGTTGTGACACAAAATGTTAAAGCATTGGTTTTCTGCACTGAGCTCATGGCCAGCACCCAGGCCCTGTGTTCACCCAAAATCTAGCCACACGGCCTAACTAGGAGAGGTCAAAAGTTTCAATATCTGATGAGCTTCACCAGCCCTAGATGACAGGAAGCTTTGAGATATCCGACATGTGCTTGGATTTCCCAAACTTCCAGAAACCTAGGAGAGACATCATAGGCCCATCATCTCCAACAATGAAACATTTCATTAGGTCAGTGCCCTAGTTGTCTGCCAGAAGGACTCCTGAATTATATTGATCACTGTATCTGAACACAGGAATATAGTCTCACAAAGGCAGGATAAGTGCACAGGACTTGGCCTGCCATGGGAGGTGGCACAAATGAAGGCTTCCTGTCAAAACAGGGCACTGGGGAGAGAGATCGCTTGGGATACAAAGAAGCCTTTTTCTCTTGGCCTTCAAAGTCTGCCCACACTCATCATCACTAACTGACGCAGATGGAGTTGTTTGTTAAACAGCTGAACAGGAGTGAGGCCATTGTCTGCATATCCAGACAATGAGAGAGACTTCTTCCAGCAGGCCTGGGATGCAGAGAAACCCTCAGGCTACAATGGGAACAGTTAGGTGAGCCCCGGAACATGCACTGTCATGAAAGCAATCTCTGTGTTATGAAATCATTGAATTGAAAACAAATTTTCTGGATTGGTGCAATTCATAATAGTTACTCTGGAGATTCACCTACAGGAATACATCCATATACACAGAGACATGGAGGTACAGGCTCTTTTCAAAGGGCAGGTCCTGGGGTTGATCTATGAGCCTATGCATTGTCCCTGAGCTCCTTTTGCTCAAGGGTATTGCATTAACATTGAATCACAGCCCCACTTCTGGGTTTTTCTGTGATCTCTTAGAAATAACAGCGGCATGGACTTTCCTATGCTGGCTGGATTCAAACTCAGATTCTGTACATCTCAGCCTCCTGAGTCAGCCACCACTGGCTCTTACCATTCTTTTCTTCTTCATTTTTTAATCTGTACAATCTGGCTTCTAAACAGGGTCATTCCAGTGGTTTGAATTTATAAGTAAGCTATTCCAATGTTCTTTATAGCTCCTTTCTCTGAGAAGCATTTTCTCTCATCTTCTCTTCTGGTCACAGGTTTGAAGCCAAAAGTGAGAAATGAGTGTCACAGGATTTGGCAGCTAATTTCCACATTACATGCCAGCTTTGTCACTTAATCTTGAGCTGCAGTGAATTTACTCTCTAAGGATGAGAGAACCGAAAGCTGGAGCAATCCTCATACTGTCTGCATTGCTCCTTTTGCCTATAAAATGATCTAATAATTATGAGTTTCATGTGTCTCCAATCTTAATTATCTAGAACACACTAGAAGCATCTGCATGTTTCTGTTTTTCTCTAGTACCTCCTGAGATTTAGACTAAGGTTTTGTGTAGAGGGGCTCCTCAGTGAATCCCTGAGAAAGCTGCTTGCAGTCTCCTGGGGAGATCACAATTCAAAGTCAGCCTGAGCAGAAAAGTCTGTGAGATTCTTATCGCCAATAAACCACCAGAAAACCAGAAGTGGAGCAGTGTCCAAGAGGGTAAAGCTCCAGCATTGAGAAAGCCGAGCAGGAGACACAGGCCAGACCAGGCAAGAAAGCCTGGGAGGCACTTATGTCTAATTAATGACCAGATGGCTGGAAGTGGAGCTGTGGTGGTTGAAAAGCCTCAGCCTTATACGAAACAGCTGAGGAATGCATTGGGCCCTATGTTTAAGCACTGGGATGGCTTCTCTATTCAAAAAGAGAAGGCCAAGTTTATGTATCAGTGCACTACCTACTTATTTGTGTATATTACCTCCCTGAGTGCAAACAGACCATATGCAATGCTTCTCCTTTTATTTACTGGTTCATTTTTCAGATATGCTCGTTGCACATACTGCACCATTCTCTTCATTTCAGGCCCATGGCTTTTCTCTTCCAGGGTTCCAGGCCTGTGTCCTTATATGATGCACACTTAAGCTCTCAGCAGTCTTCATTTACATTTTATTATGAGGCCAATGCAGGAACAGTCACAAAATCAGGCAGGGGAACAGAAGATAAGGTTTTGTAGAAATCACTAGTATTCAGAAAATTAAATTTGGGATGTAAAATGGTAGCATACTTATGTAAAAACTACCATGAAGAAAAAGATGGGGATGCGGACTTGGATTACTGAAAGAGTGCTTGCCAAGCATGCCAGAAGCCCTGGGTTTGATTACTGAGTATCACATACACAGAAAAAGCCAGAATTGGTGCTGTGGCTAGACCTGGCAAACAGAAACCTACGTAGGTAGGTAGGTAGGTAGGTAGGTAGGTAGGTAGATAGGTAGGTAGATAGATAGATAGATAGATAGATAGATAGATAGATAGATAGATAGATAGATAGATAGATAGATAGATAGATAGAATAGATAGATAGATAGATAGATAGATAGATAGATAGATAGATAGATAGATAGATAGATAGATAGATAGATAGATAGATAGATAATAGAAAGAAAGATAAATAGAAAGAAAAATAGATAGATAGATAGATAGATAGATAGATAGATAGATAGATAGATAGATAGATAGATAGATAGATAGATAGATAGATAGATAGAAATATGATAGATTAACCTGGTCTTGGATGTCAGGAGGAATGAAGGGAACAATTCCCAGTCATGATGCCTTCTGCAGTGTTACGGCCACCAGCTTCGCCTTCACACAACCACAGAGCAGGAAGACTGTCTCTTTCCCACTTCTCAGGCAGCCAAATGCCCCAGAGCCAAGAGGGCAGAGCCAGGTTGTAACTCAGGTGCTTGGAGACAGAAGAGAAAGGTCCGTGCTTCTCCTTGGTCTGGGAATTTGCATGAATGATGTGCAGAATGAAGAAAGGAGAATGGACTGGCAGAGGTAGAAGAATGGTCTTTAAATCTGATATATGGAGAGTCAATACCCCACTCCTTAAGACCAGAGAGCAGGGTTTTTCTTCTCTGTTCCTCCCCTCTCCCCACTAAACTGACTCTCTATTGTTACCCTAAAGATAGCCTGAGGCTCTCTTCACCTGAGGGAGGAAGGTTAATTAGTCATTATTTGAAGAGGGTGAGAAAAGCCTGACCCTGGTGTAACTGTAATAAATGTTTCAGGGTTTCCCCCATTGCTGGCTTTTGCAGCTGACTTCCCTGTTGAGTGTGTACATTCTGCCTCCTAATCCTGCAGACCCAAGTCTCTTCACCTAACCTGACTTTTGCAACCATTTTCTGTCCTTCAATTACCATGTTACACTGGAGTTTTTCTGCAAACAGTGCTAGGGCTTGGATCCTGAGAACTTCATTTGAATCCAGGATGGTTCAATAATTTTTCTTTCCTGCTTCTATAGCTCGAGAACTCTAAGAACATTTAGAGTGCAAGTAACTTCTTATCACCCAGGGAAACACAGGAAGCTTTTGAACATCTGACCCTTCAGAATTGGAAGTCAGAGTGTCATAGACCTTTCTGCCCTGGCTGGCTTCACCCTGTGATCCTGAAACCTCAGCCTCGTGAGCTAGGGTGTTGGGCATGAGCTACTGGTGCTCTTCTAGGTTCATAAATGTAATAACATTGACAATACAAGTCAACTGCTTATCACATAGGGCTCGGGAAGCATATGAAGCCTTTCAACAATGGACCTTTAAGAACCATGTAGGACACAAGGTTATAATGCTAGAGTCTAAGAGGCTGGGAATATAAATCTGCTACATTTGAACCTGGAGCTCTGACTCCAATTCTGTTGTACATCAGTGTTCTTTTTCCAGAGAATGTTCTCCTAATTAGCAAATAGGAAAATACTTTGATTAAACCTCACTTTTTTCCAGTTGTGTGTCTTGAACTCAAGTCTGGGCACTGTCCCTGAGCCCATCAACTCAAGTCGAACACTCTACCACTAGAGCCACAGCGCCAGGTGGGGTCTTTTGGTGGTTCACTGGAGATAACAGTCTAACAGGTTTTCCTTGCCTAGGTTATCTTTGAACATCTCTCAGCCTCCTGAGAAGCTAGCATTTCAGGTGTGAGCACTGGCATCTGGCATATTGTTTTTGTCAGTCCTGGGGCTTTATTCTTTTTTTCAAGGTTAGCCACTTGAACCACTCCACAGCTTCTGGCTTTTCCTTAGTATGTGTCACTGAGGATTCAAACCCTGGCATTCATGCATGCTGAGGGAGCAAGCTCTTTACCACTAATCCACATTTCTTGCCCCACCCTTAAAATTTTATCCCTCAATTTGCCTATCCTCAGGAAAAGGCTTCTGAGTATAAATCATCTTAAGAAATCTCTATAGGAAGATGTCCAAAGATAAGAAAAAACTCAGGGAGGATGTGAAGGGATGAGAAGGGGAAACAAAGGAGGAGGCTACAATGCTTCATAAGAAATGTACTCATTATCTTGCACATGTAATTGTAACCCCTCTCTACAGTATTTTCACAAAAAAAGAAAAAGAAAAAAAAGAAAAAGCTCATACTTGGAATAGACTCTAAACATGTGAAGACTGTGACAAATGGTTCCATTCAATTATGTACTATGTTTCAACACTTAATAAAATATTAATGAAAAATGAGTCAATGTCCTAAATTATTGTGTATAATTTTATAATAGATGTGCAAAATGTAATAAATATTATGTGTAAAATAATACTAAATACAATAATCAATAAATAAATGAATCAAATAAAAATAAAATAAAAATTAATAATAAAAATAATAATATGAAATTAACATATATGTAAGTATATATCATACATTCATTACACATGTATAGAAATATTTTTTCCCATTGCAGGGCCTTCATTCAGGCCCTGGGAACTCTAGCCTGAATTTCTTTTCCTCAAGGACAGTGAGCTTCGCCTTCACCCATGTTGCAAAAGAGTTACCTGGATGGTGAGCTCAAATCCTAGCAATAGCAGAAATACTGGCCCAGTTCCAAGACAGTGACTTAATTTTTTTTAATGGAAGCAGTTATGTTTATTCAGTTCCATACTGAACATTAAAAATAGGCAGTGTAGAATTTTGTACAGCTATTCAGATTTCCTTCGTTTACCTCCAAAGTGCTTCTCTGAAAAGTAATGTGTTTCTTTTTTGTATGTTCTTTATTGTAAAAATGTTGTACAGAGGGGTCACAGTTACATGAGCAAGGTAATGAGTACATTTCCCATTGAGCATTGTTGCTTCCTCCTTTGTATTCCCCTTATCATCCCTTCCTCCCATCTTGACAACTAGCTCCCCCTGCCGAGGTCAGTGACTTAATTTTTCATTTTTGGTTGGCATGGGGTTTGAACTCAAGTAGTGGCAACTCTTCCTCACATTGCTACAGATTTACCAAGATCCTGAGTTCAAATCCCAGGCTTGGAAATAAAACTGGCAGAAATTCCAAAGCAGGGACCTTTATTTTTTTTAATTTTGTTAATTAATTAATTAATTAATTTATTTATTTTTTGGCCAACCATGGGGCTTGAAAACAGGTCATGGAAACTGCCTCCGCTTGGATCTCCCTAGGCTAGGATGCAGTCTCCGGACCCATAGCCGATCCTGAGATCCTAGTCCCAGGGGGCTGTCAGGAAGAAAAGAAAAAGCTGGAAAACACAAAAAGTGGCGAGCTGCAGAGGACTGGGATTTTATGATTTTTTTTCTTTACACAGTGACCATCCTGGGTCTGAATGGCACTGCTGTAAAGTGGACCTGACCTGCCATTGCTGTTGGCTGATGGGCTCTCAGGGAAGCCATAGGCCAACCTGTCAACATAGACCCTAGCTTCAAATCTCAGTCCTGACACCAATGGCAGAAGATCACAAGAGACTCATTCCTATGCATAGGAATACTGGTTGAAAGAGTAGTTCATGCCTTGGTCTAGTCTAAAATTGGATGCAATAATCCTAGAATGCTGATTGATCTTAATTAATAGTTTATTAAGCATGAAACGAATAATTTTCCTTCACTGGCAGTATAATAAATACCTAAGAGTTGGTAGGAACGTAGTAGGTGTCATTCAACCATAGATAGACGGCTCTGGCACTCTTTACTAATATATATTTATTTGTATACCACCGTCTGCCTATCCATGTATCGCTCTTTTGGCCAAACACAGGGGTCAATCTCAGCATGTGGGAACCCCCTCACAGCTTCATTGGCAAAAGGCTGCCATGCTCAAACTCACCCATTCATGAATTGGGCCTGCCAGGCCCTGAGTTCAGATCCTAGCATTGCCAAGCATGATGGAGAACACATCTAAAATCTAGATGCTATATGATAGGATGTAACCAATGTAATAAATGGTATAAGTGTAATCAGAGTCAATAAAATAAATGGTAAATAAATGAATAAAACAAGAAATAAAATGAATAGCCAGACCAAACACAATATGGACTGTACATCAGTATGGAAGTATAAATCCTACTCTTAAAATGTATATAAGGTGTATCTTTCCAGGCCTGAAACTTGAATTCAGCCCTGCTATGAGGAGGGAATGGTGGGAGATCATGAGCTACTCAGTTCTGGACCTAGGAAGAGTCATGGTATGCTATCAATCTCATCCTTGAATGAGTAGTTCATGCATGATGTGAGTAGGAAATGATAGGGAAGACTCATGGGGTATCAATTAATTATAAAGAAGAGTTGATGAAGGTGACAATAATCATCACAGTCATGAAATGGAGGCATCAGGAAAGATCCAAGAATCGGTAGTCACATGGTAGATTGGATTCCATCACAGGACACCATCTCTCCTACCCTATACAAATATGTACTTATTTGCATACTACTTCAGCTTATGAATGGATGACTATTGTGTTCCCTACTCTTCCCCCCCTGAAGGGGGACATTTCAATCTCAGGTCCTGGGAATGGCCTAGCTCCTTCGTGGCTCACAGGCTGGTGTGCTCATGTGGACCAAATTTCCAATTGGAACTGCTAGGCCCCGAGTTCAGATCCCAGCCCTGCCAAAAGATTCATCTTGATAATAGAAGCCAATCATTGCACTTGTTTTCCTTTCCTGTGCAAGTCGTGGGTCTCAGTTAGGATGGAGAATGCATGGGCCACCCTGTGGCCATGGGAATAAGTTGTTATCCATGTCAGCCCTGTTATACCTGTCATCATATACCCAAGAAAATACACAATACATCCATGAATAACATACAAAAGAAAGAGAATAACTACACTCAATGCACGATGCAGTCCACACATGGATGTGAATATATATGTCATGATTGAATGATGCATTGAGGACTATTTTGGCCTCCTTGGGGCTCAATCTCAGTTCCTGGGAATGACCCAGCTCCTTAGTGGCTCACAGGCTGGTGTGCTCACCTGGACCCATTGTGCAGTTGGGCCTCCTAGGCTCTGATTTCAAATCCCAGCTCTGCCAAAAATTCACCTTGATGTGAGAAGCCAGTCGTTGCACCTGTTTTCCTGTGTTGTGCAAGTTCTGGGTCTCAGCTAGGATGGAGAATGCATAGGCAACTCTATACTCATTTGAATAGGTTGTAATCCAGTTCACCACAGTTATATCTGTCATCCTATACTCAAGAAAATACAAAATAGCCGGGCACTGGTGGCTCACGCCTGTAATCCTAGCTACTCAGGAGGCTGAGATCTGAGGATCGCGGTTCAAAGCCAGCCCGGGCAGGAGAGACCGTGAGACTCCTATCTCCAATAAACCACCAGAAAATCGGAAGTGGCACTGTAGCTCAAGTGGTAGAGCACTCGCCTTGAGCTGAAGAGCTGAGGGACAACGCCCAGGCCCAGAGTTCAAGCCCCACGACCGAAAAAAAAAAAAAAAAAAAAGAAAATACAAAATACATCAATGAATGAGAAACAAAATAAAGAGAGTGACTACACTGAATGCAAGATGATGCCCACCCATGTTTGGAAACATAGATCCTCTGTTTAATTATGAATTTATGACTATTTTGCCCCAGACCAGGGCTCGATCTCAGGTCCCTGGAATGACCTAGCTCCTTAGTGGATCACAGGCTGGTGTGTTCACCATGACCCATTCACCAATTGTGTCTGCTAGGCCTTGAGTTCAAATTCCACCACTGCCAAATGATTCATTCTGATGTGAGAATCCAGTGGTTGCACATGTTTTCCTGTCCTGTGAATGTCCTGGGTCTCATCGAGGATGGAGAATGCTATATAGGCAACTCAGTAGCCATGACAATAGGTTGTCATCCATGTCAGCACAGTTATATCTGTCACCATACTCAATAAAATATACAATACATCCTTGAATAAGACACAAAATAAAAAGAATAACTAAACTGAATGTAAGATGCATACCACACCTGTAGGTAAAGAGAGATTTTATCTTTAAAAAAGGTGGGCTTGCTGTGCTGGGGCTTCAAATCAGGCCTTGGACCAGGCCTGAAATTCTATACCTCAAGGATGGTGAGCTTCCCCTTCTCCCCCAGTGCAACAGAGCTGCCCAGACCTGAGTTCAAATCCAAGCACTGACAAAACATTCATGCTGATGTCAGAAGCCAGTTGTTGCACACGTTTTCCTCTGCTGTGACTGTCCTGTATCTCAACTAGGATGGAGAATGCATAGGCAACCCCTTAACCATGGGAACAGGTTTTCATCCATGTTAGAACAGTTATACCTGTCACCATACTTAGTAAAATATGCAATACCCCCAAGAATTATAGACAAAATAAGAAGAAGTGCACTGAACACAAGATGGTGTCCACACATGTATGTCAATATAGATCCTATGTTTAAGTAATGAATTTATGACTATAGTGGACCACCCTGGGGATCATTGTCATATATACTAGGAATGTCTGAGCTCCTTAGTTGCTCACAGGTTGGTGTGTTCACCTTGACTTATTCTCCAATTGGTCCTGCTAGGCCCTGAGTTCAGATTCCAGCACTACCAACAAGTATATCATGGAGTAAGAAGCCGAGTGTGAAATTTGTTTACCTTTTCTCTGAGAATCCTGGGTGTCAGGCATGATGGAGAACATTTCTATAAATCTAGATGCTCTGTGATAGGATGTCATCAGTGTAATAAATGGAATGGGTTTCATCAAAGTACAATTGATGTTAAATAAATGAATAAAACAAAAAATACAAGGAACAACCACATCAGACTTGTATGGACTGAACATCTATAAGTAAGTATTAATCCTATCTTTACAATGATCACAAATAGTAGGTTTTCCAGGATTGGGGTTGAATTCAGGCCTAGTGAACAGGCCTGACTTTCTTATCTTCAAGTACGGTAATCTTCCCCTTCATCCACATTGCTGCAGATTTACCCAGATCCTGAGTTCAAATCCAAAGCCTGGAAGAATGAATAGCAGGAATTGCAAGCCAATTAGCTGACTTTTTTTATTTTTTATTATTTTTTTCTCAGCACAGGGCTTGAATTCAGGTTGTGGTAACTTTGCCTCAGCTCTGATCACCCTAAGCTGCAGTGCACCCACTGGCCCCATAGCTGCTCCTGGGATCCTAAACCCCTAGCCCTTGCCTGGAAAAAAATGCACAGAAAAAATGTGGCCTTTTTATGTTTTCTTCCTTTGCATGGTGACCCTCCTGGGTCTGAATGACACTGTTGCAAAGGGTACTTCACCTTGCATTGCTAAAGGCTGCCAGCCTATCGGAGAATCCATAGGGCTACGTGGCAACATAGGCCCTGATTTCGAATCCCCATTCTGACAACAACCAATGGCAGGAGATATTAAGAAACTGGTTCCCATCCATAGGAATAACAATGGAATGGTGTCAATGAATGATGCTCCTATAAAATTAGACAGCATTATTTCAGGAGGTTGATTAATTTTATTTAATATTTATGAAGCATTAAAAGAATATAATTACTTACAGGAATGCAATAAGTTCAGGACACTAATTGATTTCATCAATATTTTAAGGATGAAAACAATAACATTAATTATATGGATCCATAATAAATACCCAGGAATTGGTAGGAATGTAATCTGTATAACTGAAAAATATATAGACGTCTCTGGCACTCTATAAAGATATATATTTATTAGCATAAAGCCATCTGCATGTAAATCTGTTCTTATTTTGTTAACACCTGGGGCTCGATCTCAGATCCTGGAAACAGCCTATCAGCTCAATTTGCCCCAGGATGGTGTGATGACACTCATCCATTCATGAGTTTGGCCTTGTAGGCCATGAGTTCAGATGCCAGCACTCCCAAACAATGAATCGTGGAATAAGCAGCTGATTGTAACACATGTTTTCCTTTTCTGTGAATGTCCTCGGTGTCAGGTATGAAGTAGAATACATATGTAGACCTATATCCTATTTAATCAATGTAATCAATGTTCTATGTGCCATAATAGTCAATGACATAAACAGTCAATACATGAATAAAACAAAAAATAAAATAACTATACTTAACACCTATGGAGCCAACATATTTATATAAATATAAATCATATAAGTAAGTTGTACATGGATAGCATGTTTTCTAGTGGTGGGGATCTATTTCAGGACTAAGAATCAGACTTGAATGTCTTGACTTCAAGGAAACCAGCTTCCCTTTCCCACACAGTGCAACAGAGTTACCCAGATCATGAGTACAAATCCCTGTCCTGGCAGAAAAATGGAACCTTTATAGTATGTATGGACCAATTCTTAGGTATTTCATTATGCCTCCATTATATGTATGTGATTGTTTAAATGCTTAATAAAGTATTAACTAAAATTGATCAGTGTCCTATAATATAATTGTGAATAATTTTATCCTAGAATCATTCAAGATCTGCTCATGCAATCATGACATATATCACATTCCATTGGTAATCATATGGATAGGAACAAGTTTCTTAATATCTCCTGCCATTTGGAGGTGGCAGGACCAGGATAGGAACTGTAGGCTCCAGCTCCCACGACTTCAACCCTTGGATAGGGAACTCACCAGTCTTTCCAAGAACATCAGCAAGACCAATGATGAGGCAGGCACCAGTGGCTCTCAGCAGTCCTCCTAGATACTTACCAGGCTGTGACAGGAGAATCATGGTCACCCTAGGTAGGAAAGTCCTTGAGACCCCTGTCCAACTTCATTGCCAACAAAGCCAGAAGCCCTGTGTCTCCAGTGTGGAGGGCCAGCCTTGAGCAAAAGGAGTTCACAGACTGCCCAGATCCTGAGTTTAAGGTCTGGAACTGGAAACATACACAACAATCTGTGCAGCTTTTTGGCTAAAGCAGGTCACCCTCTTGTACCCAACTGAATTGGACAGAGTTCTCTGGGAAAAGGGCTGGGGGAGCCGCTGTCATCTTTACTCCACCCATGCTGCTTGCATCACAGAATTCCGGCCACACCCACATTCTTTCATGTTTCTTTCTGAACAATGGGATAAAAGAATGGTGGCTACGCCCACATTCTATGCTGCCAGGTAGCACAGGGATTCATTCTGTTGTTTGACACCACTACCAGCAATTAAGGAAGGCAGTGGTCGCTGAGTGGTGCACAAGAGAATTTGAGTATAGTGGGATATTGATACTCTGCCCGCGCCCTGGCCCCCTCCCCTGCTTCCCCGCAGTGCTTGGTTTCATACCTCAGGCAATGGCTTGCTGCCACCTAGCCTAAGGCCTCCACCTGGTCCCTGCCCCAGGTCCTCTGCTCTGGGCCCATGTGTCTGCAATGCTGCTGCCATTGCTGCTCACCCCACCCGGAGCAGCCACCAACAGCTTCTCCCAGCAGCACAGGTATATGGCCACCCCAACACCATCCCTACCCCAGTTCAGACACCACCTAGGGGCATCATGATCCCCTGCGTTTTTCCTCTCCCCAGCTCTGAGGATCCACCTTTCTGTCTTGGGAATTTCTGAGATAGCGACTCAATATATGCTCAGTCTGGGCTGAATCATGGTCCTCCTATCTGTGACAGGTATGCTCCACCAGGCCTGGTCCTCTGTAGTTGGGATGGTAGGCATGTAGTGCCATGCTCAGTCATCGGTTCAGATGGATTAACCCAAACTCTTACTCCACAGCAGCCAATCTTTTTTTTTTTGGTCGGCCGTGGGGCTTGAACTCTGGGCCTGGGCGCTGTCCTTCAGCTCTTCAGCTCAAGGCGAGCACTCTACCATTTGAGCTACAGCGCCACTTCCGGATTTCTGGTGGTTTATTGGAGATAGGAGTCTCACGGTCTCTCCTGCACGGGCTGGCTTTGAACCGCGATCCTCAGATCTCAGCCTCCTGAGTAGCTAGGATTACAGGTGTGAGCCACCAGCGCCCGGCTACAGCAGCCAATTTTTGACCACAGGTGAAGCTCTGTGTAGGGCCCCAACCATAGGATCTCAGTCTCCTCACAGAACAATTGTGAGGAAACAAGGAATTTATACAGAGGGATTTCGAGCATGACTAGGCACAGAGGGAGTGGCCTTCAGACAAACTTCTTGACAATTCTGGGAGCATATGACAGGAAGATACCAGAAAAGGGCTCAGGTGGGGCCTGTTATTATTCTTGCAACACCTCTGGGATTATGAAACAAAACATGGCTTTCTTTCATCATTACCCTATCCCTCATGAGGAAGGAGATCCTTCACTGTGTTGAGTTTTGAAGCTGGGGACACCAAGGCATAGAGAAGCCAGGTGACCTACTTATGACCTCAAGTTCACAGGAAGCTCAGCCTGACTTCTCTGTGATGCTCTCTAGGACAATGGGTGCTATTCAGTCCACTACTTGTAGTCGAAAGTCCACTTCTTGTCAGTCATGGCACTTGAACGCTAGGCCTAGGAGCTGTTCCCAAGCTCCTCAGCTCAAGGCTAGCACTCTACCACTTGAGCCCACAGCTTAACTTCCAGTTTTCTCATGGTTCTTTGGAGATAAGAGTCTCACAGTCGTTCCTGGCCGGGATGGCTTTGAACCATGATTCTCAAATCTCAGCCTCTTGGCTAGTTAGGATTAGAGTTCTGAGCCACCAGCACTGACTTAAGTGTAATTATGACTTGCTTTCTCTCCATCACACAAAGGAACTGGTTGAATGGGTGCTGGAGGAGGTGGCCCAGTGTCCCCATGTGGCTGGAAACCAAGGTGACCCTCTCATTCCGGGGGTGGGCTTTGGGTCAGGAGCTGTCTCCCTCAGCCTGTTGAAACAGTTCCATGATGTAAGCCTCTCTGTGCCCTGGCTAGACCGTGATGGTTATTCATTGTCCATCCACCCTTACTGGACTTAGTATTGTTTTCAACATCATTTTGTAGCACCTAGCTAAAATTATGATACATAGTTATGGAATGAAAATGTAATGCCATATTAATAAACTCATTTAGGGCACTGGGATTGTGGTTTCATGGTACGGTGATTGCCTAGCATTCATGAAACCCTGGGTTCAATTTCTCAGTACCGCATAAACAGAAAAACACTGGAAGTGGTGTTGTGCCTCAAGTGGTAGAGTACTTACCTTGAGAATAAAAAGAAGCTGGGGAATAATTCCCTATCCCTGAGTTTAATCCCCTAGACTGGCAAAAACAAAACAAAAAACATTTAGTTAGTAAATGCAAATTAAAGAAACCATACTTGGAATATATAATTGCTCCTTCCATACTGACACCAGAAAATAGTCCCTAATTCATGTACTTTACTCATATTAGGATACTGTGTTCAAATAAAAAGTTTTGTTTATTAGGTCACAGCAATTAATGCCAGGAAAGTGCTTAGATGTCAGGTGAAGATTAATTCTGGAAATTCAACGATTCCAGGCTTTTGTGTGATCATTGCTAATCACAAAGAGAAGGGTAGTCAAAGTGTGATTTGGAAATCTTTTTGGTCAATCATGGCACCAAAAAGGCAGAGGCTAATTAACAGTTGTGACAGAAGAGAAGGAATAATTCCAGATGGAAGGAATAAAATGGTAGCTAAGGTATACCAGAAGCTGTTCTAGGGAACCATTTTTGATTATTGAAGAACTAGTTATCAACTAGGATTGTTCCTCATTGCCTATAGCATTATAAATCTTTTAGGACAGTTCTTAAGCTCTGTGTGATAAATGTATCTCCTTCACTGCTGTTCTTTCATACCTGATCTCCTTTGCTTTCTAAAAAATATCAGTCTTTCTGTATTTATCTATGAACATTTCCTGATACTACACATATACAGATGGCAGAAGATACTAATGTAAGGGTCCCATAGCTCATTAGTCATTAATGTAACAACATGGAAAAGGAGGACATATTTATTGCTAACTCAAATTTTCTGAAAAGCTGCAATGTCATCATTTGGTTCAAATTTCCATTCTTTGTCTGCATATTTGCACATAAATGCAAATGTGAGATGGGTACTGGTGGTTAACACCTGTAATCCTAGCTATTCAGGAGGTTGAGACCAGAGGATTGTGGTTCAAAGCCAGCCTGGTCAGAAAAATCCATAAGACTCTTATCTTCAATTAACCACCAGAAACCCAGAAGTGGTGCTGTAGCTTAAGTGGTAGAGTGCCCAGAATCAGATTTTAAGCCCCAAGACCAACAAAAAAAGTGAAATATGACTTTAAGTTTCCCCAAAAGGAAAGACAAGGTCAAAAATCTTCCCAAATAGAAGAAATAATTCCAAAATGATTCAATGCACCTACTTTTGCTGAGTTAAAATTTAAGTTATGGCGTCTTTGCTGTACATATTCTCTTATTTTAAAAATTGTCAAATATTAGTTTGACAATAAATTGCAACTAATAATTTTTTCTTTTCTTTTTTTTGTGGGGGGGTCCGGTTGTGGGGCCTGAACTCTGGGCCTACGCGCTGTCCCTCAGCTCTACAGCTCAAGGCTAGCACTCTACCACTTGAGCCACAGCTCTACTTCCGGCTTTTTTTCTTTTTGCTTATGTGGTGCTGAGGAATCGAACCCAGGGCCTCATGCATGCAAGGCAAGCGCTCTACCACTGAGCGACCTTCCCAGCCCTCAATTAATATTTCTTGTTTCAAAAGATAAGTCCATACAGTTGATGTCACTTAGCTTTCTTACTATCTTCGTTCAAAGCCAACCCAGGCAGGGGAGTCTGTCAAACTCTTATCTGTAATTAAACACCAAAAAGCCATAGGGGCATTTTGGCTCAAGCAGTAGAGTACTAGCTTTGGAGGCAGGTGGGCAGGAAAGACAATTGTTCATGGACAGGGTATAACCTCTGGATTCAAGCCCCAGAACCAACACAAACTAAACAAACAAATAGGAAAGAAAAATAACCCCACATATTTTTTGGGACCATTTTTAAAGGAGTACTGGTCTGAGAAGAGGCTCCTTTTGCTGATGATATTTACTGGATCCTGCTTTTTCGGAATCCTTATTGCTCTGGAGAACTCAGGACCAGACTAAAGGAATTGATAACTGTCTCCTGCAAAAAGAGAATCATCTCAGGGGTTAAATATCCATCCATAAGACACTTTAAAATCTCCATGTCTTTGTTTCTTTGCTGTAGAACAATTTTAAAACAACGTTATTTCCTTTTGTTCTATGTTGGCCTTCAAATGGCACATTATTTCTTTTTGTAATACTCTCAACTAGAAGTTTACAGAAAAGTTTTATATGAGTATAGAATACACTCGAAAAAGTCAGGAACAGAGTTTCCTTCAAGCCTTGGGATTCTTTCTTGTACAGCAAAAAGGAAAGCACAAGTTAACATGAACGTTGTCATCCTCTATGTTCATTTCCTCTCCTGGGAGTTTCCACATCCAGTAGCAGTTATTTCCACTAACAATTGATGGTGCTGCCTGAGGTATGATGAAAGTTTGCTAGGTTCACTGAAATAACATATGGACACCTTTGGACCTGAGTTAACACGTGTTTCAGAGACAACTTAGTAAAGAGAAAATATGAAATTTATGTTGCTTATAAATACATTATGAATGAGTACCTTGAGTTCAAACTTTGTAATTTCTCTGTATATTAAGGCGAATTTTTAATGGGAAGAAGATTCTCAGGTCATTCTTTTTGTGAGTGTATGTGCTGCGCATTATTTCCCAAGTGTACATGAGTTAACAGTAAGAGAAACAATAGCAATAATAGGAGAAAGAGAAGTTCTGTTTTTAAGTATAAGGGTTCAATACACTATAGAAGACTCTACAAATAAGACAACAATGCAACAATAAAGCCAAGTCCAATATGTAGATTTATGGGAGTGATATACAGAAAACATTATTCCTAAGTGTAACAAAAAGTATGAGGCCACTCCCTTTCTAAATCACACTTACTACTCATGCAAATTTGTTAAAAGTAGAATGGAAGAATAATTCTTTTTCCAATGCAAGTCAGATATAAGAGCATGGACTTAACTGGGGAAAAAGTCCATCTTGAGAGAGCAGGGATTATACTAGCAATGAACTGTTGGCTAAGATTACATTTCTTTTTCTTTACTTATATATATTTTTTGTTGGTGGTGGTGGTCTTGAACAATGGGCCTGGGCACTTTCCCTCTGCTATTCAGCTCAATACTCTACCACTTGAGCCACAGTGCCCCTTCCAGTTTTCTTGTAGTTAACTGGAGAAAAGAATCTCCGGGACTTTCCTACCTGGGCTGGCTTTGAAACCCGATCCTCAGATCTCACCGCCTCCCAGTTTAAGATGACATTTCTAACAGTGTACACTCAGTATATGCAATGTGTATATTCATCTATCTTCATGTGAATTCTTGAGTGAAATATCTTGTATACAGCTTATACGTTACACTCCCAAAAATGTTTGTAGTTTAAAAGTTGATATTACTGGATAAATAAAACTTAAGAATGTGAAGGAGTCTGGGAAGTTCAGTTTGCATCCAGCCTGGGCAGAACACTCGTTGTGACACTACCTATAATTAACCAGCCAAAAGCTGGATTGGAAGAATGACTCAGGTGATGGAATACCAGTCATGAGCAAGACTGATGGATAAGAGCTTGGGGCTTTTGCAAACATACATACAAAAATACACATACACACAGAGGCACTTACATGTGCACACACGAATACACAAATGAAACAACTCTCAGAATATGTAGAAAAGTTAGAAAACAATAGAAAATATGTCCTGAGTAACACTAGAATTAAGTGATAATTTTTAAAATTAGAAAGTCCTCAAGTGAATTACCTTCAAAAAAGTTTTACATAGGTAGGTACCAGAGATAGTAAGAGAATCAAGTAATCATTATTAACGGGATCAGATCCATGGAGGAGTGAATCAGAGACCCCTGCAGGTGCATCTGAAAATGTTCATATCTTGTGTGAAATGTTAGAACATCTTTGAAAATAGTAGATAAACAGTATGAACAGTCATTCTCCTGGATAATATCACTGGAGTAGTTCAGAATTGCTAGTCTATATCTAGATTAAATAAACCAAGAAACTATGGCAGGGCAATGTGATACAAGGCTAGAATTCTAGCACTCAGACTAAGACAGGAGATTAGAGAGTGCAATTAGATAGCGATAGCTTCCTTGAACCAGGTACTATAATTTTGTCTTGATAAAACAACCCATTCAAGAAAGGAATATACAGTTGGAAGATTGGGGTAATTTTGTTATTATGTTTTGAGAAGTCAAGTTTCCTTTTGCAATGCAACTCACATATAATCCCCAGTTGAGTTTTAAATATTCTCTTCATTACTAAACATTCCTAGGTGCAAAATGGCTCATGATTCCCATCCAAAATTTGAAAAAGTAAGTAATCATCATTCAGTTGGATTCCAAAGAAATGATGAAGGATTACAAAAGGTTAAGCCTGGAGAAATAGCAAATTTAATCTGTAAGACTTTGAAGATCTTGCCAAATTAGAATTTAGATTTAAAATAAATATTTTGGTTTTGTTTGTAATTTCATATTCTATAGGATAGTACAAAATTCTTTTTATGTAGATGGTTTAATTGGCAAATTCACAAATGATTCTGGCATTCTATTTGCCTAGAATATTCTTGCAAGAGAGTTATAATTAGAAATTATTAATAGATAAATCCAACAGTTCATGTATAAAATGAAAATGTGAATAATGTAGACAGAGTTGCCAACAAATGGATGGTATTAATTTATAAATTTAGAAAAAGAGCAATTTTTTGAGGCTTTGGTATAACATGGTATGAAGGGAATGATTCTGTGAGATCTTCTTTCTTCTACCTATATGTAACACAAGAAGCAATTTCCTTAATTACATGCCTCTGTATGCAATGAGAAAAATGCTAGGTTTGGGGTTTGTTTTTATTTTTGTTTTGTTTTATTTGTTTGTCCTAGGGCTTGAACTCTGAGCCTGGAAACTGTCTCTGAGCCTGTTTTTGCTCAAGGCTCATGCCCTACCACTTCAACCTCAGTGCCACTTGTGTCTGGCTTTTTCTGAGAAGTTTATTGGAGATACGACTCTAAGGTACCTTCCTGCCTGGGTGGGTTTGGAACTGCAATATTCCAATCTTAGCATCCTGAATATCTATGTAGTTTAAAAAGTATAAATATAAATAATATTTGCAAGTGTTCTGATCTCAAGAATACCAGTGGGGGAAAAATTCATGCAAAAATTCATGCACCAGTTTATTGTGGTGTTCGCTCCAGAACAAGGAGGGCATCATATTAGCATAGGTTTAGTATTTTTTTTCAAAATAGAAATAAGCTATATTTTATGCAACTTATTTTTTAAGTTTAATTTTATTGTCAAAGTGATGTACAGTGGGGTCATAGTAATTGTAAATTAGTGCATAAATAACTTTTCAAACTTGTTACCCCCTCCCTCATTTTTCTTACAGTTTTTCTTCACCCTAATAACCTCACAAGTTGTAATGTACATTTCCAACATGTTGTCTTGTGAGTATTGGTATTGCATTGGTTTGCCCTTTGTCCTTTGTCTCTCCATTTTGTTGTTCCCCTTCCCTTCCCTAATTTAGGTAAATGTATACACAATAAACAGGGTACCAAAATCAAGTACAGCTGGGGATAAACCACAGGAAAGTCCAAAGAAAATAGAAATCACATCGTCCATTAAAAAACAACAATCGCAAATAAAAATCTCTGTTTCCATATCTTGGAGTTCATTTTGCTCAACATCAGCTTATATGGTCATATATACCCATAACAAAGCCACTGGAAAATAATAGTTTCATGGACACAATATCATGAAAACAACATGTTAACTGTTTTTGAAGGTAAAGGTGGAATTAGGATTGGTGAATTCGTGATTCTGATAAAGAAATTTCAAAAGAGTTTAAAAATTATGACAGGTTGTATACTTGTTCAACCACTTGAACTTTACTTTCCACTTTGGAAAGTAGTATGGAAGTTCCTCAAAAGACTCCACATAGATCTCCATTATGACCCGGCAATCCCACTTTTGGGTATTTACACAAATGTTCACAAACAAGACCACACTAAAGCTACCAGTACGACTATGTTTATTGCAGCACTATTTACTGTAGCTAAGATATGGAACCAACCGAGATGCCCCTCAGTAGATGAGTGGATCAAGAAAATGTGGTATATACACACAATGGAATTCTATGCCTCCATCAGAAAGAATGACATTGCCCCATTTGTTAGGAAATGGAAAGATTTGGAAAAAAATTATATTAAGTGAAGTAAGCCAGGCCCAAAGAAACATAGGTCCCATAGTTTCCCTTATTTGCAATATCTAGTATATGTATGAGTCAAGCATAAAAGGTCAGATAAGGTGATGTTAGGGAAATGAACCCTAAGATATGTATTCAAATGATTTTTTTCCTTTCATGAGATTGTTTCTAACACATTTATAAGATAATTTCTTCATTGCTTTGTATGTCCCTCCCCCACAGTATAACCCCTGCTTTCACTGTATTTGATGTCGGTATAATTTGTGGAGGGGAAGGGGAAAAACAAATATCTTAAATTGGGATACAGGTGGACCCATTGCAACAATGAGATGTACAATTCGTTATGCCGCAAATGAACTTTACAACTTTGGTGTGGGGGACGAGGGGGAGCGGGGAGGATTTGGTGGGGGGCAGGGGGAGAATGGGAAGGGATTGGAAGGGGAAACAAAGGAGGAGGCTACAATGCTTAATAAGAAATGTACTCATTATCTTGCCCATGTAATTGTAACCCCTCTGTACAGTATTTTCAAAATAAAAAAAGAAAAAAATGTGACAGGTAAAGTTCAATTGTTCAAACTTTTTAATAACTTAGACTATTAAGAAAATTTAAAATTGCTTGGGAAAATAGGCTTTCATGCAAAGAAATCCATTGAGACTTAGCTGAGAGGGTGCAATGTGGGTGAAGATGGCTCATTTTCACTCTAAACAAACCTCAATAACCTTGCTATAAATACTGTAGGTTCCTTTGAGAATTGTCCTTACCCAGGAAATATACTCTCACTGTGTGAAACATGGTTCTATTGGAATTTAAATTCAAAGTTCTTAAAAAAAATAGGACATCAAAATTTGTGAATTGACCTTTGATTACCAAACAATAATTCTCTGAAAAAGATAATTTGGGTCAAAATATTTATGGAGAAAGTGCCCTCCACAATGAAAGAATGTATTGGATTTACACTTTTCTGTTTGCAATACTTTCCACAATGTCTTTACACGTGAAGCACTGAAACACAGAAAAACATCAGACTGTATACTTCAAACCAATGATTTCACATTTCTAAGTAGCTCACAAAATATAATATCCTTATTAACATGACATAGTGAAGACTTCCCTTATTACATAAGCCAAAAAGTATTGGGATCAGAAAAGAATTGAGCAGGGTTGGGAAGGTGGCTCGGTGGTAGAGTGCTTGCCTTGCATGCATGAGGCCCTGGGTTCGATTCCTCAGCACCACATAAGCAAAAAGAAAAAAGCCGGAAGTGGTGCAGTGGCTAGAATGCTAGCCTTGAGCTGAAGAGCTGAGGGACAGCGCCCAGGCCCAGAGTTCAGGCCCCACGACCAGATCCCCCCCCCCCCCAAAAAAAAGAAAAGAATTGAGCAAATTGAAAAGGTAAGAAAAGACGTTCTTAGAAGTCCTAGCTAAGCATATTAGGCTTCAGCAGTGGAGGGAGGCAAAACTTTTTGATATAGATTGTGTTAATATTTTTGGTACCTAAAGTGATTTTACAGAGCCTATCTGGCTCACTACAATTCAGAACAGACTGAATGAGGACATGAAAATAAATTCCACATACAAATAAAAGAGTTTAAAAAGAGAAACCATGAAGATGTTGCAGTGTGGTAGGCCTTATAGTCCTTCAGCTTCACTAGACTTGAAGCCAAGAAGCTGTCATTAATTGGAAATCAGGCAAGAGCTAAGAGGAGGACATCAAAGTAGGACAAAGAAGTATTGTCCATTGTAAGAGACACTGTCATACAAGGTATGGGTGATTTAAGTCTGGTCTTCTTCATGCACCTTGTTGAGCAAATGCAAGACCACGAGAAAAATAATCTATTGAAGTAATTTTACAAACAATAACTTCACTGTTCCTGATATGGTATCTAAGGAGAGTATTAAGAGAGAAGATAAAAGTGGAGTATACTTCGGTTTCCTCTAAGCATCTTGTTAGCAAAATATATCTTCGAGTTTAGAAGTGATTGAACCAAAAATTGGTGGAGTACTTATTTTTGTGGGCACTTTAGACACAGGAAGACTTTAAAGGTAAAAGACAAAAGAAAAACGAATAGCTAAATATTTGTGATCACAGCTACTTGGACTGGTTTTTTGGAGACAAAGTTTTACATTAAAGTGTGTCTTCATTAACATAGATGTTGGGTTTTCATGGCAACCAAATACAAGGGTGAAGTTTAATGGAATTGCTTATACAAGTAAACAGCATGATAGAAAAAAATGGCAAATAATATTTAGAGAATTACTTTGACCAATTACTTGCCAGAACAAAGAAGGAAAGATATAGTTGAAAATCACTTGACTTAAAGTATGAAAAAAGAGTAGTGAAGAGAGATGAGAGAAAACATAGAGGAGTGTTTTGTCTCCAGTGGAGCAATGGGTTCTTGATCTTGTTTCTTCCATTCTATCGTCACAAGAAATCAAGTGTGTCTCAAGACTGGAGTTTCCAGTTCAGACAAAGAAAACTCACAGAAGAAAATATTTGCAGCAGATATAGGTGATTTATAACCTTAGACAATCTATTTAAATCTGTTCAAAATTCTCCCTTACCCCAAACTGCCCTTTTGAAGAGCTTCGTTTGCTTTTCCCAAGAATTCCCTTCATTAACTATTTAAAATTTTGAGAGGTCATATTCATAATCTCTAGAGATGGCTGTTTGGTTGTGATTTTGTGTGTTTTTGTTTGTTGTTGTGTTTTTTTAACTGAATTTCAGAAGTTGGTGCAAGTGTGTTACAATTAAATATGTCCATCTAATTGTCCAATGCTCCTGGATCAGAGTCACTCCTTCTATCATTCTCAACCAACTCCTTCTCCAAGATTTATTTCAAATTTACTACGTCCTTTATCACATGTGTACATTGATTATTCTAGCTTGACTTGCCTCTTGTTCCATTTTTCTTTTTTTATTGTGAAAATACGGTACAGAAGGGTTACAATTACATGGGCAAGATAGTGAGTACATTTCTTATCAAGCATTGTAGCCTCCTCCTTTGTTTACCCTTCGCATCACTTCCCATCCTCCCTTCCCCCCATCTAGTCCTCCCCCCCAAGTTGTAAAGTTCGTTTTTGACATGACAACTTGTACTTCTCATTGTTGCAATAGGTCCACCTGTATCCTTATTTAAATGACTGGTTTTTTTCCCCTTCCCCTCCACAAATTATACTGACATCAAATACAATGAAAGCAGGGGTTATACTGTGGGGGAGGGACATACAAAGCAACAAAGAAATAATCTTATAATTGCGTTAGAAACAAATGCATGAAAGAAAAAAACACATTTAAAATACATATCTTAGGGTTCATTTTCCTAACATCACCTTATCTGACCTTTTCTGCTTGACTCATACATATACTAGATATTGCAAATAAGGGAATTCATGGGACCTATGTTTCTTTGGGCTTGGCTTACTTCACTTAATATAATTTTTTCCAAGTCTTTCCATTTCCTAACAAATGGAGCAATGTCAATCTTTCTGACGGAGGCTCTTGTTCCATTTTTCATTCATTCTATGTCTTTACAATTATTCCTCTCTGGTTTCAACTTCCTGATAGTCATTCTGTTAAACTGTCTGTTATTACTTTGAAAGGTTTATATACGTTCCATGGAGTTTCAATCTTGCATATACTTGAACTGATGTCAGCTTATATTTCCATATTTCATTCATCTGCAATAACAATTTGCAATACTGGATACATGAAGCACCTAGACATGATTTTATTCTCATCCATTTAGTACATTAATCTTCAGTCAACAAGAAAGTTTAAAAATGGCTTACAATGTCTTTCTAACTACCAGTTTTTATAAATGGCTTTGTACAATGTTTTGCGATTATTTTATTTTACATGGGATACTATTTTCTACTACCTACATGTTTTGCAAAAAGAAGAAAACTACAATTTACCACTATAGAAGAATATGATGGAAATAGAAGACAGATTTTATTTCATCACATCTTTGAAGAGTACCCATATTCAAGACTTAAAATCAAATTTCTTACTATGTTAGACAGATAGGGAAAAACATAAAACAACATATGATAAGGGAACTATTCGTGACTTTGAAATGTACCTTATGTGATTAAATTTATTTTATTAACTAATGTTTGGGTTTGAAATATGTGTGGCTGATCTGTTTAACACATTTCTGGAAGGCACCTACTGGACAAGACAAATGGTGGGGGGGGGGGGTATTATTTCTACACTTTAATGAATGGTTGAACCTGTTTGGCATTAGTGCTAGGTAAACAAATCAACTCTATTGTAATTTGCTCCCTACACATGAAAAACTTGTAATGTCACTAAGTATCATCGACTTGTCAAATGTTATTTTGGTGAATGATTTAAAAAAGTTTGAAAAGTAATATACTTTCAGGAGATTAAATGTAGGTTATCATTGGTTTGAGAATGACAACATTTTTATATTACCGAACCAAGTTTTACTGGAGTACCAATGTTTTGAAGCACTAATGACCTTCTCAATTAATGTTTTACTGAATTATATTTGAATTCTAAGTCGTTTACCTAGCCTGGGTAGACCAATTATGGATCTATCGTTCCAGGAAATATTTTTTGGCCTACTTACTCTGGACTGAAATTTTTCATTAATCATTAGGGAAGGGGTATTAAAAATAATCTTGTGACATTTGTGATCTTGTTCACTCATATGGGCTGGTCATTTGTAAATTGAAAGTTTGAATTATTGTACTTTTTCTCAGATTTTGTGATATCATCTTTCATTTTAAGTTGCCTTGCACTTCACAATTGCTAACTGCTACTTTTTGTGTCTTAAGGAATTGGGGCCCTGAAATATTATAGGAAATGAGAAATTGAGATGGGTTTTCAATTACTTTTTTTTTGGTATGTTGCATGGGCTTAGGTGAGGAGTCTTGCCCTTGTTATCTCATGATGGGGATAACTGGGACATGGGATCCTAGGACCTGTGGGTCCTGCAGAAGAATAATACATCTTAGAAATCATGTCAGAAAAATTTGGGTATAATCAGTAGGAATGCTTCAGAAATATGGAGAAAAACAGTTTGGAACCAGCGAGTTAAAACAATAAAGAGAACAGCAGAGTAAAATCCCTTATAGATTAGAAGAAAACAACAAATTTTTTTACCATGTGAATTCAAAAGACCAAGAACACTTAGAACTTATCACAAGTTTATACCAAAGACATTGCATTGATACTTTTTATACCCTAATATATATTCTAAACCTATTTATTTATATTCCAATCTATTTATTGGCATAAATATCAATTTATTTGTCAAATTATCAATTAATTTTAGTAAGATTTACTGTGTGAAATATAAAATCAGCACATATAATTATAAAATATATAACTATATATAATATAAGGAAATGTTTTGCATTGTTCTGTTATGGTTAGGGTATCAAAAGCAACTCTGTTTTAAAGTATTATTTCATTATCTGTATCTCAGTGTTTGGTAGAGTTAGACCTAATGCTTTATCATTTGTAGATGTACAGCCTAGAGGCAAGAGGAAACACTGTGATTAAATATTATCAATTTAAGGCCTAATATCTAGGAGAAACATATGGACTTCTCCTGGATCTATGGAAATATTTGGTGATAGAAAGTCAGTAGTGTGAGTTCCTGCCTGGTTGGATGGTAGACAGGCCAGGACACTAGGTAATCATGCATATGAACAATTTTTTCATCTTCTTGACTTTAGCTACTTTTGAAATGGTAGGTATAATAAACAATTACATTTTTATAAAATACCTTCTAGTCTGAACAGTTCTGTCTGAACTGTTCATCTCTCTATGATCCCTTGTAACATTTTAGTTTTGTTCCAGTAAGACAATCTATGCTGTCAGGGTAAGATATTCTGGTTGGTCAGTTCCTACATGGAAGAAGGGTAAAGGGTCAGGTAGACATTTGTGCCAGTAAGACCTCATTTGGGAAGTTTTGAGCTGAAGAAATTTAGAAGTAGCTCTTAAGCGAGGCTTATATTAAACCCATTAGCTACACAAAGGTAACTCAGTTGATATATAAGTACTTGAAAAGCCATCACCTTTTTTTTGGGGGGGGGGTCTGGTCATGGGGCTTGAATTATGGGCCTGGGCGCTGTCCCTCAGCTGTTCAGCTCAAGGCTAGCCCTCTACCACTTGAGCCACAGTGCCACAGGCTCCCAGCCCTAAATTATCCTTATTAATTTTCAGATAGAATCTGGATTCCTACTGTGTATGATCATGGGCACAGTCCATTTGATGTTATTCTTCCTGGAAATTAGAATAACAGGTGCCTGGCATAGTGTATAGATCTTTCTGTGCAGTCTGGGCTTTATCCACTAGCCTCACAACAGTAGACTCCCATATAGTCAGGATTTTCATAAGCTTATCATAACTGGCTTTTAAAAAATCTTTTCATTTCCTGCACGTTCTTGAATACTGAATTAATTTGTGTTTTCTTGTGTTGTTTTGTTTCATTTGAATGTATGTGTTGACTTATTCCTCACTTTTCCTTTTCTTTCACTCACATTCTTACCTAAAATGCTGAGAAACGAATTCTTCTTTCTCAAGATAGTCAAGGTGAACATTATTTGGTCCAAAAGAATTTAAGTAATATTTAAACACCTTCATATCTATGACTGGTATACGAATGCTAAGCGCTGAGAAGGGTCTTCTTATTTTCACAGGCGTCTTTGGCATAAACAGACAGATCATGAATTATATGAAAATAATAAAACTACAGATGCCTGCCAGGAGGAGAAAAATCTATTACTAATTGTTTGATAGAGGCTTCCCTTCTCGTGAAAGAAATATGCTGCTGGATGCAGGAATTCACAAAATCATATTGCTAGGAAGAACCTAAACAATCTCCTAACACTACAGAGTTGAGGGAAATGAACTGACCTCCTGCATAATTTACTTTTAGGTCAAATAAATTCAGGCTTCCAAGAGAGTAGACTTTAGAGAAACATGATGAGTTGTATGTAAATAGGTGCTTAGCTGATTTTGTCAATTGGTGAACTAATACAGGGAAAGTACAGCAAGGTAATAATATAAAGAACTCTACATTGAAATACTCATTTGTATGTGTGTGTGTGTGTGTCTGTGTGTGTGTGTGTGTGTGTGTGTGTGTGTGTGTGTGTGCACGTGCCTGTCACACACGTGCATGTGCATGTGCTCATGCATGCATTCATCATTCCTGAGGCTTGATAGTGCCTGGGCACTATCCTTAAGCTTCTGTGCCCAAGGATAGTGGTCTACCACTTTGAACAGTGGTCTTCAGATCTCAGCCTCCTGAGTAGCTAGCTAAGCTGATTCAGCCTCTGAGTAGCTAGCTAAATTCTTCTTGTACTCTATGGTTCATTGCTCTTTTATTCTTTCCTGAGGTAATCACAAGCCTAAGTCATAATATGTCTAATTGCTTTAAAAATACTATTACTGCTTGGCAGCAGGGGCTCCAATCTGTACTCTGAACTACTTAGGAGGCTTGAGAACAGAAACCTGGCCAAATTTTAGTGGACTTTCTTCTCAATCTATAGCTGGGTGCATTGGATCATTTCCACCATCCTGCAGTATCTAGAGACTAACATTGGAAGGACTGCAGGATTAAGGCCAGCTAAGGTAGGAAGCTAGAAAGTTGGTGTGCAACTCTGATGCCATTGATGATGGGAAGGCTAAAAGGACAGATCAGATGCATGTTCTTGTGGAAAGGGGAACCCTTATCCTAAAATTTACCACTGATATGACCCCAGCCTAGCAAGAACTATACCCCAAATTGAAATCCCCATAATTGCCCACAACCAAAATAGGTATATACATTAACATCCAAAAACGTATTACAATCTGTTCTTTGCTCAAATGTAATCTTTATCTGATTATCATATGATGTGAAAGAATAGTTTCTTTATTAACTTATGATATATTTTAAAAGACCTAGCAAATACTGTCTCACGGATTAAGTGAAAAGAAATGGCAAATTGCCTCATTCCTTAAATATTTCACTACCACTAAAAATTCATCTAATGATTATTATAGTAATATATTCTGATTTGTTACTTTATTTTGTAACAGTTTTTAAACTTTTGGCTTCTCTGCTGAAGTTTAAGTATTCAAATAGTATCATCAAAGTATATTCCTCGGGTACTTGGGGAAGTTTTTTACAAGGTTTTTAACCGATGGCTTCTACAAATTCTTAATTGGTATGTTATTTGGTTTATTTTTAATTTCAATTTAATTTCATTGCAAAGGTAATGTACAGAGGGGTTACAGTTACATAAGTAAGGTAATGAGTACATTTTTTATGGAAAAAACATTGTTATCCACTCCATCGATTTTTTTTTGTACACTCAAACAACTACTGATGCTTTTGCTGTTGCTATTGATCAATGGATACTTTTGCTTTCTTTGTTCATGCATTTTTTTTATTATAAAATTGATATACGGTGGGTTTACAGTTACTTAAATCAACTAAAGAGTACACTTCATTTTATTTTCTATATTTCAAATTTTGAACTTAATTATTTTCTTTTTTTTGGGTAATTCTTTTTTCAGAGTTGTAGGATTAGTTAATTTAATTTTGCATGATTTTTACACATGTAAATTATTCAGACACATATATGTTGCTTTAATAATATTTAACATGTGAATTTCTAAGATTATTTTCTTAATTTTATATGATTGGTGAATTTAAATAAATTTATTTTCTTAAAGTTCTAAACATTTTCCAGTTATATTTTTCAAGAAGCACAATCTTTATTAAGAAAGGCTTCATTTACCTGGTGACTTTTTTGTAAATATTTGTACTTGAATTAAAAAAAAAAGTTTAACCTGGGCATGGTTATTTGAGGCTTCCATTTTCTAGCTATAGTAGGAAATGCAAGTAACGTTTGTAAATAGGGAGAGCCTGAGAAACTATGAGACCTTAGTACAAAAATATCCAGAGTGGGGCTGGGAGGGTGGCTCAGTGGTAGAGTGCTTTCCTTGCATGCATGAAGCCCTGGGATCGATTCCTCAGCACCACATAAGCAAAAAGAAGGAAGCTGGAAATGGTGCTGTGGCTGAATTGCTGAGGGACAGAACAAAGGCCCTGAGTTCAGGCCCCATGACAGGACCCCCAAAAAATATCCAGAGTGAAATGAATAGAGATGTAGCCATCCCTAGCTCGATATAGAGCACCTGGTTATCATATTCTAAATCTTGAGTTAAAACTCCAATAACATCAATCTTTTGTAAAAAATAAAAGGATACATGTTTCAAAATGTTTATTGTTTAAAACTATTTGCAAAGGTTGTCATGTCTTCTATTTCTTAATTTTCAATTTACTTAATCTATAAGAATCCAGTTTATCATGACTATTTTATTCTACTAAATTTTAAATAGTGCTAGCAATATTATGATTCAATATATTAACCAACATTTACTATTTGTGATAATTTACTCTGTTAATATGATAATATCAATATTCCAAATGTGTGCATGTGTTGTGTGTGTATGTGTGTTTATGTGGTTTGTGTGTGTGTGTGTGTGCTTTTTGTGTACTTTGTAATTCTTAGGTGATCATTCTACTGTTTCACATATGCTGGGCCAAGTTTTTACCACTGAACTGAACTGTCTAGTTAAAATGTAAATATTGTTTTAAATTATGACTTTTAAATTTTCATGCCTAGTATGTTTTTTTTCAAAATTATATATGATAAAATGTGATCCATATTCTATCCATGATAGCAATTTTTATTGTTTTTTATTGTTTTTTAGAATATTTCCACTGCTTTTCTACTTCCAAACTCTTGTGTTTGTTATTGATAAAGGTTTTAATTTGCTTCTTTTCTCTCTTCATTCTTTTTTGCCTTTAGAGTTTATCTAGTCTTTCTTTTATTTTTTGGAAATTAGTGATCATATTCCTATTACAATTTCTTTATATTGTAACAGGTCTATACAATGCTTTATTTTCTATTTTATTTTTTCCCATCTTCTCTTACTCTTAGTCCACATTATTAGGTGGAATAAAAAGAAACTTGATTCAGAATATTTTGATTATTTTCCTCCTTCTCTTCTCTGAAGTCTTTCTGTTCTTTGAAACACAATAGCAATTACATATATCTCCTATGTTGTCCATCATTCTATTCTATCCCCTCTCACTCTCCTCTGTAGTACAGCTCAAGTCGTTATCATTCAACTTTATTATGCTATAGTGTTAACTAAATCTTAACTCATTCCTAAATTAATTTTAGATGCTTCAAGTATTCTCTAAAGACAATTTTCTATATATAATATCTGGCGTCTTGTGTTTTCACAAGGTGCAAAATATGAGTGACTATCGAACATCTAGATATCTCTGTAGAATGTTGGTCCACCTGTTCAATAAACTCGTATGTAAATTCAAGGAATACAGGTCAGTCAAAACGATTTTGTAAAATAGTGTAGCTTGAGCCCTCATACTAGATTAGAACCTTATTACCAGGTTTAATAGTGAAAGAACAGACACATAGAAGAACATAACAGATTTATCAAAAATAAATTCTTAGTTTTATGGTCAATAGATTTTGAAGAGGATGCCACATCTTTATGAAATAAAAATAGAATCTTAAATGGGTGTATTGGCACTAAGCCTCTCTAGATTTAAAATGATCTTTGACTACTACCTCAAACCTTATACAAAAATTTAAAATAAAAAATGATTATCAACTAAATGTGAGATGTAAAAACGTGTAAAACATAAATGTACAAATTCATGACATTGGATCAGTAAAGGTTTCTAAAAATTTGACATGTAAAGCATTAGAGGCTAATGATAATCAAGAATTAACTGGTTAATATCAACTGATAACCTTTCATAATTCTATGAAAGTAATGAAAACATATCCAACAGATAGAGGACACATATTTGTTAATGCTGCAATGTTAATGCTACAACAATCCTGAGTCTAAAGTAATTCATATCTTCTAATTCTATATAAATTTTTTCCCGAAAAATAAATTTCTTAAAGAACATATGTAAATTAGTAGTTAATAAGAGGAACATATGAAATAAGCTCCTCTTTAGTATCTAATAAAAAAGAAAACGAAAACTCACTAGTATGACCATAATATAAAAAGATGACACAAAATATAGTAATGCATTTGTGGAGAAATTGATATACTCCACATAGCACAATGATTTGTATAATACTGCAATCATTTTAGCAAGCAAGTTTTCAAGTCTTCATAAGATTAAAGAGAATTGTATATTATTCAGCCATTACACTTCTATGTATGTATTAAAGAGAAGTAAAAAAAAAATGTTTGGACAGGGAATATAGTTCATTGACAGTGCACTTGAATAGTATGTGTGAGACCCTGGAAATAATCCTCCAAAACAAATTTGAAAAGACACACTATAGAGGATATATGCTGGACAAATTCCTGTAACTGAATTTTATATCTATTTTAATATCTGTTCTAAAATTTACAGCACTTCTAGTTGAAGAAATGTAAGTTTGTGAAACTTAGGCTTGGAAAACCTATGATTGTACAATTCACTTCCAAAGCACTAAAATGTATACAATAAAAGGAGATAATTTATTGCATGTGAATTTCATGTCAGCAAAAAAAAAAAAATAAAATGGTTAAAAACACTTCACACAAATTGCAGAATACCTGAAAAGATTCTTTTGGTGTTGTGATTTCTGTTTATTTTGAGGGTAGTTTTTGGTCCTTTTTTTGAGTTTATGCAGAGATAACTCAATCAAAAAGTGTATGTGATAACTGGACTATCTAGGGATTATGCATCACTTAGAAGTAATTGATAACCTTTTCTGGAAGAAACTTTTAGCAAATGACAAAAGACCCAAATCTATGCATCTGCATTTTATGAAACCTATATGCTACTTGCTCAATCCAAATGCTTTTCTCTACTTTGCTAGGAAAAAAGTATTCTCAAGATAAGAGCCAACAGCAGTGAAAAGAAACAAAATACACAATCATGTTGAGTTATTTGTGAAAATAACAAATGAAATAAAACAATTCCACTTAAGCAACTCCAATGTTAGTATCTCTGAAGATGTTCCTGATTGCTAGCATCCATTGATTTTTTTTGGAGTTTTAATTTCTACGAACATATGAAAACTAGAACACGAAAACAAATATAGTCTTAGAGCAAACCAGCCTTGGAATAATTTTCTTAATTGCTTTGAAATTACAAAAGAATTGATACCATTGAGGAAATGATCCTTTCCTATAGAAATCATTGATAAATGTTTATCACTTATTATAACTGAAATACAAAACAAGAGTAATTTTATATAATCATTACAAATATCATTTTATTACTATCATAAAGTAGAATAAAAGACCAGTCCAAATATATTATCATTATTCTTAATTTCTAATCATTACCTAGATATCTCAATCTAAATAGTCATGTCTTTAACATAGATGTATCCTTACCAGAACTCTGTGCTGTTCTCACTCAGCTAGCTGAATTCAGAGTCTGCTGAGTGAGCCTACCACTCTCAACCAGAACTTCCCTATCTCCAGAAACATACAACAGAGAACAATCAGATCTCAGTGAATGGGGTGACATCTCCTCAACATTTGTTGACCCAGGGATCTTCCAAGGAGGAAGAGAAGTCCAAGTAATTTTGGGGCAAGGGAAATCAGTCCCTAGAGGCCATCCCCTCAGATTGGTAGATTCTACCCCATACTTCCACCCCCCTGGGCCAAGACCTAAGGCTTGGATAAACCCCAAATGACAAACAGAACCCTCAACACAAAGACACAACTTACAAAGGCACATTGCAGCTTTGTAAATTGCCAACCAAAAAGTGCCAGTCTACAGACTTAGAGTTTCCCAAAAAAATGTCCATCCTAAACAGCAATCTACCCAGAGAGGCCTGGGGACGTCTACTCACAGACCCCATTGGCAATCTTATAGCATGTTTACCAAGACACCTTGCCAACCAGAGTATAAACCCCTCAGGAAATCAGAATTACAGATAGAGAACTTGCTGGCAACCAAATAGATACAACAGCAATGCCTTGACTTAAGAGCTGGGTTTTTTTAGATTCTGTGGTGGGGCGTCTAGAGGGTCCTATGAGGCAGGTTCCAGATGAGCCCCCAGAAATATTGTATGGACTTGGGACCCCCAAAGACCACCGGAGACACTGACCAATGTGAACAGCAAAAGAGTCGTTTATTTGCAAGCTTAAGCTTGGTCCCCCACACACCAGGTAACCGGTGATTCTAAGAGTCCCCGAGCACAAAATCAGCACAGCTTTTATAGTATTAAACAAACAAGTTTAAGGAATTTCCACACAAATAGTTACATGATTATTTTGAGTCCACAATAACCGCTCTGCCCTTTTTCTGGACTATTAGTATGTTCTGTTCCTGGAATACTTGGGCAACTGCTCTGCTTTCTTAATGGTGGGCAGGGCTGGTGGCAGCCTGTGTTTTTTTATTCTTTCTCTTGAGGTTACTCTGAGGGCAGCCTAGCAAAAGATAGTGGGGTTAATCTCAAATTGGAGTTAGTTTAGCTCTTCAGCCTGAATAAACCATACCATACCACATACAAAGCTCGGTAAAACACAGGTCTGGTTTACACTGTTGGACAAATAGGAGGGTATGTCTAATGCTATTGCAGGTGTGTCTTAAGGTATGTGGAGTTTTTCATCCTGATGATCTTGAAATGATGATATAGACTAAGAACTGAATTACCTGGGCAGATACGTGCTGATACCTATATTAAGTCACAGCTTAACAAAGAACAATATTTACAATGAAATATATTGAAAAACAAGACACCGCAACCAAAATTATTTTTTTCCTGAATCAGTGTATTTTTTACACTATATATCACATGTACAAATTCCTCATTCCCTTCTGTCTCATTATGTTATCTTTCTTTCTTTTGTTTTTGTTTTCAGAACCATGGTATAACAGGCCATTTCTTATATTTTTGTCTTCTAGTCTTCAGAAAGTCTGCAGTTAAATAGTTAAATCGGCTTACGTTCCTTTTGTTCGAAAATAAAAAGCATATTGGTTGGGGTCTTCATCATAATTTTGTTATGATCTCAAATACATTTTATTTCTGGCATTTCACCTGTATAATCTCATTTCAAACATTTCCAAAGGGCACTTTAGTGGAAGGAGGAAATTCAAAGTGGATTCTGGTAGAGAATTTCTGTTACTAAAATCTCTGGTACATATTAAGGTTAGCAAATCCAAAATTATTCATTAGAGAGATGAGTTGATACTCATCTTTTAACACACTAACACTCTTTTCTCAACGAAACCAGAGGATTTAAAATAACTAATATTTTTTTGAAGTTAATGGGCACAAATGTGCACGAATTTTCTAGAAATAAAATGATCACTCATGAAACCTTACTGATATTTCAAAGAATGCTTTCCAATAAGAGGATTCACCTTCACACATTTTCACACAATATGTATCTACCGGGTAACAGAACCCCAAACTAGACTAAGGCATCTAAGAGCTATCTAATTGTTGTTGCCTTTTTGCAATACTGCTTTCCTATCATATTGATTAGTATGAATTCTATGGACAGTATAAAATCACATTTGTAATAAAAGTTACTAGATGGGACCTTCATGGATGAAGGTAGTGTGGGATTTCTGGTGGAGCCCTGGCAGGTGGATTGGTTTTCATTGGAGCAAGGACTAGTCACTGAGGAGGAGGCTGTTTGGGGCAGAGCTTTGAGAAGAAAGAACAAGGCTACAAAGGAGGAGGTTATTTAGAGGAGGGGTGCAGTTAGAGCACTGTGAGCCCTTGTGGGATATGTAGGGTGAGGTTTCCCATAAGGCAGGGCAGGAAATGGAGGCAAGAGGCTGACAGAAGGTGGGGATTCTGGTTCAGGAATGTGGAGATATGAGGGTGAGGCTTTTCAGGGTCTGGCTTTGAGAGGGCAGGGTAACACTAGGAAGACGTGGGCTAGTAAGGGGTGGGGTTTCTGGTGGAGAATGGCAGGTTTTTGGGACATGTATTAGGGTAGAGGTGGGGTTTCTGGTAGAGCAGAATGTAATCACAATGTATGGAGGTGTTTTTCAGTACCAGGGCTTTGTGAGAGCAGTGATAGGATCCAGTGCATTAGACTAGTTAGGATGCGGTTCCTGGTGCAGCCAGTCACCACTACGAAAAGAGGAGTAAGTTTGGGTGGGGATTTTAGTCTTGGAAGGCAGGACATGGACTTTGGACAGGGTTTCAGGTACGGCAAAGTAATCTTCCAAAAGGGACTATGGAGGGACAAGGATTTACAGTTGAGCCTGGTTTGGCTTCCAGAAGGAGGCCAACTGGTGCAGTGGTTTCCAGTGGAACAATGTGGGTGTCGAGAGATGGGACAATGTGGTGGGGATTTTCTAGGCTTCCAGAAGGAGGCCAAATGGAGCAGTGGTTTCCAGTTGAACAATGTGGGTGTCCAGAAATGGCATAGTGTGCTGGGGGTTTCCTAGTGGGGTTTTTCAGGAGCAGGGCACGGTTTGGAGCCATGGGGCTAGTTGGAGGAGGGGCTTTGAGAAGGAGTGGAAGGGCTGCAATGGTGTAGGATAATTATGGGAAGGGTATCTGGTGTAGTAGTGTGTGGATCTGAGGGAGGAGCCAATAGGGGGTGGGTTTATCTGTGGAGCAAGGCAGGGCATTGAGAGAATAGATGTGGGAGGTGGAGAGGCTTGTGTTGGAGCAGGGCTGGCTTTCCAGGCAGGAGGTGGGCTGTGCAAGAAGCGTCTGGCCAAGTAAGGCGGGGCTTCAAGGGCAGTTATAGGGAGGTGAAGGGTTTTTGGTATAGCAGGATAGGCTTTGTGGGAAGAGGTAGGCTCAGGGCTGTGTTTGAGAGGTTAGGCCACTTAGAAGTAGGCTAGTTATGGGCTGAATTACTGATGAAACCATGAGGAGCTTGAGGGAGAAGGCTGGTTGTAGTTGGGGTATAAAAGGGATGGGAGGAGCTTGGAGGTACTAGAATATGGGAGCAATGGAACTATGAGGGACTAGAGTAGTTAGGGGCGGGGTATCTGGTGGATGACGTGGGCATTGGAGGGACCACCCTGATGTAGGCTGGGTTCTTGGTGCAGTAAAGCAGGACATGGAAGGAGATATGGATGTGGCCTTGTTTCTGGTGTTGCAGAACAGGGATTCCAGGAAAGGGTGAAGTGGAAGAGGGATTTCCCTATTGTAGAGGAGGGCTTTCAGGAAGGAGTCTGGTTGCAGTCAGGCCTTTGAAAGTTTATAGCAGGTCTACCAGGGGGTACGTTAGTTAAGGTTAGGCTTTTTAAAGAGGAAGCTTCCTGGAAGTGGGTTTCCAGTGGATCCAGTCAAGTTTTATGGGAAGGGGGAATAGGAAAGGAGCAATACTTAGTGAAATGTGTGTCTACAAAAAATAAACAGTTACCACTAATAAATACCACATAAGAACATCATTTTCTGTCAGTGTAGACTTATATAACTTTTATGTATGCGAGAGTTACTGGAGAAAGTAACCAAGTAATAATTCCTTCCTAGTGAAATTTTTCCTTATTCAAGTCGAGTGAAAATAAAACCACAGGTCAAATCAGGCTCAGAGGCACACAGTAGACTAAGACAAATGAAGGACTAGAATTGATTCCCAAGCACCAACATTAAGTACCTCAAATAAAAGTTTAAAATGTCTCACTTGGTCATAATTGACAATATTGTCTTAAAATTGTGAATGAATAGAACTTTTACTTTGACCACTTTGGAAATCCTAAAACTAAGTAAATGGTAATGTTTTAACTTTATACAATATTGGAAAGTATACAAAAATAATTAGGAAAATATAAAATTGTACACAGAATGTTCGTTCTCCAGTATCAATTCTAATCTAAAAGAATCTAAAACCAGAAAATTGTCATATAGTGAGTTTGCAACATGGTTTCTTTTCAGTCATCAAAATGGTGACTTAAGCAATGTGACTTTATCACTGGATGCATCGATGTTAAAACATATCTAAGAATGTGAAACATTATTTTACAGACCCTGAAAAACTCAGAAGGATCTATGAAATGATGTTGGAATAAAGTTAATGACTAATTACAGTAGTAATTGCTCTTCATTAGGTAGGCCTATAAATACTTTCCAGAAGAAAAGGCTACATTGAAAAATAAAGAGTGAAAAGGAAGCAGGCAGGCAGACCATGAAGTAAATATTATCCAATGAACAACATCTATTGAATCTTGATTGCAATCTTCTTTTACTTAAGTTAGTTACTGACCTATGTTCTTCTCTAATGCCAAATAACATAGTCATGAAAATGCAGTAATCATTTCCAAGACATTAGACTTTACAGAAAGAATTCAATGAATGTATTGCTAGAAAGTAAATATAGATGTCTGAGCAAAAGAGTGAAAAAAATATCCCCAATCTCTGGCCCTCCGCTGTGAGAAGGGTACAAGATGAAGCACAAGGAGAATGGACAGAAGTACAGTAGTGCATAGCAGTAGTTCCCAAGATGTAAAGATGAATGTAACAGAGAGAAAATCAACAAGATCATCACAGGACTTAGCATGGGAGAGAGAGACAAGAACAGTGAAAATGCAAGGAGAATTACAAAGGATGCCCTTGCATATGTGGCAGAAGAGTGCATGGCATTGAGTTCTAAACTATGTGAAGGTATTATAGGAAACTACCTGTACTCATATGGTGCCACAGAAGTGAAGAACTTACAATTCACAAGACATTGAATAATCATAAAGGTCTTGCTTCAGTAGTGCAGTTAAAACTTGATAAATTCTGTTTTGAAACACCTTACAAACAATAAAACCAAGACAAGAAGATTCAAATTGTATATAAGTGACTTGACTATTTGCAACAATAGAGTACAAAAAATCAAATCACATAATGTGGATGCTAAAGCATAACATTATTAAGATAATCTTTTTTTGGGGGGGACTCCGGTCGTGGAGACTGAACTCTGGGCCTGGGCGCTGTCCCTCAGCTCTTCAGCTCAAGGCTAGTGCTCTACCACTTGAGTCACAGTGCCACATCTGGCTTTTTTCTTTTTGCCTATGTGGTGCTGAGGAATCGAACCCAGAGCCTTAGGCATGCAAGGCAAGTGCTCTACCACTGAGCCACCTTCCCAGCCCCTATTAAGATAATCTTTAAACAACACATTTTTTATGGGAATAGTCCTGATTATAAATGATTTGTTTTCCTTACAGGTTTAGGATGTACAAAATCAACAAAAAAACAAAAACAAAACAAAGCAAAAAAACAATACAAGATACCAGTGACTCATCCCTATTCCTAGATAGTCATGAGCCTGAGATTGGAAGATCATGGTTCACAGATGGCTGGATTAGCAATCCATGAGACATTTATGTTCAATTATTCAAACAAAGCAAAGTGAAACCTTGGTTCAAATAGTACAGACTCAGTCAATTATGAGTGAAAAAACCAAGCAAGATTTTGAGGCTCTGAGTCAAGTTTAATTACTGTGTGTGCGTGCATGCACGCTCACACATGCACACACACACACACACACACACACACACACACACACACACACACACACACACAATGGAATGAGAGAGGAAGAGGGAGAGAGAAAAAAAGGAACATTAAGAGTTTAAGGATTATCCTAAGCATATATTAATTAATAAAATGAGGGAAATCATGGAACCTATGTTTCTTGGAGTCTGGCTTCCTTCACATAATATGATTGTTTTCCAAATCTTTCCATTTTTTATGAAAGGGGCTTTGTCATTCTTTCTGATATAAGCAAAAAATTCTTTGTGTATGTATACCACATTTACTTGATCTATTCGTCTATGGAGGAGCATTTTGATTGGTTCTAAAAATGCTGCCAGAAACGTAGTTGTAGATTTAGTGTATTTTAGCTTGAGATCATTTCGACAAATGCCCAGGAGTGGGATTGCTGGTTCCAGAGCTATGTACATTTGACCTTACAAAATAATGCTAATTGAAATGAACTCCGACATGGAAAAAAGTCTTTTTTTTTCAGATGTCAACCTTCATGTCGGTAAAGTAGAACATCTATATCTTATGTTATTTCATTTGTCTTCTTTGTCTTTTGCCATTTGTTTATCCCTGGCAATCTCTGTCTTGATTCTGGTACCTTCAACTTTGTATATACGTTTATCTGATTTGGAGAAGGAAAGGGAAAAATTATAGCGTTAAAAGAAGTCCAAAGATTTCAACAATGATATTCAAAAGACACTATATCAGAAGTGAACTTTACAACTTTGGGGTGGGGGGGAGGTGTGGGGGATGGGAAAGGATAGGAGAAGAACAATGGAGTGGGTAACAATATTCAATAAGGAATGTACCTTACTAATGTAACTGTAACCACTCTGTACAGTATTTTTGAAATAAAATAAAATTTAAAAATTGAACCTATCCTTGAGAAAACATAGTTTTCAAACTAACACATCTGTCACAGTACTTGTGAGGGATTCTGAAGTCAAGCTGTTAGACTTGGAAAAGGATAGATTGGGAAGCCATCACAAATAACAATCAAAAGGCTGAGAGCTATGCTCTGGAAAGGTCAAAGAGTCAAGAGAAGACAAGGGTATGAGTTATTATCTCAAGACTATTTAAGTTCCAGCTGTTGGACACTAAAAGATTAAGATTTGGAGACAAGATGGATGTCTGTGTTATGGTTCTAAAGACTATTGCTCCCTTCTGCTCCCTAATAATAAGATTCAATTATCACTATGTATACAAACAATACCTCATCTTAATAGTTGAAACCACAAGCTAGATTGATGCCTTAGTTTGTGGATGTACCTATAGGCACTGACAAGTCCCTGCCTTTTTTCTTGAAATTCTTCAGCCACTGGTTGTCTCATTTCTCATTGCCTATTTGGGTGGGATTTGAGACTCCTTCTCCTCACCCAGCCACGAGGTCCCTGGGGCCAAACTCCACACCTCACAGACACTCCTCAGAACCCAGCTGCCTTTGGGGCTGCTGCTTCCTGAGCCATTGGCCTACTGCCTCCTTCCTCCCTTCACCAGCCTCTGCCAGGGCCTCCCATACTCTCCCTACTACCCCCATCCACAACCCCCAACGGCCTTCCCTCCTCTCCACACAGCTCCCAGTGCCAACCCCAGCAGGTCCACTGCTCTGGGGAAGACAATTGTGGGCCTGGCCCAGCAGAATCAAAGGTTCCACAATGTGCAGCCGGCTTAGAAATGGAGACAGCATAGGTCTCTGATCAGTGTCTTTCACTTCACTTACACAAGTATTAGTTGTATTAATTTGATATTTAATTTTCGATTTTGTAACATCTTACTAAGCCTTTGAAGAATAGCTGGTAGAAATATAGTCCCAAAATTCTAATTGTCTCTTGTTCAATTCAAGATTCAGAGATGTTTAAGTAGTTATAACCATCATGAACTCTCATTTCCATGGCAGAGTCTATTCAGAAAATAATTGCTTACGCATCTGTAATCAATTATTTACAAAACTTGAAAGTTTTAAAGTTTCAAATACTACAGGAAGATCTTTGATTCATGGTGAATGGATGTGAGTAGGTTGAGGTGTTGCATACATTCTTGTGTGTTTGTGTGTGTGGGCCTGTGTGTGTGTGTGTGTGTGTGTGTAGAGGCGAGTATGTGTATGTGTATGTATATCATTGAAATCAAGGATAAGGATGTTGAGCCTTGGTCTGAGCTTGTCTCCTTTTTCTGAGATATAATTATGGTGTTTTTTGGTTGGTTGTATGATCTGATTGCTTGCCTTTGCCTGATGTGCACATTCCAGCTCAATTTTTCAATTAAAACTTTTTATTATTGAGCATATAAGGATCTGATATTGCTTTGTCTTTAGTCTGTCATCGAGGATCGTTTTTTCTTCTTCAAAAATTATCATTCAATATAAATTTTAACTCCTGACTGATTTTCCCTTTAATTTGCAATTGGAAATAAGCATTATAAGAACTTTGATATCTGTATTCATGAAGAAAAATCATTTTGAATTCTCTGTTTAATGTAATAACACCTGGACAGATTTATTTGCACCAATATCTTAAAATTTATTTTGTAGTTTTAGTTTAAAATACCTCCTCCATGTTTATAGAGTGGGGAGACAAACAATTCCTAGTAACAATGATAACTGTTTTATTTGTTAAAATATTTGATAATTCATAATTTTGAATATGTCTAGTTTCAAATGAATGCATTTGTTCAATAGGTTTGCTTGATAGACCCACGCACAAAAATACCAGTACTAGGGGCTGAGGAGGTGGATCAGTGGTAGACAGCTTATCTTGAATGCACAAGACCCTAGGATTGATTCCACAGCACCACTAAGCAGAAAAAGCTAGATGTGGTACTGTGGCTCAAGTGGTAGAGCACTAGTCTTGAGCTGAAATGCTGAAGGACAGTGACCAGGCCCAGAGTTCACCAACACAATAAATTAAATAAATAAATGAAACTCATACTCAAGTACATTAATTTCAAAGGTTGATTACCATTTTGGGTAGTGGCAGGGTGCCAAGATACAGCACCTGACAAATACTAAATACAGAAAGTAAAACATTAGCTCTGCCAACAAAATGTAGAATTGCCACTCAAAGAGAAACCAGTACTAAAAATGAAATACTTTTTATAACATTTCTTAAGAGATTATGTGTTTATGTTAATTATCAAATAAATTGACCTTCAAAAACTCCATTGGTGGGCTGGAGTCTTAAGGAAACCTACAAAAACTGGAGGAGAAAATCATCAATCTGTATTTTTTAAATTGTTATTGTTAAGGGAGTGTACATACAGATAAACATATTGTAAGTCAGGTAATGAGTTCATTTCTTGTTTGACAATCCCATTCCTCCTGTCCCTATCCACAGTGGTATAGCTCATTGTGAATACAGTATCACAGAGTAAAAATGCTGCTTTTGTTTCCCTGTTCTTCTTGACTATCTCTGACTCCCTCAATGCCCATAAATGGATAATAAAGAACAGAAAAATCGCTCTTGTTTCCAACTCGTGGAATACATTTCAATATAAACATCAGTAGTTTTATGAGAGTGTCAGGCTCTGTACACACATCCGAAACACATATACTTCCTGCACCCAGTCATAAATCCCACCGACTGTTTTTTTTTTTAATTTAATTTTATTTTATTTGTGAACATACTGTACAGAGGGGTTACAATTACATGGGCAGGATAATGCGTACATTTCTTACCAAGCATTGCAGCCTCCTCCTTGGTTTACCCTTCTCATCCCTTCCCAGCCGCCCCCCTCCCCCCCCAATCCCAATCGTTGTCCTCCCCCCACCACACCCACCCGCACTGACGTTGTAATGTTCGTTTTGGACATGACAACTTGTACTTCTCATTGTTGCAAGAGGTCCACATGTATCCTTAAACGACTTGTTTTTCCCATCTCCTCCACAAGTTATACTGACATCAAATATAGTGAAAGCAGGGGTTATACTGTGGGGGAGGGACATACAAAGCAACAAAGAAATAATCTTATAAATGCGTTAGAAACAAAAGCATGAAAGAAAAAAAAAACATTAAAATACATATCTAAGGGTTCATTTTCCTACCATCACTTTATCTGACCTTTTCCGCTTGACTCATACATATACTAGATATTGCAAATAAGAGAAACCATGGGACCTATTTTCCTTTGGGCCTGGCTTTCTGCACTTAATATAATTTTTTCCAAGCCTTTCCATTTCCTAACAAATGGGGCAATGCCATTCTTTCTGATGGAGGCACAAAATCCCATTGTGTATATATACCACATTTTCTTGATCCATTCATATACTGAGGGGCATCTGGGTTGGGTCCATATCTTAGCTATGGTAAATAATGCTGCAATAAACATAGTTGTGCTGGTAGATTTAGTGTGGTCTCGTTTGTAAACATTTGAGTAAATGCACAAAAGTGGGACTGCTGGGTCATAGGGGAGCTCTATGTGAAGTCTTTTGAGGAACCTCCTTATTGCTTTCCAAAATGATTGAAAAAGTTTACATTCCCACCAACAATGCAGTAAGGTTCCCTTCTATCCACATCCCCTCCAGCATTTGTTGTTGTTAGAGTTCTTGATTTTTGCCATTCTAACTGGAGTGAGATGGTGTCTCAATGTTGTTTTGATTTGCATTTCCTTTATGTCTAGGGATGTTGAGCATTTCTTCATTTGTCTATTGGAGATCCTTCTTTCTTCTTCAGAGAAGTTTATCTTTAAATCTTTATCCCACTTATTTATTGTGCAGTTGTTTCTTTGAGGATTTGTTGTTGGTGGATTTAATTTTTTTTTTAATTTAATTTAATTTTATTTGTGAACATACTGTACAGAGGAGTTACAGTTACATGGGCAGGATAATGCGTACATTTCTTACCAAGCATTGCAGCCTCCTCCTTTGTTTACCCTTCACATCCCTTCCCAGCCTCCCCCCTACCCCCCTAATCCCAATCCTTCTCCTTCCCCCCCTTCCCCTCCCTTCCCCCCCCCCCCCCCCCCCCCCCCCGCGCACTAACGTTGTAAAGCTCGTTTTGGACATGACATCTTGTACTTCTCATTGTTGCAACAGGTCCACCTGTATCCTTAAACAACTGGTTTTTAATTTTTTATGTTCCAAGTATAGTTTAGATATGAGACCCTAGTCTGTTGTATGGCTAGTGAAGATCTTCTCCCAATCCGTGGGCTTTCTATTGATCTTGCTAGCTATGTCCTTTGCCATGCAGAAGCTCTGCAACTGCATGCAATCCCATTTGTCCAACCTTTCTTTGATTTGTTGTGTTTCTAGGTCTCTATTCAGAAAATTTCGGCCTGAGCCAAGGAGACCTAGGGTTTCTGATATTCCATCCTGTAATGTTTTCAGAGTGTCTGCTTTGAGTTCAAGGTCTTTGATCCATTTCCAGTTGATTCTGGTGCAGGGTGATATATAAGGATCTAGCTTTAGTTTTCTAGAAGTAGTTAGCCAATTTTGGCAGCACCATTTACTGAAGAGGCTGTCTTTCTTCCATTCTATTGTTTTAGCTCCCTTATCGAAGATTAGATGGCTGTAGGTCTGTAGGTTCATTTCTGGGTTTTCAATTCTATTCCATTGGTCCTGAGGTCTGTTCTTATGCCAAAAACAATCTGTTTTGATTACTATGGCTTTATAGTAGAGTTTGAAATTTAGTATTGATATTCCTCCAGCAGTGTTCTTTCCATTGAGGAGCGTTTCTGCTATTCGGGGTCTTGTATTGTTCCATATGAATTTTTGGATTGTGTCTTCTATTTCCTTGAAGAACCAGGTTGGAATTTCGATAGGTATCGCATTGAATTTGTAGATAGCCTTGGGAAGTATTGCCATTTTCACGATGTTAATATTTCCATTCCAGGAGCATGGGAGGTTTTGCCATTTTCTAAGTTCTGTTTTGATTTGCTTTTTCAAGATTTTAAAGTTTTCATCACAGAGGTCCTTCACTTCTTTGGTTACGTTAATTCCTAGGAATCTTATTGTTTGTGGGGCTATTACAAATGGAGCTGCTTTCCTAATTTCAGGGACACTTTTCTCATTGTTGGTCTACAGAGAAGCCATTGATTTTGGGGGATTAATTTTATACCCTGCTACTTTGCCAAAGTTTTGAATCAGCTTGAGTAATTTGGGAGTAGAGTCTAGGGGGTTATTTAAATACAATATCATGTCGTCTGCAAAGAGGGAGAGTTTTATTTCTTCTTTCCCTATTTGGATCCCCTTTATGCCTGCATCTTGACTAATTACTGTAGCTAGGCATCTAATATTAGATTGAAAAGAATTGGGGAGAGTGGCCATCCTTGTCTTGTTCCTGAGTTAACAGGAAATGGCTTAATTTTTCACCATTAAGTATAATGCTGGCTGTAGTTTTGTCATATTCAGCCTTTATTGTATTGAGGAATATTTCATGGATTCATAATTTTTCCAAAACCTTCATCATAAAGGGGTGTTGGAGGTTGTCAAATCCTTTTTCTGCATCTATTGAGATAACCATCTGGTTCTTATTCTTGCTCCTGTTGATGTGATGATAATATTAATTGATTTGTGTATATTGAACCAGCTTTGCATTTCTGAAATGAATCCTGTTTGATCGTGGTGTATGTTTTTGTGGATGAATTGTTGAATTCGATTGGCCACAATTTTGTTGAGAAGTTTTGCATCAATGTTCATCAAAGAAATGGGTCTATAGTTCTCTTTCTTTGATGAGTCCCTGCCTGGTTTTGGGATGAGGGTTATGATGTTTTCATAGAATGTGTTCGGTAGTGAACTTTCTCTTTCAATTTCATTGAAGAGTTGGAGGAGTATTGGTGTGAGTTCTGCTTTGAAGGCCTTGTAAAATTCTGCTGTAAAACCATCTGGTCCTTGGCTTTTCTTAGCTGAGAGGTCTCTTATTGCTGTTGCTATTTCAATGCTAGATATGGGCCTGTTAAGCTGGTTTAACTCATCTTGGTTTAGTTTTGGTATATCAATATTTGCTAGGAAAAGGTCCATTTGTGTCAAGTTCTCAAACTCGTTAGCATAAAGCTTTGAGAAGTATTCCCTTATAATGTTCTGAATCTTGATTGTTTCCGTGGTGATGTTTCCATTCTCATCTCTGAGTTTATTAATTTGGGTGTGTTCTCTTCTTTTTCTCATAAGATTTGCTAAGGGTCTGTCAATTTTGTTAATTTTTTCGAAGAACCAACTCTTTGTTTTGTTGATTCTTTCTATAGGTTTTTTCGATTCTAATTCAGTTAATACTGATTTAATTTTAAATATTCCTTTCCATCTACTGGATTGGGGTTTATCTTGCTGCTCTTTTTCAAGGAGGATTAGATGTGTTATTAAATTGTTGGTTTCAGATCTCTCCAATTTGTTGATGTAGGAGCTTAGAGCTATAAACTTGCCTCTGAGTACTGCCTTTGCTGTGTCCCAGAGGAGCTGGTAATTTATGTATTCATTTTTGTTGAATAGCATGAACATTTGAATTTCCTTTCTAATCTTTTCCATGACCCACTCGTGATTCAGCAGTGTGTTGTTCAGCCTCATGTGTTTCCGGACTTTCTTTGCTGGCTTTTGGTGTTGAGTTCTAATTTTCTTCCCTTGTGGTCAGAGAGAATGCAAGGTAGAACTTCAATGTTTCTGAATTTAGACAAGTTTGCTTTGTGGCCTAAAATGTTTTCTATTTTAGAAAATGTTCCATGTGCTGCTGAGAAAAACGTGTATTCTGATGCTGCTGGGTGAAATGCTAGGTAGATATCTGTTAAATATAGTTGATCTATGAAGCTGTTTAGATCTGTAGTTTCTCTGTTGAATTTTTGCCGAGTTGATCTATCTAGTGGGGAGAGCGGTTTGTTAAAATCCCCAACAATTAATGTCTTTGGATATATGTGGGATTTGAGGGAAAGTAGTGTATCTTGGATAAATTTGGGTGCCCCATTGTTTGGCCAGTAGATATTTAGAATTGTAATATCCTCCTGAAAGAGAGATCCCTTAATTAGTATGTAGCGACCTTCTTTATCTCTTCTCACGAATTTTAATTTGAGGTCTATTTTATCTGTTATTAGCATTGCAACTCCCTCTTGTTTATGGGGGCCTTTTATTGGTAGATTTTGTTCCAACCTTTAACATTGAAAATGTGTTTGTTTTTACGGGCAAGATGTGACTCCTGAAGTCAGCAGATAGAAGGGTCTTGTTTTTTAATCCAACTAGACAGTCTATGTCGCTTAATTGGAGAATTAAGTCCGTTAACGTTAAGAGATAGGACTGAAAGGTATTTGGGAGTACCTGCCATGTTATCCACCTTCTTGGGGGCTGCGAAAATTGGGTTTTTCCTATGGTTTTTGATTCTCAGTTTGGTTACAGTTTCTGGGACTTTATCGTGGTCTTGGTTTTCTATGTGTAGGACATCTTTAAGAATCTTTTGTAGGGCTGGTTTGGTGGAGATGTATTGTTTCAATATTTCTTTGCTATGGAAGGTTTTTATTTGGTCTTCAGTTATGAAGGAGAGTTTAGCTGGGTACCCTATTCTTGGTTGATAGTTGTTTGTTTTGAGGGCATGGCATACATCATTCCAGGCTCTTCTTGCTTTGTCTCTGCTGAGAAATCTGAGGTGATTCTAATGGTCTTTCTTTATAGGTGATTAATCTTTTCTCCTTGACAGCTTTAAGGAACTTTTCCTTGGTCTGAGTTGATCCTGTGTGGATTATAATGTGACAGTGGGATGTCCAATTCTGGTCTGGTCTATTTGGGTTTCTAAAAGTGTCTTGTATCTGAATAGGCCTATCTTTTTGCATGTTTGGGAATTTCTCTGCTAGGATCCTGTTAAACAAATTTCCTAGACCATTGACTTCCGTTTCTAGGTGCTCCTCTACACCCATTATCCTTAGATTAGGCCTTCTGATGGTGTCTTCCAGGTGTTGGATAGATTGATCATATTTCTTGGACTTGTCTTGGATAGTTGTATGTTCTTTCTCTATAATATCTAGGCTGTCTTCAATCCCTGAGATTTGATCTTCTGCATGGTCTAACCTGCTCTCAAGACAATCTACTTTGTTTTTTTATCTCTTTTCCTTCTAATTGGTCAGCTTTGATGGCTTCAAGTTCTTTGTTGAAGCTCTCTTTTAGGTCTTGTATGAATTTCTTTACTTCCATAATTTGGTGTTCAGTTTTTGTTCTCAAATCACTTAGTTGATTGGTTAAGCTTTCTTTCGACTCCCATTTCTTCTGTTGGGTTCCATTCAGCATTCCCTTTGTGGTCTCCCTGACTTCCTTCAGCTTTTTGTTAATGGATTCCATGAATGCCTTTAGTGATCTTTGTGTATTCTCTTCCTGCTGTCTCAATTCCTGTATTACTCTTTGATTAGCTTCCTCCCGTTTGTGGGATTCCTGTAGTTCTCTTTGAGTGTTCTCAGCCTGTTCACACCATTCCTGCCTTTCTCTTTGAGTATTCTCAAGCTGCTCACGCAAATCCTGTATCAGTTTTTGAGTAGCTTCCTCACGCTTATGATATTCCTGTATAAACTTTTGGATTGCCTCCTCTCTCTCCCTATTACGCTCATACAGAGTCCTTTGTATGCTTTCAATCTTTTCATTTATCATGTTTGCCAGCAGTGTTTGTAGAGCTATTTGGGAATTCTCCTCTGGATTATTCATTATCTGTTCTGTCCCCTGATTGTCAAGATTGGGAATTGAGATACCCGGACTTGCCATTTTTCTTGTGTTTTTCTGGCTTACTTTGCCCATTTGAGATGAAAATAGCCCCAGTTTTGTGCTAGAACACTCTCTTAAAGCAAGCATCAACCAAACTCTGAATTTGCACAGTCAATATTCTACAGATACAATCTAGTTCAACAGATAAATCTATTGAACATCACACAATTACATGTTAATGGGCTACAAACCGCAAAGAAGGATTTCGAAAAACAGATATTCTTAGGGTTACTTAGAGATGTGGGTCAAAAATAGGAATAGATTGATGTGGGAAGGCACAAAGAGAGTTAACTAAGTCCTAATCTCAAAGCAGGAAATAGGTTGGGTAGGATGAAAGTAGAGAGAGAGAAAAAAAGAAAAATGGGAAAGGGAAAAGAAAAGAGACCAGAAAAAATAGAAAAGTAAAAACTAATCATATTATGCAGACGCAAAAACAATCTATTTAGAGAAGAACGTGTATATATTGAGAGAAGAGGAAGGATATAAAGGAGATGTGAAAAACTTAAAAATAAAAATGCTTAAAATATGATATATGTATACAGTGGTAGTACTGCTATTACGGAATTTAAGTCTCAGAGGTTTTGAATTGAGTAATAAATTTGTGGATTAAGTGTGTACACAATGGGGATAGAGTCTAATAGTCAACTACGGGTTTATCTGACATTGTGCAAGACAAGAATTAAGTCACATAAAGAATAACGAAAGAGAGGAAAAGGTGAAAAGGATAAGAAAGGAAGAAAAAAAGATCAGAAGTTCAGTAGAGCTAAACAAAAAACAAAAAGATAATTAAAAAAGAAAAATAAGAGAAAGAGAACAAAAAAAGAAAGAAAAACGCACACACACAAGTATCCCTAAAATAAAAATTATAAGAGAAAAAAATGTTACTGGAAAACAATTTTTTTTTCAAAAAAGGAAGAAATTAAAGTTTAAAAAAAGTTTTAGGAAAGAAAAAAATATTTTTTTATATAAGGTACCAAAAAAAAAAAAAAAAAAAAAAAAAAAGAAGAAGAAGAAGAAGAAAAAAAAAAAGTTCTTTGATTTTTTTTGGGAGGGGTGGGAAAAATTTTGTATCTCCCTCGTGTCCGTAACCAGCCTCTTGTTGGAGTCTCTGGTCTACTTGTGGTCTTGTGGCTTGGTTGGTTTCTTAAGTCAGTTTGTTCGAACAGGCAGAAAACTGCTCTGCTTTACCCAGGATTTTGTCATCCTCCTCGCAGGCTAGTTCAATGGGAGGGAGATCAGCTTTGAGAATCACAAAAGAGGGGGATGCAGTGATGAAGCTAGGTTCTGGGTAGAGTTGAGGCCTTTCAACAAATAGTAGCTTTTCCCTGAGGCTATTTTGTGAAAACCTCACAGAGCCCAGCCTGGAGCCATTCTCAGGGTTTCTGTTTACTGAATTTCAATTGATTGTCGAGGCTGCGAGAGGGAAGGGCAGTCTCTGGCTCTGATTACCCAGTGAAGAAAGCCACTCCTAGGGCTGATGCCCGAGCTGGGTGACTTTTCCCTCGGTGGAACTGAGTCTGGCAGCTCATGCCGCCGTTAAGTTCTTGTGACCTGCTAAATGACTCGTTTTATTCCAAGGCTTGAGTTGGAGCTAGCAGCTCTGCCGAGCTTTGTCAGTGTCCAAGATGGAGATCTCCGGTACTGGGGGGGGGGGGGGAGAGGGGTGGCCTTCCCTCCTGTGCTCCCTGAAAAGGAGTAAGGACATCAGGCTTCTACTCACGCCGAGTCTTGGTTCCTGGGTCATCTCTGGTGTGCAAACTGCAGGAAGAAGATAGATGTCCACTCCTTGTCAGTTCTTGCTGGTGTTGAGTATAATCCACTCACCCGCTGCCTCTGGCTCCTTGGTCCCGGATTCTCTGTGGCTCAGCTATGGCTCCTGGGGTTTCTGCTGCCACCGCTGCCACCGCAGCTGCAGCTCCTGACAAGAGCTCAGATCTGTCTCCTTGCCTGGATTTTCCCTCTCTGGCCTGACTCTCTGGCCTGTGATGGCACACTTGGTGTGATTCTCTGGCTTAGGACTGTTCACTGGAACTCTAAAACTGCTTTCTATGTGAGAGCTTGTTTAGACTCCAGCTTCTCCTCCGCCATCTTCCCGGAACTCCCTTCCCACCTGATTTTAAACTCCAAAAAGTAATTCTTTTCACTTTCCACACAAGAAGAAGCTGAGATTCAGAAAGATTAAGTAACTTACTGGAAATACAAGGCTGAGCATAGTGGCTCACTCTTATACCTTACCTACTCCAGAGAGTAAGATCTGAAGATCACAGTTTGAAACCAACCCAGGTTTACATATTCATTACATGTTTAGCACCAGTTAAACAGAAGAAAGTGAGAATTGTGTGTTTCAAGTGGTAGAGCTAAAACGCAACCAGACTTGAATGGGAAAAGTAAAAGATAATGTAAATATGATGATTTTCAAGAACCAATGCTGTTTCATACATAATCTCAGACACCACACACACACACACACACACACACACACACACACACACACACACGTGCGTGCACCCACACATACACACCACAATCACACCCCTTAATGCCGATGTTAGTACTGAAATCCAAATAGTTTTTTTAATTATATATGTTTATTTTTAGCTTTAGTGAGGTTTGACCTGATAGTTTCTACTGATGAGCCACAACTTAGAACTTTGTTCTAATTATACCCCTGTCTGTATTAAGAAAATTATTCTCCTAGTTAAGTATTCCTCCTTTTCCAGCAATGATGTTTTCTCTTCTTGGTCTATTTTCTTCTTTTGGGACTCAGTCTCTTAGACTTTTCTCTCTTGCATTGTCTGTAAGTTCATTGATCTCATAGATCTTAGCCATCTTAATAACCTGGATAGAACCTGCCTTGGGAAAAGTGTTCTAAGCTCACTATTCAGTGGAGATTGTTAGTACTCACACATAATCACGTTCTCTTTAGAATTGGGAATTTGTTAGGTCCCGGAGTTCAGGTAAAGCACTCACTGTGTGCTATTTCATACTTTATGATTTAATGAATGCCTCCACCTATTGTCTACTTTAAGCATTGTGTGAAGAGAAAGATTGACCCTAAGAGACAGAAGCACTGTACTAACTGTTGCTGTCAAAACATAGAATTAGGGAAAGAAGTTCTGAAGGAACCATAGAGCCTAGAAACTGATTTCATAGAAACCCAAACTGCCTTTTATCTTATCTTCAATATAGAAAGTCAGAGACTGAAGTTATTTGTAAGCTCGATTTATATTCCTGAGCATGGGGCTCCCTTTCTCTTTGCCCTTCTGACCATTTACATCAGGGACAGGTGGGAAGATGTAACAGGAACACCTAGAGTTTGGGCCTGGGATTTTCGTGATCATAAACATTCCAGCACTTCCTGAATTGGACCTGAGGGGCAGAAGGAAGTACGGTTAGGAATTCAGAAACTTACAATTATTTCTAAGTTTGCTATCTAAACTCATCCCTTCCCACCCCTCAGAATCCTATTTCCCAACTATGTAAACACCCTTACACTCTGTTCTCCAGGAGCATTTGAGTGTAGGGCATCTTCTGCTTCTTATGTATACTGCTTTATAAGTGGAGATTTTCTCCTAGGCTCAAAATTATTTCATTGATTGGGACATTGTGAAATATGCTAAACAGAGTGTTACCTGGAAGGAAGGTCCTAGAAGGCAAAGCATCTACTAGGACAATGGAAATCCATGGTTTGGCATGCTTAATATTTTAACTTGTGCACTGAACTAACAGGAGAAAATGACACAGTAGGAAATCTGCCAATTATTCCAAATAAAGAGATATGGTGAAGGTAAGGAAAGTACCTTGATTTCATCATAGTCATGACAAGGCAAAACCTTAGCACACTATCAGAATACTAATCCATACTCACCTACTTTATTTTTTTATTTTTATTTATTTTTTGTCGGTCATGGGGCTTGAATTCTGGGCCTGGGCACTGTCCCTCAGCTCTTCAGCTCAAGGCAAGCACTCTACCACTTGAGCTACAGCGCCACTTCCCTCACCTACTTTCTTATTCACCCATATCTTTAGGTATGAATTATATGTAGGAGACCTCAGGACTTGCAGAACAGGAAGATCTCGGGGAGAGCCTAACATTGGTCTGCCATTTTGGAAAGAAAAACTAGTTTGAGGAAAGCCCTTAGTAATATCCACAAATATGTGCATTTATCCTACTACACTTGATAAGTATACCCTCACTATATTATCTTTGGTTTGGTCACTTGCTGACATAGCAGCTGTCTGGTAGCTCCATTGTGACTTCACTTTATTCACCAGGAATGGAGAAGGAGAGACTGACCACAACATATTTGCATTTTTCTCAATGAGCAGTGAGTGGCAGGGGAGTATTTAAGAGGCTCCCCATATTCTCAGTTAGCTAGTACCACCTAGATTACAGCTCAAATCTTGATAAACAGATAAAGAACATACATGTAACTTATTGTGCCAGATTCACAGCTAGAGAGGTAGATCAGAAAGTGGAAGGGCTTGGTGTGAAAGCCACAGATTGATATGAAGCAGAATTTAAAAGATGTGGAGATGAAGCGAGCTACGTGGAAGGGAAAGGAGAGGCAGCTGAAGCAGAAGAGCACCTAGAGAGAGAGAAGATAGAGCACGTTTGAGGCCACCTGGACATCAAGGTAACCCATTTGAGGTTCAACATTCTGGTTGTGCAGAGCCACAGAGAGAAGTTGGAAGAACATCAGTGCTCTTGCCCATTTCTAGGGAGCTCCCAGAATGACAGGGTAAGAATTGGTAGCTTCCCAGAGCACTGATGCTGAGCACATCTCAGATCCCTTGCTACCATGATAATTACATTGGAGAGGAGCAGCAAGAGTTGTATGAGGTGATTGCAACTCACTATGTGGAGGCTGTTCTGCAGCATTGTGGAGTGTGGTCTCTCAGGATGCTTAGGGCAAAGATCCTATAGCTGGTGTCAAAGAATGCAATCTACTTGGAGTAGACATTTATAGATGGTACATGCCTGAACACAACAAGCTGATAATGAGCTGCTAGAGGTAGTTTCCCTAAAGATCTAACAGCCAAAACTGTATAGGCAAACCCAGAGCTCTGCACCACATCAGGCCACCATGCCAATTGCTTCTACCATAGTACTGGCTACCCAGTTTGCATACCCATGATCTTGTTATCCTGATTGTGCCCCACAATCCCTCACAACTTTTATTCTTTCACTTTGTCTATATTTCCTTTTCCTTGATAAACAGTTCTGGATGCCTGCATTAGCTACCCCAACCTGTGCCAAACTGTTGCTTCTAACCAATTTCCTGACACTGGATCTCAGCAATTACACTCACAGTTAACCTTTACCTGGTATCCTAGTCTCTACTACTTAGTTTCTGCTACCCATAATTCATAACACCATGGTTCCATCCATCTGAACCCTGACAACCCTGTCTCTGATACCCCATTCCCAAACAAAGCAAGGGAATAGTGGGCACAGATAGTCGAGTTGGATACTACTTTTGCAGGCACATTGGGACAAGTTATTCCTCAGGTATTTAACATGAGGGACTAAATGGTGGTGGAAAGCAAACAGATTACTCAGAGGTGACTAAAATCCAAGGACATGACATAACTTATTGGTAGGTAAAGAAGGCTTTGCAGTGAAAGGTAATGAGAAAGAAAATTTTACCAAAAATATTGGGGATCACGCAGAAGTTGAGCTTACTCTTTTCTACTAGTGGTCTGAATTATTTTATGACATAGATATGTAATTACTTTGCATTTAAAAATTATTTGAAGATGCACATTTATGCGGTACTTATATTAATTGATGGAATAGTTGCAAAGGATCACATTAATTATATTCAATAGTTTATGCTCTATGATAGGTTCATGAGTCTTCCTTTGGCAATATGAATTGAGCTCTCTAACAACAAATGGAATTTCATTGTCAAATACTACAAGGAGATTACAGATGCTAGTACCAAAATGAAAGCGGGAACAATAAAGCTGAATAAAGCTACAAGTTTGAAGTGAGGGGGTCAGTGGTAAGGGCTATGATAAAATTCTTCACCGTGGAATCTTAGAAAAATAGAAGCTGTTTTCTTGAAATACTAGCTTTTAAAACATTCTTAGAAAGCAAAATATTGTTTTTTATTCTTGCTATTTGGAACCTCTTTAATGAGTGGTATAACAAAAAATTATCAAAACAACTTTGAAAATTCAATGATGTGAATTATCACATTAACATTATACTCAAAGTTGCCTTGACATGCAGGAAGGCTGTATTCCTTTTCTATTAAATTTATGGAATAAGCTTCCTTTTGAATGATTGGACAGTCCATAACACTTGTCCCAAAGCAAAAACTATACTGGAGAGAAAATAAAGAGGAGTAGTTCCTGGAAAATGGCGGAGAAAAGCTGGAGGTTAAACAAGCTCTCACATAGAAAGCAGTTTTAGTGTTCCAGTGAGCAGTCCTAGGCTGGAGAATTACACCAAGTGTGCCATCACAGTACAGAGAGTTTGGCCAGAGAGGGAAAATCCAGGCAAGGAGACAGATCTGAGCACTTGCTGGTAGCCGCGGCTGTGCTGGTGGCGGCGGCGGCAGATACCGCCACTGCCATACCTACAACACAGAGAATCCTGGACAAAGGTGTCAGACACAGCAAGCTAGCAGATTCTACTCAACAAGAGCAAGAACTGACAAGGAGCAGATATCTTCATCCTACAGATCGCAGAGCAGAGACTACAAAGGATTCAAGACTCTGCTCCATGGAGGAGAAAGTCACTCAGCCCAGGCAGTGAAAACTCTGCCCACCAAAGGAGTATCTTTCTTCACTGGGTAAACAGAGCCAGAGGCTGCCCTCCCAATTGCAGCCTAGATAATCTATTGAAATTCAGTAAACATAAACCTTGAGGGTGGCTCCAGGCTGTGCTCTGTGAATGTCTCAGAAGCTAGCCCCTCAGGGAAAAGCTAGTGTTTGCTGAAAGGCCTCAACTCTACCCAGAACCTAGCCTCATCACAGCATCTCCAAACTAGAGGAAACAGCCATCTTCCTCTTTTTTGACACTCAAAACAGATCTTCCTTCCACTGAACTATCCTGGGAGGAAGATCACAAAATTCTGGGTAAAGCAGAGCATTTTTCTGCCTGTACAAACAAACTGATTTAAGAAACCAATAAAGCCACAGGAAAACCAAACACCACAAGCAGACCAGAGACTCCACCAAGGGACTGGTTATGGACAAATGGGAGATATAGGATCTTCCCATTCACCCCCGTGCCCCCCCAAAAAATAAAAGAACCCTATTTTATCCCTATTGTTAATTATTAAATTTTTTAAAAAATTGTATTCTATTAATCTTTTTTTCCCCCTCTTATAATTTTTATTTTAGGTGAATATGCGTTTGTATGTTCTTTTTTATTTTTATTTTATTTCTACTGAACTTTTGGTCCTTTTTCTTTCTTTCTCATTCTTTTCATTTTTTCTTCTCTTTCATTTTTTTTGGGTGACTTAATTGCTATTCTGCTCATCTTCAGATATACCTGTCATCGAAAATTAGGCCTTATCCCTCCATGTGTACACACATAATCCACAAATTTATTACTTAATTCAAAACCTCTTAGGCTTAAATTCCTTAATAACAGTGTTATCTCTTTATACATATATATTTTAAGTATTTTTATATTTTAGTTTTTCATATCTCCTTTCTACTCCTCCCCTCCTGTCATCCTATCTGCATTTTTCTCTCAATATTACTTCATTAAACTTTCATAATTTTTGTGTTTCACTTTTTAAATTTAAATTTTTGTGTTTCCATTTTTTCTTTTCTCTTTTTTACTCTTCTATTTCTCCTATCATTCTGTCCAATCCATTTCCCTCTTTAAGATTAGGACTTAGTTAATTTTACTCTTTTTACCTTTCTACAACGCTCTAATCCTATTTTTCCCCACATTTCTCCCTAAACCTAGTAATTTCTGGTTTGCCAAATTCTACTTTACTGTTCTTAGCCCATTAATAGAGAGTTGTTTGACATTCAATAGATTGTATCTGTTGAAATAGATTGTACTGCAGACTTTTGACTGTACAACTACAGGACTTTGGTTGATGCTTGCCTTAAAATAATGTTCTAGCACAAAGCTGGTATTACTTTCATACTAAATTGAGGCATTCATGGAATCCAGTAAAAGACAGCTGAAAGAAGTCAGGGAGACCAGAAAGGGAATGTTGAATGGAGCCAACAGAAGGAATGGAGGTCCAAGGAAACCATAACCAATCAACTAAGTGATTTGAGAATAAACACTGAACACCAAAATAAGGAAGTAAAGAAATTCATACAAGATCTAAAACAAAGCTCCAACAAAGAATTTGCAGCCATCAAAGCCAAGCAATTAGAAGCAAAAAAACTAAAAAAACAAAAAAGAAATTCTTGACAGTAGGTTAGACCATCCAGTATATTGAAACTCGGGGATTGGAGACAGCTTAGATATTATAGAGAAAGAATATACAACTATCCAAGACAAATCCAAGAAATATAATATACCTATTCAACATTTGGAAGACACCATCAGAAGGCCTAATCTGAAGATAACAAGTGTAGAGGAGCACCTAGAAACAGAGGTTAATGGTCTAGGAATTTGTTTCACAGGATCCTAGCAGAAAAGTCCCAAAGATGTAAAATAATAGGTCTATTCAAATACAAGAAGCTTTTAGAACTCCAAAAAGACCAGACCAGAACAGGACATGGTATCACCACCTTATAATCCCCACAGGATCAATTCAGACAAAGGAAAAGATCCTCAAAGTTGTGAAGGAGAAAAGATCAAACACCTATAAGGGAAACCAATAAGAATCACCTCAGATTTCTCAGCAGAGAAAATTAAAGCAGGAAGAGCCTGGATTGATGTAGGCCATGCCCTAAAGAAAAACAACTATCAATCAAGCATACTGCACCCAGCTATACTCTCCTTCATAACTGAAGGTCAAATAAAAACCTTCCATACAAAAGAAAAACTGAAACAATATATCCCTACTAAACCAGCCTTACAAAAGATACTTAACGATGTCTTACACAGAGAAAACCAACAGGACCACAATAAAGGCCAAGAAAACACACCCAAACTGAGAATCCAAGAACCATAGGAAGAACCCATTTGATGCAGCCCTCAAGAAGGTGGATTAAATGGCAGGAACTCCCAAATACCTCTCAGTCTTTTCTGTCAACATTAACGGACTTAACTCTCCAATTAAGTGACATAGACTGTCTAGTTGGATTAATAAAAAAGTTCCTTCCATCTGCTCCCTTCAGGACTCACACCTTGCCCATAAAAACAAACACATTTTGAAAGTGAAAGGCTGGAGCAAAATCTATCAAGCAATCAGCCCCCCAAAAGAGGCAGAAGTTGCAAGCCTAATATCAGATAAAGTAGATTTCAAATTAAAATTAGTGAGAAGAGATAAAGTCACTACATACTAATTAAGGGATCTCTCCTTCAGGAGGATATTAAAATTCTAAATCTCTATTCACAAAAAAATGGAGCACCCAAAGTTATTCAAGAAACACTACTTTCTCTCAAATCTCACATAGATCCAAAGACATTAATTGTTGGGGACTTTAACACACCACTCCCCCCACTAGATAGATCAATTAGGCAAAAACTCAACAGAGAAACTGTGGATATAAACAACTGCATAGATCACCTAGATTTAATTTTTCACCAAGCAGTATCAGAATACACGTTTTTCTCAGCAGCATATGGAACTTTTTCCAAAGTAGACCACATTTTAGGCCACAAAGCCAACTTTCTAATTCAAAAACATTGAAGTTATACCTTGGATTCTTTCAGTCCACAAGGGAATAAAATTAGAACTCAACACCAAAACCATCAAAGAAAGTCCTGTAACACATGGAGGTTGAAGAACACACCGTTGAATCACCAGTGGGTCATGGAAGAGATTAGAAACAAAATTCAAATGTTCATAATATTCAACAAAAATGAACACACAAATTACCAGCTCCTCTGGTACACAGGAAAGGCAGTACTCAGAGGTAAGTTTATAGCTCTGAATACCTATATCAACAAATTGGAGAGATCTGAAACCAGCAATTTAATGAGAAATCTGAGCCTCCTTGAAAAAGAGCAGCAGGATAAACCCCAATTCAGCAGATGGAAAGAAATAATTAAAAGTAAATCAAAATTAAATGAATTAGAATCCATAAAAACATAGAAAGAATCAACAAAACAGAAGTGGTTCTTAAAAAATCAACAAATTGACAGATCCTTAGCAAATCCTGTTAGAAAGAGAAGAGAGGTGCTGGGAAGGTGGCTCAGTGGTAGAGGGCTTGCCTGGCATGCATGAGGCCCTGGGATCGATTCCTAAGCACCACAAAAATGAAAAGAAAAACTCCAGAAGTGGCGCTGTGGCCCAAGTTGTAGAGAACTAGCCTTGAGCTGAAGAGCTGAGGGACAGCAATGAATCTAATATTAGAATGCCTAGCTACAGCAATAAGATAAGATGCAAATATAAAAGGGATCCAAACATGGAAAGAAGAAGCAAAACTCTCCCTCTTTGCAGATGACATGATCTTATAATTAAAGAATCCCACAGACTCTACTCCCAAATTACTCAAGCTGATTAAAAACTTTGGCAAAGTAGCAGGGTATAAAATTAACCCTCAAAAATCAATGGCTTTTCTATATACCAACAATGAGAAAAGCATGGCTGAAATCAGTAAAGCAACACCAATAATAATAGCCCCACAAAAATGAAATACCTAGGAATTAACTAAACCAAAGAAGTGAAGGACCTCGATGATGAAAATTTTAAAAATCTGAAAAAGGAAATCAAAACAGAACTTAGAAAGTTGCAAAATCTCCCATACACCTGGATTGCAAAGATCAAAATCCTGAAAACAGCAACACTTCCCAAGGCTATCTACAAATTCAATGCAATACCTGTCAATATTCCATCCTCATTCTTCAAGGAAATAGAAGAGGCAATCCAAAAATTCATATGGAACAATAAAAGACCCCGAATAGCTATAACGATCCTCAACAGAAAGAATAGTGCTGGAGGAATATCAATACCAAATTTCAAACTCTAGTACAAAGCCATAGTAATCAAAACAGATTTGTACTGACACAAGAATAGACCTTAGAACCAATGGAATAGAATTGAAAACTCAGGAATGAACCTACAGACCTATAGCCATCTAATTTTTGATAAGGTAACTGAAAAAATAGAATGGAAGAAATACAGCCTCTTCAGTAAATGTTGCTGGCAAAATTGGTTAACTACTTGCAGACAATTAAGCTAGATCCTTATGTATCACCCTGCACCAGAATCAACACCAAATGGATCAAAGACCTCGGAGTCAAACAGACACCCTGAAAACATTACAGGATGGAATAGGAGAAACCCTAGAACTCCTTGGCTCAGGCCGAAATTTTCTTAATAGAGACCCAGAAACACAACAAATCAAAGAAAGGTTGGACAAATGGGATTGCATAAAATTGCAGAGCCTGTGTATGGCAAAGGACATAGCTAGCAAGATCAATTGAAAGCCCACAGATTGGGAGATCTTCACTAGTCATTCAATAGACAAGGGTCTCATATATAAAATCTACTTGGAACTCAAAAATTAAATCCCTCAACAACAAATCCTCAAAGAAACAACTGACCCGAATATAAGTGGGCTAAAAATTTAAAGAGAAACTTCTCTGAAGAGGAAAGAAGGATGGCCAATAGACACATGAAGAAATGTTCAACTTCTCTAGTCATAAACGTAGTGCAAATCATACCAACATTGAGATATCACCTCATCCCAGTTACAATGGCCATAATCAAGAACTCTAATAACAGCAGATGATGGAAGAGATGTCGGCAGAAGGGAACTTTACTGCATTGCTTGTGGGTATGTAAAATTGTTTGGCCCCTTTGGAAAGTAGTATGGAGTTCCTCAGAAGATTCCACATAGAGCTCCTCTATAACCCAGCAATCCCACTTTTGGGCATTTACCCAAATGGTCCCAAAAAAGACCATACTAAAGCTACCAGCACAACTCTGTTTATTGCAGCATTATTTACCATAACTAAGATATGGAACCAACCCAGATGCCCCTCAGTACATGAATGGATCATGTAAAAAATGACATTGTCCCATTTGTTTGGAAATGGAAAGATCTGGCAAAACATTATATTAAGTGAAGTAAGCCAGTCCCAAAGAAACATAGGTCCCATGGTTTCAGCCTTCTCCCACATGTTGTCAAATATTTAAGAATTCAAAGATTTCCATTGATAATTCATTAAGCTGACTTCTAAGAAAATGTGCATTTCTGGAATTTTGTTTTCTATCTTGTTCTTACATGCATAGGCTTTCTATGATTTATTTGTTCTACAAGGAATTCTACTTTCTAATCTTTGTGTGATCAATTTTAGTCTCTCTGTTCAGTCTTTCTGACACACTCTCTGGAGTCTCATTTGAGTCTGCCTCGTAAAAAATATATTATTTATCAGCTAAATGACTTTCAGCTTCTGTTTTTTGCCTGACTTCATGTAGGCTGTGATAGCAGACCTGACTGGCTGTGTTTACTGGATTTTTTGTTTGTTTGTTTGTTTTGTGTGGTATTCTTTTTGTTTTAGAGGTCTAGTATTACTATTCAAGGTAGTAGCTTCTCTGGGTCCCAGTGATGCCCTGACCTAGAGTCAATATGTTTTTCTCCTAAATATTAAAAAAAAAAACCAACTGACTAAATTCCTGTTAATTGTCTCAAAATGAGGCAATCTGGCATACCTGCAAAGCCATCAATAATCCTCTGTAACAACTTATAGAAATTTTCTATCAAGATGGCTTTTCAAGGTTGACTGTGAAAAATGTTCATTTCCAATTCAGCACCATGAAGCAGATCACATCCCATGGAACAGACCTTTGGAAGGAAGGTCCCCTTCTTTCCTTCTTTGATGATACATGAAACCATAATATTCTGCAGTTCTGGCCAGCCTGGAGCACATTTTCCTAAGAATATTCTGTAGTGTAAAAGAGGACCAACTATGAAAATAAAAGTGAAAATACTTGTCTACTACAGACTGATTTATCTTGCTTTTATCTGTTGTTATTTTCATTACTTCAAACACATGGATAATTATATTGGGATTAGACTAGTGGCAAAGGATTAATGGAATAAACATTCAGTTTACTTTCATATATCCAATATAATGCACTTAACCCCTTATGGAAAATTAAATCTGACTGTAGAAACAATGTCAGAAATATAAAATAAGCCTCAATATGAATAATCTGACACATATACACCATCATCTACTCAGAAATTCAGTCTCTCTTTAAATATTTATTTGGTACAAAATAAAAAAATTTAATGAATGTGACTTTTAAGTACCATCTGAAATACTCCTCGTGTATATGATTGTATGTGTTTTAGATGTCACCTAGACAGGAATTAAACATGCATATAAAATTCAAATTTCCACAATTTAAGCTAGATTAGAGGAGTCATACCCTCCTGTAATTTTTGGTGTGAATTTTACTACAATGCTGAACCCTTCCACCTAATACCAAGGGTCATGTGCAATAATTTATTTTTTCATGTTAAGATGAGTGCTAAGTGTAGGATACACTTTGAATAATTACATTAATTTATTAAAATTAGTTTCATTTTTTCTTTTCTATATCTTCAGAAAGTAAAATTATATATTAAACATTCAATATGAAGTAATCAATAATAAGTAAACTATTTTTAAAATGATATATTAAGCTGTGATTTGAATTATAGTTCTAACAAATTGTGGTGTAAACAACGTTTAATAGAATTACAGGTAATATTTTTTAAACTTACCATCTTGTTAATGTTTTCTAATTGTGTCAGGTCGTGTGCCTGAACTCTGGGCCTGGGCACTCTCACTCAGCTCTTCAGCTCAAGTTTAACGCTCTACCACTTGATCCACAGTGCCTCTTCGGGCTTTTTTTTCTGCTTATGTGGTGCTGAGGAATCGAACCCAGGGCCTCATGCATGCAAGGCAAGCGCTCTACAACTGAGCCACATTCCCATCCCTGTGAAGATTGTTTTTCATTTATAATTTCTTCTGAGTCATTTTTATTTTTTAACAAAATCACATTATATTTCATGTTGATGAGTATTTACACAGAGACAGGGACATAGAGGATTTAGTTTACCAAGTGAACATTAAAATTAAGCTCAAAAGTAAAAATCAGTCTTAACACATATTTTCATATCTTTCCCCACATTCTCCCTAAAAGAAGACAATATTAAGAATGTCTGAGGGAGGCTTTTTAGCTCCAATTTTCTTGGGCTTCCTAGGTTTAGAATTCTTTTACCCTTCAGATTGTTTCTTGTTCCTCCCTTTTTTCTCCACTCCATTACTAGAGATTTTTCTCAGAGATGACTCCATCTCCAACTTTTCACTCTTCCTAGCTGTACAAATGAATTTGCAGATCAAGACTCTTAGATAGAAAGAATTTAAGAGCCTGAATCTAAGACACTTCTCTCATATACCATCCCTACAAAGACACAAGTACCAAAGCAGGATACATAGTTTCATTTTTTTCTACCAAGGCCAATGCCTGAGGTTGCTTGCTTCTGAGGGTGCCTGTTTGTGGCTCTTACTAATGTTGCAGATTAACTTTATACCTAGTTCCATTATCAGCTACCAAGGATGGCATGTTTAGACCATCCAGGAGGTTGGCTCAACAGGGCGTCTGGATGTGTCTCCTATGAGGGGCTCCTAGAATCCCTCATGAATGGCAAAGAAGATCTGTGTTGGAAATACCGGGAGCAATTAAGGTATCCTACAAACACCATCTCAGCAAGGCAAAGTTTACTCCTATAGAAGTCATCCTGTCGCATGTCCAAGTTGAATAAGCACAGTGGATAGGCAGCCCACCACTGGCTCCCATGAATTTGAGCTTTGGGATCATCTTTCATGATGGCTCAAACTTTTGACCCCTTTCAAACTAGTCAAAAGCTTTAATAATCAACCAAATCCGAACACCTGGCCATATGAAAAATAACCAACTTTTACCCAGCTGGTGTTCTACTACTAGTGCCATGCCTCTAGCCCCTAGCACTTCTCTAAAATAGCATTGGTAAGGTTTTGACTACCTTTACAAGGGCAGTGCTTATATCAGTCAAGCACTTCAAGATTTAACTTCTACCATTCTCCCATCTGATTTTGCTTTCTTTTCTTCCAAACAATAATCATTGACTTTCCTATGCAGCAGTATCCAATAAGATATTTTGATTTAAAAAAGGGTTTGATTAAGGCAGTTTTTCAGTCAGTCACTGAACAAAACCTGTTATAGAAGAGATAAAGCACCCATGCACACATTTCTATGAAAACAATTACTAAAGAGGTAAATATTGACACCATGAATCATTGTTAAAATGCTTGCTCTGTCATCAAACTAGTAAAGGGTTCTGCCACCACACACAGACACACAACCTTTTTTATAAGTGACTGGGGGCTGGTCTTGGGTTTGATCTCATGCTCTGGGCATGTCCCAGAGCAGTTTTACTCAAGGCTTCCACTTTAGCCACAACTCCAGTATTATCTTTTTTTGCACCTTCATTGGAAATAAAAGTCTCATCTTTCCTGTCTGGGTTGGCTTCAAACACAGATCCTCAGGATTCAGCCACCTGAGCATTTAGGATTATACTCACTATCATCTCAGTTTTTAGGTAATTTGTTTCCAGTATTCAATCCTTGTAAGTCTTTCTGTATCATTGGCCTCCAACCACCACACAGATTACCTTTGAAGTATATTTATTCTTTCATTTTTATATATTTATTGTAAAAGTACTGTACAGAGGGGTTAGTTACATGAGAAAGGTAAAGTATACATTTCCTCTCAAGCATTGTTATCTCCTCCTTTATATGTCCCCTACCATCCCTAACCTCCTAGCTCCAAAACTACCCTGAACCCCGTCTAAATTCTAAAGTTTATTTTTCAACAGTGTCTTGTGCATCTCATTGTTACAATGGGTCAACCTGTATTCCCATTTAAGTATTCTGTTTTTTCCCTTTCCCTCCCCAAACTAGAGAAGTGTATATACAAGATGGAGGGCACCAACATTAAAAACATTGGAAACAGGGATTATGCCATTTTTTGGGGGGACAGAATACAAAGAAACAAAAATCACATGGAAGATTATAAATATGTTAGAAACCATAGCAAGAAATGAAAAAAAAAAACACTTGTGCCCCTATGTTGAGGTTCATTTCACTTATCACCATCTTATCTGGTCAAGTATTATATTTAGACCAAATTTTTCCCATTCAATCCTACCAGTGGCTCCTAGTTATTTTTACATGGTGGCATTTCCAATAAACAAATCCTGCTGGTAAATAAAAGCACATATTGGAATAATTCGATTATGGAGATCATAGATTGTGGAGATCAACACAATAAAACTAATTTAAGTTACTTTTTCTGGTTTCTAGCTTTAAGCTCTTTGGGAAATTTTCAGGGTCTCCTAAGTAAATATGAAATTTGTAAATATGTCGTTTGTATTTGCAAATATGAAGTTTGAATGTCCCGCTAACTAAGAAGTCTCTCCCTACTTAATTTAAAGTGTTTGAGAATGGTCAGGTGTGGATTGGCCAATGGAACCAAAGCACAGATTCCACTCCAGTTGGCCAGTAACATCTCCAATGGTGGTCTCCTGGAATACCACCAGACTTTTCCCCTGGCTATGATTTGTACTTACTGCTCATCTCAAAGGGTTGGCATTCACTACATCCAGGTAAGTTTCCCAGAAATGTCCAATTTTCCCCAGGTAGTTGACCTGGAAAGAATGGACCTGATCAGTTTTAGGAGTTTTTAGAATAGACTCTTGCTTCTGAGAAGAGCAACAAGGTGATCCAAGTTGTCTCGGATCACATTTTGCTGACCTATCATGAATTTCATGTACATGGGGTCTGAGCTCCATGACAGCACAAATAAGACCTCTTGTGTGGCCTCCCTGCCACACAGTCATAGCAGTACTCAGTATGTGGAGAGAATCACCACAGTATTTACCTCACTATTGTCTCAATTTGAATCTGGGTAGACTCAAAATTGGAAGACATACACAGAGTGTCTGCTCCAAGATTGAATTTGCAATCATATCATAAGATTAACTAGAGGGTCCATTGAGGCCCTGGAATTAAGCATGATCACTTTAAGGGCATTAAGAGTGTTTGGAGTTCCCCAAGCAGGATGTTTTCACAAGTCAAACATTAGACATTTATCTGGACATTATGAAACTGAATCATGTTTTGACCAATTTTATCAGTAACACCCTCCTTACTAGAAGGCAATGCCCCTGCATACTAGAAGGGAAACTTGCATTCTTGTTAGATAGAAACCCCCAAAACTCCTGCCCTCTTGGTAGGAAACCCTTCCTCCTTCTTGGTAGGAAACCCTTTAGGTGTAACTTGCCTTTTTTTTTTTTTTTGGTCGGTTTGGAACTGAGCTCTTTGCCTGGGTGCTGTCCCTCAGCTCTTCAGCTCAAGGCTAGTCCTCTACCACTTGAGCCACAACACCACTTACAGTTGTCTCAGTGGTTTATTGGTGATAAGAGTATCACAGAATTTACCTGCCTTGCCTAGTTTGAATGACCATCCTCAGATCTTAGCCTTCAGAGTAGCTAGGATTACAGGCGTCAGCCACCAGTGCCCATATTTTTTTCTTTTTTCTTTTCTTTGTTCTTGGATTTGTCGATTGTGAGGACTGAAATCTGGGCCTGGACACTGTCCCTCAACTCTTCAGCTGGAGGATAGCTCTCTACCACTTGAGCCACAGTGCCTTTTCTGCTTATATGTTGCTGAGGTATCGAACCCAGGGGTTCATGCATGCAAGGCAAGCACTGTACCACTAAACCACCTTCCCAGCTCTTCATCTGAGTTTTTAGTTAACTCACTTGCCAATGTTCAAACCTTCTGAAGTCTTTGTGCAGGTTCTGGGAAGGTGGTTCAGTGGTAGAGTGCTTGCCTTGCATGCCTGAGGCCATGAGTTCAATTCCTCAGCACCACATAAGCAAAAAAGAAAAAACCGGAAGTGGCACTGTGGCTCAAGTGGTAGAGCGCTAGCCTTGAGCTGAAGAGCTGAGGACCAGTGCCCAGGCCCAGAGTTTAGGCCCCATGACCGGACCTCCCCCCCTCCAAATAAAAGGTCTTTGTGCAGCTTTGGTCTCCAATCACCACAGAAGCTCTTCCCTTGTCAGGTAATGTTTCTAGAGCTAATTTTCTCATGCCATCCTACTAGAGCATTTAGTTTATGGGTTAATTTTATTTTAGTATAATTAACAAATCTTTTTTGATTTTATTCTACTCCATATTTTATTTTTGCCAGTCCTGTTGCTCCCTGAGCTTCTTTTTCTCAAGGCTAGCACTCTACCAGTTGAACCACAGTGCCACTTCCAGCCTTTTCTCTTTATGTGGTTCCGAGGAATAAAACCCAGGGCTTCATGCATGCTGGACAAACAATTTACCACAAAGCCATATTCCCAACCCCCCAAATATTTTACTTATACTAATCATAAAAATAAAACTGATTCATAAGGTGTTGTCTGGTTTCAGGCTTTGAACTTTTTGGAAACTTAGGCGGGGGGGATCCTGAAAAGCACCTAAGTAATTAGGAAATACGAATGACCCTCTAGGGAAGGGGTCTCTCCTAACTAGTATAAAATGTTTGAGAATGGACAGGTGGATGAAATGCTAGGGTGAAAGGGATGGCCAATTGAACCAAAGTACAGGTTCTACTCTAGTTGGCCAGGAAGGTCTACAACAATGGTCCTCCACAATACCATTAGACATTCCCCCTGGCTATATTTAGTGATTACTGCTCATCTCTTCAAGGTTTGGATTTCACTGCATCTTGATAAGTTTCTCAGAAATGCCAATTATCCCTCCCCATACCTAGAGAAGCAAGGGGTATAATTGGCTTGGGAATATAGGGTTTTTGTCTTAGATCCATACTCTTGTGAACAGCAACAGCAGGGTCTTACAAGTTTCCCCAGGCTGTGTTTGACTGACAGATCATGCACTCCATGCCCTTGGGGATCTGAGGTTCATCATAGTAGGAAGTGGACCACTTGTTTTTCTGGTTTCTGTGCCACAAAATCTTAACAGTAATGGTGGGCAGAATATTTAACCCATTTCACCCAAGCATTATTTTCGTCATCATAAGACTTGAGCTGAAGGGCTCAGGGACAGCACCCACGTCCAGAGTTCAAGGCAAAGCCCTACTACCTGAGCCACAGAGCCACTTCCAGTTGCTGGTAGTTAATTAGAGATAAGAGTCTCAATGACTTTCCTGCCCGGGCTGGCTTTGAACTCTAATTTTCAGATCCTGAGTAGCTACTATTGCAGGTGCAAGCCACTGGCACCTGGCTTTTGACTTGAATTTTAAGTCTACTCAGAGAGTCTGCTTCTGAAAACAAGGTTCAGTGTCAAACATCCTTGGATCAGCTAGAGGATCAATCCAGGCTTCAGAGGCAAAGTGGGCATCTGAGGGAGTTTAGTGAGAAGGACTTTTTTGAATTCCCCTTTCAGGATATAAGATTTAAAACACACACATGCAAGCACATATTCATAACAAGTTTTTGTTTGGACAAGTGCACATTATGGAGCTCCATAATGAAAATCATCCATTATTTAATAGTGTTCTAAAAATTTGGTCAACATTCTCCCAATGGATTATCAGAAGCAGGTCCTTAGATCATTTTTCTTGGGTTCCTTAGGCCTAGAATTCTTATTCCACATTTTAGCAGGTCTCTTGTGATTTCAGTTTTTGGTGCACTTAATCCTCCCTATTGTAAATTTCTTGTGCACCCTTCTCATATTTAACTTTCCGTTGCTGGAGATTTCTCAATAGATTCCTCCAGCTCCCACATTTTTATTCTTGGGCTAGAGAATGAAAACACACATTGAGACTCAAGTTCTGTTTGTGCCTAAGAAACACTCAGCCCATAAAAATTCCCAACCAACCAGGTAGTATGCTCTAGTCCAATTTTTCCTCTCATGGCTGATGCATGAGATTACGTTTTATTGAGGTGTTTCCTTGGGGCCTTTCCTGAAATTGCGGATACACTTTCCATCCTTTACCACAACGGATGGTGTTTAACCCAACCTTGAGCTATCTCAACAAGTCAGGATGTGTCTCCTCCTGAGGGTCTCCCTACATCCCCCTTGCATAACATGGATCCTGGACTAGTCCCCACATTGTTGGGAATACTCCCCTAGTGTAACCCAATGTCCCAAGAAAGACCACCAAGTTGAAAGGAACTTAGCATGGCAAAGTTTAGTTCTGTTAAAGGGCATGTTATTGGCAGGAAGCAACCACTCTGAGTAGGAAGTCTGCCCAGGTTATATTCCTAATGAGTTACTACTTCTGGTATTGATCACAAGTTTTGTTCACAATCTTGCTCTATTGGCTCTTTTGAAGCACAGCTGGTTATTTTGAAAGGGGTTAACAGTTTCAGAGCAATCCACTAAACCAGGACAACCAGGCCAGAAATTGTTAGAGAATTCTTACTCAGCTTGTGCTTTATGGGTTAAGCTATTCCTAAAGTCCCTAGAACGATTTTAGTAACAGGATATACTTTAGTTATATAGCTTTTTGGAAGATGATTATGCTTAGTCAATGCTTTCCCTCAATCCATCATTTTCAGAGAAAAAGATTATTCTAACTCCTACACAGTCTATTTCCAGACAGAATTTATTATAAGCAGCTCCCTTTTTGGAATGGAGGCTTATGAGCTTCCACGTGAAAACAATCTTATTTGCATATTGCCTTGGTTCTCTTAGGCAAACTCGCCTCAGAAAGTGCTTATGAAACCAACAGCTTTGTGTGGCTGTTTTGTTATAAAGAACCTGTCTTGTACTTGTGCTTCTACAGCTAATAGAAAGAGGAAAGTCTGCTCTCTGGAAGCACGTAGCTATGGACTTAAGCACGCTTACTGAACGCTGAGCACAGAGCACAGATTGAGCTGCAGCATTTTCAGAGCCATAGATGAATCAATCACATACCAGCTGCATGGCTGACCACAGGGCACACTTCTGATGCCACATTTCTGAGGCAAAGCAGTTCTAAGCTGCCAAGACATTATGGTAAGAAGAAACCTGAGGTGGAATGCTTGGTGGGAAGGAGAAGGTGAAAGTTTGGATTTAAGTTTTAGAATATGCAAGCCACTTTCTAAATTGCTTGAGGCAATGAGCAGATCATCATAATTTTCTAGCCCTCTAGATGCAGAGTATGAGAACATTTCCCACATCTCACACTCAATCCCTCCTGCCTTGCAGTCTTCAATTCCCTCTTACAGGAGTTAAGCAATTTTTAAGGAAGCAAAATTCAGCGAACCTGATCTACCTTGTGAAGAAAACATATCCTCTGGCTTTAGAATAGATCAATTTCTATCTCAGAATAAGAGGAAGAAAAGAAAACATATTCTACAGAATTTAACACCTTAAACATGCTAGTTTGCTGCATTAGCTTTCCATTTATTAGAAAAAAGAAAAGAAAAAAGAAGAAATCTGAGAATTTCTGGAGCCTTTGCTAGCCTAATATCAGGTTCTTGCTGTTTTTTATTTGTTTGTTTGTTTTGGTTTTTTCCTAATACTTTAGAGATTCTAGTTAGAAGAATTGAGAAAATGCAGACATTAGCCTGGTTCAGATTAATCTGAAACCACAACACCTAAGTAATCAAAATCTAAATCTAGTCTCAAAGCTGAAGGTCAAGGCTTCCCTCCACACAACATCCTCAGAGTAGCAGTATTGTCTATGTCTCAGGTTTGTTTTCTTTAAAGAATTAGAGAGCAGAACAGTTTTTAAAGCAGTTTTTCTTCAAAGCGAAAAGAGAGCAGTGCAACAGTCTCTTCCTCAAAGCAAAAACAGAGCAGTGAAACAGACTCCCCAGCGAAAAGAGGGACATAGTGTCTCATAATTGGTTTCCTAATCTCAGAGCATGAGTATGGAATTTTTCCTTTTTGGATGCCCCATCTCAGAGCACAAGCATAGAAAACACTTTTGATTGGATGGGAAGTAGAGGGACACTCCCCAGACCATATTCAGAAAAAGCCATGTGTTAGCACCTAAAGCTTCATGGGAAAAGGGTGTGTATTTTTGCTGCATCATTAATTCACACCATGTTGGAGCCAGTTCCAACCATTACCTTTTATCCATAACTACCCAGATGAATTGGTTCAACTCCCTCTGAGTGGCACATAACCACTTGTTACTCACAGGGCACTGTACATTGTGATGTCCCATCAACACTATGTTCACAGAGAAATTGGATGTCTAAATTGCTGTTTTGAAGAAGCAAAGCCCTCAGAATTAAACTTGCACACTTAACTTAAAATTTATTGTCTTTTTTCTACTCAGTAGCATTACTTACTTAAATAAGTGGATTTTTCATTTTGATATATCCACATAGGCATACAATGTACCATGATTATGCTTAACCCCTTCATAATTCTCTCCCCGGTTTTATTAATCATTCTAAGAATACAACATAGTAATAATAAGTACATTTACAATATTGTACAATCTCAATGTCCATACACTTTACATCCTCCAAGATTCAAATTCTTTATTCATTAAAACAATTTTCCAATCTCCAATCTCTGCTTCAAGGTATACATCAAGAGGGGAGGGTTCCAGGAAGATGGCAGAGGAGAAGCTGGAGTCTAAGTAAGCTCTCGCATAGAAAGCAGTTTTAGAGTCCCAGTGAACAGTACTAAGCCAGAGAATTACACCAAGTGTGCCATCAAAGGACAGAGAGTTAGGCCGGAGAGGGAAACCCAGGCAAGGAGACATTTCTGAGCTCTGGCCAGCAGCTACCGCGGCAGCACATGTGGCGGTGGCGGGCGAGCACAGGAGCCATACCTGAGCTACAGAGCATCTGGGACAAAGGAGCCAGATTCAGCAGGCGAGCGGATTCTACTAAACACCAGCAAGAACCGACAAGGAGCAGACATCTTCATCCTGCAGTTCGCAGAACAGAGATGATCCTGGAACCAAGACTCGGCATGAGTAGAAGCCTGATGTCCTCACTCCTTCTCAGGGAGCAGAGGACGGAAGGCCACCCCTCCCCCCCCAGCACTGGAGATCTCCATCTTGGATACCGACAACTCAAGCCTTGGAATAAAACGAGTCATTTAGCAGGACATAGGAACTTAACGGCGGCGTGACCTGACAGACTCAACTCCACCCAGGGAAAATTCACCCAGCTCAGGCGCCAGCCCTAGGCGTGGCTTTCTTCACTGGGTAATCAGAGCCAGAGGCTGCCCCTCCCTCTAGCAGCCTCGACAATCAATTGAAATTCAGTAAACAGAAACCCTAAGAATGGCTCCAGGCTGGGTTCTGTGAGTTTTTCACAAACTAGCCCTGGAAAAGCTACTGTCTGTTGAAAGGCCTCAACTCTACCCAGAACCTAGTCTCATCACTGGATCTCCCTCTTTTGTGATACTCAAAGCAGATCTGCCTCCCAATGAACTAGCCTGGGAGAAGGATCGCCAAATCCTGGGTAAAGGAGAGCATTTTCCTGCCTGTTCAAAAAACTGACTTAAGAAACCAACCAAGCCACAGGACCACAAGCAGACCAGAGACTCCAACAAGAGGCTGATTAAGGACACAAGGGAGATACAGAATTTTTCCCACTCGTCCCAAAAAATCAAAGAAGTTTTTTTTTTTTCTCTTCTTCTTTTTTTTTTTTTATTTTTGGTACATTATATAAATTTTTTTTTCTTTTCTAAGACATTTTTAATCTTTAATGTTTTCCTTTTTTGAAAAAAAATTGTTTTCCAGAAACTTTTTTTTCCTCTTATAATTTTTATTTTATGGATACGTGAGTGTGCGTTTTTCTTACTTTTTTGGTTTTCTTTCTCTTTTTTTTTCTTTTTTAATTATCTTTTTGTTTAGCTCTACTGAACTTCTCATCTTTCTCTTCTTCCTTTCTTATCCTTTTCACCTTTTCCTCTTTTTTGTTCTTCTTTATGTGACTTAATTATTGTCCTGCACATCCTCAGATAAACCCGTAGTTGACAATTAGACCCTATCCCCCATTGTGTACACACTTAATCCACAAATTTATTACTCAAGTCAAAACTTCTTGGACTTAAATTCCTTAATAGCAGTACTACCTCTTTATACCTATATAATATTTTAAGCATTTTTATTTTTAAGTTTTTCACATCTCCTATAATCCCTCCCCTTCATCAATAAATTCACATTCTTATCTAAATAGATTGTTATCAAATATACATAATTTTATTAATTTTTACCTTTCTATATTTTCTGGTCTCTTTTCTTTCCCGTTCCCTTTCTTCTTTTTTTCTCTCTCTCTACTTTGATCCTACCTAACCTATTTCCTGCTTTGAGATTAGGACTTAGTTAACTCTACCTGAGCCTCCCCACATCAATCTATACCTAATTTTTTACCCACATCTCTCCCTAACCCTAATAATTTCTGGTCTTCCAAATTCTTCTTTGCTTTATGTAGCCCATTAATGTATAGTTGTTTGATGTTGAATAGATGTATCTGTTGAACTAGATTGTATCTGTAGACTATTGACTGTGCAAATTCAGACTTGGGTTGATGCTTGCCTTAAGATAGTGTTCTAGCAGAAAACTGGTGCTATTTTCATCTCAAAAGGGCCCAGTAAGCCGGAAAAACATAAGAAAAATGGCAAATCCGGGAATCTCAATTCCCAATCTTGATAATCAGTGGACAGAACAGTTAATGAATAATCCAGAGGAGAATTCCCAAATAGCTCTACAAACACTGCTGTTAAACAAGATAAATGAAAAGATTGAAAGCATACAAAGGACTCTGTATGAGCGTGACAGGGAGAGAGAGGAGGCAATCCAAAAGTTCATACAGGAATATCATAAGCGTGAGGAAGCTACTCAAAAATTGATACAGGATTTGCGTGAGCAACATGAAAATACTCAAAGAGAAAGGCAGGAATGGCGTGAACAGGCTGAGAACACTCAAAGAGAACTACAGGAATCCCAGGAACAGGAGGAAGCTAATCAAAGAGTTATACAGGAATTGAGAGAGCAGGAAGAGAATACACAAAGATCACTAAAGGCATTCATGGAATCCATTAACAAAGAGCTGAAGGAAGTCAGGGAGACCACAAAGGGAATGCTGAATTGAATCCAACAGAAGGAATGGGAGTCCAAAGAAAGCATAACCAATCAACTAAATGATTTGAGAATAAACACTGAAAATCAAATTGAGGAAGTAAACATCTAAAACAAAGCTTCAACAAAGAACCTGAAGCCATCAAAGCTGACCAATTAGAAGGAAAAGAGATAAAAAACAAAGTAGAAAGTCTTGACAGCAGGTTAGACCATGCAGAAGATCGAATCTCAGGGATTGAAGACAGTCTAGATACTATAGAGAAAGAACATACAACCATCCAAGACAAGTCCAAGAAATATGATGATAGATCTATCCAACACTTGGAAGACACCATCAGAAGGCCTAATCTAAGGATAATGGGTGTAGAGAAACACCTAGAAAGAGAAGTTAATGGCCTAGGAAATTTGTTTAACAGGATCCTAGCAGAGAACTTCCCAAACATACAAAAAGATAGGCCTCTTCAGACACAAGAAGCTTTTAGAACTCCAAACAGACCAGACCAGAAGAGGACATCCCACTGTCACATTATAATCCACACAGGATCAACTCAGACCAAGGAAAAGATCCTTAAAGCTGTCAAGGAGAAAAGATTAATCACCTATAAAGGGAAACCAATTAGAATCACCTCAGATTTCTCAGCAGAGACAATCAAAGCAAGAAGAGCCTGGAATGATGTATGCCATGCCCTAAAAACAAACAACTATCAACCAAGAATACTGTACCCAGCTAAACTCTCCTTCATAACTGAAGGCCAAATAAAAACCTTCCATAGCAAAGAAAAATTGAAACAACACATCTCCACCAAACCAGCCCTACAAAAGATTCTTAAAGATGTCCTACACATAGAAAATCAACAAGACCACAATAAAGGCCAAGAAACTGCACCCAAACTGAGAATCCAAGAACCATAGGAAGAACCCAATTTTCGCAGCCCCCAAGAAGGTGGATAACATGGCAGGAACACCCAAATACCTCTCAGTCCTTTCTTTTAACGTTAACGGACTGAAATCTCCAATTAAGCGACATAGACTGTCTAGTTGGATTAAAAAACAAGACCCTTCTATCTGCTGACTTCAGGAGTCACATCTTGCCCGTAAAAACAAACACATTTTCAATGTTAAAGGTTGGAACAAAATCTACCAATAAAAGGCCCCCATAAACAAGAGGGAGTTGCAATGCTAATAACAGATAAAATAGACCTCAAATTAAAATTCGTGAGAAGAGATAAAGAAGGTCGCTACATACTAATTAAGGGATCTCTCTTTCAGGAGGATATTACAATTCTAAATATCTACTGGCCAAACAATGGGGCACCCAAATTTATCCAAGATACACTACTTTCCCTCAAATCCCACATATATCCAAAGACATTAATTGTTGGGGATTTTAACAAACCGCTCTCCCCACTAGATAGATCAACTCGGCAAAAACTCAACAGAGAAACACCACATCTAAACAGCTTCATAAATCAACTATATTTAACAGATATCTACCGAACATTTCACCCAGGAGCATCAGAATACACATTTTTCTCAGCAGCACATGGAACATTTTCTAAAATAGACTACATTTTAGGCCACAAAGCAAACTTGTCTAAATTCAGAAACATTGAAGTGATACCTTGCATTCTCTCTGACCACAAGGGAAGAAAATTCGAACTCAAAACCAAAAGCCACCAAAGAAATTCCGGTATCATATGGAGGCTGAACAACACACTGCTGAATCACGAGTGGGTCATGGAAGAGATTAGAAAGGAAATTCAAATGTTCATGCAATTCAACAAAATGAACACAAAAAATACCAGCTCCTCTGGGACACAGCAAAAGCAGTACTCAGAGGCAAGTTTATAGCTCTGAGCTCCTACATCAACAAATTGGAGAGATCTGAAACCAACAATTTAATGACACATCAAAACCTACTTGAAAAAGAGCAGCAAGATAAACCCCAATCCAGTAGACGGAAAGAAATAATTAAAATTAAATCAGAATTAAATGAATTAGAATCCAAAAAAACTATAGAAAGAATCAGCAAAACAAAGAGTTGGTTCTTCGAAAAACTTAACAAAATTGACAGACCCTTAGCAAATCTTTTCAGAAAAAGAAGAGAACACACCCAAACAAATAAACGCAGAGATGAGAATGGAAACATCACCAAGGAAACAACCAAGATTCAGGACATTATAAGGGAATACTTCTCAAAGCTTTATGCTAATGAGTTTGAGAACTTCACAGAAATGGACCTTTTCCTAGCAAATATTGAGATGCCAAAACTAAACCAAGATGAGTTAAACCAGCTAAACAGGCCCATATCAATCTTTGAAATAGAAACAGCAATAAGAGACCTTCCAGCTAAGAAAAGTCCAGAACCAGATGGTTTCACAGAGGAATTTTATAAGGCCTTCAAAGCTGAGCTCACACCAATACTCCTGCAACTCTTCAATGAAATTGAAAGAGAAAGTTCACTACCGAACACAATCTATGAAGACATCCTAAACCTCATCCCATAACCAGGCAGCCTCATCAAAGAAAGAGAACTATAGACCCATTTCTTTGATGAACATTGATGCAAAACTTCTGAAAAAATTTTGGCCAAATACCTTCAACAATTCATCCAAAAAATCATACACCAGGATCATACAGGTTTCATTTCAGGGATGCACAGCTGGTTCAATATACGCAAATCAATTAATATTATTCATCACGTCAACAGGAGCAAGAATAAGAACCAGATGGTTATGTCAATAGATGCAGAAAAAGCATTCGACAAGATCCAACACCCCTTTATGATGAAGGTTTTGGAAAAATTATTAATCCATGGAACATTCCTCAATACAATAAAGGCTGTATATGACAAACCTTCAGCCAGCATTATACTTAATGGTGAAAAACTAAATCTATTTCCTCTTAACTCAGGAACAAGACAAGGATGTCCACTCTCTCCACTTCTCTTCAATGTAGTATTAGATTGCCTAGCTACAGCAATAAGACAAGATGCAGACATAAAGGGGATCCAAAGAGGGAAAGAAGAAATAAAACTCTCCCTCTTTTCAGACGACATGATCTTGTATTTAAAGAATCCCATAGACTCCACTCCCAAATTACTCAAGCTGATTCAAACTTTGGCAAAGTAGCAGGGTATAATATTAACCCCCCAAAATCAATGGCTTTTCTGTATGCCAACAATGAGAAAAGTGTGGCTGAAATTAGGAAAGCAACTCCATTTTTAATAGCCCCACAAAAAATAAAATACTTAGGAATTAATTTAACCAAAGAAGTGAAGGACCTCTATGATGAAAACTTTAAAATCTTAAAAAAGGAAATCAACACAGAACTTAAAAAATGGCAAAACCTCCCATGCTCCTGGATTAGAAAGATTAATATCGTGAAAATGGCAATACTTGCCAAGGCTGTCTACAAATTCAACCTGATACCAATCAAAATTCCAACCTCATTCTTCAAGGAAATAGAAGACACAATCCAAAAATTCATATGGAACAATAAAAAACCTGAATAACAAAAACGCTCCTCAACAGAAAGAACACTGCTGGAGGAATATCAATACCAAATTTCTAACTCTACTATAAAGCCATAGTAATCAAAAGAGCTTGGTATTGACATAAGAACAGACCTCAGGACCAATGGAATAAAATTGACAACCGAGAAATGAAAATAAAACCTATAACCATCTAATCTTTGATAAGGGAGCTAAAACAATAGAATGGAAGAAAAACAGCCTCTTCAGTAAATGGTGCTGGCAACATTGGTTAACTATTTGTAGAAAATTAAGTTAGATCCTTATATATCACCCTGTACCAGATTCAACTCCAAATGGATTAAAGTCCTTGGAGTCAAAGCAGACACTCTGAAAACATTACAGGATGGAATAGGAGAAACCCTAGGTCTCCTTGGCGCAGGCCGAAATGTTCTGAATAGAGACCCAGAAACTCAAAAAATCAAAGAAAGATTGGACAAATGGGATTGCATGAAGTTGCAGAGCTTCTGCATGGCAAAGGACATAGCTAGCAAGATCAATAGAAAGCCCACGGATTGGGAGAAGATCTTTACTAGCCATACAACGGACAAGGGTCTCATATCTAAAATATACTTGGAACTCAAAAAATTAAATCCCCCAACAACAAATCCTCAAAGAAACAACTGCCCAATAAATAAGGGAGGGAAAGACTTAAAGAGAAACTTCTCTGAAGAAGAAAGAAGGATGGCCAGTAGACACAAAAAGAATTGCTCAACATCCCTAGCCATAAAAGAAATGCAAATCAAAGCACCATTGAGATACCACCTCACTCCAGTTAGAATGGCAAAAATCCAGAACTCTAACAACAACAGATGGTGGAGGGGATGTGGACAGAAGGGAACCTTACTGCATTGTTGGTGGGAATGTAAACTTGTTCAACCACTTTGTAAACCGTATGGAGGTTCCTCAAAAGGCTTCACATAGAGCTCCCGTATGACGCAGCAATCCCACTTTTGGGCATTTATCCAAATGTTTACAAACAAGCCCACACTAAAGCTACCAGTACAACTATGTTTATTGCAGCATTATTTACCATAGCTAAGATATGTAACCAACCCAGTTGCCCCTCAGTAGATGAATGGATCAAGAAAATGTGGTATATATACACAATGGAATTCTATGCCTCCATCAGAAAGGATGACATTGCCCCATTTGTGAGGAAATGGAAAAACTTGGAAAAAATTAAGTGAAGTAAGCCAGGCCCAAAGAAACATAGGTCTCATGGTTTCCCTTGTTTGCAATATCTAGCATATGTATGAGTCAAGCGGAAAAGGTCAGATAATGTGATGTTAGGAAAATGAACCCTTAGATATGTATTTTAATGTTTTTTTCTTTCATGCATATGTTTCTAACGCATTTATAAGATTACTTCTTTGTTGCTTTGTATGTCCCTCCCCCACAGTATAACCCCTGCTTTCACTATATTTGATGTCAGTATAACTTGTGGAAGAGATGGGGAAAAACAAGTCTTTTAAGGATACATGTGGACCTCTTACAACAATGAGAAGTACAAGATGTCACGTCCAAAACGAGCTTTTCAACGTAGGTGCGGGGGGGGGGGGGGGGAGGCGGGGAGGATTGGGTGGGGGACTGGGGGGGGGGGGAGACTGGGAAGGATGTGAAGGGTAAACAAAGGAGGAGGCTGCAATGCTTGGTAAGAAATGTATGCATTATCCTGCCCATATAATTGTAACCCCTCTGTATAGTATGTTCACAAATAAAATTAAATTAAATTAAAAAAAAAAAAGGTATACATCAAGTATGATTTTGCTTCCGGTCTCTATCAATTAGACTGTTCTATGTCACTACTGATATTAGTAGAATCATGTAATATTTGATCTTTTTATGACTGGCTTTTTTCACTTAGCAATATTTCAAAGATTCATCCATAATATAGTGTATGTCACAACATAATTCTTTTTTGGGGGGGAGGTCAGGTCGTGGGGCCTGAACTCTGGGCCTGGGCACTGTCCCTCAGCTCTTCAGCTCAAGGCTAGCACTCTACCACTTGAGCCACAGCGCCACTTCTGGCTTTTTCCTTTTTTCTTATGTGGTGCTGAGGAATCGAACCCAGAGCCTCATGCATGCAAGGAAAGCGGTCAACCACTGAGCCACCTTCCCAGCCCCATAATTCTTTTAAAAGTTGAAATAATATACCACTGTGTATATAAACCTCATTTGCTTTAGCTATTCATTTGTTGATGGCCACTGGATTGCCTCCATGTTTTCAGTATTGTACGAAATGAATATGAGTGTACAAGATCTCTTCCAGACCGTGCTTTTAGATGTTTAGAGTATATGCCCAGAAATGGAGTTACTGTATCACATGAAAACTCTTTTTTTCTTTTTTATAAAATTTTTGTCATGGGGCTTGAGCTCAGGGCCAAGTCACTGTCCCTGAACTTTTCCTCAAGGCTAGAGTTCTACCACTTTAAACCACAGATCCATTTCCAGTTTTCTGCCCAGGCCGGCTATGAACCGTGATCCTTGGATTTCAGCCACCTGTCCAGAGTGGTTAGGATTACAGGTATGAATAATCCTGTTTTTAATTGTTTGAAAAGATGCCATTCTGTTTCCCATAGAACGGTTCCAATTTTACCACACTTTTGTCAATATTGTTACTTTATTTTTTTTGTAGTTATCCTATATAATTCATATGAAGTGGTAATTTTCTTCATTATTTTGGCTTACACTTTCGTGGTGATTAGTGATGTTAAACACCTTTTTCATGGGCTTGTTAACACTTTGTCTTCTCTGGAGAAACATCTGAGTTCTTTGCACATTGTAAAATCAGGTTGTGTGTTGTTGCAATGATGTTTTTTATATATTGTTGATGTGAACCACTTATCAAATATATACTTGCAATAACTTTATTCCATTCTGTGTTGCTTTTTTGTACACTGTTGGTTGCAACCTTTGGTGCATCCTGATTTATGTTTTCCTACAATGAATGACCATTCATTGATGTCAGTTTCCAGTATGTCTTCTGGTCCTGTAACTACGAACCATCATATTGATTTGCACTCCTGCTATGGTAACAGTGAAGTAAAGCTACATAATTATGCTCTGGTCACCTGTCTACTGCTACTTTTGGATCTCTCTCCCTTAGCTTTTCGTAAAGGCCTTGGACATATCCACAACTTATTTGGTCCTTAAAAACCTGTAGAAAGTTACAGGACTTAAATTTAGTTAGTTTTAATGGAAATACTTGACTTTCAATTTCTATTTTTTCCTTTTTGTACATTTTTGATTGTAAGAATACTGTACAAAGGGGTTATAGTTACATGACAAGGTAATGAGTACATTTCCTATCAAACGTTTTTGCCTCCTCTGGGCAAATAAGATGAAAATTGAGAGCTTCGTAATATAGAAGCACACCAAAACTCTAGGCATGTATTTTTCTTCATATGAGTATTTAGAATTGTGTGAAGCTAGAGATTTAAACTACTTGCAAGTTAATAATGAACTTGTTACACTTTAATGGATGCTAGACGATATATGATGCTCTTGGGTCACAGACAAAAAGGACTTAATTTTTATAGCAATAGTGAAAGCCTGTGAGATATGTGTGCATGTCTATATTTATATATTTTAAGTGTAGCTCCCATCCCTCAGTGCCACTGAGTGAAGTAAAGATAGCCATGTGAAGCCTATACAAACAATGGGTTCTGAGTTTGAGCAATTGCGATCTTTATAGTGAGCAATAGGCATGCCTGAACTTTATTCTGGAGGATGACAATAGCTTAGAAAAAGCTTGCAAATATACTATGGAATATAGAGCAGCTAGTGTTCACTTGAAGATATGCAAAAACTTGAGACTGCCATGGAATTGTTCTTTTTCTTTTGTTTCCTGAATGTTCCTAGCTACTAAGACCAAAACATATTTCTCCTAATAAATGCATAGCTCCCCTTAAAAATGAGGCATGACAATTTGTTGAGAATACTTATTATTTTTCTAGCCCTAAGCTCTCAATCCTTTTTTTTTCATTCCATTTTTTTTGTGTGAACATACTGTACATAGGGGTTACAATTACATGGGCAGGATAATGTGTACATTTCTTATCAAGCATTGATGCCTCCTACTTTTTTTACCCTTCACATCCCTTCCCAGCCTCACCCCACTCCACCCCAACCCTCCCCCCTCCCCCCTTCCCTCCCCCTCCCGCACCAAGGTTGTAAAGATAGTTTTGGACATGACAACTTGTACTTCTCATTGTTGCAACAGGTCCACCTGTATCCGTAAACGACTTGTTTTTCCCCATCTCCTCCACAAGTTATACTGACATCAAATATAGTGAAAGCAGGGGTTATACTGTGGGGGAGGGACATGCAAAGCAACAAAGAAGTAATCTTATAAATGTGTTAGAAACACATGCATGAAAGAAAAAACATTAAAATACATATCTAAGGGTTCATTTTCATAACATCACATTATCTGACCTTTTGCACTTGACTCATACATATACTAGATATTGCAAATAAGGGAAACCATGGGACCTATGTTTCTTTGGGCCTGGCTTACTTCACTTAATATAATTTTTTCCAAGTTTTTCCATTTCCTCACAAATGGGGCAATGTCATCCTTTCTGATGGAGGCATAGAATTCCATTGTGTATATATACCACATTTTCTTGATCCTTTCATATACTGAGGGGCATCTGGGTTTGTTCCAGATCTTAACTATGGTAAATAATGCTGCAATAAACATAGTTGTACTGGTAGCTTTAGTGTGGTCTTGTTTGTAAACGTTTGGGTAAGTATCCAAAAGTGGGATTTCTGGGTCATAGGGGAGCTCTATGTGAAGTCTTTTGAGGAACCTCCATACTACTTTCCAAAGTGGTTGAACAAGTTTACATTCCCACCAACAATGCAGTAAGGTTCCCTTCTGTCCACATCCCCTCCACCATCTGTTGTTGTTAGAGTTCTGGATTTTTGCCATTCTAACTGGAGTGAGGTGGTATCTCAATGTTGTTTTTATTTGCATTTCTTTTATGGCTAGGGATGTTGAGCATTTCTTCATCTGTCTACTGGCCATCCTTCTTTCTTCTTCAGAGAAATTTCTCTTTAAGCCTTTCCCTCCCTTATTTATTGGGCAGTTGTTTCTTTGAGGATTTGTTGTTGGGGGATTTAATTTTTTGAGTTCCAAGTATATTTTAGATATGAGACCCTTGTCCGTTGTATGGCTAGTAAAGATCTTCTCCCAATCCGTGGGCTTTCTATTGATCTTGCTAGCTATGTCCTTTGCCATGCAGAAGCTCTGCAACTTCATGCAATCCCATTTGTCCAACCTTTCTTTGATTTGTTGTGTTTCCGGGTCTCTATTCAGAACATTTCGGCCTGCGCCAAGGAGACCTAGGGTTTCTCCTATTCCATCCTGTAATGTTTTCAGAGTGTCTGCTTTGACTTCGAGGTCTTTGATCCATTTGGAGTTGATTCTGGTGCAGGGTGATATATAAGGATCTACCTTTAATTTTCTACAAGTAGTTAACCAATTTTGCCAGCACCATTTACTGAAGAGGCTGTTTTTCTTCCATTCTATTGTTTTAGCTCCCTTATTGAAGATTAGATTGCTATAGGTCTGTAGGTTCATTTCTGGGTTTTCAATTCTATTCCATTGGTCCTGAGGTCCGTTCTTATGCCAATACCAAGCTGTTTTGATTACTATTAAGCCCACAATCCTATCTAGAAAAGAAATAGATCCTATCAATAAAAGAAATAGATGGAATACAAATTTAACACATCTAGAAGCTTTTCTCTTAGAGCCATTTCTTAATGTAGGTGTGGAAATAATTATGGCAAAAATAGGCCCACAAATATATATTATGAAGATATGCTATGTATTTTAACAATAATAAAGGACTACATTTCTGTTTTTTAGTGTGTGAATATTTACAGAGTATGTACTAAATGCCAACGTTTATGCCAGGGCCTAGCATGGAATAGAGTGTAGCAAATTTTCTCTATATTGTTTGTATATTTATAGAATTCACCTGTCTGACTTCTCTCCCATTTTGATAAACAGAGCACCTGTTTAATTGAAATACAATCATTATTTTTCTACCTTCAGGATTCAACACATTTTGCTGTCTACTAAACATAGAAAAGTTTCGTGCATAACACTCATCTTCAAGTAGCAATTCTCAGTATCCCAAGTAGCTTGTGTTTCTCTCCCACCCCTTTCTTCCCAGCTGTCAATCTAGGTGAGTGATGGCTGAATTCTATCAGACAGAAAAGCTAAGAACATTCACAGGCATTCAGTTAGTATCTAATGGAAACTTCTTCACTTGGATTATATTTTATCATCATCTTTGTGAGAACTTCAGCTTCCTTATTTGGAAAATGAGTTGTTCAGTTAACAGTGAGTAGATGAATCTTATTATTTAAAATTTCATTTAACTGAAATTGGAAGAATTAATTTTTCAGACACTATTCACATTTAAGATTCATTAGCCACATATAGCCAGTGGCTAGTCTGTTAGACAATGCATATGTAGAATATTTCCATTATCACAGATGTTTCTGTTAGAACTGTTTTACAGCATGTTTTAGCTTGTTAAGGCATGGTCCATTTTCATAAGCTATATATGCTCCTTAGGTGGTACTCAGACTGAAGATCCAACAAGAAAGGATAGACACCTATGAAGTTAAGATATAGGTATAAATTGTTCTACATAGGCACACTTATTTGTGAGGAGGAAGAGGATAAAACAGTCAACGTCAGCAGAATCAACTCTCTCAACTCCAGGAAAGAATAGGTAAAAATTTTAGCAGTTCTTTGCAGCTTTGCTTCTGTGATTGAAATTGACTGTGGTATTCTCAATGGTGATTTTGTAGGAAAATATAAATGTGTAATTATCACATTAGCTCAATGAAGAATTAGGTTTTGTGCTTTGAAAATGTAATTTGGTATTTATATGTGACATTTCAATTTCTCCTAGTATCAATACATCACAAATATCTTTATATGGTCTCTGAGTTGTTTCTTTCGTTAATTGTGTTGTTCTTACAGCAGGCATTTTAGAAATTAGTGGAAAAGTTAAGACTTTCTTGTGTTTTGCAATCCCATTATTTCTCCGTAAGTTTAATAAAAAATGAGAATCCAAGAACTATGTGAAGAAATTGTATCTCCAATTACCTGTTCACTTTCATTAATTACTGGACCAAAGGGAACTGGCTCCCCAGAATCTCACCTTCAGAATTCAAGAATGAGGTGGGAATAAGACAAGGAAAGAGAGACATAGTAATTTGCACTGAAGTTACTGGGCTGTCACAATGAACACTTGTTCTCATGCAGTCTTTTTGAATCCCACAGTTAGCTTTTTTTGTGGTTTTTATTAGTATGACAAAGATGACTGACTTTCCCAGATTTACAGTTGGAAGTGTGGGGGACACATTCCTTTATCTATGGAATCTACCTTAACATTGTGCATCACTCACTTTGGGTCTCAGTGCCTTTTCCATCCTTGTTGCAAGTATGTATTTCTACAAATGGAGATGTTGGTTCATCATTTGTCTTTAAATGATTAAATTATGTGGATTTTGGAGGTTGTGTGATTTACTATAGAAGGGAGGTATTATGGGTAGGACCCTTTGGTCCATGTTGACATTTCTTTGTGGAATTCTTATTTGGGTCCTCACTCATGGACTCATGTGTAAGTAATTCTCCACATATTCCAGTATACTCCAGTACAGTGGAGCAATGCGTTAGAAATTTAAAACATGCCTATAACTCTTTTAAAGTATACTTTTGAATTTAATGATATAAATAAAAGCTTTTGTTTTGTTATTATTTTTTATTTTAATATTATTTTCAAGGAGATGTACAGAGGGGTTACAGTTACATAATTAAGGTAGTGATAACATTTCTTATCTAACTTGTTACCCTCTCCCTCATTTTTCTTCCTCGTTCCTTCACTCTCTCAATTCCTCCCAATTTGTACAGATCACTTCAAACATATTTTACATTTGACTTCCTTTAATTAAATGTTTGTGATGTTCCCATCCTGGAACTCCACAATGTAAACACTAGAACGCCACGGTTAGACGCCTCTGACATGCATATATGCATATGCATATTTTCCTATACTTTGGGGTCATATATTTGTTTGATTATTCGTTTGTTTATTGCCCAAACTGGAGCTTGAATCCAAGGATTACACCATTGTTCTCTGCATTTTTTTTTTCCTCAGCGCTAGCCACAGGCCCATTTCTGTCATTTTGGTGGTTAAATGGATTTTCCTCTGGGGGCTGGCTTTGAACCATGGTACTCAAATCTCACCCTTGTGAGTAGGTAAGATTACAGGTGTGAGCCTACTTTATATGTTGACTTTTCATCGCATTATATCATTCATATATTTCCTATCCATAGAAATTTCATACTGTTCTAAGAACATCACTTATAATGATTTCATGGGAGTGGGAGTCCAGTGCTTATAAATTCCTTACTTAATTAAACTCTCCCTATCACTGAAAGTCTTTGTTGTCTCCAAAATATTAAATACATCATTAAAGTTCTTTTGGATTTTTAATTCTAGTATTTCTTTTCTATAAATAAGTATCTGCTAGCTGTTAGAAAGAACCAAATACAAAATTTCTTCTTACATAATGATCCATATTAACTTGGCTCATATAAAACAGTATGTTACTCCTCCCCATAAAGTTATTATTTTTCCAAGCATGCAGTTCCAGTTTTGTAACTTTTACACACATTACCCACTACAATGCTTTTGTCGAAAATCCCTCTTGCTATCATCCAGTTTTTGTAAAAACATTTTCCATGGCATTTAATTAATAGGAAAGCATATTTAACTAATACAAACTCAATGTCATCATTTCCACAGGTATTAGCATTTTAGCCTGGATCAGAATTTGTTTCTAACAATATGTCATTTTAATGGAAGAATCAGAGTATCAATCAGAAGGCTGAGGGTTCCCTTATGAACAAATATTTTCATTCATTGCTTATTTTGTTTTGGAATTTGAAGGTAAAAGATTACCAGCTCACATATCCTCTGTTGTCACTGTATTTGATTCCAGTTCTCTACATCATGTATATACATTTTTCTAATTTGGAGAGGGGAAGGGAAACAAAAAAATGCTGAAACAAGGATAAAGGTTGACCAATTGTAACAATGAGAAGTACAATACCCTATGTTGAAAACAAACTTCACAACTTCAGGGTAGGGAGAAGGAGGAGTTGGGGAAGTAAGGAGGGAATGGAATGTAGGGGGAAAACAAAGGAGGGGGTAACAATGCTCGACAGGAAATGTACTCATTACTGTACTGAAAATGTAGCCCTGTAACTCTCTATACAGTATCTTTACAATAAAAATAATTTTAAAAAGATTACTAGCTCATACTTCCATGGTTAACTTGCTATGCACCTTAAATGCTTCATATGGCTCAAAATGGGAAACAAAAAAAGAAACCTTTAGAATTCTGAGTTGTTTTCTTTGGCTGGAAATCTCTTAATTGTATTATGCACAATATGCAGAAATGTACTGAAAAAATATTCATGGATAAAAACAGTTCTACATGATCAGAAAATTTGCACCGTGTCAAAAAGAGAAAAATAAGACGAGAAAAATTCTATAAAAGCTAGGATTGGACATGGGTCTACCAATAGACTGAAGAAGAGAAACAATTATTTAAGTGAGTTGTCATTATAAATGTAATAATATAATGATATACATGGTAATATAGAACCTGATGATGAGCCATGAACTCTGCCGGGGAGTTCAAGAAAATCCTTATTGCTACATATCATGATACATAGGAAGAGAGAAAGCAAATATTCTGTAAAATGGAGAAAATCTTATGAAGTTCAGTAATCTCCAAATATTATGATCAAAGAACGTAAAGTATCAGAAACAAGATAGCAGTGAATTGGAGAGTGAAATTGGAGAGATTGAAATGACCATATTGCTTGGTATTATGTCACTTCCTTAACATGCCCAGGGACCTGGGTTCAATCCCTAGCACTAAAAAGGAAGGAAGGAAAGAGACCAAGAAAGATTTGCAAAGTGGGCCTGGCACCATCATAGAAGTTTTATTCTCTAGCCCTGGATTTCATACTGTTAATTACACATTATTACTGCATGGGAGATTTTAAAACTACAGTTGCCCAAGTCTCAGCAATTTTTATATGCATGGGTACAGATGTATCAACTACAGCTGATATGACTTAGGGGGACCAGTAAAGCACCCAGGATAGAGAAATTATGGTAGCAAGCAAGGTCTGTGAGCCTTTATTTCTGCAGAAAAATAAATGCATATGGTATGTTAGCCTAAGTATGGATATAGGTTAGTCTGAGTTTAAATGTACCAATATACCAGCTTTGCAACCTTTGGTAAATTACCTACCTCTTTTTAAGCCTCTGTTTCCTATTTTGGACATGGGAGCCAATGAGAATACAGGGCAAGAGTGTTCATAAAGTGTTTTCTGGCTATGTATTTTTATTATTATAACTACCATTAGTTGACTTGATTACATAGTGTGAATGTGAACCAGGTGCTGAAGAGCAAGGCAGAAGACGATGAAGTGTCCTCTCTTAGGTCTCTCAGGTACTTGATGTCATTCCTTACACTCCAAAATTTATGAAGTCAGAGTTGGACAATGGGGCAGTTTTAAAACTTTTCTCTATGGAGCCTTAGCATTTTTCAGTGTCAAAAGGTCTCTGGAAAGATGGAAAAATAAAATAGAGAAACTGGGTCTGGGAAGTTAGCTCAGTAATAGAGTGCTTGCCTTTTATGCATGAGGCCCTTGGTTCGATTCCTTGGTTCCATTCCTCAGCAGAAAAAGCCAGAAGTGGGGCTGAAGCTCAAGTGGTAGAGTGGTAGTCTACAGTTGTAGAGCTAAGGGACAGTGCACAGGTGCATAGTTCAAGCCCCACGACCGACAAAAAAAACACAAACCTACAAACAGTCCATTTCAGATGGCTTACTGTTTGCCCTTTAGACCTATGATGACAAATTACCCGTGACTGAATTGGTTTTAAACAACAAATTTATTTCTACATTCTGGAGCCTGGAGATTCAAGATTGCAATGCCAGCATAGTCAGGATTTTTTTTTCTGCGTAATGCATTGTATTAACTATCAGAAGTAAAATCTATTTGGATTTACTTAAATCTCATTCATGTAACTATCAGAAGTAAAATCTATTTGGATTTATTTAAATCTCATTCATGAAGGCTTGCCTCCATGACTTAATTACCATCCACATATAAACAAATGCCCACTTCTGCCTCAATCTGTGATTGTCCTACTTCTGTCTCTCTTATCAACATGTGGCACCATTTTTTTTTAGATATTGAGGTACCAGTATTCTATTTTTACCATACCAACAGCAAGCCTTCTATAACTTCCCGTGTCTAGTTCATTAGTAGTTAGAATTATTATAAGCATGTACCATTACATCAAGCTGAATTTTTCTAAAAAGAAATCTTCAGTAGCTCTGCTAACAAAGAGATATTCAATAATTTCTCTTTAGTCTCCAGTTCTATGCCTCTGGAACTTCTTTCTCATTTTTCTCCTCACTGAAGCTGGCAAGTTTGTGATAACTTCAGTTTGTTAATGTTTTCAAAATATTCCTTTTTAGCCTACATTCTTAATGCCTCATGTTCCATAGCATAGTGATTTTCCTTACCAAAAATATTTGTCTCAGCCAGGAGAGGTATCTGATGCCTACAATCCTAGGTACTCAGGAGGCTGATATGTAAAACTTTAGTTGGAATCCAGCCAAATATTTTCTATCTAAAAGGAAACTGGGTGCCTCTTAGGAACATAAAAATCATAATTCCATATTTGTTAAAATAACGTCTTAAAAATTTAAAGTTATTCATTTGATAACCTTAATAGAGACAAGGAATTAAACATGGATTCTCTAAGGAAATAAAAGTCATTCATTACAACCCTAACTTGTTTTGGGAGAGAGGTGAAATCTCCTTCAGAAAACATAACCAGATGCCATTGTTACATTTACTTTTCTGTCATTATCAAAGATGCTTCAGAGGAAATAGCCCTAAACAGATCTGAGTCCTGGAACATATTGTAAATGCCAGCATTGAATGATCTCTCCATGATAAGAAAGGCAATCTTCACAAATTTTCATGCGCCTGAACAACCCATCCTGTTGCTTTGCTCTGAGCCTAGATGAGTTTTCCCATTTGTCTTCCTGTGGCACTGCTTCTGGGGCACATATGTGTCTTCTCTTTATTCAGCTGATATGGAGTCTTATTTCCTCTTGCAAATATTCTGAGAAGATATTGCCAGGCCACAAAAAGTATTTTCATCCCATATTTTCCCCTTACAGTTCTCCTGTCCTGAAAACCTGTTTACTGAACAAAATGGAACAATGATTGCCCAGTCATATAAACCAGAGTGAGCAGTATCACACTAGTCATAACACCAGAGAGGAACAAGTAGAAGAATCATTATCTGCATTTCACCAGTATCAATCGACCTACTGCTCCATATGTTTAAGTGGGACAACTAATAGATGTTTTGCTAGCTGCCAGTGGATCACACCAGCAATCCTAACTACTCAGGAGACTGAGATCTGAAGATTGTGGCTCAAAGCGAGCCCAGGATAGAAAGTCCATGAGATTCTTACCTCTAATTAACTACCAAAAAGTTGGAAGTGTTACTGTGGCTCAAGTGGTAGCAAAGCAGCTCAGGGACAGCACACAGGTCCCAGAAATAGCACACCCACAAATACATATGCTTCTAGTTTTCCTGGCCATGTTCTTTTTTATAATGCTTCTTTTGGTGAAGATTTTGTAAGTCAAATATTCTTGATGCCAATTAATAACTATGCTGTCTTGGGCTTGTAGTCGTCATCTTCATCTTCCTTGCCTGTACAATGAAAAAAATTCTTTACAAAACTGGTGCAGTAGGCTAATCCAGTCATAATGTAAGTGTGTGAAAGTGTAACCAGGTAAATTGAGGGGGTGGGCTGGGAGAGATAGAGAAGAATGATCAAATTGGTGACATCGATCAAGATGTACTCACAAAATGACATATTAAATTAAAATTCCTCAAAAAAAAAATAAAAACACCTTTTTACACTACATATGTATAATTTCTTAAGTAGAAAAAAGTGTAACAAATGCATCAGTACAATCCAAACTTCTTAGGTATAGATTGCACATAGCTGTTTTTTTTTTTTTTTTTTTAAAGAATACAGAACAGAGAAGAGTGGAACAAATCATTTCCTGACTAAAACTGATAAACTCTACCCCAAAGTTCCCATCAATATTGATGTTGACATACACCCTTGATTTCATGCACTGAGAGCATATTTCCCCTCTATCCCTCAATCCTGGGTTTGAACTCAGTGCCAAGATTCTGTCCCAGAGCTTCCCCTTATCCACACTCCCTCAAAGCTAGTGCTCTAACATTTGAGCCACAGCTCCAATTCTGTTACTTTTTGGTTAATTGCAGCTATGTCTCATGGATTTTCCTGCCCAGGCTGACTTTGAATCATAATCCTCAGATCTCAGGCTCAGAATATAGGTGTGAGCCCCAGTGCCCAGCTTGAGAACATACTTTTGCACTGTAATTCTCCTCCCTGAAACCTCATAGCCACAATCTTAGGAGAAAAGATTCAGAGATCCCCAATTGAATAACATTCTACAGAATGCCCTGTCCCATACTCCTGAAAAAGGAGAAATGCCATCCCTTTCCCTTTGGTGAAAACAATAGATGTTAGATTATTATGACAATAATAATAGATATTATTATAATGCTCACAATATGTATTCCCATCCCCATTGATACCAGGCTTTGTTGTATAACTTACTTTGACAAATGACATGTGAGAAATGATGACACGTGTCTTTTCTGAGCTTTAGTCCTGTGGTTTCCACTCTTTTCTTCCCCTGGGAACCTCCAGCAGTCCGTGAATCCCAGAATGGGCACCATGCTGAGTGGCAATGGACCTGGAAAAGGCTTGGTAGCATGAGAGAGAGTAATCAAAGTTGTAAACCAGTGTGTCATTGTGGTTGGTTTCCCACAGTAAAATTAAGCTCACACTCAGGTCCTAGTTCTATGTAATCTAGGCCTCTTTCTCTCCACTCCCTCACAGCCCTTCTCATTCTTCTGAATACTTTCTCTTCTACCAGCTTCTCCTCAGGTGACACCAGTTCCTGAGTCTCCTTATCCAAGAAATTGTTTTTAGGGTTAAACATTGCAGCTTCCTATATTACATTTTCTCTTAGGTGTTTCCTCATTTTTGTCTTTCTGGAGTTTTCAGACAGAAGCTCCCAAGTGTGATGGATCCTGAGATTAAAATCATTCTGCTGGGGTTGGGAAGGTGGCTCAGTGGTAAAGTGATTGTTTTGCATGCATGAGGCCCTAGGTTCAATTCCTCAGCACCACATAAGCAGAAAAAGCCAGAAGTGGTGCTGTGGATCAAGTGATAAAGTGTTAGCCTTGAACTGAAGAGCTGAGTGGACAGTCCCAGAGTTCAGGCCCCACAACCAACCCTGAAAAAAATCCCTCTGACACATCTCCCTTGCTTGCTTTCACTCCCTCATGTTGGTAAACTAAGAGGTCAGAATAAGATGAAGCTCCAGAAACCTTTTGGACAGAAAAAGAAACCAACACATGGGAAGTGAGGGCGTTTTAGAAGAGATTGGGAGCTGAACACAGGCAGGAGGGCTCATGGCTTCAGCCTCAGCTGTCTTCTGAATCATTGCCCAGTTACCAGATGTGAGTCTTTGCTCCAAAAACAATGTGGCGAATTCTGCATTTCTTATTGACTCATCCACATACACAGACCTAGTTAGGCATCCAGAATGACTTAAAATATAGATTTCATAAATCAGAAAAATCTGTACCACAGAAAATGGACAGAAAGAACTTCATTTAATCAGGTTCAATTCATTTTTACATGCTTAAAATTTAACTGAAAGAACATCAAATTCACCCAGCCTTCACAAAATCAAAATATCCAAGCAACTACATTTTAGAGGAAGTAAATATTCACAGCACAAATCAGAATTTCTGAAGGTGTGGTACTCTAAGAAAATAAGGAATTTGGGTTCAGGACACATGGCAGACATTTCACTTCAGCATCAAGATTAAATTCATTAGCACAGGCTGCAAAAGTTGCTTACTCGGGCTGGGAAGGTGGCTCAGTGGTAGAGCGCTTGCCTTGCATGCCTGAGGCCCTGGGTTCAATTCCTCAGCACCACATAAACGAAAAAGAAAAAAGCTAGAAGTGGCACTGTGGCTCAAGTGGTAGAGCACTAGCCGTGAGTTGAAGAGCTAAGAGACAGCACCTAGGCCCAGAGTTCAGGCCCCACGACCGGACCCCCCCCCCAAAAAAAAGTTGCTTACTCTCAGCATGTAAGCACATATCATTTTTTTCTGATCCTTAATAAAAAAAAAAGATGGAAGAGTTTGATTTCCCTTCTCAATTTCAATCTTCAAATTCACATTTTCTTCTAAGGAAGTCATTTATCTTACTCACCTGAAAATACCAAATATGTGTTCAAAGGAGGGTTTTCTGGGCATCAGGGAGCAAAATAGGAGTGAAACAGGCTACAGGAAGCTTGATTGTTCAAGAATAAAACATGTTTGTAATTCCATGGAAAGCCTTGATGGCACAGCTAAGCTAGTTTGAAAGGGCTTGTCCTTTCCACAACCTAGGTGGGAAGGTGGTTGGGTGGGAGGGGAGAAATGTCTTAGTTTCAGAAAAAGGCAAAAGAATGGTGCATGGGTTTTCTTCTCAGAAGAGAACCTTTAAATATTATACATTTTTCTCTTCACAAAACACTTAATTATACAGTAGTCCCCTTCACTGTAATTTCCCCTTCTGTAGTTAGGTACCTGTGCTCAACTGTGCTGTGAAAAGATTAAAAGGAAAAAATCTCATATTTTGAAAGAGATCACATTCACATAATATCTTTTTTGGTTTTGTGGATGTAAGGTCTCACTGTAAATCTCTCTCATTTTTCTGTCTCGACTTTGTTTTCTGGGATTACAGGTGTGCACTTCCACACCTATTTCACATTACTTTTTTTTTTACAGTATATTGTTACAATTCTTCTATTTTATTAGTTACTGTTATTATTGTCTTACTTTACCTAATGTATAACTTAAGCTTTATTGTAGCTGTATTTGTCTGGGTTAAAGCATAAAATGGTCATCTTGGTATTTATAGGGTGGCTTCCAGAACTGATTGAGTGTACTAAAATCAGCATAGGCTCCAGGCCCATATAGAAAATAGCATAAAATGTCATACAAAGTAAGTTACACTTTACATCACGTCAAGGTTGTATCTATTACCAACATATATATAACAGTATGTAAATAGCTGCTATATTGAATGTGAGGGGAAGAATTTTTTCCTGAATATTTTATATTTCTGGTTGGGTGAACACGTAATGTCGAAATTCTGAATACAGAGGGTACTTCATTGATTTCAGGTATCCACTTGGAATGTATATCCGGAGGTTAAGCAGGGACTACTGTAAAGATCAAAAAGAAACTTGAACCTCTTATTTTGACATAATTATTCACTAAATAAAATGTGGATAAATGTGATTCTGTACCTCTTCCTCCTCTTCCCCCTCCTCCTCCTCTTCCTTGCTCTTTTTCTTCTTCCTCCTCCTCTTTTTCCTCTTCCTCTTCTTCCTCCTCCTCCACCTCCTCCTCCTCCTCCTCCTCCTCCTCCTCCTCCTCCTCCTCCTCCTCCTCCTCCTCGTCATCATCGTTGTCTTCTTTTCTCAGTGCTGAAGATCCAATGCAAGGCCTTGCACATGATAGGCTTGGTCTCTAGCACAGTTCTACATCCCAAGCCTGTAGAGCTTCTGAAAAGCTAGTTTGAGAAATTTACAATGTTTAATAATCAACACCAATTTTCCTTTTACTTTCTAGATTCCAAAACAGGGGAAAGGATGTGTGTGGGGGTCATAAATGGGACAGTCATCTAGGGAAAAACTTTGCTGATTATATTTTAATTTTTTGTTTAGTTAGTGTTTAAAATATATTACTATATAATTTAAAGCCTATTTTTAAAATTTCTTCATAGGAACAAAGACCAACTGAATTTTTTTTGTCATTTTTATGTATAAAGTTCAAAATGCTGTCTCTATAAGAATCTTTTAAAACATTCTCTTTTTTGTCAGTCATGGGGCTTGATCTCTGTGCTTGGGCGCTGTGTCCCTCAGCTCTTCAGCTCAAGGTAAGCGCTCTACCACCACTTCCTTAAACCATTCTTTTGACATGACTTCTACCATCTCCTTAGAGGCAAAGCTGAAGTCTATATATTAAATGTTCTAATCATCATATGCAATAATTAGGAAGGATAAAACAATAGAAATCATGAAAAATATGTCAAACAAAATAAAAAGGACAATTACCCATCAAAGAGATGTTTATCATCTTGACAGTTGGAGAACAACAGTCTGAGAATTTGCAGAATTCCTGAAAGGACAATATTTGAATTCAAAAGAAAGAGAAAAAAACTTAAAATATTGAAAGACAAACATACACCAATCGGCCATGCCTGTAATCCTAGATGCTCAGGAGGCTCTTTAGTGGCTAAAGACAAGCAAGAATAAACTAGATAACACCAACTGATAACCTTTCATATTTCAAAAAAGTACAGTATAACAGAAGTGAAATTATATGCAACAGGTAGAGGGCATATATTTGTTAATGCTACAATGTTAATGCTACAATGATACTGAGTCTTTTTATATCTTCTAATTCTATATCAATTATTTCAGAATAGGATATTTCTTTAAAGAACATATGTAAATTAATAGTCAATAGGAGAAGCATAAGAAATAAGCTCCTTTTTATTATCTAAGAAAAAAGAAAAAGAAAAGTGACTAGCGGGACCATTATATAAGAAGATGACACAAAATATATTAATGCATTTGTGGAGAAACTGCTGTACTCTACAAAGCAGATCGATTTGTATAATACTGCAATCATTTTAACAAGCAAGTTTTCAAGTCTTCAAAAGGTCAAAGAGAATTGTGTGGGATCCATGCATTACACTTGTATGAATGTATAGAGAAGTAAAAAACTTGTTTGCATAGGTAATATAGTTCATTGACAGTGCACCGGAATGGTATATGTTAGACCCAAGAAATAATCCGCAAAAACAAATTTTGAAAAGACACACTATAGAGGATGTATGCTGGACAAATACCTGTAACTAAATTTTATATCTATTTTAATGTCTGTTCCAAAGTTTACAAATTTTCTATTTGAAGAAATGCAAGTTTGTGAAAATTAGGCTTGAAAAACCCATGATTGTACAATTCGCTTTCAAACCACTAAAATGTATACAATAAAAGGAGATAATATATTGCATGTGAATTACATGTCATCAAAAAAACTTTTGTTAAAAATAATTCACACAAAATGCAGAATACCTAGAAATATTTTCGGTGTTGGCTAAAAACTCTTTGTAAACTACAGTTTTTAAAACGAAGATGTGATTTCTGTTTATTTTGAGTTTATACAGAGATAACTCAATCAAAAAGTGTATGTTATAACTGGAATACCTTGAAATTAGGTATCTCTTATGAGTAATTAATAACTTTTTTTGGAAGAAATTTTAGAAATGACAGAAGACACAAATATATGCATCTGCATTTTATGAAAACCATATGTTACTTGCTCAATCAAATTGCTTTTCTCTAAATTGGTAGGAAAAAAGTATTCTCAACATAAGAGCCAATAACAGTGAAAAGAAACAAAATACACAGTCGTGGTGATTTTTTTTGGAAAATAACAAATTAGATAAAACAATTCCACTTAAGGGCCTCCAATATTAGTGTCTATGAAGATGTTCCTGAATGCCAACATCCATTGAATTTTTGGAATTTTAATTTCTATGAATATATGAAAACTAGAACAAGAAAAGAAATATAGTTTTAGAGCAAACCAGCCTTGAGGGAGTCCCGTGGTGGGATCTGAACTCTGGGCATGGGTGCTGTCCCTCAACTATTCAGCTCAAGGCTAGCTCACTACAATTTCAGCCACAGTGCTACTTCCGGCTATTTACTTTTTGCTTATGTATTGCTGAGGAATCGAACCCAGGGCCTCATGCATGCAACGCAAGCACTCTACCACTGAGCCACCTTCCCAGCCCTGGAATACTTTTCTGAATTGTTTTATTTTGCTTTTTCTTTTTTTTTTTAAATTTTATTAATAAATTTTTTTTTGTGAAAATACCTGCAGAAGAGTTACAATTTCTTTTTTTTAAGGTCTACAAGCATTTATTTATTTTATTTTATTTTTGATTTTTTCTTACTGTGCAAATACCATACAGAGGAGTTACAATTACATGGGCAAAATAACCAATACATTTATTATCAAGCATTGTTGCCTCTTCTTTTTTTCCCCTTTCCATCGCTTCCCATCCTCCCCCTAGCCCCTCTCAATCCTCCTTCCCCCTGCCAAAGACGTGAAGTTCGTTTTTGCACATAACGTCTTGTACATCTCATTGTTGCAATGGATCCACCTGTATCCCTATTTAGACTATTTGTTTTTTTGCTTTTCCTCCACAAATTATATCAACCTAAAATACAGAGAAAGTAGTGGTTATACCATGGGGGAGGGACATACAAAGCAACAAAAATATAATCTTATAAATGTGTTAGAAACAATCTCATGAAAGAAAAAAAGCATTTGAATAAATAACTTAGGGTTCATTTCCCTAAAATCAACTTATCTGACCTTTTCTGCTTGACTCAGACATATACTATTTATTGCAAATAAGGGAAACCATGGGACCTAAGTTTCTTTGGGCCTGGCTTATTTCACTTAATATAAATTTCCCAATTCTTTTCATTTCCTAACATATGGGGCAATATCATTCTTTCTGATGGAGGCAAAGAATTCCATTGTGTATATATACTACATTTTCTTGATCCATTCATCTACTGAGGGGCATCTGGGTTGGTTCCATACCTTAGCTATGGCAAATAAGGCTGCAATAAACATAGTCGTGCTGGGAGCTTTAGTGTGGCCTTGTTTGTGATCATTTGGGTAAATGCCCAAAAATGGGATTGCTGGGTCATAGGGGAGCTCTATGTGGAGTGTTTTAAGGAACCTCCATACTGCTTTCCAAAGTGGTTGAAGAAACATACACTCCCACCAACAATGCAGTAAGGTTCCCTTCTGTCTACATCCCCTCTAGCATCTGTGGTTATTAGAGTTCTTGATTATAGCCATTTTAACTGGGGTGAGGTGGTATCTCAATGTTGTTTTGATTTGTATTACTTTTATGGAGAGGGAGGTTGAGCATTAGTTCATGTGTCTATTGGCCATCCTTCTTTCCACTTCAGAGAAGATTCTCCTTAAATCTTTAGCCCACTCATTTATTGTGCAGTTGTTTCTTTGAAGACCGGTTGTTGGTGGATTTAATTTTTTGAATTCCAGGTATATTTTAGATATGAGACCCTTGTCTGTTGTAGTTAAGATCTTCTCCCAATCTGTGGGCTTTCAATTGATCTAGCTATCTATGTCCTTTGCCATGCAGAAGCTCTGCAACTTCATGCAATCCCATTTGTCCAACCTTTCTTTGATTTGTTGTGTTTCTGGGTCTCTATTTAGAAAATTTTGGCCTGTGCCAAGGAGTCCTAGGGTTTCTCCTATTCCATACTGTAATGTTGTCAAGGTGTCTGTTTGACTCCGAGGTCTTTGATGCATTTGGAGTTGATTCTGGTGCAGGATTATACATAAGGATCTAGCTTAATTTTCTGCAATTAGTTAACCAATTTGGCCAGCACCATTTACTGAAGAGGCTGTCTTTCTTCCATTATATTTTTTTTCCTCCCTTATTGAAAATTAGATGCTTATAGGTCTGTAGGTTCATTCCTGGGTTTTCAATTCTATTCCATTAGTCCTGAGATCTATTCTTGTGTCAGTACCAATCTGTTTTGATTACTATGGCTTTGTAGTAAAGTTTGAAATTTGGTATCGATATTCCTTCAGCACTGTTCTTTCTGTTGAGGATCGTTTTAAATATTCGGGGACTTTTATTGTTCCATATGAATTTTTGGATTGCCTCTTCTATTTCCTTGAAGAATAATAATAGAATATTGATAGGTATTGTGTTGAATTTGTAGATAGCCTTAGGAAGTGTTGCTGTTTTCAGGATTTTGATCTTTGCAATCCAGGTGTATGGGAGTTTTTGCCACTTTCTAAGTTCTGTTTTGATTTCCTTTTTCAGGTTTTCAAAGTTTTCATAATAAAGGCCCTTCACTTCTTTGGTTTAGTTAATTCCTAGGTATTTTATTTTTTGTGTGGCTATTACAAATGGAGTTTCTTTCCTAATTTCAGCCACACTTTTCTCATTGTTGGCATATAGAAGAGCCATTGACTTTTGATGGTTAATTTTATACCCTGCTACTTTGCCAAAGTTTTGAATCAGCTTGAGTAATTTGGGAGTGGAGTTTGTGGGATTCTTTAAATACAAGATCATGTCATCTGCAAAGAGGGAAGTTTTACTTTTTCTTTCCCTATCTGGATCCCCTTTATGTTTGCATCTTGTCTTACTGCTTTAGCTAAGCATTCTAATACTAGATTGGAGATCACTGGAGACAATGGACAACCTTGTCTCCTTTCTGAGTTAAGAGGAAATTGCTTTAGTTTTTCACCATTAAGTATAATGTTTGCTGCAGGTTTGTCTTATACAGCCTTTATTGTGTTGAGCAATGTTCCATGGATTCCTAATTTTTCCAGAACCTTCATCATATAGGGGTGTTTTAACTTGTCCAATGCTTTTTCTGCATCTATTGACATACTCATGTGGTTCTTATCCTTCCTCCTGTTGATGTGATGAATTATATTAATTGATTTGCTTGTATTGATCCAGTTTTGCATCCCTGAAATGAATCCTGTTTGAACGTGGTGTATGATATTTTTGGATGAATTCTTGAAGTCGATTGGCCAAAATTTTGTTGAGAAATTTTGCATCAATATTCTCCAAAGAAATGGGTTTACAAAAACAAAATAGAAATGGATCTACAGTTCTCTTTCTTTGATGAGTCCCTGCCTGGTTTTGGAATGAGGGTTATTGTAAAGCACATGGGCAGCAAAGATGGCGCTGAGAGTGAGTTGAGTGGGCAGAGCCCAATTTGCTTTACGTTCAGTGCGTAACCAGCAGGAGGAAGCTTAGGTACATGACAGGGTGTGACCTTGACAGTGATTGGTTCCTTCTCTTCCACTGCTATGCCACTCGCTGCTTTTTTTTTTTTTTTTTTTTTTTTTTGCTTTAAAAGGGGCTTGCTCTGTGTTAATAAATGAGTTTTCCTGCTTGACTTGACTCCCCTCTGGGTCTGATTGTCTCCTAGGCTAAGGGAGGCTCAGGAACGTGTGAGCATCTGCGTTACCTTTCCTCAGGCCCCATCCATCTTTTGTGAGATGGACGAAGACCGGACATCTGGCACCCAACTTGGGGCTTGAAAGCAAAAGATACCGGCTGAAGCTAAATGGTCTCCCAGGGTAAGTGAAACCCTTAGTATGTGTAATGCTATCTCACAGAAGAAAGAGGAGGAGGCAACATTAGGCCTAGAAGGAGTCAAGGAGGACTTGGGAATTGAGAAGGAAAAAGAATGGGTCAAATTTGATGCAGAACATCCTGAAACATGCACAGTGGAAGTCAAAATGAGGGTGAAAGTTACTCCCTCTGACTTAAGTGCTCCTGACGGTCCTAGGCCCCCTCCTTATTCCCCCAATTGGGGAGAAGGTACGGCACCCTACTCGACCATCAAGAGGTACCTGCAAGACCCGGATCCCTACCAACCTTCTGTGTAGGGGCCGAGGCCTTCGGAAATAACCTACTCCGAGGGCTACCCTGGAAGGGAAGGGCCAGTTGAGAGCCTGGACCCTAGGCCACAGGATTCACTTCCCCAAGTGTATCTGGTCAATCTGTCACCAGGATCTAACAGGCCCTGGGAATGGTATCCATGGGGAGCTAAAGATCTTAAAGAGCTCTGCAAGGCGGTGGTGGAGTATTGCCCAAACTCTCCTTGGACCCAGAACTTTTTACAGGATATTGCTTATCACCCATGTGTCCCTAAGGACTGGTTGGATGTAGCCAAAGCTGTCCTTACCAGTTCTCAGTTTATTAAATGATGTGCTTTCTTTAAGGAGGAATGCGGAGTGCAAGCAAAGAATATATGGCAGGCTCAACCTGAGATACCTATTACTTATTCCATGTTAACAGGAATGGGGCAAGGGTACTCCACTGGAGTCAAACAAGCCTCAATACCTGGCCCGTACCGTGAACAGGTGAGGCAGGCAGGACTTGCCGCGTGGTACAAAATGGATGATGGGCCTACTGAGTCCCACATAGCAGGAGTGAAACAAAAACCTTGTGAGCCTCTAGCTCAGTTTGTAGAATGAGTCCAACAGAGCGTTAACTGCAAGCTGCCAGCTGGGAACTTCTGAGATCAGTTCGTAAAGCTGCTGGTCTGGGAAGGAATGAATGAAGACCATCGCATGGCCTGCACAGGATTGAGAGAGAGTTCCTTGAGCAGATGTGTGGTGGCCTCACAGGATGTGGGAACACAACAGCAACAGTCCCAATCATTAGCTTTAGCTTTACAGGCTCAGACATCTGCAATGACTGAGGCTATTACCCAGGTGCTGGCAGCCCAGGGCCAAGGAACCCCAAGACCATCGGGGAGAGGGACTGGTTTTAAATGCGGGCAGGAGGGGCACTTTAAGAGGGACTATTTACAACAATCCCTGCCAACCGGTCTGGGGAGGAGGTGCAAACTGTCCCCTACACCCTGCCCCAGGGGCAGGGAGGGATACCATTGGAAAAAGGATTGTCGATCCAAGTTTGATTTACAGGAGAAGCCCTATTTGGGTGGAGCATCAGCCATTAACCAAACCTAAATTTGTATCCCTATACTGTCTGGTAGAGGAACAGATAAACATTGGGCACATGTGCCCTACTGTGCGTCCTTGGAACACACCCATATTTGTTATTCAAAAAGCCTTCGAGGCTTGGAATATGCTCCAAGACCTACGTTAGATATATGAAAGGATGGAGCTAGTAGGAAAGCCCCTAAGAGGCATGCCCTGGACTCCCACTATACCTTCAGGATATCCCTTGGTTTTGATTGATATTAAAGATTTTTTTATATCCCCTGCATCCAGGTGACTGAGAGAAGTTTTCTTTCTCCATCCCTTGTCTTAATTTTCACAGCCTGATGGGAGGTTTGAATGGATGGTGTTGCCACAGGGAATGGCCAATAGTCCGGCCTTTTGCCAACAATACTTGGCCACACTTTTAGGGCCTGTACTGGGTTTAGATACCTCCATTGCTTATGCCTACATGGATGATATAATTCTGGGGCAACAAGACCCTGGACACCTGGAGGGCCTTCTGGCCCAGGTTCTTGCCATATTAAAAAAGTGGGGTTTTACTATAGCCCTCAATAAAATTCAAAAAGTACCTCCTTTTAAAATGCTGGCTCAGGACAACCCCCCCTATGCCTTTGCTGGATATTCCAGCCTCTGTAACCTTAATCAAACTTCAGAGTCTTTTAGGGGAAATTAATTGAATGTTGCCATGGGTTTCTGTCCCTAAAGAGAGTCTTGTGCCCTTATTTGCCTTACTAAAAGACAGGATGCCCCAAGAAGTTATTATTACAATTACAGAAAGCCATCAGGCAATATTTTTGCAGTTCCATAGCTTTGTTTACCATTAATATTTTAAATTTTTCAAAAAAAGGCAACTGAATCCAGATTTCAGAAGCACTGGGGACAACTAAACTCTAAGCCCCAAGTAAAAGTCAGGTATAAGGACCCTCTGACACAACAATGGAGAGGACCTGACCTCCTAGTTACTATGGGCAGGGGATTTGGATGTGTTTTTTTCCAATAGGGGAGACAGCACCCATTTGAATACCTGCCAGGAATATTAAGATTTTACCCATTTCCTCTATACAGGAGGATGTCCAAGGATAAACTAACCAACAGGAAAAGAAAAATGGCTATGGTGGCCGAGGCTTGTGTTTAAAAGAGGAAAGCCTGGGAAGAAAACCATTAATCATCCCCAAGGGCAACCAGCCCTTTAGAAGCTCTTGTGTTCTCTAACAATTGCAGATGGCGATACTCCAGCTGTTGGCTGTCCTGACCCTCCCAGTCGTGGCAATGTCCAGACAGAATCTGCATCAACCTCAAGGGTGACTTGGGCAGTGATCAGCGCTGGCAATGCAGAAATCATCAGTAGCACCACAAGAGAAGCTGTCTCTTCGAACTGGTGGCCTGACCTTCATTTTGATCACCACCATATGTTATTATGTACGTTCCGTTTAATATTTCTATAGGAGCTAATTATTTTAATGTTACCTGCTTTAATTTTCCTTTTACTAATTGCTTGTAAAACGGCATTATTGAATCCATACTTATTGTTAAACAATCACCTTTTGTTATGCTTCCAATTTAGATCTTTTTCAACCCCACAGGCAAATAGCTGGATTAGAACAAGCCCCACCTCTGGACTCTGAAGTGGCAAAGTCTGCTATCTCATTCTTGACTAATGTTAAAGGACTGCTAATGACATTGCTTGTCGTGGTAATGTTTTTGCTGATGGTTTTTCTATGCCTTCCTTGCATTATACGTGCACTGCAAAACTCTTATGAGCTTAGCCAGCCAGTTACATAGATCAATCTCCAAGAGAATTAATTTCCCTGGAGAAGAATCGCAGCCAGAAATGGGTAAGAGGAAGTTTCAGTCTGACCAATCAAAAACAGGGCCTTCAGCTTCGCTCTGAAGAAGTTCCTGATGACTGGTAAGGCAGAAAAGGCAATCCACCCAACCTAAGACAGGCAGGTTCACTTCTTTAAACAAAGAAGGGGGAGAAGTTGGGAGCCATTGGGAGCTGAGAGAAAAGCTCAAATGTCCTCTTGACCCCTGTGCTTGCTTGAAGGCACGTACAAGGAACTGGCTTACTTAAAAGACAGCAGATGCCCAGGATTACTTTGCTACGTCTGCAGTTTGTTTTATATTTTCCATGTTTTTCTGGACTATAGTAGAATGGCCTGAGTATGGGGGCCCACGAGCATGCACTGTGCCCCATGTGTAGAACTTCCAATACCCAGGCTGCTCCCATGTTCTGAAGAGAACGACCTTACAAGATACTGACTTTTATATAAGCCCAGGAACTAATTGAACTGCTTTGGACATTTCTAACTGTGGTGGGACTGATGTTTATTACTGTGCTAGGTGGGGATGTGAGGTAACTGGGACAGGCTCTTGGATCATGCATGAGGTCCCTCTCTATCCTTGTCTGGCGAATCAGGCCCCCCAGACTTGCCTCGAACCCCCAGAGTGGCCAATGCTATTCTTACCAATGTAATCCTGTTAAAATAACCTTACAGAGGAGGAAAAAAGATAACTAGTTGGGAGGTGGGTCTGCCATTAAAACAAAAAAGGGGGAATCTGTAGAGCACATGGACACCAAAGATGGCGCTGAAAGGGCAGAACCCAATATGGTTTATGTTCAGTGTGTAACCAGCCTGTGGAAGCTTAGGTGCATGATAGGGTATGACCTTGACAGTGATTGGTTCCTTCTCCTCCACTGCCACGCCACCAGCTGCTTTTTTTTTTTGCTTTAAAAAGGGCCTGCTCTGTGTTAATAAATGAGCTTTCTTGCTTAACTTGACTACCCACTGGGTCTGATTGTCTCAAAGGCTAAGGGAGGCTGGGTAATGGGCGCGCTGCTGCATTACCTTTTCTTGGCCCCCATCCGTCATTTGTGGGACGGACGAAGACCCGACAGGTTATGATGGCTTCATAGAATGAGTTCGGTAGTGAAATTTCTTTTTCAGTTTCATTGAAGAGTTGGAGGACTATTTGTGTGAGCTCTGCTTTGAGTGCCTTGTAGAATTCTGCTGTAAAACCATCTGATGCTGGGCTTTTCTTAGATGGGAGGACTCTAATTGCTATTTCTACTTCAATACTTGATATGGGGCTGTTAAAATGATTGAACTCATTTTGGTTTAGTTTCAGCATGTCAATATTTGCTAGGAAAAGGTCCATTTCTGCAAAGTTCTCAAATTTACTGGTATAAAATTTTGAGAAGTATTCCCTTATAATGTTCTGAATCTTGGTTGTTTCTCTGGTGATGTTTTTATTCTAATCTCTGAGTTTATGTATTTGGGTTGTTCTCTTCTTTTTCTGATAAGGTTTGCTAAGGGACTGTCAATTTTGTTAATTTTTAAGAAGAACCAACTCTTTATTTTGTTGATTCTTTCTATGGTTTTTTGTGGATTCTAATTCATTTAATTCTGATTTAATTTTAATTATTTCTTTCCTTCTACTGTATTGGGTTTTATATTGCTGCTATTATTTAAGGAGGCTCAGATGCATTATTAAACTGTTGGTTTCAGACCTTTCCAATTTGTTGATGTAGGAACTCAGAGCTATAAACTTGCCCCTGAGTACTGCCTTTGCTGTGTCCCAGAGGAGCTGGTAATTTGTGTGTTCACTTTTGTTGAATATCATGAACATTTGAATTTCCTTTCTAATCTCTTCCATGACCACTCGTGTTTCAGCAGTGTGTTGTTCAGCCTCCATGTGTTACAGGACTTTCTTTGGTGGCTTTTGGTAGTGAGTTCTAATTTTATTCCCTTGTGGTCTGAGAGAATGCAAAGTATAAGTTCAATGTTTTTGAATTTGGACAAGTTTGCTTTGTGGCCTAAAATGTGGACTACTTTGGAAAATGTCCCATGTGTTGCTGAGAAAAAACTTGTATTCTCATGCTGCTGGGTGAAATATTCGGTAGATATCTGTTAAATCTAGTTGATCTATGCAGTTGTTTAGATATGCGATTTCTCGAGTTGATCTATCTAGTGGGGAAAGTGGTGTGTTAAAGTCCCCAACAATTAATGTCTTTGGATCTATGTGGGGTATGAGGAAAAGTGGTGTTTCTTGGATAAATTTGGGTGCTCCAATGTTTGTTTAATAGGTATTTACAATTGTAATATTCTCTTGGAGGAGAGAACCCTTAATTATTAGTGTGTAGCGACCTTCCTTATCACTTCTTACTAATTTTAATTTGAAGTATATTTTATCTGATATTAAGATTGCAACTCCTGCCTCTTTATGGGGGCCGTTTGCTTGGTAGATTTGGTTCCAGCCTTTCATGTTGAAAATATGCTTGTTTTTATGGGCAAGATGTGACTCCTGAACGGAACAGATAGAAAGATCTTGCTTTTTAATCCAACTGGGCAGTCTATGTCACTTAATTGGAGAGTTAAGTCCGTTAATGTTGACAGAAAGGACTAAGAGGTATTTGGGAATTTCTGCCATTTTATACACCTTCTTGGGGGCTGCAGCAACTGGGTTCTTCCTATGGTTCTTGGATTCTCAGTTTGAGTGTGGTTTCTTGGCCTTTATTGTGGTCTTGTTGGTTTTCTCTGTGTAGGAAATCATTAAGAATCTTTTGTAGAGCTGGTTTGGTGGAGATATACTATTTCAGTTGTTCTTTGGTATGGAAGGTTTTTAGTTTACCTTCGGTTATGAAGGAGAGTAAAGCTGGGTACAGTATTCTTGGTTGATAGTTGTTTGTCTGCAGTGCATGGCATACATCATTCCAGGCTCTTCTTGCTTTGATTGCCTTTGCTGAGAAATCTGAGGTGATTCGAATTGGTTTCCCTTTACAGGTGATTCATCTTTTCTCCTTGACAGCTTTAAGTATCTTTTCGTTGGTCTGAATTGATCCAGTGTGGATTATAATGTGACAGTGGGATGTCCTATTCTGGTCTGGTCTATTTGGAGTCCTAAAACTTATTTTATCTGAATAGGCCTATATTTTTTCATGTTTGGGAAGTTCTCTGCTAGGCTCCTGTTAAACAAATTTCCTAGACCATTAACTTCTGTTTTTAAGTACTTCTCTACACCCATTATCCTCAGATTAGGCCTTCTGATGGTGACTTCCAAATGTTGAATAGATCTATCGTATTTCTTGGATTTGTCTTGGATGGTTATATGTTTTTTCACTATAATATCCATGCTGTCTTCAATCCCCAAGATTCAATCTTCTGCATGTTCTAACCTACTATCAAGACTTTCTACTTTGCTTTTTGTTTGTTTGTTTGTTTTCTTTCTAGTTGGTCGGCTTTGATGGCTTCAAATTCTTTTTCGGAGCTTTGTTTTAGATCTTTTATGGACTTCTTTACTTCCTTAATTTGGTGTTCAGTGTTTATTCTCAAATCACTTAGTTGATTGGTTATGGTTTCCTTGGACTCCCATTCCTTCTGCTGGGTTCTATTCAGCATTCCCTTTGTGGATTCCCTGAGTTCTTTTTTTTTTTTTTTTTTTACAAAAAAGCCTCTTTTATTTTTAAGTAAGGAAAAATTAGAAGTGTAAAAATAGGTAGACAGAGAGTGATGGTCAACACTGTAAGCTCATCAGATGAGAAACAAAACCTAAGTAACCCAAAGTACCTGTATCTGAGCTCCTGAGCCTTTAGTAGCCTTCATCAATTTTCTTGTGTTCAGAAGTCTCTGGGGTGGTTAGTGCTTTGGTGGTCAGGTAACCCTGCTCAGTGTTAACAAATGCACATTGTAACTGACTTCCTAAAGCATAACAGAGGTATTTCTCCCACACTGGTGAAGGTTATGTGAGAAGTTGGGGCCTGATGGAAACTGATGGATGGCAGCCTTAGAAGAAAAAGTAGATGACAAATTACTTGCTTCACAGTCTTCACATGATCATTACTGGGATTGTGTTTCTCCTTTGGCTGTTCTTATAATCAAAGGAGGATGACTCTGTTTACAAACAGGACAGGTCTCCAAGCAAAACATGTGTTTTATTTTTCTTTTATTTCTTTTATTTTAGTAGAATTTTCCTTTCAAATACACTTATTTAAAATTACAGGTTCTAAAATATTATATGATTTTGGTGTAGTTATAGGGTTATGTTCTGTGGTCTTATTAAGTAAAGTTCAACTCTACTTTAAAGCATATTTAAAATTCTTGTTTTTTTAAAGAATTATTAGTAATTCTGAAATCCATCTTCAAATTAGAATGACAACAAAGTAGCTATTTCTTCCATTTTGTGTAAACCATACACAGATCCTTTATGTAACTATTCAGAATTATTTCTTTTTATTTATTTATTTTATTTTATTTGTGAACACACTGTACAGAAGGGTTACAATTACATGGGCAGGATAATGCATACATTTCTTACCAAGCATTGCAGCCTCCTCCTTTGTTTATCCTTCACATCCCTTCCCAGCCTCTCCCCTCCCCTCCAGTCTCAATCTTTCCCCCCCCCACCCCCTCACCAAAATTGTAAAGCTCATTTTCGACATGACAACTTGTACTTCCGATTGTTGCAACAGGTCCACCTGTATCCTTAAACGACTTGTTTTTCCCTATCTCCTCCACAAGTTATACTGACATCAAATATAGTGAAAGCAGGGGTTATACTGTGGGGGAGGGACATACAAAGCAACAAAGAAGTAATCTTATAAATGCGTTAGAAACATATGCATGAAAGAAAAAAACATTAAAATACATATCTAAGGGTTCATTTTCCTAACATCACATTATGTGACCATTTCCGCTTGACTCATACATATACTAGATATTGCAAATAAGGGAAACCATTGGGCCTATGTTTCTTTGGGCCTGGCTTACTCCGCTTAATATAATTTTTTCCAAGTCTTACCGTTTCCTAACAAATGGGGCAATGTCATTCTTTCTGATGGAGGCATAGAATTCCATTGTGTATATATACCACATTTTCTTGATCCATTCATCTACTGAGGGGCATCTGGGTTGGTTCCAGATCTTAGCTATGGTAAATAATGCTGCAATAAAGATAGTTGTGCTGGTAGCTTTAGTGTGGTCTTGTTTGTAAACATTTGGGTAAATGCCTAAAAGTGGGATTGCTGGGTCATAGGGGAGTTCTATGTGGAGTCTTTTGAGGAACCTCAATACTGCTTTCCAAAGTGATTGAACAAGTTTACATTCCCACCAACAATGAAGGGGTTCCCTTCTGTACACATCCCCTCCAGCATGTGTTGTTCTTAGAGTTTTTGATTTTTGCCATTCTAACTGGAGTGAGGTGGTATCTCAATGTTGTTTTGATTTGTATTTCTTTTATGGCTAGGGAGGTGGAGCATTTTTTCATGTGTCTATTGGCCATCCTTCTTTCTTCTTCAGAGAAGTTTCTCTTTAAGTCTTTCGCCCACTTGTTTATTGGGCTGTTGTTTCTTTGAGGATTTGTTGTTGGGGGATTTAATTTTTTGTGTTCCAAGTATATTTTAGATATGAGACCCTTGTCCGTTGTATGGCTAGTAAAGATCTTCTCCCAATCTGTGGGCTTTCTATTGATCTTGCTAGCTATGTCATTTGCCCTGCAGAAGCTCTGCAACTTTATGCAATCCCATTTGTCCAACCTTTCTTTGATTTGTTGTGTTTCCGGGTCTCTATTCAGAAAATTTCGGCTTGAGCCAAGGAGACCTAGAGTTTCTCTTATTCCATCCTGTAATGTTTTCAGAGTGTCTGCTTTGACTTGGAGGTCTTTGATCCATTTCTAGTTGATTCTGCTGCAGGGCGATCTATAAGGATCTAGCTTTAGTTTTCTACAAGTATTTAACCAATTTTGCCAGCACCATTTACTGAAGAGGCTGTTTTTCTTCCATTCTATTGTTTTAGCTCCCTTATCAAAGATTAGGTGGCTATAGGTCTGTATTTTCATTTCTCGGTTTTCAATTCTATTCCATTGGTCCTGAGGTCTGTCCTTATCCAATACCAAGCTGTTTTGATTACTATGTCTTTATAGTAGAGTTTGAAATTTGGTATTGATATTCCTCCAGCAGTGTTCTTTCTGTTGAGGAGCGTTTTTGCTATTCGGGGTCTTTTATTGTTCCATATGAATTTTTGGATTGCGTCTTCTATTTCTTTGAAGAATGAGGTTGGAATTTTGATAGGTATCGCGTTGAATTTGTAGATAGCCTTGGGAATTATTGCCATTTTCACGATGTTAATCTTTCCAATCCAGGAGCATGAGAGGTTTTGCCATTTTTTAAGTTCTGTATTGATTTCCTTTTTCAAGATTTTAAAGTTTTCATCATAGAGGTCCTTCACTTCTTTGGTTAAGTTAATTCCTAGGTATTTTATTTTTTGTGGGACTATTACAAATGGAGTTGCTTTCCTAATTTCAGCCACCCTTTTCTCATTGTTGGCATACAGAAAGACCACTGATTTTTGCAGGTTAATTTTATACCCTGCTACTTTTCCAAAGTTTTGAATCAGCTTGAGTAATTTGGGAGTGGAGTCTATGGGATTCTTTAAATACAAGATCATGTCGTCTTCAAAGAGGGAGAGTTTCATTTCTTCTTTCCCTATTTGGATCCCCTTTATGTCTGCATCTTGTCTTATTGTTGTAGCTAGGTATTCTAATACTAGATTGAAGAGAAGTGGAGAGAGTGGACATCCTTGTCTTGTTCCTGAGTTAAGAGGAAATGGCTTTAGTTTTTCACCATTAAGTATAATGCTGGCTGTAGGTTTGTCATATACAGCCTTTACTGTATTGAGGAATGTGCCATTGATTAATAATTTTTCCAAAACCTTCATCATAAAGGGATTTTGGATCTTGTCGAATGATTTTTCTGCATCTATTGAGATCACCATGTGGTTCTTATTCTTGCTCTTGTTGATGTGATGAATTATATTATTTGATTTGCGTATATTGAAGCAGTTTGCATCCCTGAAATGAATCCTTTTTGAATGGATGAATTGTTAAAATCAATTGGCCAAAATTTTGTTGAGAAGTTTCGCATCAATGTTCATCAAAGAAATGGGTCCATAGTTCTTTTTCTTTGATGAGCCCCTGCCTGTTTATTTGATGAGGTTTATGATGGCTTCATAGAATGTGTTCAGTAGTGAACTTTCTCTTTTAACTTCATTGAAGAGTTGGAGGAGTATTGGTGTGAGCTCCGCTTTGAAGGCCTTGTAGAATTCCGCTGTAAAACCATCTGGTCCTGGACTTTTCTTAGCTGGAAGGTCTCTTATTGCTGTTTCTATTTCAACGCTTGATATGGGCCTGTTAAGCTGGTTTAAATCATCTTGGTTTAGTTTTGGCATGTCAATATTTGCTAGGAAAAGATCCATTTCTGTCAAGTTCTCAAACTTATTAACATAAAGTTTTGGGATGTATTCCGTCATAATGTTTTGAATCTTGGTTATTTCCGTGGTGATGTTTCCATTCTCGTCTCTGAGTTTATTAATTTGGGTGTGTTCTCTTCTTTTTCGGATAAGATTTGCTAAGGGTCTGTCAATTTTGTTAATTTTTTCGAAGAACCAACTCTTCGTTTTGTTGATTCTTTCTATAGCTTTTTTGGATTCTAATTCATTTAATTCTGATTTAATTTTAATTATTTCTTTCCGTCTACTGGATTGGGTTTTATCTTGCTGCACTTTTTCTAGGAGGTTTAGATGTGTCATTAGATTGTTGGTTTCAGATCTCTCCAATTTGTTGATGTAGGCGCTCAGAGCTGTAAACTTGCCTTTGAGTACTGCTTTTGCTGTGTCCCAGAGGAGCTGGTAATTTGTGTGTTCACTTTTGCTGAATAGCATGAACATTTGAATTTCCTTTCTAATCTCTTCCATGACCCACTCGTGATTCAGCAGTGTGTTGTTCAGCCTCCATGTGATACCAGACTTTCATTGGTGGCTTTTGGTGTTGAGTTCTAATTTTATTCCCTTGTTGTGTGAGCGAATGCAAGGTAGAACTTCAATGTTTCTGAATTTAGACAAGTTTGGTTTGTGGCCTGAAATGTGTTCTATTTTGGAAAATGTTCCATGTGCTGCTGAGAAAAGCGTGTATTCTGATGCTGCTGGGTGAAATGTTAAGTAGATATCTGTTAAATATAGTTGATCTATGCAGCTGTTTAGATCTGTAGTTTCTCTGTTGAGTTTTTGCCGAGTTGACCTATCTAGTGGGGAGAGTGGTGTGTTAAAATCCCCAACAATTAATGTCTTTGGAGTTATATGGGATTTGAGGGAAAGTAGTGTTTCTTGGAAAAATTAGGGTTCTCCATTGTTTGGCGAGTGGATATTTAGAATTGTAATATCCTCCTGAAAGAGAGATCCCTTAATTAGTATGTAGCGACATTCTTTATCTCTTCTCACGAGTTTTAATTTGAAGTCTATTTTATCTGATATTAGCATTGCTACTCCCTCCTGTTTATGGGGGCCGTTTGCATGGTAGATTTTGTCCAACCTTTAACATTGAAAATGTGTTTGTTTTTACGAGCAAGATGTGACTCCTGAAGTCAGCAGATAGAAGGGTCTTGTTTTTTAATCCAACTAGACAATCTATGTCGCTTAATTGGAGAGTTCGGTCCGTTAATGTTAAGAGAAAGGACTGAGAAGTATTTGGGGGTTCCTGCCATGTTATCCACCTTCTTGGGGGCTGCGAAAACTTGGTTCTTCCTATGGTTCTTGGAGTCTCAGTTTGGGTGCAGTTTCTTGGCCTTTATTGTGGTCTTATTGGTTTTCTATGTGTAAGACATCTTTAAGAATCTTTTGTAGGGCTGGTTTGGTGGAGATGTATTGTTTCAATTTTTCTTTGCTATGGAAGGTTTTTATTTGGCCTTCAGTTATGAAGGAGAGTTTAGCTGGGTACAGTATTCTTGATTGATAGTTGCTTGTTTTTAGGGCATGGCATACATCCTTCCAGGCTCTTCTTGCTTTGATTGTCTCTGCTGAGAAATCTGAGGTGATTCTAATTGGTTTCCCTTTATAGGTGATTAATCTTTTCTCCTTGACAGCTTTAAAGATCTTTTCCTTGTTCTGAGTTGATCCTGTGTGGATTATAATGTGACGGTGGGATGTCCTATTCTAGTCTGGTCTGTTTGGAGTTCTAAAACCTTCTTGTATCTGAATAGGCCTATCTTTTTGCATGTTTGGGAAGTTCTCTGCTAGGATCCTGTTAAACAAATTTCCTAGACCATTGACTTCTGTTTCTAGGTGCTCCTCTACACCCATTATCCTTAGATTAGGCCTTCTGATGGTGTCTTCCAAGTTTTGGACAGATCTATCATATTTCTTGGACTTGTCTTGGATGTTTGTATGTTCTTTCTCTATAATATCTTGGCTGTCTTCAATCCCTGAGATTTGATCTTCTGCTTGGTCTAACCTGCTGTCAAGACTTTCTACTTTGTTTTTTATCTCTTTTCCTTCTAATTGGTCAGCTTTGATGGCTTCAAATTCTTTGTTGAAGCTTTGTTTTACATCTTGTATGAATTTCTTTACTTCCTTAATTTGATGTTCAGTGTTTATTCTCAATTCACTTAGTTGATTGGTTATGCTTTCCTTGGACTCCCATTCCTTCTGTTGGGTTCCATTCAGCATTCCCTTTGTGGTCTCCCTGACTTCCTTCAGCTCTTTGATAATGGATCCCATGAATTCCTTTAGTGATCTTTGTGTATTGTCTTCCTTCTCTCTCAAATCCTGTATTACTCTTTGATTAGCTTCCTCCCGTTCATGGGATTCCTGTAGTTCTCTTTGAATGTTCTCAGCCTGTTCACGCCATTCCTGTCTTTCTCTTTGAGTATTCTCAAGCTGCTCATACAAATTCTGTATCAGCTTTTGAGTAGCTTCCTTATGCTTATGATATTCCTGTATAAACTTTTGAAATGCCTCCTCTCTCTCCCTATCACGCTCATACAGAGACCTTTGTATACTTTCAATGTTTTGATTTATCGTGTTTGCCAGTAGTGTTTGTAGAGCTATTTGGGAATTCTCCTCTGGATTATACATTATCTGTTCTGTCCCCTGATTATCGGGATTGGGAATTGAAATATCCGGATTTGCCATTTTTCTTGTGTTTTTCCGGCTTACTGGGCCCATTTGAGATGAAAATAGCACCAGTTTTGTGCTAGAACACTATCTTAAGCCAAGCATCAACCCAAGTCTGAATTTGAAGAGTCAATAGTCTACAGATACAATCTAATTCAACAGATACATCTATTCAACATCAAACAACTATACGTTAATGGGCTACGGACGGCAAAGAATTTGGAAGTCCAGAAATTATTAGGGTTAGGGAAAGATGTGGGTAAAAAAATAGGAATAAATTGATATGGGGAGGCTCTGGGAGAGTTAACTAAGTCTTAATCTCAAAGCAGGAAGTAGGTTGGGTAGGATGAAAGTAGAGAGAGAGAAAAAAAAAAGAAAGGGAACAGGAAATGAAAAGAGACCAGAAAAAATAGAAAGGTAGAAATTAATAAAATTATGTAGAATCGATAACAATCTATTTAGATAAGAACGTGAATTTATTGAGAGAAGGGGACGGATATAAAGTAGATGTGAAAAATTTAAAAATAAATATGCTTAAAATATTATATAGGTATAAAGAGGTAGTACTGCTATTAGGGAATTTATGTCTTAGAGGTTTTGACTTGTGTAATAAATTTGTGGATTAAGTGTGTACAAATGGGGATAGGGTCTAATAGTCAAGTACAGGTTTATCTGAGCTTGTGCAGGACAAGAATTAAGTCACATAAAGAAGAACGAAATAGAGGAGAAGGTGAAAAGATAGAAAAGGAAGAAAAAAAAGATGAGAAGTTCACTAGAGCTAAACATAAAACAAAAAGATAATTTAAAAAGAGAGAAAAAAAACAAAGAGAAATAAGACCAAAAAAGAAAGCAAAATCGCAAACTCCCGTATCCCCAAAATAAAAATTATAAGAGGAAAAGAAACTTTCTGGAAAACATTTTTTCATGAAAAAAGGCAAAGATTAAAGATTGAAAATAGTTTTAGAACAGAAAAAATTTTTTTTTTAAATAAGGTACCAAAAATAAAAACTGAAAAAAAAAAGAAGACGAAGAAGAGAAAAAAGAAAAAAAAAAGAAAAACAAAAAAACCCAAAAATTTCTTTGATTTTTTTTTTTTTTTGGGAGGAGTGGGAAAAATCCTGTATCTCCCTTGTGTCCATAACCAGCCTCTTGTTGGAGTCTCTGGTCTGCTTGTGGTCCTGTCGCTTGGTTGGTTTCTTAAGTCAGTTTGTTCGAACAGGCAGTAGAATGCTCTGCTTTACCCAGGATTTGGCGATCCTCCTCCCAGGCTAGTTCATTGGGTGGCAGATCTGCTTTGAGTATCACAAAAGAGGGGGATGCAGTGATGAGGCTAAGTTCTGGTAGCTTTTCTGGGGCTGGTTTGTGAAAACCTCACAGAGCCCAGCCTGGAGCCATTCTCATGGTTTCTGTTTACTGATTTTCAGTTGCTTGTCAAGGCTGCTAGAGGGAGGGGCAGCCTCTGGCTCTGATTACCCAGTGAAGAAACCCACTCCTCAGGCTGGCGCCTGAGCTGGGTGACTGTTCCCTGGGTGGAGCTCAGTCTGGCAGGTCACACCACTGTTAAGTTCTTGTGACCTGCTAAATGAGTCGTTTTATTCCAAGGCCTGAGCTGGAGCTAGCAGCTCCTCCGAGCTTTGTTGGTATCCAAGGGTATCCAAGATGGAGATCACTGGTGCTGGGGGGGGAGGGTTGGCCTTCCCTCTTCTGCTCCCTGAAAAGGAGTGAGGACGTCAGGATTCTACTCACACCGAGTCTTAGTTCCTGGGTCGTCTCTGGTCTGCGAACTGCAGGATGAAGATGTCCGCTCCTTGTTGGTTCTTGCTGGTGTTGAGTAGAATCCGCTCGCCTGCTGCGTCTGGCTCCTTCGTCTCAGACTCTCTGTTGCTCAGGTATGGCGGCTGGGCTCACCCGCCACCGCCACAGCTGCCACCGTGGCGGCTGCTGGCAAGGGCTCAGAATTGTCTCCTTGCCTGCGTTTCCTTCTCTGGCCAAGCTCTCTGTCCTGTGATGATTCACTTGGTGTAATTCTCTGACTTAGGACTGTTCACTGGAACTCTAAAACTGCTTTCTATGCGAGAGCTTACTTAGACTCCAGTTTCTCCTCGGCCATCCTCCCAGACTCCCTCTCTCTGAGTTCTTTCAGTTCTCCATTTATGGATTCCATGAATGCCTTTAATGATCTTTGTGTATTCTCATCATACTTTCTCAATTCCTGTATTACTCTTTGATTAGCTTCCTCCGTTTCATGTGATTCCTGTAGCTCTCTTTGACTGATCTCAGCCTGCTCACACCATTCCTTTATTTCTGTTTGAGTGCTCTCAAGATGCCCATGCAATTCCTGTATCAATCTTTGAGTAGCTTCCTCATGCTCATGATATTCCTGTATTGGCCTTTCTTTTGCCTCCTGTCTCTCCCTATCACGCTCATACAGAGTCCTTTGCAGGTTTTCAGTCTTCTCATTTACCATGTTTACCAGTAGTGTTTGTAGAGCTTTTAGGGAGCTCTCCTCTGGATTATTAATTATCTGTTCTGTCCACTGATTGTCATGATTGGGAGTTGAGATACCCGGACTTGTCATTTTTCTTGTGCTTTTCCTGCTTACTCTGCCCATTTGGGATGAAAGTAACACCACTTTTGTGCTAGATAACTATCTTAAGGTAAGCATCAACCAACGTCTGTAGTTGCTAATTCAAAGTTTGTAGATACACTCTAGTTCAACAGATATATCTATTCAACATCAAACAACTATGTATTAATGAGTTACGAACCGTAAAGAAGAATTTTGCAAACCAGCAATTATTAGGTTTAGGGAGAGATATGGGTATAAATAGGGATAGAAGGATATGGAAAGGCATAGGGTGAGTTAACTTAACTAAGTCCTAATCTCAAAGTGAGAAATAGGTTGGATAGAATGATAGTAAAGAGAGAGAAAAGAAAAGAAGAGAACGATATAAAAAGAGACAAGAAAAAAAATTGAAAAACAAATATTAAAAATTAAAAAGTGAACACTTAAAAAGTTAAAAATTATGCAAATTTAAAAACATAATATTCAGAGAAGAATGTGGATAGGATAACATAAGGGTAGGGATAAAAAGGAGATGTGGGAAAGTTAAGAAATGCTTAAAATATTATATAGATATAAAGAGGTAGTACTACTATTAAGGAATTTAAGTCTAAAAGGTTTTGAATTGAGTAATACATTTCTGGATTAAGTGTGCACACAATGGGGAATAAGATCTAATAATCGACTACGGGTATATCTGAGGATGAGCAGAAGAGCAATTAAGTCATGCAAAGAAGAACAAAGAGAAGAAAAGGTGAAAAGAATGAGAAGGAAAGAAAAAAAGGATCAAAAGGTTAGTTGTGCTAAACAAAAAAGAAAAAAAACAGAAGAATGAAAAAAGAGAAAAAAATACACTTATACCCTTAAAATAAAAACTATAAGAGGAAGAAAAAAATTTAACACAAAACAATTTTTTTCAAAAAAGTTCAATATTAAAAATTTTAAAAAAGTTTTAGAAAAAATTTTTTAATAAAAGGTACAAAAAAGTTCTTTGATTTTTTTGGGGGGCGATGGGAAGATCCTGTATCTCCCTTGTGTCCTTAACCTGTCTCTAGTTGGAGTCTCTGGTCTGCTTGTGGTGTTTGCTTTTGCTGTGGCTTGGTTGGTTTCTTAAGTCGGTTAATATGAGCAGGCAGAAAAATGCTCTGCTTACCCAGGATTTTTTGATCCTCCTCCCAGGCTAGTTCAATGGGAGGGAGATCTGCTTTGAGTATCACAAAAGAGGGAGATGGCAGTTTCCTCTAGTTTAGAGATGCTGTGATGAGGCTAGGTTCTGGGTAGAGTTGAGGCCTTTCCACAAACAGTAGCTTTTCCCTGAGGGACTAGCTTCTGAGTCACTCACAGATCCCAGCCTGGAGCCTTTTTCATGGTTTATGTTTACTGTATTTCAATTGATTTAAAAGGCTGCTTTAGGGAGGGGCAGCCTCTGTCTCTGTGTACTCAATGAAGAAATCCACACAGGGATGTGGCCTGTGCTGGGTGACTTTTCCCTGGGTGGAGCTGAGCCTAGCAGGTCAGGTTAGGTTCCTGTGACCTGCTAAATTATTCTTGTTTTCTTCCAATGCCTGAGTTGGAGCTAGCTGTTCAGCCAGGCCTTTGTCAGTATCAAAGATTGAGATCTCTGGTAATGGGGAGGGGAGGGGTGGCCTTCCCTCCTCTGATCCCTGAGAAGGAGTGAGGATGTCAGGCTTCTACTCATGCCAAAAACTTGGTTCCTGTTTCGTCTCTTGTCTGCGAACTGCAGGATGAAGATATCTGCTCCTTGTAAGTTCCTGCTGGTGTTGAGTAGAATGCACTCACCTGCCGCCTCTGCCTCTGGTGCCTTCGTCCCAGACTCTCTGTGTTGCAGGTATGGCCGCTATGGCCGCTGCCGCCGTCGCCACCTCTGCCATCACTGCAGCTGCCACTGCAGCTGCGGCAGCTGGCTCGTGCTCAGATCTGTCTCCTTGCCTGGATTTTCCCTCTCTGGCTTAACTCTCTGTCCTGTGATGCCACACTTGGTGTGATTCTCTGGCTTAGGACTGTTCACTGGAACAAAAAGCTGCTTTCAATGTGAGGTCTTGTTTAGCCTCCAGCTTCTCCTCCACCATCATCCTGGAACTCCCTCTGAAACTTTTATTCAACTATTTTTCACTTTAAAAATAGGCAGTCTATTTTTCTAAAAGTTTCCTAGTGTACAATAACTAATATTTCAATAGAGAGTAGATTTATTAATTTCAAGGGAATTTTAGATATACACATGATATTGTAATAACGTTTATAGTATATTACTTGAAAAAATTCTGTTCAAACTCTTAAATATTTGTGTGTAATGACAGGGAGAGAGGAAGATAATTCATACTGGTTAGGAATTTGCAATGCCTCAAAAATCTATTCAATAATTTGTTATAAGCACATAGTCAAGCTACCTGATATGGCTTAGTTTTTTTTTTTCTTAATTTATTCAAAATTTTAACATGGATGCCTGCACAGTGGTAACATTAAAATTATTAATCAAAATATAAATATTGCAAAATCATAGACAGGTATCATACATTCAATAGTTAGCACTTATGATTCTAATAATAATTTTGATGAAGATGATGATGAGCACAGTGTAGCCTGATAATGACAGGGTTGTGATTGAAAAGGAAAAATTTTTAGACATCTTTTAAGCCAGATTTCCCACAATGAATACATAGTACTAAAGAGCATTGTATTAATACAATAAGAATAACAAGAGAAGAGTTTCAATATCAAGAAATACAATCACATAAACAGGTGAGATAGTAAAAACCCTAATTTCATTCTTTCAGTCTCTCTAAATATACTCAGTTTTCTTGGAACTATTGTTTTCTTTTAAATAAAATTGTTTATTTGCACATGTTGATTATCCCACATAGATAAAATATAATAAACTGAGTGCTTTCAGTTACAAATGATCTTGTTTGTTCTAGCCTTGGGAATTTAGGAGAAAGCCTTTCGCTACCCACATAGCCATTGGCTTCGTTATATATCACTAGAAGTTAACAACACATGCCTCAAGCATGCTTCACTCATTGGGTAGAAATCCATGATCAGTTTTAGTTTCCATCCAATTAACTGGAGAAAATCTAAGTATAAATTTATTAAGAACACTTGGAAACAAATAAAGCAATAAGAAAAATTTTGATGGACTAAGATGGAGTTTTCAACTTAGTGTGATTAGTTCAAATACCATTCTCATAAAGACACTATTCAATAACCAATGTTTTCCAATGACATATTCTTCAATATAGCTGTAAACACTTGACACAATTTACATAATAACACTTACATATCTGGAGTTACCTTGAAAGGACACGGTCCTTAGAGCCAGGAGGAAAATTTATTTTTATTTCTGCAGGAAGCAATTTGTGATATTTATACCAACAAACTGAATTTGACTCTTTCCTTATTTGTAAGCTAAGGGGGAAAACGTAAGGGCTCTTCACTTTTCTTTTTTTTGCTCTAAAAGTCAACAAATATATTTTTCAAATTTCTGGTAGATTACATCCATTTACAGATGAGAAATGTAAGGCCAGTAGTCTATGTAATGAGTAAATAATGATACTATAATTTGTGTCTGAGCTCTTCATTCTGTGTGCTTACAAGCAGAAGTAATTTGGTGATGGAAAGAACCAATATGAAAAGACTGTGGGTAAAAACATACTTTGTAAAAGGTTGTTTATGTCTAGGTGACCAGTGATGATTACATGAAACAGGCTGGTGTCAGGGGCATAAAAGGGAGTACATAGAAATCATATTAGTGACAAAAACTCAGAAAATCTTGATCATTAATGTTTTCTAATGGGTGGGAGCAGAAGGGTAAGAAGAAATCTAAAGTGTTCTTCATCTCTGGCCAGGCAACTGTGTTAGTGATATTCTTGGTGATAGAGATTGCAGGTGGAAATGATTGATTTAGGGGAAAAAAAACTCTGATAGTTCTAAAGTTTATAATAAACAGATGCAAAGATAGGTTTGTTTAGACATTATCAAAATATCCATGACCAATGAATATGAAAAAGAATAATAAAATCGGGGGCATTATTAAAGGGAAGAGGAAAAAGAAAGTTCTGACACAATTCTGAACAATGTGTGTGCCAGTGTGGACAAGATTGGAAGAATGAGATAAATAAGGAAACAAGAAAGTAATAAACGCAGATTTACAGAAGTAAAGAAAGGAAAGAATTTGCAGGAAGAAAAGGTCAAAACTGTTACAGAGATATTGAAGGAAATATGCTATTTGGAATTGAAAACTAAAAAGATATAGGCTATTTCAATAAGAACAGTGTTTTGGTGATATCTCCATGATGAAATAACCCTGTCAATAAACCTGCCATAAATTTTTATATGTAGGAAGTGCTCTTATAAACTTAAAGCTTTTATTGAATGGAAGAGTTCAGACATTACCCTCACCACTAGGATTAAATTCCTAAAAAGATAAGGCATTTTGCTCTAATGCCTTTCTTTCCTTTTCTCTTACACATTGGCAAGTAGGGAAGGATTCTGATGTAACAATAATACAATGTTGACTTGTAATAACACAACATCTAGGATCTAGCGTTATTTCGGATAATTAGCTCCAAAATTTATGGATATTTATATTTCTCCTGGGTAAACTGATGAGCTCCAAGGAAATGTCCCTAAGGAGCATTTCAATTCTGGTATTACTCTTTGTCTCAAAATACTTTAAATTATACACCCTCTAATGTGGGCATAGGGTTAATCTGTGGAACTTTCCCCTTCATATAGTGAGTACTACCCTATTGCTTAACATGGAGAAAGTACCCTCACACATAGACTGGGTGTGTGCAAACAAGAAGTGGTACTTGAACAAGGGAAACATGGGACCTATGCTTCTTTGGGGCTGGATTACTTCACTTAATATAATTTTTTCTAAGTCTTTCCATTTCCTAACAAATGGAGCATTGTTATTCTTCCTGATGGAGGCAAACCATTCCTTTGTTTATATATACCACATTTTCTTGATCCATTCATCTACTCAAGGGCGTCTGGGTTGGTTCCATATCGTAACTATGGTAAATAATGCTGCAATAAACATAGTTGTGCTGGAAGATTTAGTATGGTCTTGTTTGTGATCATTTGGGTAAATGCCCAAAAGTGGGATTGCTGGGTCATACGAGAGCTCTAGGAGTTTTTTGAGGAATTTCCACACAACTTTGCAAAGTGGTTGAACAAGTTTACACTCCCAATAACAATGAAGTAATGTTCCCTTCTGGCCACATCCATTCCAGCATCTGTGATTATTGTGCTTGTCTATGGCCATTCTAACTGGGATGAGGTGGTATCTCCATGTTGTTTTTATTTGCATTTCTCTTATGGCTGGGGAGGTCGGGCATTTCTTCATGTGTCTATTGGCAATCCTTCTTTCCTCTTCACAGAATTTTCTCTGTAAGAATTTAGCCCACTTATTTATTTATTTATATATTTTTATTTTGAAAATAATGTACAGAGGAGTTACAATTACATGGGCAAGATAATGAGTACATTAGTTTTCAAGTATTTTAGCCTCCTCCTTTGTTTCCCCTTCCCATCCTTTCCCATCCTTTCCTACGCCCCCCAATCCTCCCTGCCCCCCCCCATGAAAGTTGTAAAGTTCGTCTAATACATAATGACTTGTACATCTTATTGTTGCAATGTAGCCCACTTATTTATTGGGCAGTTGTTTCTTTGAGGATTTGTTGTTGGGGGATTTAATGTTTTGAGTTCCAGGTATAGTTTACATATGAGAACCTTGTCCATTGTATGGCTAGTGAATATCTTCTCCCAATAAGTAGGCTTTCCATTGACCTTGCTAGTTACATCCTTTGCCATGCAGAAACTGTGCAATTTCATGCAATCCCATTTTTCCAAATTTTCTTTTATTTGTTGTGTTTCTGGGTCTCTTTTTAGAAAGTTTTGGGCTATGCCAAGGAGACCTAGTAATGATTTCAGACCTGTAATGATTTCAGAGTGTCTGCTTTGACCTCGAGGTCCTTGATCCATATATATATATATATATACATATATATATATATATTATATATATATGTGTATATACACACATATATATGTACATATATGTGTATATATATATATATATATGGTTGAATTCTATACTTCCAATTCAAAAGGAAATGGAAAGATTTTTCAAAATCCTGCTGAATAAAATAAGCAAGACTCAAAGAAACAGATTCCATAGTTTCCCTCATTTGTAATAATAGGAAATGTATAGAATAACACTAGCAGATGAGCAGAATGGCTCAAAAGCTTTATATATAGGACCATACAAGATCATGTTGAGCAAAATGAACACCTAGATATGGAAATAGAGGTTTTTCTTTGTGGTTTTTTTTTTTAATGTACTATGTGATTTCTTTTTTCTTTTGTGTTTTCCTCTATACTTTATCCCTTGCTGTATTTGATTTCAATACTGTGTGTATTGCACATGCATTTATCTTAATTTGACAAGGCAAGATGAACAACAAATTGGGGAGACAAAGGACAAAGGGCAAACCAATGCAATAGCAATATTCACAAGACAACATGTTGAAAATTTACATTACAACTTGTGAGGGGCTTGGGGGAAGGAAAAGTGTGAGAAAAATGAGGTAGTGGTTAAAATTTCGACATTTTATGTATTCACTACCTTACAATTAATGCAACCCCTGTACATATCACCTTAAAAATAAAATTAAACTAAAAATAAGTTACATAAAGTATAATTTCACTGTATTGCTATAGTAAATATTATTCTATGTGCATTATCTTTTTTAAAATGAACACTAGTTGGCATCTAATTTGAATTAATTACACTTTTCTTTATCAGAGGTTCATCAACTTGAATGTTATCAAAATATACAATATTTTCACAATATACCTGCCATAATTTTCCAAAAAATTATAATTTCAGTATTGTCTCATAGTAAAACAGAAAACAGTTTAATTCTCTGGAAACTCCTAACTTTTAAAACTGAATAATTGTTCAAAGGACAGTATATATGTGTTTTTCAAAGTTCTTACAAATACTAACTACTCATTTTCAAATTCGGAACATTTCATATCAGAAATATTCAAAACAGTACCTGTTTGCATGTTCTTTAATTCTGCAATAGCTGCAGTTTCTAATGGGGTGTTACATATTGAGAAATCAACAGAAAAAAATAGCCACATTCTGGTGAAGTATGTGTAATAAATACTTTCTCAAGAGTAAACATTTGTTCATCAGAGTAAGCTATTATTTCTGTGACCATCAATCCCAAGCTTTTATGCCATAAAGTCTTCTTAGCCAAACAGTTTCCAATTTGTAAGGTGCACCTTAATATTCCCTTAATTCACATCATGAATAGCTTACCACTATTGTGAAAAAATACTAGACTTGTGCTAATATGATGCCCTTCCTATTGTGGAAAGTACACTATACTAAACTTTGCTGCAACATTTTTCTGATTTCTAGAAATCAGAACACTTGCAAATATTATTTATATTTTTTATCTATCATAGATATTCAGGAGTCTGAGATCAGAAGACTATGGTTCAAAGCCCACCCAGTAAGGAAGATTCCTTAGATTCTTATCTCCAATAAATTTCTCAGGAAAAGCCAGACTCAAGTGGCACTTAGGTTGATGTGTTAGGGCATGAGCCTTGAGCACTAACCGGCTCAAAGAGAGTGGCCAGGCCCAGAGTTCAAACCTGAGGACAAACCAAAAAATAAAAACCAACTCCAACCCTAATATTTTTCTCATTGTATACAGAAGCATGTAATTAAGGAAATTTCTTCCTGTATTACCAATAGATAGAAGGCCCAAGACCTAACACAATTACTCTCTTCATACCATGTTACACCAAAGCCTCAAAAAATTGTTTGTTCTAAATTTATACATTAATATCATCCATTTTTGGCAACTCTGTCTAGATTATTCACACTATCAATTTATACATGAACTGTTGGAATTATCAATTAACTAAGTTCTAATTATACCTCGCTTCAAAGAATATTTTAGGCAAATAAAATACCAGATTCATTTGTGAATTTGTCAATTAAAACCTCTACTTAAAAAGAATTTTGTAGTATCCTATAGAATATGAAATTACAAACAAAACCAAAATATTTATTTTAAATCTAAATTCTAATTTTGCAAGGTCTACAAAGTCCTACATTAGATGAACTTTGTATTTTTCCAGGCTTAAAATTTTGTAATCCTTCATTATTTCTTTGAAATCCAACAGAATGATGCTTACTTTTTCAAATTTTTGATTGGGAATCATGAGCCATTTTGCATCTAGGAATGTTGTGTAATGAAGAGAGCATTTAAAACAGAACTGAGGATTATATATGAGTTGCATTTCAAAACAAACTTGCCTTCTCAAAACATAATGACAAAATTAGCCCAAACTTCCAACTGTGTATTCCTTTCTTGTTGTTTGGCTTGTTTCATTGAGACAAAATTATACTACCTGGTCCAGGGAAGGTATCACTATGCAATCCCACTCTCTAATCTCCTATGTTAGTCTGAGTGCTAGAATTCCAGGCTTGTATCAAATTGCCCTGCCATAGTTTGGTGGTTTATTTAATATAGATACAGACTAGCAATTCTGAACTTCTCCTGTGATCTTATCCACTAGATTGACTGCACAAACTGTTTATGTACTATTTTCAAAGATGTTCTATCATTTGACACAAGATATGAACATTTTCCCAAAACCAGGCAGGGACTCATCAAAGAAAGAGAACTATAGAACCATTTCTTTGATGAACATTGATGCAAAACTTCTCAAAATTTTGGCCAATCGACTTCAACAATTCATCCAAAAAATCATACACCACGATCAAACAGGATTCATTTCAGGGATGTAAAGCTGGTTCAATATACGCAAATCAATTAATGTTATTCATCACATCAACAGGAGCAAGAATAAGAACCACATGGTTATCTCAATAGACGCAGAAAAAGCATTCGACAAGATCCAACACCCCTTTATGATGAAGGTTTTGGAAAAATTAGGAATCCATGGAATATTCCTCAATACAATAAAGGCTGTATATGACAAACCTACAGCCAGCATTATACTCAATGAGTACTTTTTTTATCAAGCAATGTAGCCTACTCCTTGGTTTCCCCTTTCCATCCCTTCCCATCCTCACCTTTCCCCCCATCCAATCCTCCTCCCCCCACCAAAAAAATTGTAAAGTTTGTTTTCGACATAACGACTTGTATATCTCATTGTTGCAATGCTTCCACCTGTATCCCTATTTAAATGATTTGTTTTTTTTCCCTTCCCCTCCACAAATTATAGCGATATCAAATACAGTGAAAGCAGGAGTTATTGTTATGTCTTGGGAAGAGACATACAAAGCAATAAGGAAATCATCTTATAAATGTGTTAGAAACAATCACATGAAAGAAAAAAACATTCGAATACATAACCTGGGGTTCATTTCCATAACATCAACTTATCTGACCTTTTCTGTTGGACTCAGACATATACTAGTAATTGCAAACAAGGAAAACCATGGGACTTATGTTTCTTTGGGCCTGGCTTACTTCATTTAATATAATTTTTTCCAAGTCTTTCCATTTCCTAACAAATAGGGCAATGTCATTATTTCTGCTGGAGGCATAGAATTCCATTGTGTATATATACTACATTTTCTTCATCCATTCATCTACTGAGGGGCATCTGAGTTGGTTCCATACCTTATCTATGGTAAATAAGACTGCAATAAATATAGTCGTGCTGGTACATCTAGTGTGGCATTGTTTGTGAACATTTGGGTAAATGCCCAAAATTGGTATTGCTGGGTCTTAGGGGAGCTCTATGTGGAGTCATTTGAGGAACCTCCATACTGTTTTCCAAAGTGGTTGCACAAGTTTACATTCCTACCAACAATGTAGTAAGGTTTCCTCTGTCCACATCACTACTGAGGTGATTCTGTTGTTGCAGAAATCACTTATTAATTCCTTTGTTCTTGTCCTAAATTCTCCAGTGCAATTAGTATTCCAAAAAAGCAGGATCCAGTGAGTATGTTCAGCAAATGGAGCCTGTTCTCAAACCAGTGCTTTAAGGATGGCCCCTAAGAAATATTTGCGTGTTTTTTTTTCGGCTTTTTGGTTTGTGTAGTTTGTCCTTGTTCTGGAGTTTGAACTTTGAGGCTGGACCATGTCTCTCAACAAATGTCTTCACTGGCCTACTTCCCCCAAACCTAGTACTCTACTGCTTGAGCCAAAACTCCACTTCTGGCATTTTTGGTGTTTAGTTACAGATAAGAATGTGACAGACTTTTCTGCCTGGGTTGGCTTTGAACTGAGAAAGTAAGAAAGCCATGTGACATCAACTGTATCAAGATTTCTGTTTTGAACCAAGGAATACTAGACGAAGTTTATTATAAAGCTAATATTTGACAATTTTTAAAAGAAAAGAATATGTCTAACAAAGAAGCCCTAAATTAAATAACTCCACAAATGTAGGTGCACTGAATCATTTTGGAAGCATTTTTTTCATCTGCTTGGGAAGATAACTATTGACTTCATAATTCCCTTTGGGGAAACTTAGTCATATTTGCCTGTTGTCACTGGCTTTGTACACATGTATGCTGTACATACTTCTAAGGGCCTTACATAAAGGAAGTCTTGAAATTCTCAACAATATTTAAATAAGACGCTCCCTATATTTATTTTCACATTTGGGGATCACTAAGTACCAAAGTTATGAAGAAGGCTAGGGTTAGCATATGGACATGAAATCTGTCTCCTAATATTATAAAGATAATTTATGTCATTTTGAGTTACAGTTTCTAAAGTAATAAAAAATAAGGTAAAACAGTAACAGAAACACAATTTTCTATCTTTCCTAAATTTCCAACAGAAATTAGAGAATCCTGTAAATTTACAGAAATCCTAGGATGGTATAGGATTTTATAGGATCACTAGATGGTAAAAAAAAAGATAAAAATAATGCTTCCCCTGGAACAATGGGAAACAAAAGCTATACCTACAGATTATGATATAGCTGGAAAATAGTTTCCACTATGCTATGTGTTTGATATTTTAGGTTTGTTTACACAGCAACTTTCCTCTCTCAGGAAATGACTCTATTCCTACTTAAGGTTTTGCAGCTTATAATCCAGCAACAAATAATGCTTCTAAATATAAACAAGCATGATACTAAGAGTAACCAAGTCTACTTCCGTTGCCATAGATGATAAATAAGAATGCTTTTGGGGAATAGTCAAACAATTTTGGACTTTGTCATACCTTTCCTCTGCTCCAACATGAGAAGTCCTAGTCATTATATGTAAAACATTAATAAAGGATTTTTGTATTTTTTATTGTTCACACTAAAGCAAATACACTTTTCCTCCTTGGAAGCCTGACTTTGAAAGAGTCAGTCACTCACAATTATTTTATAGACAAAAGTTTACTGCTTTGGCTTAGGTGTTTTCCTGCCTTTGGGTGTTGCTCTCTATTATTTTGGCAACTATATAGAAAAACAAGAAAAATCCATTATGCTTCTGTTGAATTTTTCAATGTCAAGCTGTCTTCAAACACAGTTTTCTGTTCCCTTCTTCACTGGTAATTAAAGTTTAATTATTGCACTTTAAATAACAAAAACATACTTTAATGTATATTCTCATTGAAGCCAATGAAAACAGGCGTGTCTGCCATTACTTTTTACATTGTTTCCAATATTTTCCTTGGCTATTTTCATTATTGCCTTTGTTCCAGTCTTCTAATCAGGAATACAGTGTTACACAAAAAGATCTTCCTAAGATATAGGATGTTAGGCAGAAAAAAATAGATATATAATTAAAGATTTTCATCTTTTTTTTTCTTTTTTTTGGGGGGGGGGTCCAGTAGTGGGGCCTGAACTCTGGGCCTGGGCGCTGTAGAGCACCACTTACGGCTTTTCTCTTTTTGTTTATGTCGTGCTGAGGCATCGAACCCAGGGCCTCAGGCATGCAAGGCAAGCGCTCTACCACTGAGCCACCTTCCCAGCCCCAGGATTTTCATCTTTTAAGAGACTGAAAAGCTCAGAAGACATTTTGCTATTACTGGCATGGTTCTTAAGCTAAGTGAAATGCATGTAAATGTGACAGTTATTCCAAACAATAATTATGGCTTATACTTTTCTGCTCCAATGAGATGAGTAACTTTACTGTCAATGAAATCTCTGACAAGATTTTAGGGTAGGAAGGTTAATGTTAGAAAGCCAAGGGAGATTCCTAAAACAGCACTGCCTATCACTTATAAGTTAATTATACTTATGGCATATAAGTATATAAATACATAAATATGAATTGATTGAGAAATGTGTGACTTACACCATTGATTAAATGGTTATCAAAACCAGAAAACACTTCTCCTCATTTATATAAATTATTATATCTAGTGAGGATTCAAAAATTTTTAGAATTATATTTTAACATTTATGCCAAAATATTTGTTTATTTTTAACAGTTTATTTTTAAATTTTGTCAGTTGTGGGGCTTGAAATCTGGGCCTGGACGTTGTCCCTCAGCTGTTGACCTCAAAGCTAGTGCTCTACCATTTGAGCCACTTCCAGTTTTCTGGTGGCTCATTGAAGATAGTCTCAAGGAGCCGGCGCCAGTGGCTCACGGCTGTAATCCTAGTTACTCTGGAGGCTGAGATCTGAGGATTGCAATTCAAAGCCAGCTGGGGCAGGAAAGTCTGTGAGACTCTTGTCTCCAATAAAACCACCAGAAAACCAGAAGTGGTGCTGTGGTTCAAGTGGTAGAATGCTCACCTTGAGCTGTAGAGCATAGGGACAGTGCCCAGGTCCAGAGTTCAAGCCTGACAACAAACCAAAATTTAAAAAAAAAGTCTCACGGACTTTATTGCCTAGGCTGGCTTTGAACCATGATTCTCAGCCATCAGACTCCTTAGTAACTAGGATTACAAGCATGAATCACTGGCACCTAGCTACATAATTATTTTTTACACATTTATGAAGTGTGGAGTGAAAAATCCCATTCATTTATATGTTGTGTAATGATCAAGCTATATCATATCCATTAGTTTCTGTATGTAACATTTCTTTTTAGTGAGACTGCTCGAAAAGTTATCTTTTGGCTGTGATGAAATATCTATTCTTAACTATAATCACTTTGGTCCTTATGGTATACAATTAATATATTTACTTTTAGTATTGGAAGTCTGCTAATTAAACTCATAGAAAACATGAATTGTATGGCAAGAGAAGTTCATGGTTCCATTACTTGTTTTAGAAAAACAATTATGCCTTTTGTTTTCAATTATATTTCTGTGGGAATGTGAACTATTGATTGATTTAACTGTAAAAGTTAATAACTGTTACATTAGATCAAGTTGATTCCAACTTGTATTTGAAAATTGCACATTTAACACCAATATGCTTCCACTTTCTTCTACCACATAACTAACATAACAGTAAAGCAAAGGTTGGTGTTAGTGGCTCATGTGTAGAATCCTAGAAACTCAGGAGCCTAAAACCTGAAGATTTTGGTTCAATATAAGTCTAAACAGACAAAAATGTGAAAACTTATCTCCAATTGTCCAGCAAGAAGGAGAAGATGAGGATGTGGCTCAAAGGATAGAGTGTGATCAGCCATGAGCAAAAAGTGCAAGGAAGACACTTAAACATTGAGTTCAAGCCCTAAAAATGGCATAGACACACAAGACAACAATAAAAAGTACTATGAACATCTTTAAGACAGAATAGTAGAAAAGATGATGAGAAATATTGCATAAAGAGCTGGAAGACAGAAATCATTTGACAGAATTTTGATTCAGGAGAGGGAAAAATCACAGTCTCATTTGTATAATCTCATTGTACTCATTTGTGTTGAAACCTGGCTACTGGGTAACAGGTGAAAGAGTAAATTGGATTACCTGACATAAGAGACATTGCCAGTGACTGACTATACACCATCCCACTCTGCAAAAATCTAATATTGTGCTTGCTAATTTAAATAAAACCTCATATTAGATACTGTTTGGTCCACACACACTGGGGTCCTTATTTTGAGGCGTCAGACTTATGTGAGGCTTTTGTTAATAACCAGCCCTGTTGTACCCACTTTCCTTTGTGCACCTATACCTTACAAAGCTGACACTAAGCCAAGGCTTTGAACTAGACACCATGGCCTTAATCTGTCATTTCTCCAGCTACAACTCTTTTCACATGCTATCTCTGTTTTAGGATTAATTGTTTTCTTAATAATCCCCACCAGAGAACTCTTATATTCATCTAAACTCACTAGAAATATCCTAGTTCGAAAAGGGATTAAAGGTTTACCATTGGCTGAGGCTCTCATCTGTAGGTTTGCTCCATAATAAATGTGTGCTAAATATCTCTCTTTTCTTCGTGTCTTTTGAGTCTGACAAATGATTGATTCGGTTTGATGTAATGCCATTTATCCAGCCTTACTTTGGAAGTTTTGACCAGTCCCAAGGAGCCCTCGTGTTTCCCCTAACTCTTCCTGTAAAATTCTAAGGTATCTGGACTTACATTAGGGTCTTCAATCCATTTGGAATTGATTATGGTGCAGGAGGATATATAAGGATCCAACTTCAGGTTTCTGTGTACACACAATTCCATCAGCACAAGTTTTTGAAGAATTTGTCTTTCTTCCATTCTGTGTTTTTGGCTCCCTTATCAAAGATTATGTGCCTATAGGAGTGGATTCATTTCTGGGTCCTCAATTCTGTTCTATTGATGGAAATCTGTGCTTCTATTGGAAAGAATGGCATTACCACATTCTTGAGGAAATTGACTTCTCTGTAAACTGAAATGCAAAATTCTAAGTTTAGAAGATAAAATTGAGGAAAGTTTTGAACACATACACTATAATATATAGAGGAAAATGTGGGAGAGAGAAGGTAAGATGAAAAGTAGAGTAGCTATCAATTGAAGAACTCATAAACAATTACCAAAACTATACAAGAGAGCTGGGGTAAAGTTCAGTTGTAGGACTAGACTAATATATACAAAGCCACGGGTTCAATCTACAAGAAGAACTAATAGTAAGTTAATAAATAGTAACAATAAAATAATTACTTGAAATAAATGCTTTCATATTAGAGAGGCCTGAATCCTAAAACAGTAAACAAAATTCCCTCAATTCTTGTATCCAATGACATGAAACTACAAGAATGAAGAGGAAATAGTTTTCCTTTTCCCTCCTTTCTTTTCCTTTCTTGTTTTCTTCTTTTCTTCTTTCCTTTGGCACTACTGGTTCTTGAAGTTGCTAGGGCTCTGACCACTTTAGATTATTTTTCAGATGAGGTATTACTTTTTGGCCAAGCCTCCCTTGAGCAATAATCTCTTACCTATGGCTTCCACAAACGAGAGATAACAGGGAAATTACCCTATATCTTGCTTTCTTTTTTGTACTTTCTCACGACTTTTTTTGGTCAGAACTGGCCCAGGATATCAGTCTTCTAAATCTCTGCCTTCTAATTAGCATAGCGTAGTTCAATTAAAACTTGGACCCATACTATTTTTCATTGTAAACATTCAATATTGACTTCTGTTTTCTAGATATCATTAAATTCAGTTGAGATTAGTATGGACATTTATGATGTTATAAGAAGAATATAGAGAAATCCCTTGAATAGGTTTTTTCAGTTTCTTTAAATATTTATAGTATGAGATTAAAAGTAGGACATTAATATTTCACAAGTATTATGCAGACTTCAATTGTTTTAATGATTTTGTGCACACATTGTTCAATATAATTTTATCAACTCTATATGAATAGTTACAGACACATTTCTTTACCAAAAATAAGTCTGTCCATGCTTCCCTTTTATAATTAAGCCCACTATTTCTCTGGGTCCCATCCCAAACCTGTTTCATCCTGAAACCAAAATATTTTTTTTTCTCTGACTTCTAGATTATGCAATAAATAAGCTTTTAGGATTGTCCTCAAATCATGGTAGATTATTCCCTGTTGTTGTATGCCTTAATATTGTATTGTATTCACTCGATTATCCTTTTGGTTCTGTTATTAGAGAATATAGCACAATTCGTTTCCCAGTCACCTGAAAAAAGATTGAATTGATTTCCATTTCTTTAACTAGAGGAAATAATGCTGCTATAATCCTCTGTGTTTTGGCCTTTGGGTGAATGTTACAGTTTATTTTTATGAGACAAAGCCTGAAGAGCTCAATTCCTGTGCTATACTCTAGGTGGTTGCATATTTCATATTCTAGGAAACTGTCAAAATGTTTTCACAAGTGGCTTTCTCATTTGAGATTCCTGCCAACATCCAGTTTCTCTGTTTCTTGATATCATTTAGTATGGGCAATATTGTATTATGTGCAGTAATTCTCACACATGTTTTATGATTGTTTTAATGTGCATTTATGTGATGACTGATGATGCCTTTCTTGGGCTTATTTTTCACAAAAGGTATTTTGCTAGTTTCTAATTGATGTTCTTTTAAACATTAGTTTTTGAGAGTTCTATGTAGAGTCTAATTTGAGGCATTCTTCAAGTATAGGATTTGCAAATATTTTATCCTTGACTATGGGTACACTTCATCAACATTAACTTCATCATCGTTATCATCATCATTATCATCATCTGTTGGGTCTTCATCCATCCCATGAAAGATGGACTGGGTCTGAGGAAAAGAAAGTGCGGCAGCTCACCCATTACCCAGCCTCCTTCAGCCCAGGAAACAATCAGACCCAACAGGGAGTCAATTCAAGCAGGAAGAAACTCGTTTATTAACACAGAACAGCCTTTTTAAAGCAAAAAAGAGCAGGTGGCCTGGCAAGGGAGGAAGAGGAACCAATCACTGTCAAGGTCACACCCTATCATGAACATAAGCTTCCACAGGCTGGTTACGCACTGAACTAAAGCAAATTGGGCTCTGCCCTCAATTCCCTCTCAGCACCATCTTTGCTGCCCATATGCCCTACAATCATCATCATCATCATCATCATCATCCTCACTATTAGTAGTATTACTACTATTAGTTTTGTACCTGTATGTATGGTCCTGGGGCATGAACACAGGGTCCCTGAGATAAGTTGCAATTTGTTAACAATTTATCATTGCAGTCATGCCTCACTTCTGCCTTTTTTGCTGATTAAACAGAGATAAGATTTTCAGGGACTTTATTTTGTGGGCTGCCATCAAACAGCAATACTCACATCACAGCCTACCAAGTAGTTAGGTTCAGATACGTGAGTCCCCTGCTCCCAACTTCTATTCACTACTTGCATATGAGCTTTCACAGACTAAATTATTTTATACATTTTTGAGTTCTACTATATCATTTTCCTTTCCTACAATTTTAATGCCAAATTTAAATATGTTTCATCTCCAAAATTGTCAAGGCATCTTCCTTTGTTATACATTTACATCACTCTTTTTGTTTTATAGGCCACCTTCAAATCCTGCTTGAAGTTAATATTTAAATAAATTTTTATTTTAAGTCAATGTTCACTTTTTAATTCTCCCCAATATTGTCTAACCTATCACCACTTATTAAAGAGAATGTCACTCCGCAAGTGTTTGGTTTTACACTCTTATTAAATATTCCTTGATAATAATAATGTGGCTCTAATCTGGTGTCCTACAGACACATTGAGCTCTATAATCTGTCCTCTACAAATATAACAATTTTACACTAACATAGCTTTAATATTAGACAGAGAAATATATTCCAGTTTATTTTCCTTTGTCAATGAGTCAAAGAGTGATCGTCAGGTGTTTTTAGAAATTTTCATAAACTTATAAATAAAACTGTGAAGCTGGGCACTGTTAGGTCACGCTTGTTATACTAGCTGGATAGGAGGCTGAGATCTGAGGATTGCGGTTCAAGGTAGCTGGAACATGAAAGTCTGTGAGACTCTTATCCCCAATTAACCACCAGAAAACCACAAGTGGCACAGTTGCTCAAAGGGTAGAGCACTCACTTTGAGCTGAAGATCTGAGGAACAGTGCCCAGGAACTGATTTCAAGCCCCATGTATGACCCAAAAAAAGGGGGGTGGGGACAATTAATATCTTTGCTCAATTGTATTCTCCAATCCATAAAAAGTATATGTCTCCATTTACTTAGATTTTTGCTTTTACATTCAGCATTGCATAATTTTCAATGAGGGTGAGTCAACAACACTTTAAAACATTTTGACGACATGTGGAGATGACACAAAAAATTCACAGAAAACAGATGAAAAATAAGGGGCAATGGGAATGGAGAAAGACAGAAATGGGTTAATCAAGTCCTTGATCAATATGTGAGTTTGTAAAATATTTCAATAAGATTTCTTTGTACAATTAATATACATCAATTAATAAATATCTTCCCATTGGTATTCAAGTATGTCATAAAGGATAAATACAGATTTTGTGGTGAAATGAAAGATAGATGAGAAAATACATACTTATAGTAATACTTATAGTAATAGTAAACTAAGAAATTTGGTCAACATTCTGAAGGCTCATGGCTCATTAGAATAGAAGGCCCTTGGTATCTAACATAAGACTAAAATGTTAGACTTGAGCCTGTCTTTAAGACTGCTTAATGCTATTGCCTTTTGAATAATTATTCCATTTATTGTTGTTGTTGTAGCTGGTGGTGGTCGTGGACCTTGAACTCTGGGCCTGGGCGCTGTCCCTCATCTATTCAACTCAAGGCTAGATCTCTACCACTTGAGCCATAGTGCCACTTCTGGTTTTCTGGTGGTTTATTGGAGATAAGACTCTCATGGACTTTTTCTGCCCAGGCTGGCTTTGAACCACAATCCTCATTTCAGCTTCCTGAGTAGCTACAATTATAAAATGAGCCACCAGCACTGGGCTTGAATCAGTATTCTTAGTACAAAGAAAAAAATACAAGTGATTTGGAACCAAGCTGTGAAGGCTGCTTCAGAAGAGAGCTGGCTGGTATCTTATGAGTAGATAGATTTAGGAAAAATTGAACATATAAGTCCACATGGAAGGCTACAAAACATTTTAGTGAAGTTCCAAAAATGATAAGGACATGAATTGCAATAACTAGCTTGGTAATAAGGGACACATTTGGGAGTTCGGTCTTTATTGTTACAGTTGTAAATGTACTATGTCATTTTATTCATTTATTGTTGTTGTATCCTTAGTATGTTCTTTCCCCTATGAAATATCCCCTGTTGTCACTGTACTCGATTTTGATACCCAGCATCTTGTATATACATGTCTAATCTGGGGAGGGTAAAGGGAATTACAAAACGCTGAAATAAGGACACAGGATGACCCATTGCAACACAGATACCAATAAGACTATATTGGAAATGAACCTTACCACTTCATGCTGTGAAGAGTGGGGAGAAAGGAATGTGGGAGCTGGGAGAGGGAAGGGATAGTGGGGAAACAACAAGGAAGGAAAGGGGTAATAATGATCAACAAGTAATGTACTCATTGCCTTACTCATGTAACTGTAACCCCTCTGTACATTTTAACAATAAAATAAAATAAAGTAAAAACAATAAAGGACATGTTTGGCAAATAAAGTAAAATGCTAACTTACAGACAAATGAAAATAATAATAAACATATATGTCTATATACATATATGTACACATCTGTATATTCATATAAATGTATGCATATATAGGTATTTGTGTATGTACACATATAAGTATGAATATACACATATGCACATAGTGTGTATACATATACATTTATTTAAAGAGACTTGAATAAGAAATATATTAATGCCTATGAAAAACCTTAACCATCCTGCTTATGAAAAGCTTTAACTATCCTGAATATATTATCAAAAAATCCAAATTTATAATAATATACCAAAATCCAAAGAATATACGGAAAAATCATACCATACCTATACATTGCATACATATAGAGATTAGTGGAAATAGAAAAAAATGGAATAGCAGTGCACAAACAATATGTAGAAATTGGAATCCTTATATATTGGTGCTTGACACTTAAAGTGACATAGTCAGTTTGTTAAACATACTGGCAATCTAAGATATTACACATAGAGTTGCCTCTATGATCCAGCATTTTGAATCATAATTTCATATACAAAATATATTTCAACATATGTCCAATGAAACACATGTGCAATGATATACATAAATGCAATGATATACATAAGAAACCCTTTTATAATAACATATAATAAAATATTGAAATGCCCATTGAGGGGATTATAGAATTATACACACACATACAAATCAATATTGTATATCCCTGGGAAAAATTTATATGGACTTGGTTTGGAAACTAATTTTGCTTGGGAGGAATGGATAAAATAGACTTCAATTTCTAATTATATGAGATTTTTAAAATGGACACAACCGTAGTGGTAGACTATGAAGTAATGTTTGGTCAAGTGCAGGGTATGTTGAAATGATGACAGGAAGTGACTAATAATAGGTATTGGCGTACGTTGAGAGGGTAGTGATGATAAAATGTTCTAGAACTGAAGGTGATATTCATAGTCCAACTCTTTAACATTCTATTAATCATTGTACTTTATCAAAGAATTACAGATTGCATTTGCATTAACCTTAAGAAAATTTTAGAATAGTAATGGGTGAATCTGAGTGATAATTTAGAATTTAAAATCACAGCATTCTATAATGTGCACGTTTAATATGTTGATGAATAAGACTATCAATAAAATATGATCTGTGATATATCTTCTGAGTCACTGTTTATGACATTGCAAGTCAGTGAATACTCTACAAAATTATGTAAATTGAGGAATGAGATAGGAGTGAAAAGAATGAGGGATAATGATCATCAAGATGCATTTTATTGAACTGGGAATGTGGCTTAGTGGTAGTCTTAGGGGAATAGTGTGAAGCCCAGGGTTTGATTCCTCACTTCTACATTAACAAAAAAAAGCTGGAATTGGCACTGAGACAGAAGTCGTAAAGTGCCAGTGTGAGGAAAAGAAGTTCGTGGACATTGCAAAGGCCCTGAGTTCAAGACCCAGGATTGGTCACAAAGATAAAGACGCATTGTATTAAGATAGGCACTAACGGCTCATGCCTGTAATCCTAGATACTCAGGAGGCTGAGGATTGAGGTTTGAAGCCAGCCCAGGTAGGAAAGTCTGTGAGATTCTTATCCCCAATTAAATGTCAGAAAAATCTGAAAGTCCTGCTGTGCCTCGAGTGATAGAGTTCTAGTGTTCATCGAAGGGAGGTCATGCACAGCACCCAGACCCAGAGTTCAAACCTCAGGAGTGAAGAAAAAAAACAAAATAACTCACTAAATACTATTCATAAACTGCATGGTCAAACAGCATCTCCCATGCAAACACTTAAATTCAATTAAAAATATGATTAAAATAGAATACAAGTCATTTTGTGGACCAAACATAGATCGAATACAAAGGATCTTTACAGGGACAAAGTAAATTTAATCTCTTAGTTAGAATTGAAATTTGTTCTTCAGTCTTCTTAAATAATTTATGAAATTGACAATGCTGCCACTTATAAGTCAATTTCCTTGAGGAACAGATTGAATTCTGCTGTCTTTCATAGCAAACCATAGAGGTGTATTTTTTGCCTCTTGTTGAAGTATATCTGATATTTTAAAGTAGATTTGTCCTAATATAATATTGATTTAATCAATCATTTCATTAGGGTGATGTTAGTCAGACTTTTTTCCAGTAAATCCTATCCCTTATAATAAATGAGAGCATGCTGTGTCAGTCTCCTATTAATATGACAAAATATTTTATAGAATTAATTAATAAGGGGGAAAGATTAATCTTGGCATCTGATTTTATACATTTCAGTTTATGTTTCTTATCCTCATTGCTTTGGGTTGGTGGTGGCACAGAACCCAATGTCAGGAACATGTGATGGAGTATGTGTATTCATGGAAGACAGAAAGTAAATAAGAAGAGGAATAGGAGTGGGAGAGAGAGAAAGAGGAGGAGAGGAAGAGGGAGAAGGAAAAGGAGAAGGAGACAGAGAAGGAAAAGATGGAAGAGGAGGAAAGGACTTTGATGTTAACATCTTCTTTGATCACAAGTTCTCAGTGACCATACCTCTACAACTGTGCCCACTTGAAAAGGTTCACCACCTATTTATGGCAACATAGTGAAAGCTAATTATTAATCCCAATCCTTTATGTTTCAGATTTAACTTCTAGAATGATGGGTAGATACTACTATACAAGTGTGATAACTTCTGTTCCTAAATATTTACTTGAATTAATCAGATAAGCTATTTGGCATGGAGTTGGTTTGGTTATACCACTGTTGGAGAGATGAATGAAATATTTTGAATACAAATACATTTTATTCAACAGATAAAGAAGCTTCCAGAGATTTCATTTTGTGACCTTCGAAAATGACTATTTCATTCAACTTATAGTGACATGAACTTTTCATAATTTTATGGCATTTCCATTGAAAGTATTTTGTCATCTATAGCGAGATTCATACTTTCTAGTGAAGGAAAAATAAATGCTATCACGACCATTTATTTTTTAATTACTTCTATAGAGAGTAGGTATAATATGAATTTCCTGCCATTCAAAAATAAGTTATATTCAAGTCTATAGGAATAATTGGAAAAGTCATGGAATATCTTGCTTTAGTTATCTCATATTAAGATTGATTAAATTTCTAAAAATCACTGTTGATATAAAATACATGAAATTCAATTTTTGTCTGAAATGGCTTGGTACTCAAACCTGAGAAATGCATGACCATTAACTATGATTTCTGTATACTCAAAAAATGTATAAATCTGCATTTTTTTTGGGTCCGGTTGTGGGGCCTGAACTATGGGCCTGGGTGCTGTCCCTCAGCTCTTCAGCTCAAGGTTAGAGCTCTACCACTTTAGCCACAGCGCCACTTCTGGCTTTTCAAATTTTGCTTATGTGGTGCTGAGGAATCGAACCCAGGGCCTCAGGCATGCAAGGCAAGCACTCTACCACGGAACCATCTTCCCAGCCCTGAATCTGCATTTTTATGTCAAAATTTTAGGGTAAAAAGAAGAGAAAATCATGTAACTGCATTAGATAATAATCAAAGTTAATGACAAGTTACTTCATTCATCCTGACAGAGCCTATTGATTTTATCTTACATGAGAAATTTGATTAATGATCCCTTTGTTGCTTTTGAATAATAGAGTATTTCAATTTGTCCAAAGATTCTGTCATTTAAACCTTCAAGTGTATATTTTTTCATAAAAATGAAAAGTATTTTTCCAGAGAGCAAGTTCAGATTTAACAACTAAATAAATATCTAAATGTCAATTTATTAAATTGAGCCTCTAGAATTCAAATAATAAATTTATTTTATTCTTAGATATATTATATCTATGCTGAATATGAGTGTCTCAAGCTTGTAATCCTTGCTACTCAGGAAGCTGGGGTCCAAAGCCAGCTTTGGCAAGAAAGTTTGTGAGACAAATCTCAATTAATCACACACACACACACACACACACACACACACACACACACACAGAAATCCAGAAGTGGAGTTGTGGATCAAACGTTAGGGCACTATCCTTGAGTGAAAAAAACTAAGGTATAGGACTTGTGTTCAAATCACAAGAATAACACACACCCACATGCACACACATGCACATTATGTCTAAATTCTTATTTTAATTCGAAGAAATAAACCATATCATGAATAGTAATATTTGTTTCATATCCTGCAAATTTTATGAAGTGGTTTTTAGTACAATTTGCTTTAAGATATAACATAGGTCATAAAAATTAATATTAATCTAGTTAATATTTATAATATAACAAATTGGTATTTTATGTATACATTTAAGAAATATTATGAGTAAAAGAAAGAAAGGAAGAATAGAAGAAAAGAAAGAAAGAAAGAAAAAGAGAGAGAGAAAGAAAGGAGGAAAGAAGGAAAGAAAGAAAAAAGAAGAGAGCAAAAGAGAGAGGTAGGGATGGAGGGAAGAAAGGAGGAAGGAAAGACAGAAGGAAGAAAGGATGAAAGGAAGGAAGGAGGAAAGGAAGGAAGGAAGGAAGGAAGGAAGGAAGGAAGGAAGGGACAAAAACAATACAATTTATAAAATCTGTTATTTACCCCAACATAAACTTCATGTAAGTTAACCATTTTGTAAACGCAAGGTTACAATTGTCACTTTTCTGCATGTTCTCCATGCATGAATGATACCAACAAAGGAAGGATCAGAAATAACCAGATGAATCTGTATGCATCTGTTTGTGTAAATATGTACACAAATCTTTTTCTCATTTTCTATACATCATCAAATAACTATTTGCAAACTATTTACATTGTTATAAAAATTCTAAAAATTGATGTAACCAAAGGATGTCACTATATTATATAATGTGAACACTAGTATTTATAATGCTATTAATATTACAGTCTTAATATTATATTAATTATAACAATTTACATTATATGTTATATCAGAGAAATTAGCATACTCTGATTTTGGTGTCTGTGGGAGTCTTAATAGCAGACAGCAATTAAAATCTAAGGAGATTTGTATTTCTGTAAGCAGTTAACTCATTGGAGATTGTTCAAATACATCAGAAGGGCCTTAGAAAGGCTGAACATGTTTACATGATTACCTATGATGTGATTCAAGAGCCACAAAACAATCATACTTCACTTTGTCATCACTACAATTATTCCCACTGTAAGAAGAATCATTCACATAATTTACACGATATAGGTTTGTCCTTAAGTTATTATTTTCTATGAAATAATACCCAAATGATACACTACACTTAGTTAAAGAAAAAGTTGCATAATGTATTGGACACTGTAACTCCTTCCAATTACATGCATTGAAATTCTATTCCCCTGTCTGGTGACACTAGAATCAGACTTTCAGAGATGACCCTGAAATAATGATACTGATAAAAGAAGCCCAATATAACTAGTCTGCCATGTGAATGTCCAGCAAACAGATTATAATGAACCAGAAAGTAGACCCCCATAAGACAAAGATTTGCTTTGAATAAGCATTTTTATAATCAATGTTCAAGGTTATAGAGTATGGGTAATATAGTCCTGATGTTTTTAATCCACTTATTTTGAAGTATTTTCTTATAACATCCCAATAGAGAACAAAAAGCAGAATAGTATTGATTTAAATTTCAAATTTTTGAAAAAAACTATTCATAATGTTTTATTATTTCAACTTTATTCTCCAAACCTCCAAGTTACAAATATTATTAAATGGGAATTGAATTGAGGTTCAGCGCTGTATTCAAATATCATAATTAACATTTGGAATATTTTTATTATCTTTAAGTATTTGTACAAAGGAGTTGCCATTCACTGAAACAGTTTATGAATATAGTGTCACCCCTTTCAACATTCTCATCCACCGCTCCCAATCAACCCAGTCTTTACTTATCTCAATATTATGTTCTGTATGGAATTACTTGCCATTTAACAAAACATTTTATGTATACAATTCACCTGGAATTGTGTTACCACTTCAACATCTTCACTCCCATTTCACACTACCCATTGCTTTGTATATTTCAATTCTGGGAAGTATGCAATGGGTTTTTGCCTGTATTCTATCCTTTTCAATTTCCTACCCCTCTCAACTTGCCCCACACTGTCCTCTCTTGTAATACACATTTACTGGTATTTATTTTGTTGGGTTTTCACTTAATCTTTGAAGAGAACTATACTATTTTCATTTTCCATGGACTCTGACACTTCAGATAATTCATTTACCTCTTTGCATATCAGCCAGTATGTTTATATATATATATACACACACACACACGCACCTTCTGTCTACCAAATATAAGGAAATTCATACAACCTAATTTTCTCTGGGTCCAGTTAATTTCACTTAATATGATTATTTCTAAGTCTTTCATTTTCCTTAAGAATGGTGCAATAAGGGCTGGGAAGGTGTCTTAGTGGTAGAGCGCTTGCCTTGCATGAATGAGGCCCTGGGTTTGATTTCTCAGCACCACATAAGCAAAAAGAAAAAAGCCGGAAGTGCACTGTCGCTCAAGTGGTTGAGCGCTAGCCTTGAGCTGAAGAGCTAAGGGACAGCGCCGGGGTCCCAGAGCTCAGGCCCCACGAATGGACAGCTCCCCTCCAAAAAAAGAATGGTGCAATATTATTCTTTCTGATTGATGAATAAAATTTGATTATGTATGTATATATACATACATACTTGTAAATAGGGATCAATAAAATTATATATATATATAATTCATATACACACATGCACACAATTCTTGATCCCTTTTGCAGTGAGAGACATCTGGGCTGATTCCATATGTTGGCTACAGAAAATAATGCAACAGTGAACATGACTGTGCTGGCACCTTCAGTGTGGTCTTGATTCTGCTCTATTGGATAAATGCCAATAAGTGGAATTGCTGGATCATAGGGAGCTCTCTATTCAGTTTTGTGAGCAACCTCCATAGTGTTTTCCAAAGTCGTTGAACAAGATTACATTTCCACCAACAATGTAATAGGATTTCCTTTGGACCACTTCCCTATCAATATCTGTAATTGTTCGTTTTTTCATAATGGCATTGTAACAAAGGTGAGAAGAATCTCAGTGTTGTTTGGATTTGCATTTCTTTCATGGAGAGAGATATGTCTATTTGTCATTGTTACTTTTCTTCTAAGAAGTTCTCTTTAAGTCACTATCCCATATATTAATTGGGCTCTTGTTTATTTGAGGGTTTATTTGATCTGTAAATATGGGTTAGTTATGTAAACCCTTGTCTAATGCTTAGTAAGTAAAAATCTTCTTCCATTCTGTTCTCTTTCTATATACCCTGCTAACATTTTCCTTTGCCATGAAAAAACTCTTCAGTATGATGCAACTCTACTCACCCAGAAAAAAAATGATATTACACCATTCATAAGGAAATGGAAAGACTTGGAACAAACCTATATTAAGTCAAGAAAGTCAGACTCAAAGAAATATAGGTTGCCTGATTTCCCTCATTTGTTGTATTAGAATGTGCCTCTAATTATACAACTTAAAACACTTGGATGGTAAAAGAGAAAACATTTCATTTGGACATGATAAATTACATGGGATTCTAAATATTTATACAGTGAGATCAAAGGATGATGCCCTTTGGAGAGGATCACAAAGGCTCAATAGCTATATGAATATTATCATATAAAATAATGTTCATCAAATTGATCTCCAAGAAATGATAATAAGAGTTTTTTATTATTTTGCTTTTTCCATCTGAATTCGGATGCTGTTTTTTGTTTTAATTTCTGCACCTTTGGTCTTATATGAAAGTTTGGAAAGGGCAAGGGGAAACACAGAAATGGTGGGACAAAGGGTGAACAAATGTAGCAGTGCCACTCAATAGACACTACCTTGTAAATGAATGATACAACTTATGGGGAAGGGAGGTTGAAAGGGAAAAACTGGGAGAACATGAGGGAAGAGTTGACACTGTTGAAAAAGAAATGTGCTCATCATTTGACTTATGTAATTGGATCCCTTCTGTACATCATCTTTACAAATTAAAAATGGACCTCATAAACAGGCCAGAGTAGTTATATTAATTAGATAAAATTTGCTTTAAATTAAAATTGGTATAAAAGTAAAAAGAGACTAAAAAGGACATTCAAAGTTGATGAAGGAAAGTCTCCATCAGGGGGATATAATAATGCTAAATATCAATGCTCTGAATCCTAGATCTCTCAAATTCATCAAATACTACTTGTCCAAAAAATATGCATACATCCAAATGCATTGTTGGTTGCTTGAACATGTCATTCTTACCCCTGGAGAGGCCATCCAGGTCAAAATCTAGCAAAAAAATCAAAACCAAATACCTGGTTTGACAAGCTATACCTAACAGCTCATGGAACGTTCTCCAAAATATATTATATCTTAGATCACAAAGAAAATCTGTGAAAATTCAAAAATAAAAATGAAATTACTCCTTGTATCCTGTCAGACCACAATAAGACCAAATTAGATCTCAACATCAAAAGGCACCACAAAAAATTCTGAAACTCACAGAGACTGAATAACACATTGTTAAATCATCAGTGAGTCACTGAAGACATATGGAGGGAAGTTCCAACATTTATGGAATTTAGTGGAAGTGAACAGACAAAATAGTACCTCCTCTGGGACACAAGAACACAGGCAATACTCAGGAAAATTTATAGCTTTGACTATGTACTTCAACAAATTAGAACAATCTTAAATCAGCACTAATAATGCACCACTAGGTTCTTGCAAAACAGGAACAAGCCAATTCAAAAACTGTTAAATAGAAATCATACAAATTAGATTGAAGAAATAAATGAATTAGAGTCTCAGAAAAAAAATACAATCATAATTGACTTCTAATTACTAGTAGCTCAAAAATTCGCCCAATGAATGTAAATGTAGCTATTTTCAGAGATAGACTCAACCAGCTCAAACCAGTGAACAAAACACACTCGTATGATTCTAAGAAACAATATTTTGTTTGCCTTTTTAAAATAAATTTACTCTGTTATTAAGTTGATTTATAGAGGGATTACAATTACATGTGTCAGGTAATGAGTACATTTCCTTCTATGAAATGTCTTCTGTTCCCTCATATTTTCCCATTCCCTCCCTTCTTTCCCCACCCATGTGTTAAATAGTTCACTTTCATCAATGTTCAAGGAACTCCACTGCTTCATTTTTTTCACCCTTTCCCTAAAGCTCTGTGCCCACCCCCACCTTCCTGAAGACGTAGAATGAATATACCATGTATAAGGTAAAGAAGACGGAATCATCTCAAACTATAAATAACAACTACATACACTAAACAAAAAATGGAGTCTTCTGTTTCCATACCTCATAGTTTGTTTCAGGATGTTTATGATGTTACATAAATGTAATTGTTTTTATAATAAGTCAATTCAGGGATTAAGGTGTGATAAACTTATAATTTTCTTTCTATTTAGTAATCCTTTTATTTTACATTAATGTTGTAAATAACACAATTCAAATCCTAGTGATATTAGAAGGTTCAGATTTAAAGTTAAATATTCAAAAGGTCTAATAGTTCCATTTTGGCAACCAAACTGAAAATCAGGCATGTTTTATCCGCAGAAATGTCATTATTTCATATGCAAAAAGTAATTTTACCTACATTTTCTCTTATATGTTAACATATTATCTGCTAATCAGAGAGATACAAAAAGATTTTTAATTATGATATGAAAAATGCATCGACATGAATGAATGAAATCAACGAGTAGATGGCCCATAGCGGGGTGGTTCTGTTTTATATTTTCATTATTTTGAATGATCTGATGTTTTTTGTATGTGTGGAATTATGAATGTATTTTATATCTGGACAAGAAAGTTTGATTAATAGATCATCTGATACCCAATGTCTGGAACCTAACCTGAGTCAGAGTGCTAAGTATGTGTGTGTGTGTGTGTATGTGAGTGTGTGTGTGTGTGTGTGTGTGTGTGTGTGTGTGTGTGTGTGTATGTGTGTGGGTGTGGGTGTCTCTCTGTCTGCCTGCAAGTCTGGATTTAGAAGGAAGTATCTTATTTCCCTGAGGATATATACTTAATTCTATTAGGTATACTCCATTAATGACAGCAGATAAAGTTAATTAACATTTTGTGTTAATTAACATATTTATGTTCCTATGATTGCATGAACAAACTAAAAATTATGTTTGGGGTATGAGTTTTGTAAAAGGTCAGCTGAAAGTATAAACATTTGGAGTCTTGAGAAAGATATCAATGCCAATCATTTCAGTGTAGATAAATTTTGACAACACTTGCAGTGATAGGTAATCCTATATCAAAATTCAATATTTATTGATTTTTCCATAGCTACACTATTCTATAAATTTGTAGGAAAACAAGTTAAATTATGGAATCATAAAAGTAATGTGATTATTTATTGCAAACAGTTTTACAGTTAGGTCCTGATTGTAAGCGCTAGGATCAACAGAATAAAAAAAACACAATATACAACATGGAGTTAGATATTTTATAATGAAGCATATTTTAATGTACTCTACATTGTTAGAAAGACTAGAACGTTGGGTTAGCTTTATAACCTACCAAAATAAGTGATATTGTCAATTTATTAAGCAGAAAGGCTTACTCAGATTTACAAGATTGAATATTTCAGTGTATGTTCAGCTGGTTTCATTGCTTTGGGGGCCAGTGCCAAGAGAATGTCAAGGAGGGGAGTATGTCAAAGAGAAATGTTTTTTACGTAGAATGATTAAAAGATAAAAGAAGAAAGAAGATGAGAGTCTATTTTCTCATGTGTTTCACTCTGAAGAACTTAATCTCCAGAAGAACTCCACAGTCTGGGAGGAATTGGAATGTCATTTCGCTTAAACACATAGGTCTTCCTGGGGTATTCTAAAATGAAGTGGCAACATCTTCACCAATGATAATAACTTGTCCAGGGGTGGAAGCCACTAGATATTTCTATAAACTCTAATCAGATCTCAGCAGACTAAATATTTTATGGAATTCCTATTAAAATATTTTCTTGCAAACTAACTGGGTCTTCATAATGTGTATCTGTGTGTTTATATGTGTGTGTTTGAATAAACTATTAAAACAATGTGGCAGATAAAAGCATTAGTATGGTCTTTTGTTTTTCTTCTCATACTATGAAAGCCTGTCACAATTCCCAATCAAATCCCATCCAAGATTCAAACATTAATGCTGTCCCCAAATTTCTTTATGTTAACCTAAGTACATCCATCTCATTTCAGATGGCCATGGTATAGGAAAATTTTATGTCTTCCACTTACCTTGTCACCAAGGAAACAACGTACAATATTTCTTTTAAAAAATACCTAGATTGTAGAACATCTTAGCCAGAAAATTGAAGGAGTATACATTATAGGATTTAATTTAAATATTTAGTCACATAAATGGATATTCTTTATCCCCAACTCAGAGCCCTTTTAAACTACATAATTGCACAACTCATCTATTACCATCTTCCATGAAGACAGTACTTGCTGTAAACAAACCAGATGTGGCGAACAAATTAACAAGTTCACCATTGTTACATGCTGCTGTTCTAAAGCATGGAAGTGAAAGAGCATTTAATGCCTGTGAAGAACTGGTTCTAAGAATTATGGAAAGTGATTACTTTGCACCATAAATAGAAAAATCCACAGATGTTTCAAGTTGTGTTTTGTTGTTGGCATTTGTGAGATATATTTTGGAAAGCACAATGAATGAAAGCATGCTATTTTGTAAAACTTTGGTGGCTGACGCATTTACTGAAATGTTTCAAATGAGAAGACAGACAATAGTGTGGGTAAGATGTGGTATGCAGCTTTAAATCCAGACAAGCAAAACAAAAATGGGAATTTTTTTCTTAAAAAATGCTTTCTGATTATATTGTGCTATACACTATACTGTTGAAATAATCATTTCTTTGGAAAAGTAAGGAGAAAACACTGTCACCTGTTGAATTTCTTTTTAAACTGAATCTTAAATGTCAAGGTCAAAGAAATTTAAATGCCTTAAGAAATTATTATCAAGTATTACTTTCATTTTTGATAAAAAGTTAAGACAAACTGACAGACTGTTAGTCCATTAAGATTTATAAGTTTCCTGCTATATATTTCCAATTGTTCATCTTTTCTGGGGGGTGATATATATATAGATTTTAGAATGGCAACCTGGTCTTAACCGTTCCCCACAAAATTTATGCTGTCATAGAATCAGAGAGTTTTTTGTTATTGTTGTTGTTGTTTTGTTTTGTTTAATTGGTTGGTCGTGGGGCTTGAACTCTGGGCCTCGGCGCTGGTCCTACACTCTTCAGCTCAAGGTGAGCACTCTACTGCTTGAGTCCCAGCGCCACTTCTGGTTTTCTAGTGGCTTATTGGAGATAAGAGTCTCAGGTGTTTAAGGATACAGGTGGACCTGTTGCAACAATGAGAGGTACAAGTTGTCATGTCTAAAATGAGCTTTACAATGTTGGTGTGCGGGGGGAGGGGTGGGGGGAAGGGGGGAAGGAGAAGGATTGGGATTGGGGGAGAGGGGGGAGGCTGGGACGGGATGTGAAGGGTCAATCAAAGGAGGAGGCTGCAATGCTTGGTAAGAAATGTACGCATTATCCTGCCCATGTAATTGTAACCCCTCTGTACAGTATGTTCACAAATAAAATAAAATTAAATTAAAAAAATAAATAAAAAATCAAAAAAAAAAAAAAGAGTCTCACAGACTATCCTGCCTGGGCTGTCTTTGAACTGAGATCTCAGCCTCCTGAGTAGCTAGGATTACAAGCATGAGCCTCTGGTGCCCAGCCAGAGAATTTTATTTTATTAAATTAAGACAATAGTAGGCTTATTTTATGCCAACACAAAATATAAACACCAATGACATTTTTCCCTAAAAAAAAAAACACTCATAAAAAAATCATGAGATTCAGGGGAAGACGGCAGAGGAGAAGCTGAAGGTTAAACAAGCTCTCCCATAGAAAGCATTATAGTATTCCAGTGAACAGTCTTAGGCTACAGAGTCACACCAAGTGTGTCATCTCAATACAGAGAGTTTACACAGAGGGAAAATCCAAGCAAGGAAACAGATCTGAACACATGCGGCTAGCCATGGCTGCAGTGTCAGAGTTGGTAGCAGAGACACTCGTATCAGCCATAACTACAGAGAGAATCTGGGACAAAGGCGCCAGATGTGGTGGGCAAGCAGATTCTACCCAACACAAGCAAGAACTGACAAGGAGCAGATATCTTCATCCTGCAGATCACAGACCAGAAACTGCCCAGGAACAAGACTCTGGCATGAGTAGAACCCTGATCTCCTCATTCCTTCTCAGGGAGCAGAGGAGGGAAGGACGCCCCCTACCACTGGACGCCTGCTACCACTGGAGATCTCTGTCTTTGATACTAACAAAGGCCAGGCTGAGCAACTAGCTCCAACTCAGGCCTTGGAAGAAAACAAAAGAGTAGTTTAGCAGGTCACAGGAACCTTCCCTGACCTACCAGGCTCAGTTCCACCCAGGGGAAAGTCAACCAACCCAGACAGAAAAATCTGCCCCCTGAAGAGTGACTTTCATCACTGTGTAAACAGAGCCAGAGGTTGCCCCTCCCTACAGCAGCCTAGACAAACAATTAAAACTCAGTAAACATAAACCCTTAGAATGGCTCCAAACTGGGCTCTCTGAGAGTCTCAAGAGCTAGCCCAGCAAGGAAAAGCTACTGATTGCTGAAAGGCCTCAACTCTACCCATAACCTAATCTCATCACAGCAACTCCAAACTAGAGGAAACTCCCATCTCCCTCTTTTGGGATACTCAAAGCAAATCTACCTCCCACTGAACTAGCCTGGGAGGAGGATCACAAAACAATGGGTTAGGTAAACCATTTTTCTGCCTGGTCAAACAAAGTGACTTAAGAAAACAATCAAGCCAAAGGAAAACCAAACTCCACAAGCAGACCAGAGACTCCACCAAGAGACTGGTTATGGACACGGGAGATACACAATCGTCCCATTGCCCCCATCCCCCCCCCAAAAAAAATCAAAGAACTCTTTTTTAAACTTAATTTTATTTTTTATTGTGAGAATACAGTACAGAGGAGTTACAATTACATGGGCAAGATAACGAGTATATTTCTTATCAAGCATTTTTGCCTCCTTGTTGTTTCCCCTTCCCATCCCTTCCCATACTTCTCCCTTCCCCCTGTCCGGTCCTCCCCCACCCCCCACCAAAGTTGTTAAGTTAGTTTTTCGACATAATGAATTGTACATCTCATTGTTGCAATCAAAGAACTCTTATTTGAACCTTTTTAAAAATTTTTATTTTTTAAAATTGTTTTCTATTAATCTTATTTTCCTCCCATAATGTTTATTTTAGGTGCATACATGTATGTGTGTGTGTGTGTGTGTGTGTGTGTGTGTGTGTGTGTGTGCTTTTTTATCTCTTCTGTTCCTCAGCTCTTCAGCTCAAGGCTAGCGCTCTACCACTTGAGCCACAGCGCAGCTTCTGGCTTTATTCTTATGTGGTGCTGAGGAATCGAACCCACGTCCTCGAGCATGCAAGGCAAGTGCTCTACCACTGAGCCACCTTCCCAGCCGCCAAGTAAATAATTTTAAGAATTTTTATTTTTTAGTTTTCATTTCTCCTTACAATCTATCCTTTATTCTCATCTTATCCTTTTCTTCTCTCAATATCATTTGTTTAAACTTACATAATTTTTAAGTCTTTCACTACTTAAATTTAAATTTTGTTTTTTCCATTTTTTCTTGTTCTTTTTTTTGTAATCTCTCTCCTATCATTCTATCCAAACCATTTCCCTCTCTAAGATTAGGACTTGGTTAAATACCACATTTTCTCGATTCATCCATCTACTGAGAGGCATCTGGGTTGATTCCATATCTTAGCTATGGTAAATAAAGTTGCAATATATATAGTTGTGTTGGTAGCATTAGTATGGTCTTGTTTGTGATCATTTGGGTAAATGCTCAAAAAGTAGATTGCTGGGTCATAGGGAAGTTCTAGGTGGAATCTTTTGAGGAACCTCCATACTCCTCCAAAGTGATTGAACAAGTTTCACTCCCACCAACAATGCAGTAAGGTTCCCTTCTGGCCACATCCCCTCAACAATCTGTTGTTATTAGAGTTCTCGATTATAGCCATTCTAAATGGGGTGAGATGGTATCTCAATGTTGTTTTGATTTGCTTTTCTTTTATGGATTGGGATGTTGAGCAATTCTTCATGTGTCTATTTGCCTTCCTTCTTTCCTTTTCAGGGAAGTTTCTCTTGAAGTCTTTAGTCCACTTATTTACTGGGAAGTTGTTTCTTTTAGGATTTGTTGTTGGGGGATTTAATGTTTTGAGTTCCACATATATTTTAGATATGAGACCCTTGTCTATTGTATGGCTAGCGAAGATCGTCTCCCAATCCATGGGCTTTCTATTGATCTTGCTAGCTATGTCCTTTGCCATGCAGAAGCTCTGCAATTTCATACAATCCCATTTATCCAACCTTTCTTTGATTTGTTGTGTTTCTGGGTCTCTATTAAGAAAATTTCCGCCTCTACACAGTTGACCTATGGTATGTCCTACTCCATCCTGTAATGTATTCAGGGTGTCTGCTTTGACTCCGAGGTCTTTGATACATTTGGAGTTGATTCGGTACAGGATGATATATAAGGATATAGCTTTAGTTTTCTATGAGTGATTAACCAATTTTGCCAGCACTTTTACTGAAGAGGCTGTCTTTCTTCCATTCTATTTTTTATCTCCTTTATCAAAGATTCGGTGCCTATTGGTCTGTAGGCTCATTTCTGGATTTTCACTTCTATTCAATTGGTCCTGAGGTCTGTTCTTGTGCCAGTACCAAGCTCTTTTGTTTGCTAAGGCTTGGTAGTAGAGTTTGAAATTTGGTATTGATATTACTCCAGCACTGTTCTTTCTGTTAAGGATTGCTTATGCTACTCATTGCCTTTTATCATTCCATATGACTTTTTGGATTACCTCTTCTATTTCCTTGAAGAATGAGATTGAAATATTGATAGGTATTGCATTGAATTTGTAGATAGCCTTGGAAAATATTGCCATTTTCACGATCTTAATCCTTCCAATCCAGGATCAAGGGATTTTATTCACTTTCTACGTTCTGTTTTGATTTCCTTTTTTAGGTTTTTAAAGTTTTCATCATGGAGATCCTTTACTTCTTTGGTTAAGTTAATTCTTTGGTATTCTATTTTTTGGGGGGTTATTAAGAATGGAGTTGCTTTTCTGATTGCAGCCACGCTTTTCTAATTGTTGGCATACAGAAAAGCCACTGATTTTTGAGGGTTAATTTTATACCCTGATACATTGCCGTAGTTTTGAATCAGCATGAGTAATTTGGGAATGGAATCCATGGGATTCTTTAAATATAAGATCATGTCATCTGCAAAGAGGGAGAGTTTTACTTCATCTTTCCCTGTTTGGATCCCTTTTATGTTTTCATCTTTTCTTACTGCTGTAGCTAGGCATGTTAATAGTAAATTGAAGAGAAGTGGAGAGAGTGGACGTCCTTGTCTCGTTCCTGAGTTATGAGGAAATGTCTTTACTTTTTGACCACTAAGTATAATGCTGGCTGCAGGTTTGTCATATACAGTCTTTATTTTATTGTTAATGTTCCCTGGATTCCTAGTTTATCAAGAAACTTCATCATAAAGTGGTGTTAATTAATTGATTTGTGTATATTGAACCAGCTTTGCATCCCTGAATTGAATCCTGTTTGATCATGGTATGTAATTTTTTGGATGAATTGTTGAATTGTTTGGCCAAAATTTTGTTGAGATGTTTGGCATAAATGTTCATCAAAGTAATGGATGTATCATTCTCTTTCGTTGATGAGTTCCTGCCTGGTATTGGGATGAAGGTTATGATGGCTTCACAGATTTAGTTTGGTCGTGAACTTTCTCTTTCAATTTCCTTGAAGAGTTGGAGGAGTATTGGTATGAGCTCTGCTTTCAAGCCTTGTAGAATTCCGCTGTAAATCCATGTGGTCCTGGGCTTTTCTTAAGACAGGAGATCTCTTACTGCTTTTTCTATTTCAGTGCTTGATATGGGTCTGTTAAGATGGTTTAACTCATTTGCTCATTTTCAGTTGTTTTTGAGTTGAATCTGCTCACCCACTGTGTCTGGTGCCTCTGTGCTGGAGCCTCTCTGTTGTAGGTATGGTGGGGTGGCTATGACTGTCACCAAAGCTGCCTCAGCCATGGCTACAGCAACGGCACAGATGTGTTTCCTTCCCTGGATTTTCCCTCTCTAGCCAAACTCTGTACTGTGATGGCACACTTGGTGTGATACTCTAGCCTAGTACTGTTCGCTGGGACAATAAAACTGCTTTCTATGCGAGAGATTGTTTAGCCTACACCTTCTCCTTCACCATCTTCCCCACTTCTCAAAAATATTTCCTTATTACAGGATTATTCTAGATTAGCTATTCTATGATTGATAATGGCCAAGATTGACAGAAAGATGAAGGAAAATTGTCTACACTTCCATGAGTTTCTGACTTCTGTTTCACAAAATGTTATAAAAGCTCTCCATGAGAAATCTAGCAGCTGCATTTCTAAATAGTCTTTGCGTGCTTACACTTTCTGATAATGTTTCAATTCAAGTACTTCTCCTTAGAGTCCCATACCATTCAATGATGCTGTATTAGATCTTTGTTACATCTTGAAGACAGCTCTTGGTGATTAAATTTGTGCTTTTCAAATTAGCTCTCGCAATTCCATCCACAAAATGCAGACAAAAATTATCTGAAATAAATTTGTATCTGTTGATATTGAATATATTTTATTTTCCATTACAAACATAGAATGTAGTAAAAATTTTCACAGAAATTACACTGCACTAGGTTGTGGGCAGATTCTAATGAAAATGATATACTCTGTTTATGTAGAGAATTTGAGCTTCCAAAATTTTAGTATGCCTCTGCTCCTAAAACCAATACCTTACTTATATTGAGTGACAAATACAACTTGCTATAAGTACAGTTTTCCTTGTATGTTTTTAATATATATTTTATTGTAAAGATACTGTACAGAGAGGTTACAGTTACATAAATAAGGTAATGAGTACATTTTTATTGAGCATTTTTACAACCTCCTTTTTTTTCCCCTAATATTCCTTACCTTCACACATTCCCAACACCTCCGTCCATCCCCCTCTAATAGTATCTTGCAAATCTCATTGTTACAATGGGTTAACCTGTATCCTTTCCTTGTGTCTTAAATGAAGAAATGCTGGCTTGCTTCATGCTGATTCTACTTGTGTAGACACACTTAAAAACACTTTCCATGTCCAAAAGCACATAAATGAAATGCACCTCATCTTTTGTCAGTTGGTTCTATACATTTATTGACAGGATACAAATTATTCTCAAATTTTAATACATAAAAAACTTTCTTTTTTTCTCATTTTCTGGCCAGGACATCGGCACAACCTAAGTCAGCATTTTTCACTTTAGACTTTTCATATGTGTTAGTTAAATTTTGACCTGTGCTCCAGTCTTCTGGGGCGTCACTCATCTGCTTAGGAATTGATGCTGGCTGTTGGAAAAGAGCCCAAGTAAGGATGCCATTTAAAGCCTTATAACTTTATTCTTAACAAGGATATTGTCCTACTAATTTGGCTGTTGAGTTTGTCTACAAGAGCAAGCATTCCATGGGGAGCAGGGAGATACCATATGACCTATACTTTTTGAGATTTCCGAGTGACTTGCTATCACTTGCACTGCGTTTTTTCAAGTCGAATATCTCTAAACCTACCAGTTGGAAGATATAAGAGGAGTGGTAAAAGAACTCTTAGAGACAAATACATCTTCAACACATTTGTTTCCAAGCATTCTGTCTAAGGCATATTCAACAATTAGTGAAACTTGTGTTGGCTATATATGTGTCTTTTTCCATTTGTGCATGTGTACATATGTGTACGTATGTGTGTATTTGTGTGTAGAGTAACATTCATGTTTACATATATGGGCCAATATACACATATATGCATATATAAATAAATATACATATATAAATATATGTGTATATATATCAGGTGTTCAGTGATTTAATCTAGAGTTCCCAGCACATTGTCCTTATCACAAAGTGTACATGATAAACTGCTGCTCTAAGTATCTGTGCTATATGAGGGGTATGCTTTGTACTCACTTCCCCCATTACCTTGTTTTTCATCCCTGTGAACAACTTCAGCCTACTTTCCATAGGATAGCTTTGTTTTTGTTACTTACTGATATTAAAAGAAAAAGGTTGTTTTTAAAAGAAAAAGAATTTTTAGGTCCCAGGCTAAAAGAATCTTAATAGTCTCAATGATTCCTATGAGATAAAATTTATAATAGTACTAAATGTGAAAAGGAATTCCTAGATCTGTTGTTTTGCCATTTAGAATGGCAAAGAATAATTTCACGTCACTGTTATAACTCTTAAAGAATGCAAGGGTAACTGATGGTCCCTATCATGTTCCCACAAAACCAGTGTACCATGAAGGATAATAGTACATCAGCAGAAATTCTAAGTAGCAGACATGGAGCATGAAAGAGAAAGATCAGAAATGAGAGAGAGTGAAAGAGAGAGTAAAATATCATAATACTTAAAGTGCATAACAGATAAACAAGAGGTGTATGAGAATATTCATATTGCTATCTTGAGACTCTACATATGCATTTCAAGGTATTTGATGTATGATATCTCATCAACATAAAATATAAAGTGATTTTGATAAAAAATAAAAATGCCTCAGAAGAAATTATAAATGCAAAAACATTCTTCACAGAAGCAAACTCTCAGAAATATTTCTTGACTTTGAAAAAGATGAATTAAATTTAGAAGTATGACAATTCAAAAAAATATAAAAATGTGTTCACATATTTCATTATAATACCCAAAGCAGAAAGCAAATATTGTTCAGATGATTTTTTAAATCACAGTTTCTCAGGTGCTGGGAAGGTGGCTCAGTGGTAGAGTTCTTGCCTTGCATGCATGAGGTCCTGGATTTCATTCCTCAGCATGACATAAGCAGAGAAAGATGAAAGTGGTGCTGTGTATCAAGTGATAGCGCTAACCTTGAACTGAAGAGCTGAGGGACAGTACCCAAGACCCAGAGTTCAAGCCCCACAACCAACAAAACCAAAGCAAAACAAAAAAACAAAAAACAAAACAAAACACTGTTTCTCAATTTTGTAGCCTCAATTCTGTAATACCACTACTTCAGCTTAGGGTTAAGATTTTTAGGCGTGGACATTTATCAACACTCCTGATTCAGACTCTACTTGATAAAATTTTTAATCAATATTTTGTTTTTAGTTTTGCTCTTTGTACTTTCACATCCACCTATGAAAAATGGTATGGGCATCCCAATAATATTCTCAAAGTACCTCTTCATCACGACTCACAAAAATTTGTATTATATTACAAGGAAAAAATGCTATAAATAAAGAAAACAATAATTAAATATTAATGATTACTAAAATAAAAAAAAACAATTACCAGAGTTTTCAGTATTTGAATGTACATAGTAGATTTTACTATTTTCTCATATTCTTGTACATTTAAAACTGGATAAAGCTATGAGTAGCCTTTAAATTTACCCACTAAGATTAATATTTATAGTTCATTTCACCATTTGTATGTGGTTTATATCATTATTTGTTCATCACAAACATATAACGTAAGGGAGCCCTAAAGATTTAACCCGAACTGTGTACTTAAAATCTTAGCTCTTCACTCTGCTTCTTTACACAGTCTTTGCAACTTCTCATTAGTAAAGTTTCTATAAACTCTGAAATGAACATACTTACTAGTACATGCTAGCAGAAAAATTATATACTTCTTTGAAAAATTTTATGACCTGCCAAACAGCCTTAATTTTGCCATATATAAGCAAATCCCAAAATGAAACATTTAGAACATTAAAACTTTTAACAAACCTTAACAATTGCTGCAATGAACATTGTGACAGATGCCTTGTGTAGAATAATTGAATTCCTCTTCCTACACATCTCATGAACAACAAATATCTGGAATTATTTTGTTTTTGGCGTGTCAATCTTGACTTTATTCTTAAATGTGTGCTTATGTAAGAAATACATGGTTCTAAAATTTCACAATTCTTTTTAACTTACTTTTTGTTGAATTGTCTAGTTTAAGAAAATCAATTACACTTTATATATAAAAAATGTTCTGTGCTCAATTTGGCTGCACATACACTAAAATTGGAAAATACGGAGAAGATTAGCATGGTCCCTGAACAAGGATGACACGCAACTTAGTGAATCGTTCCATATTTTTACAACAACAGATCCTGGAAGGGATGTGGCCAGAAGGGAAGCCTACTGCATTCTTGGTGTGAGTGTACACTTGTACATCCACTTTGGAAAGCAGTTTGGAGGTTCCTCAAAAGACTCCACATAGAGCTCCCCTATTACACAGCAATCCCACTTTTGGGCATTCATCCAAATGATCACAAACAAGTCCATACTAAAACAACCAACACAACAATGTTTATTCTAGCATTATTTGCCATAGCTAAGATATGGAACCAACCCTGATGCCCCTCAGTAGAAGAATGGATCAAGAAAACGTTCTTTGTGTGTGTGTGTGTGTGTGTGTGTGTGTGTGTGTGTGTGTGTGTGTGTGTGTGTGTATGTGTGTGTGTGTGAGTGTGTGTGTGTGAATGTAGACTTTCACAACCACTTTGGAAAGCAGTCTGGTGAGTCCTCAGAAAGCTAAATATTGACGTTCCTTATGGCCCACTCATACCACTTCTAGGCATCTATCCTGAACAAAAGTTACCAATATTCAAGGACACATGCACCTCCATGTTTATCACAGCACTGTTCACAATAGCCAGGATATGAAAACAACCCATATGTCCCACCAGAGATGAATGGATCCAAAAACTATAGTAACTGTACACAACGGAATATTTTCCAGTCAAGAGAAAGGACAAAATAATGGCATTAGCAGGGAAATCAATCAAGCTACAGGAAATCATGTTGAGTGAGCTAAGCCAAAAGCAAAGAGACAAACAGCATATGGTCTGCGTGATAAGTGGATGTTAAATCCAAAATGTAAGGTGATATGACAAAATTAACACTTAAGAAACCAAGAACTTCCACTCATCTGATTGAATCACGACTAAATAACCCCATTCTGCTGACCATATGTGCACACTGAAGTGAAACCAGGAAGACGACACAGAACTAGAGGGAATCAGGGAAAAACATACAACAGTTAGATCCATCAGCTGCACTGGACATTGACCAAAATGAACTAAGCAACTCAATATCACTGAAGGGAAGGAGGGAATAAGTGGGAAAGAGGGAACAGCTGACACTATGCAAAACAAAAGAAATATACATATTTCAAAATAAAAGAAGTATACATATGGAAGAAATAACTATTGCAAAGCTCATAGAACTCATAAATGTTGTAGACCATGATAGACAATTTGCTCCATCAAAGTTAGAATGTGTTTGTGACTTTAACTAAGCATCACTATCCCACAATATTGTGAAATTTGGGAAATTATGTAGCCACTTAATCACAATAAAAACATTTGAAAAAATGATGAAGGTGGAAAACTAAGTTGCTCTAAAAAACAAAAAAAGGAAAATGTTCTGTGTGTATATGTGTACATACACACACACACACACATATATATTACATATATATACATATATATGTATATATATTTATTCTATGCCTCCGTCAGAAAGAATGACATTGCCCAATTTGTTAGGAAATGGAAAGACTTGGAAAAAAAATTATATTAACTGATGTAAGCCAAGTCCAAAGAAACATAGGTCCCATGGTATCCCTTATTTGCAATAACTAGTATATGTCTGGGATAAGCAGAAAAGTTGAAAAGCTATGTGTATATGACTAGATAAGTTGATGTTAAGCTAAATGAACCCCGAGATAGAGACACAAGTGTTTTTTTTTTCTTTCTTGCTGTTTTTTCTCACATATTTATAATGTACGATGTGATTTTTTTTTACGTTCCTCCCCAACAGTATAACCCCCTTTTTCACTTTATTTGATGTTGGTGAATCTGCATCTAGTATATACACTTCTCTAATTTGGGGAGGGAAAGGGAAAAAAACAACATGCTTAAATAGGAATACAGTTTGACCCATTGTATAACAATAGATGCACAAGACATTATTTTGAAAAACGAACTTTATAATTTAGGCTGGGGACATTGTGTGGGGCTTGGGGGTGTGAGGAATGTACTTGTGGAGGTGGAAGGGAAGGAATGGTGGGGAAAAAACAAAGGAGGAAGTAACAATGCTTGATAGGAAATGGACTTATTACTTTGATCATGTAACTATAACTACTCTGTACAGTATTTTTACAACAAAAATGTATAAAAATATTTTGAGATGCAAGAGTTTATTTTGCCTATTTTACCTATATAATATCATTAACAATGAAATTACTGCAAAATACTGATTGAAGTTATTTTGAAAAAGTGAGTGTGTGTGCATTCCTGCGTGTTGGCATGCTCAGAGTTTGAAATCAGGGTTTCAAGGTCTCGCTACGTCTTTCTCTCTAGATTGGTGAGCTACTATATGAGCTACATCTCCATTCCTGGCCCTTTGCTAGTTCATTAAAATTTTTGAAAAATAATCTCATGAATATATTTTGCCCTGATTGGCTTCCAAATGTTATCCACAGATCTCAGGCTCCTGATTAGGTATTCCAATTAGTTAGGATTACAGGTGTAACAAACCAGCACAAGGCTTTCAGAATAATTTTAATAGTAGAAGAAAATTTACTTCACAGGGGCCTGTTTTATCATCTCCTAATTTTAAAGCATATTGGAGTGATTATATGTGAATTTTTTCATTCATGAATTCTTAAAATACAGTAAGTGATGATATTTAAAATATTTAGTACTTTTAAAAAACGATACTGGAACTATGGGACAGAAGAAATTTGCCTCTCTTCAGACAATAATTTATAAGCGCAGCTCTGTGCATGATAACCCAATGTCACCAACACAGTCTGTGTTGAAGACAAAATGTAACAGAAAAAAATCACCATGGGCAATAATTGCTATGCTATTATTCCTTGGATATTCAATGAATATTGAATATCCAATATTCAATATCCAATTCAATGAATATTGAATTGAGAGTATCAGAGAATGGAGAGAATTTATCTACCTTTTGTGTATTGCTGAAAGACTTCTGGAAAATTTGACTCATTTCCTTCCACACTGTGTGTCTTGGGCCATGGTCTTACTGCCTTTAATTACAATTTTTCCCAACACTGAAATGGTAATAACATTAGCATTATAACAAATGTTATCTTAAGAATTAAGGGTTCTTAGAATGATGAACTCTTTCTCATTCTTGTAGAGGCATTATCAGATGAGAAGAACTGTATTTTTTTGTTTGCTTACTTTCATTTATTCTTCAGATTGAAATCTGAACTACTTAAGACTGAAAGAAACCAAAATTAGACATGCAGGCTTTGGAAAGAGCAATCAATGTAAAATAAATAAAATACATATAGCTATGTAACATGTCTAACTAAATTGTTATACAGTCTCAATCATAAACAGAAAATAAGCAATATCATGTTATTGAAAATTGAAAACTGTTAGGAGTTGCTTAATGTTTTCCTTTTTACTACCTTGAATTAATTATTTTTGTATAGAGAGATTAAAGGTGAGATTAACCAGAAACTTGATTAAAAATGGACAAAAATTCGAATAGACCTGTTTTCCATAAACCCCTCTATATCACCAGTGGGTTTACGCAGTTGTCCTTAATACAACTTCTGTGCTGGCTTAATGCTTTGTGAGCAGAAGTCATTAGAGAAATGTAATTCAAAATTACTATGATACTACTTTATAACTATTATTACTTTTATCAAAAAAAAATCAAAGGAACCAGGTGTGGTGGTAAAGGTTTGTAATTTCAAGCATTTAGGAGGTTGGATTTCAGTCTTAAGCCGGTCTGGGGTACTGAAGATAGTAAAAACTTGGCCTTTATTACCTTTTAAATAAAAGGTAATAATGTTGGTGAGAGTGTGAAGAAAAGGAAATTTTCAACACTTTTGGTCAAAATACAGGTTAGTATTCTCCTTGTAGAAAGTAGTATGCAGTTTTCTAAAGAAATCATAGTTGAAATATCATCTGACCCACCAATCATGTGATTATTTCTCTCTGGGTAACTCGAAAATATATCTGTAGTTCATTGTTATTCACACTATTCACAACAACAGCCAAGATATACATCGAAGTTCAGTGTTCAAATATACTAATAAACAACTGTGGTATATGCACAAATATCTCTTTGTTTCATCCTTAAAATAACAACAGACTTCTCCCATTAGCCACAACTTACAATGACCTGAAAGATGTATTCGAAATGAAGAAAAATGTTATGTTCTGATCTTTGTAAACACACACACACACACACACACACACACACACACACACACACACACACACACAAACCATCCTCAAATAGTAAGACAGAATTTTTTTAAAAAAAGTGAAGCAAAGTGGAACTTCTGGGGCATTTAGTTTACAATGCATAATATACTAGATATACATTACGACCAGGTATAGAGATGTAATGTACAACATGAGGATACAGGGGACAACATTGGCCTTACATAGGAATATAGCTAAGTAAGTAGGAGTTGTTCTTCTTAGTAGTGGTTACTCTTTTAGTTGTTCTTCCTTCAATAATGGAAGAGATGAATGTAATTCTTTAAGTATACCTGCTAATTTTCAGAAATAATAACAAACAATATAGCAATAATATTGTATGGTCAACATAGAACAAAATGTCAATTTAAAATACATGAGATTATCCTTGATGTAAACTAATTATTACAAATAAGGGAAACCATGGAACCTATGTTTCTTTAAGTCTGGATTACTTCACTTAATATGATTTTTTCAAAGATCTTCCATTTCCTTACAAATGAGGTGGTCACATTCTTTGTGATGCAAGCATATTTTTCCACGTGTGTTTATCTGTACGTGTGTGTGTGTGTGTGTGTGTGTGTGTGTGTGTGTGTGTGTGTGTGTATGTCATTTTTGGTAAATATTACTGTGATACACAGTAGTAGCTTTACTGTGGCCTTGTTTGTGATCACCTGGTTATATGCCCAGAAGTGGGATTACTGGGTAATAGGGGAGCATTATTGTGTACCTCAAGGATAATCTTAGTAGATGAGCAGAATAGCTCAATAGCTATGTACATATGATCGTATAAGGTGATTCCAAGTGAAATGAACTCCAAGACATGTTCTTTGTTGTTGTTGTTCATAATGTATTATGTGATTTCTTTTTATCCTTTTGTGTTTTCCCCACCTATGGTTAATTCCCTGTAGTCACTGTATTGGATTTTGATACGATGGGTATTTTAAATATGTTGATCTGAACTAGGGAAACGGAAAGGAAAATAAAACAAAATGGTGAGACAAAGGACAAAGGGGGAACTTATGCAACAGTAGTACTCACAAGAAAATATGTTGTAAATAATCTGGGCGGGGGGATGTCAGGAATGAAGAGGGAGAAAAATAGGAGAATGGATAACAAGTTAGAAAAAAAATTAATTACCTTACTTATGTAACGATATCCCACCTGTACATTACCTTGACAATAAGATTTAAATAAAAAATAAAATAAAATATATGAGAGCAACAATACAGGAGATGGGAGTGGGGGATATACTGTAGTATCATAGAGTAGAACATCTATGGAAAGCAGTAATTTTACATTAATATAGCAAGTAATAAACTAGCATACAGATTTTCAGCCTCATGTCAGTCATTAAAAAGGGAAAACAAAAATGCACAATCAGCAAACCAATAGAAATAAAATAGAAAACTAAGCAATTAAGATGAAGAGTTGACTTGGACCAAGAATAACAAATGACACAATTGGGAAACAAATAACAAGCTGTGGGCTGGCAAAGTGGCTCAGTGGTAGAGTACTTGCCTTGCATGCCTAAGGCCCTGGGTTTGATTCCTCAGCACCACATAATCAAAGAGGAAAAAAACCAGAAGTGGTGCTGTGTCTCAAGTGGTAGAGCACTAGCCTTGAGATGAAATGCTGAGGCACAGCGCCCAGGCCCAGAGTTCAGGCCCAGAGTTCAGGCCCCACGATCAGACCCAAAAAATAAAATAAAAAAAATAACAAGCTGCTAAGTTTAAAAATGATCACCCTTAATTCTAATGACTTGTTTACATCACAATTTGTTAGAAGTATAATTCAAATCACGGATTAATAGCATATCATTTTAATAATAGTTTACTTATTATTGATTTCTTAATATTGAATGTTTAGTATATAACTTTAATTTCAGCAGCTATAGAAAAGAAGAAAGTGAAAATAATTTTAATAATATATTTATGAATTGTAAAATTGAGAAGCATTAGAATTTAAACAATAACATCATTATTGCTTCATTTCTGTGTTTTAATGTAATAATTCAAAGTGTATTCCACACTTAGCACTCATCTTAACATCAAATAATAAATTATTGCACATGACAATTGGTATTAGTTGGAAGGGTTCAGCACTGTGGTAAAATTCACACTGCATAGTACACGAGGGTATGACCCCTCTCATATAGCTTAAATTATGGAAATTTGATTTCTACATGCATGTTAAATTCTTGCCTAGGTGACATCTATAAAATTATTTTCAATTATATACACGATTACTATTTCAGATGATTCTTAAAAGTCATATTCATTAATTGAATTTTTATTATTTCATACCAAATAAATGTTTACAGAGAGACTGAATTTTTGAGTAGATGATGGTGTATGTGTGCCAGATTATACATATTAAGGCTTATTTTATATTCCTGACATTGTTTCTAGAGTTGGATTTATTTGTCCATTACCGGTTAAGTGTATTACATTGGATATATAAAAGTAAAGTGAATGTTTATTCCATTAATCCTTTGTCTAATCCCAATATAAATTATCCATCTGTTTGAAGTAATGAAAATAACAACAGATAAAAGCAAGATAAATGAGTCTGTAGTAGACAAGTATTTACACCGTTATTTTGAAAGTTGGTCGTCTTTTACACAACAGAATGTTCTTGGGAATATGTGCTCCAGGCTGGCCACAACTGAAGAATATTATGGTTTGATCTATCATAAGAGAAGGAAGGAAGGGGAACCTTCCTTCCAAATGTCTGATCCCAGGAATGTGATCTGCTTTATGGTTTCTACTTGGAAATGAACATTTTTCAGAGTCAACCTTGAAAAGCCATTTTGATAGACGACTTCTGTAAGTGGTTAGAAAGCATTACTGATGACTTTGCAAGGATGCCTGATTGCCTCATTTTGAGACAATTAACAGGAATTTAATCAGTTGTTCTTTGTATCTTTATGAGAAAAATCCATTGACTTTAGGCGAGGGGATCACAGGGGCCCAAAGAAACTACTACCTCGAATAGTAATCCTAGACATCTTAAACAAAACACACACACACACACACACACACACACACACACACACACACACACACACACACACATACACACTCCAGTAAGCACAGCCAAGCAGGGTTGCTATCACAGCCTACATAAAGTCAGGCAAACAACAGAAGATGAGAGTCATTTAGCTGATAACTAATATATTTTTTATGAGGCAGACTCACATGAGACTCCAGAGAGAGAATCAGAAAGACTGATCAGAGAGACTAAATTTGGTCACACAAAGATTGGAAAGTAGAATTCCTTGTAGAACAAATAAATCATAAAATGCTTGTGCATGTAAGAACAAGATAGAAGACCAAATTCCAGAAATGCATATTTTCTTAGAATTCAGCTTAATGAATTATCAGTGCAAATCTTTAAATTCTTAAGTATTTGACCACATGTGGGAGAAGGTTGAAAAGAAAGAAAATTTCATCACTTTATTAGAAAGTCTAATATAACATTAAGAAGTAATCAAGCACAGATTTGTAATAAAAAGAGAAAACAATTATTCCAAAATAGGGTTTCATTTCTTTTGATGTAAACGTTCTTAAATTAGGTGCTAGCAATTACCATACAATTGATCCAGTCCCCCAGCTGAGTTGATATTGGCTGCAGTATTACCACATGAAGGAAAAGAGAAAATTTACTAATGTCTGATGAAATGAGGTAAAGGTGAAGTGTTCTAATAGTAATATCTGAGGTTTAGACACAAGTGAAGAGGTGGATTTTCTTTTCTAAAAATCCCCCATTTTTACCTCGTGCCAGTGGCTCACAGCTGTATCCTAGCTACTCAGGAAGCTGAGATCTAAGGACTATGGTTCAAACCCAGCCTGGACAAGAAAGACCCTGAAACTATTATTTCCATTTAACCATCAAAAAACCAGAAGTGGCACTGTCGCTCAAGTGGTAAAGCACTCACCTTGAGTTGAAGAGTTCAGGGACAGTGCCCAAGTGCAGACTTCAAGCCCCTCGAACAGCAACAACAAAAAATCTCCCTTTCATGGATTACCTACATCTCTTCCTAACATTCAACAAAGGAGCCATTTTATCACCCACTACATTTAAGTCCTAATCTAGCTACTGCAAATAGATTGATTTGGTATCTTATATAAAAAGGTTCATATTTGCGGAAACAAATACCAGGAGTGGTAACTTTTTTCCAGTCCTTGAACTCTGGGCCTGAGCCCTGAACATGGTTATGCTGGTAGCTTTCATGTGAGCTAGTTTGTTATTTATTGGATTACTGCCCATGAGGGGAATTACTGGGTCTTAAGGGAGATCTATATTTACTCTTTCAGGAAACTCCTTACTGCATTCCACAGTGGTTGAACATGTTTAATTTCCCACCAACAGTGTAATAGAGTTCCCAATTGGCTACATCCATGCTAGCGTTTGCTATTGTTAGTTTTCTTAGTAATGGCCATTCTAATGGACGAGGTAGAATCTGTCTTGTTTACTTATAGATTTGTATGCATCTTCTAGCTACAATAAAGGAAATGAATCCATGAAACCTATATTGAACTGAGTCTGCATTCCTTTCTCTTTTCCCTTAATATAATTTTCCCAAACCTTTCATTTTACTTAGACTGGTGAAAAGTCATCTTTCTGATGGGTGAATATAATTCCATTGTGTATGTGTGTGTGTGTGTGTGTGTGTGTGTGTGTGTGTGTGTGTGTGTTTGTGTGTGTAAGATGACTATAGGTCCATGAATTCATTTCTAAGCATTCTGTTTCATCTGTAATTTTGTAATTCCATATTATAGTTGCATTGCTTTCTCTTCTACATTGAAGAATATTGTTGGGATTTTGATTAGTATTGCATTGCCAATTGTTTAAGGGAAGTATTGCAGTTTTCAAAATGTTAATTCTTCCAACCAGGAATATTGAAAGAATTTCTATTTTCTTGAATCTCCTTCAATTTCCATTTTTATATTTTTAATGTTTTCACATATAGGTCCTTCACAATTTTAGTTAAATTAATTAATTCCTAGTTTTGTTGTTGTTGTTTTGTTTAGATTTAATTTGATTTTGGGGCTAGTATATGAGGTTGTTTTTTGGATTTCAGCATGGAACTTCCCATTGTTGGTAAGAGAAAAACTACTGATTCTTGTGGTTTTTATATCCTGCTACATTGCTGAAGGTTAGCATCACCTTTACTATCTTGAAGGAGGAATCCACAGGGTCCTTTAAATACAGGGTGATTTCATCTGTAAAAAGGGATAGTTTTACTTCTTCCCTATTTGGATCTGCTTTATGTTTTTCTCTTGTCTATTGCTCTTGCAAGAAAGTCCACTACCATATTGAAGAGTAGTAGAGAGTGGACATCCTTTTCTCATTCCTCATGTTAAAGTCTTCATGCTTCCACCCTTAGGTAAATGCTAATTATCTCTGTCATATACATACTCAGTTTAATATTGAAGACTGTTCAATGCATTCCTAGGTTCTCAGACCTTTTAATCATAAAGGTGTATTGGAGCTTGTTAAAAGCTATTTCTACATCCCTATTGACGATCATGTGTTTCTTGTCCCGGCTTCTGCTGATGGTTTGTATTAGGCTTATTGACAAGAATATTGAATCAAATCATATCCAAGATGAATCTTATTTGATCATGACATAAGATTTTTTTGTTAGTTGCTGAAATTGGTTAGTTAGAATTTTATTAAGAAGTTCTGCGTTAATGCTTATCAAAGAGTTTGATTCATAGTTCTCTTTCTTTGGGGAGTCCCTATATGATTTGGGGAGGAGTCTAATTCTAGCTTCATAGAATGTATTTGATAACGTGTCTCTCATAGATACTAGATGGATGCATCTTGGTTTTTGATACTACTGTCTAATCTATGTCCTCTATTTGGAAATTTAAGTCCATTGATATTGAGAGTTAAGACAGAAATATCTGATAAGTCCTGCTATGTTATACACCTGTTGTTAGGAGCTGTGCCTCATCTACTCTTAACATATTTACCTTGTTCTCTGGTAGGGAGCATTTTATATAACCAGTTCCTCTTCTTAATCTTCTCTATGTAGGATATATTTGATTATATTCTATTCTGATAATTTGGTGGACATAGGTTGTTTCAATTTTCTTTGTCATGAAATATGTTTATATATCCTTTAAATGTAAAGGAGTTTGGCTTGGGACCATATTCATGGTTGGTAGTTGTTTACCTTTAATGTTTGTCATATATAATGCCAGGCTTTCCTTTTTACCATATTAGCTAAGAAATCTGTATTTTATTCTGACTGTAAATCCTTTATAAATAATCAATCTTTTCTCTATGGCATCTTTAACAATCCTTTCCTTGATCTTTAATAATCCTCTAATGGATTATGATATCATGGTGGATTGTTCAGTTCTAGAATTCTGATTGGTTTCTAAAGGCTTTTCTTCTCTGAATAAGCCTATCTCTTTGGATGTTTGGCATGTTCTCTGCTAGAATTCTGTAATGTGCTTCCCATCCATTTAGTTTCTTGCTCTTCTCCTTCCTGATACCTATCTCCCCGAAATTTTATCTTCTAACTGAGTCTTGAAGTTCTGGCAAGATCATTTCTTATTTCTCGGATTTGTTCTAAATGATTAGTTCCTCTTTCCTGTTAGATCTATTCTGTCATTGACTCTGAGATTACCTTCTATGTTATCTATTTGCTGTGGAGACTTTCTACTTTGTTTTTGATTTCCCTGTCTTCTAATTGGTCATTTTTTAGGGGTTCTGTCTCTTTATTAAGGCTTTGTTTTAGGTCTTGTATGGACTTTACGTACATTTTTTCTTTGGTTGGGGGAGATGTAAGGGTTGTTTACTTAGCTGTGTCTTCTCTCATATCTTTTAACAAGGCATCCATTTTTTCTTGGACTCCCTTGCCTTCTCAGAATTTATTTATCTTTCTGTTTGAAATCTCCATGAATTATTTTACTAATGACTGGTTGGTCTCATCTTGTTCACAAATTTGCTTGTAGAGATTTTCTATCTTTCCATTAATCACATTTTTCAGCAGTATCTGTAATATATTTTAATAACTATCTTCTACATCCTTGATTGTCTGTTCTAATGCCTGGTTGTTTACTGTGTGAATTATACTACTTTGACATCACTTTTCTTGTATTTTTCTGATTTGTTCTGTCCATTTGGAGGTTTTCTTTGGGGGGGATCTATGATATTAATAGGTGACTCTCTATGTTCTTGGTTGATTTACATAGGGTCTTGGTTTGGTTCCTGTTGTGATGTGTTTTTCTGGAATTGTATTTTTGTCAAGTTCATTAAGTTTAGGAATAGAAATCAGTTGTGGTGAGATGTTGTGATGTTAATATTTGTGGTTCCAGTGACCATTTGGACTGTCCAGTGGTATGGTGAATTGTCTATGTGTGTGGATGTGGCTTTCTCTGATGTACACTTCTGTCCCTGCTTTTTTCAATGTTGTCCTTTTGTTTCCACTCTGCACATTTGCTTTTGAATGTGTTGCCCAATGTATTCCTGGCTGGCACCTTTTCATAGATTTCTGTTTTCTTGTGAAGACGGTATAAAATCTTCTTATGAATTGTATGTCTATAATTATATCTATATTTATAGCTGCATATCTATAATTATAGCTGATTTGATGTGACCCTCTAGATGTTGAGGACCTGCTAGGATTCTAAATCTCTGTTTCATTAGAGATTGCTAGGATAATTTTCTGTTGTTATTCTGTCAATGTTTTTCCTCTTCCTCAGATTTATTTTTTATATTGTGGATTTTTTCACATAATTTAGGATTTGTGATTGTTGTATCAGGTTATTTTGCTTTCCTGCTTATGCTACTTTGAAATATTGATTTCAGGCTTGTAAGAAGAAACAGAAAGAGACAGAAATATATGTTATTAAATTGAGAGAAAGAGAAGACATTTAAACCTATTTATTACAAGTAAATTAATATTAAGCAAAGCTAATGAAAATAATTACTTATTTACTCTTCAGAGGATGAGTATAGTCCTCTTGGGTATCTCAGAGGAAAGGCTTTAGACTCATTACAATTGATGACTTACATTGAAATTATTGGCTAAATGCTCTTCTTCAGAAAGGGAAAAGCTCCATTACTTCCATATTAGTATTATAAAATCATAATAGCTGCATGTTGAATAGATTTCCATTTGATATTTTCAATTCCATTCTTCATCCATTATTTATCTAGGGCTTTGAATGACCAATTCCTTAAAATACCTATAGTGCTTATATTGCGATGTAAATCTCAGTAATATAAATATGAATTTATCTTTGAGTCTCATCTTGAGCTACATTCATATGAAATTTATGCAGTCGCAAGCAAGAAACCTGACTTTCTTTTACTCTATTCTTTGTTGTAATCAATAAATCCTTTCTCTTTAGAAATGTGTTCTCAGCTTTTAAATTGCTCCAGTAAACATCATGTGTTTATAGTACTTTTACTGAAGTAAATATAAAGTTTGGAACATGAAGACAACTCCCCTATTATCACTTTAAAGTAAACCCTTGGGGATTATTTTATATATAAAAATAAAAAAGTGCAATGCAATGTTTATACATGAATAATATAATGATTAAGACAATTAGTCACATGAACTAACATAGCAATTCTCAATGAATATAAAGGAATCAAAATATTGTGTTCATGAATATCACTCATTTTTTAAAAATGACTACTCAATACAAAGTTTATATTATATTTGAAATTTACAAAATGAAAATTACACTCAGATTTACTGTCAATATCCTGTTTCTAGGAATGCATTTATTCAGCAAACAAGGAAACAAAAATAAGGGTTTGTCACATAGAATGAAAAATGTAGAAGCAGACTGTCTTTCCTTAAGATGTTAAGTACCTGCAAATCGTGTGATTTATTCAAAGATACTATACACACTCATAAAAGAAGTTGTGATCAGAAGTGATAGGTAAGCAAAGTAACTGGAAAACTGTATGTATCAATATAGGATGACAAGTTTTCAATAAATGAGCCTATTATTCTGTATCTCTAACACACATACAGCATTCTACATTTTCCCACATACTTCCGTTCTCTTAGCTCAGTTCCTGATCGATATTCTTCTATTTCATGATTTCAATTCCTTCTAAAATAACAAGGTGGGCGTTTTTTTGTCTCTAGATCCAATACATTCTAATATCTTGGAACAGTAGTATGAATTCATGGAGTTTGACTTGAATGTCAAGTATGAAGATTTTGTATTCAGGGTACTCTTAATTGGCCTGAAGCATACAAAGATACACAGTATACTAAGAACAAGGGACTTGATCTCAGGGAAACATACAGATCCAGGCAAGATCCTGAAGCAAAGAAAAGCAAGGGAGCACAAACCTCAGTCAACTATAATTACAAAGAATGGAACTGATTCCTGATGTGTCTGGGTGGCAGCTCTATGTGTTTGTATGTGTGTGTGTGTGTGTGTCAGTACAGAGAGAGAAAGAGAGACAGACAGAGGGAGAATTTAGTGTGGCTTCCACATTTACAGTCCACAGAGCATTATTTGTTAGGGAGGAGGTGCTCATATCAGAGCTGTGATATAACTGTCATCACTTTACTACAAAACAAACACTTGCTTAATCTCTAATTAAATAGGGAAAATAAATTAACATCTTACACGATTGTTTGACAATTGATTAGTAATATTGAAGGCCAAAGGGAGGAATTGGAGATCAATATAAACTTTTTCCTCTCCTCTAAATATTACACTGCAATAGATGTGATTTCAGTCGTCTCCTGCCATGTACTTCCAGTTGAATTACTAATATGCTTAATAATATGGAATATGTGATAGAGAAATAAATCAGCCAGCAAGCACAAAGAATTTGTGATAAGATTGAGCTTTTGAGCAGGGTTGCCACAACTTTTAGGAATGTAATTCTTTCATATGTACTTCAAATTTTGTGGCTTTCCCTGTGTGATCAAATGGCAAGAAAGTACTGTAGAAATAATAATTCTTGTTCAGCCAAGTAGAAAGTGCTCATGTTCCCATCCTCACGTTGCAAATTTCCATTCCCTATAGACTCTCTGTTACAGAGTTTTCATTTAAAATACTTCAGCACCTCATCCTTCTCTGTGGGAGACAAGAAAAAAGATAATTTTGTTTCTGTATTAAATTATGTAAATTAGCATGTACAGGCATTATTTGTATAATTACAGAACTTTTTAATAAATAAAAGTAGGTATCATTTCACAATAAAAATATAATTAAAATCACTTAATAAGACTAGAAGTCACAGAATTTTCTGCATGAAAACATATATTAGATTAGTTGCAGAATTTCTATTTTGAGATAAAATTTATATTGAAGTATAATGCACTTTACCTAAGGATTGAAACATTTTATTGAAAAATATATTTCCTGGAGATATTTTTGCTTCGTAATTTTAGGGATACCATTGGACCCATTGTAATAATGAGATGTACAAGACGTTATGTTGAAAGACGAACTTTACAACCTTGGCCTGCGAGGGAGTGGACATGGGTAAGGAAGGGGAAACAAAGGAAGAGGAAACAATGCTTGATAAGAAATGAACTCAATTACTTTGTCCATATAATTGTAACCCCTCTGTATGATATTTTCACAATAAAAAATTAAGAAGAAAATGATCCCAAAGTAATCATTTTTTATTATTTTCCTATTTCCAAGTGATTTACCTGCAATTTAGAAATCAAGATATATAATTTAATTTAATTTAACCAAAAATATTATTGAGTATAAGATTCTTATACTCTCTACATTATTCACACTGAGATCATCATATATGGTGAGTTTGAAATGATTAGTCTCTGTTTGACCCATGTTAATATTATTTACAATGTGAGTGAAATGTTTAAAAAGTAGTATTTATTTTAGTTGCTCTGAAGAGACAATAACTTATATAATCAAAGACTAAAAATGATTAGATTTAAAATTTAGATTTCAGGAAATGTTTTTTTATCACACTGGTTACTGGAGCCTTCACAAAAACCTCATGAGACAGTTTATATTGATGAAGCAAAAATCCCAGAGTTTAGACATTTACGAATAGAAAAATCATATCATTCTGAATATGTAGAGCTACATAACAAACTTAGAAAATTTGGTTTTAAATATCTGAATATACTAATACATTTAATTTCAGAGTAAGTTCTTGTTTTGAAAGGAGATAAAATTGCATTTATTTTGAAAAGTAAACCTAAGTATTCATTTAAATAAAAGACAATGTTTAAAATATCACTCATCCAAGACACAAGATGTACAGTTCATTGTTTTTCATGCCTATTATGTTCTCTAAACTTACTACAAATACTAGACTAGGAAACCTAAATCATTGCTTTGTAGGGAAATAGATTCTTAAAACTCATGACTATTACTTTTTCTCAAACAATTACTAGGTAACTGTTTTATATTTTTTGTCATGGAATCCTATTTGATAAATTTTATTCATTACGTTAAATAATTGGCCAATAACAATACAAATTATGCATGAACAAAGTTTAGAACAAGTATTTCTTTCACAAGACATATCATGGTTCTCTTCAAGAACACTGGAAGGCTGTGTGTTATTTATTTATTTATTAATGGTTATTAATTTTCAGATGTGACAGTTTCATTATTCTCTTTCCATAATATATTTAAAACATTTGATTATACTCCCTCTATTTCCTTTTTGTTACTCCTTCCTCCAAAGATCTTGTTTTTTACATAAAATTATATCGTTATATAGGCACGTATAAACTCTTTTGGTACATTTAAGCTAAATTGCAACTTAATTCAAGATGTACAGAAGATTAACAGGATGAACAAAAACGAGTATTTTTTATTAACTTCGGAATTGAACTATCATTATTATTATGGTTAGGGTTAGGATATCAGACAGAATTATAATTAGGGTTAGAGAAATAGCAAATTTAGGTTCAACAGAGGATGACCTATTGCAACAATAATAGTCACAGCACACTGTACTAAAAATGAACTTTACACCATGGGGAGAGAAGAGTAATGGAGATCAGAGAGGGAAGGGATAGTTGGACAACAACAAAGAAGTGAGTAACAATGGTCAACAAGAAATGTACTCTTTACCTTACACATTTAACTGTAATCCCTCTGTCAGCCTCATTACCTACTCAGGAAGCTGATTTCTGAGGACCGCAGTTCAAAGCCAGCCCAGGCAAGAAAGTCTGTGAGAATTTTATCTCCAATTAACTACCAGGAAACCAGAAAGTGGTACTGTGGCTCAAGTGGTACAAGCGCACACCTTGAGCTAAAGAACTCAGGGATTGTGCCCAGGCCCAGAGTTCAAGCCCCACGACTGACATAAAGAAAAAAAAATAAATGTGTTAAATGTTAAGTAAAGCTGAACTTTTTTAGGTTCTAGGAATTCAGGAAAATCTAGGATAATGGCAGTACAATGTATTTCATAATATCAGGATGTGAGATCAATGGGTATAATGATTCCTCTTATGGAACAAGATAGGTTCAGAGATAAGAGTGAGAAAATCTGTAGGGTTTAGGAAAACCTGCAATTTATTTCGAGGATTACAGTGGAATTTCAGGTAAGATTGCACAAAATGAGCATTTTTCAATAAATTTTAGAATTGGAATACCTTTAGTATTAAGGTTATGGTTAGGATTCCAGCCATGGTTAGGGTTAGAGTGACGGAGAAAAAAAAATGAGGGTCAAATTGAAGGTACATTGTAATATAAGCCTGGTAAGAATTAGAATGAATGTGACCTAGAGTATTGCTATTAATATTAGAATCTGCTTGCAATTAGGCTTATATTTATTCTCAATGTTCCAGTTAAGATTAAGTTTAGGGTTAGAAAATGACTAAGATATTGGAAAAAAATGAAACCTATGTATGAAAGGCTTATTTGAATCAAGTTAGGATGAATGAAATCTAGTGTAACACTAAGTAGTTAGTGTTAGTATTGACATAATTTGGATTAAAATCAGGGTCAGTATTTTGTTCTGATTATGATTAGTGTTATGAATAGGAAAGTTTTATTATAAAATTGAGTTTTCACTAACAAGTAGAAGCAAAAATGTGAGCCTGAATAGTAACTAGAGCATTATCATTATATTGATTTCTCAGTGATCATTTTTGTAATGATTAATGAGAGTTTTCCAGTCAGGTTTAGGTTGAGAGTTAGCGTTAAGTAAAAGACTAGATGGTATGTAAATCTGAAATTGTTTTAGGATACAGTGGTTCAGGAAAATGTAGGATTAATGAAAACTACAGTATTTTTCCTGGTAAGAGAATTTGAGGACAAGTAATATAATGGTTCATGTTAGGGAAGAAGATAACTTAACAGGTAGAGCCAGGAAATTTGTTGGATTAGGGCAAATTGAAACTCAATTCCAGAGTGCAAACTGGAATATTCATTCCAATGAATAAAAACTAGAGTATTTTTTAATATTAATTTTGGGCTATTATTAGGTTGAAAATTGGATTTCAGTTCCAGCTGGGCTTAGTGTTAGCATCAGGGAAATGGAAAATTTTTGGTCAAACTGCAAGTAAATTTTGAATAACAAGTCAAGATAGAATTAGGATGAATATGAAATATGAACTTCTAATAATATTAAAATTAGGGGATGATTAGTATGAGGGTTAGCCTGAATGCTGTGTTAGAAAAATGACAAGGTATTGAGTAAAACTAGAAGCTATTTTAACCAAGATGAGTTGAATCAAAGACAGGATGTGTAATTTTAATGTACTTTTGTGGCTTTTAGAATCCAAAGGCAATTGGTTCTAGGGTTAGGGTTACTTTTCTAATTTATGAGCTAATAAATTAAAGGCACAATTCTTTCTTTCTTACAAACCAAGACCGTCACAAGTTGGGGAAAAAACAATTTTCTACATGAAAATGTGTCTTAAAATATTTTCCAACCAGGATTAAATAATGGTGAACAGGGTGTCATTTATTAAAATTAGGTAAGTTGATGATAAAACTTTCAAAATATCCAAACACATAAGATTGGAACTCAGATATGTTAGTGGGAAAACAGATACTTGCTCTAGCTGGGAAATTATGTGTGTGTGTGTGTGTGTGTGTGTGTGTGTGTGTGTGTGTGTGTGTGTGTGTGTGTGTGTGTGTATGCATCCACCACAGGTGTTCAAATCAGGCCTGGGCCCTGTTGTCAGCTTATTTTGTGGAAGTATGGCACTAAACCACGTAGCCACAGGCTTTCTTCTGGCTTTTTAGTAGTTATTTTGAGATAAATATCTCATGGATTTTTCTGTCTGGACTTAATCTTCTGATCCCCAGCAATCCTTGGGTTAGTGTTACTGTGGGTGCTACCACAAAGTGACAGTTTATTAAACTGGGAGCAATATGGAAGTACTTTTGCAAGATATGAAGTAACCAGTTCATTAATGTGGGAGTAACAGGATCACATTTGATTGCCTTCAAACACATTATTTCTGATGAGTTTAACTGAAGCCCAAAGCATAATCCAAGCCTATTAGCCACAATGTATGAAGTAGCACATATTCATGGTGTAAAATATGTACAATGAATTAAATCCTGAATCAAAAGACTTTGTTGGGTTTGCACCAAAGAAATAGAGTGTCATTGAAATGAAGTCCAGACTGGAGGCCTGTAGCGAGCAGGAGAGCATATGCTTAGTGTGTGTCCAACCTCCATGACCATAAAGAAGTAAAAGAGAAAGTGTAAGAGAAAGAGGAAAGGAAAGGAGGAAGAAGGGTTAAGAGAGGAGGAAGGGCATAGCAGGAGGGAGAAGAGGAGGGGACAGGGAGAAAGTAGAGGTAGGAGAGAAGGAAGAGGGAAACAGGACCCAGGGGAAGAGGAGCAGGAGAGGAGACAGGAGGAGGAAGATAAATGCAATATAACAGCAAGAATTGTTGGAAAACATTTTGCATAAGTGATTTGCATGTGCATGGCAGGATTATTTTCTAATCAGAGACAGCTAGCACAGTGACAATATGGGTGATACCTGTTGCTGTCATTTTATTCTCTTTCTTCAGTGAGGAGTTCAGAAGATATACTGAGTTTGGTTCGGTGTTTACTTCAGGATTTCTTTTTCATAAATCAAACAATGCAAAGAAATAAATAATTCAGAGGGCCCCATGCAAAAATATAATACAAGAGGAAAGTAAAACTGTTTTTAATGTATAATAGCTTGCCATTTGTTTTTGTTTTTGTTTTTGCCAGTTGTTAATTGCTCCAAGGCTGTGCCCTGGAGACCTTTCCAAGTCACCACGTGAAACTCCATTTCTGTAGTCCCTGTGGGTGTGCGTGCATCCTTAGGTCACCGGTTGAGATGTGTGGCCAACTCCTTTTTCGGTGGATGTGCAGTGAGTGGATGTGTGTGCATGCTCCCCAGCATTGCCAGATGAGTCACGCCCACCCTTCCCACCTAAATTCCCTGTCTCATTTGCTCCATTTCACCCAGGAGCTGGCAGCCATGGGTCTAGAGTTGAGGCTACTGCTGCCTTCTCCTCCTCCAGCTGTGCTGGTACTGGTCTTCTGTGCTCCGGAGTGCGTGGCCCATCCTAGGGAGATTCTATTCTGGGGTCACTGCCTGCCCCCGTGAGTGCGGGGTGGGGGACACCATGTTTGTACACTGCATAGTCCATGGGTATAGGAAGGCTGGGGATGCAGCCTGCCCTCTTGGGGCCAGGCGGCCCAGCCGTGGTTCACCTCATGAGTCTTTAAAGGGGTCTGGGTACTGGAGCCATGTGTTGGCCCCTCTGCCAGCTGGCTTGTGAGAGCTGCAAAAGTTCAGCAACCTGGAACCCCTTCAGCATCTCTGTGGACCTCTATTTTCTGGTCCTTGTGGACTCTGGTACAGGGCCAAACCTACATATGCCAATCAGTGCCAGAGAAGTCTGGACTTGCAGCACACCAGCTGCAGCACCGAGAGAATGAAGCCCCCCTTGCTTTGCTGTGTAGCCTCCTCCATTGCCCTTCTGGCCCACGTGGGCACAGCTCTGGGTGCCATTCCAGGGATACTCCATTTGGGGGCAATGGGGTCACCCCCTACCCTCGTAGTTCTCCAAAGCAGGGGAAAGGGCTTGGCTTTGGCAATGTAGGCTGCACAGATGGAACGCAGGACTTGGCATCTGCCCTCCCTTCCCCCCTGGCTTTGGCACCTGAGTCTGGGTTGCATGGTTTGGTCACTAATGGAACCTTGTTGGCTACAGCCCACCTCAAAGGTCCTGCACCTGCTGCAGCAGAAATGCGGTGTCCTGGATCCCCTTAGGGTCACCACATGGACCTCTGATGGGTCTATTTGGGCTGGGTGTGGGTTTCATCTCAGGACTCCCATTAGGAAGTGCCACTCCCCTTCGTGGTACTGCAAGCAAGAGGTGCCACATATAATATCTACTTTCTAACATTTTCCTTCACTGAGATAAACAGAACTTGGAGATATAAATAAGTTTTATAAAAACAAAATATATAATCTATATCACTTCAACCTTCTAAATCATTGTAATATTTTAATCTAATAGGAATTACATTTGTAATTACTTATTTTACATTTGAATGTAACTAATGTAATGTATTTTGTGTGTATTTTACTATTCTAGTATAATTTCATTTGTACTTCTTACATATAATTTTTTTCAAATTCTGAGATTCAATCACGTGTTTATGGATAAGTGTTTTGTTGTACTTTTATTTTAGTTTTCCATTATGGCCTTATGAATACAAACAACAAGATCCATTCTTGCTAATAAAAAGTTCAATGATTTTGGACTAGAAAATCAAGGATATAGTATTACATATCATACAGTAATGTGTATCACTTTGTGTAATACTGCTCCATAAAGTAATTAATAATTCAGGTGGCACCCACTTCATCTGGCATGCTCGTCTGTCTGGTGAAGTAGGATCCTAATGGCAGCCTGCCCATATAGGGCCATTGTGGGAACTTTCCTGGAACTGTGGGAGAAGATCAGGGTACACTTGCTGTTCGGCTAGGGCAGCAACTCGGCAGCTGCTGTGTGAATGACACAGTGTCACTGACTCACATCTAACACATGCTTGCCCCATGGGCTTGGGCCATGAGGATCAGCCCCTGGGAGCACACACACCGAGGGCAAGGGACGCCTACCTAGGAAGGTGTGAAGACCAAATAGAAGCTACTCTTCAGATTGGCTGGTACAGTATTTATTCTCCTTAGAGCAGGGGAAAATTCTGCTCTGCTGTGGGGAGAAAACAAGAAAGACAGACCCAGGAGGGTGAAGCCAACTTTTGTACTCAGGCTAGCAAGGAAAATTTCCTCCATGCACTCTCCAGCAGGCTTAGGAAGTCATTCTATGCTCCTTGTCCATGAAGTAGCAGCCAGGCACACTCACGTCTGGTACTCCTGGCTGCTCTTTTGGGTTTGTTTGTTAATTTATACAGACAGCCCCTCCCTCAGACAGCAGAGTTTTTCTGGGTTTTGTAAAAGGTTCTGCATCTGAGCATTCCCAATGTTTGGTTTTTGCATCGTCTCTTGTAAATGCTTTGTGAAATTTGTGTTTTAGGTGTTGAGGTGCGAGAGAAGGAGCCAGAATATGAACATAGTTTCCTACCAGTCTTTCATTTAAAAATGAGAACAGATTCTCTATAAAAATGCCTATTAGGAAGTAAATTTGACAGGGGAAAAATGGCTGCTTTCTCATAAGATCAAAATTTGCTAGTTTTATATGCATGTTTTATGCACTCAAAATACAATTAAGTAACTCACTATCTAGGAACAATTGTCCAGAGCTAAGAGTTAAGTGTCTGGGAGCTAGAGGCAGGGTGTTTGTGAACTTTATCCAAAGGGAGGGAAGAAAGTTAAAATTCATAATTGACTTTGTAGAATCAAGGTGGAAATACAAAATGAGAATTACAAGAAACTTCTTTGCTATTCGGGGTCTTTTATTGTTCCATATGAACTTTTGGATTGCTTCTTCTATTTCATTGAAGAGTGACATTGAGATATTGGTAGGTATCACATTGAATTTGGATATAGCCTTTGGCAGTATTGCCATTTTCATGATGTTATTCCTCCCATTCCAGGAGAATGGGAAGTTTCCCACTTCCATAGCTCTGCTTTAATTTTCTTTTTCAGGTTTTTAAAGTTCCCATCATAGAGGTCCTTCACCTCTTAAGTTAACTCCTAGGTATTTTATTTTTTGTGCGGCTAGTAAAAAGGGGTTGCTTTCCTAATTTCAGCTTCACTCTTATCGTTATTGGAATAGAGGAAAGCCTTTATTTTCTGAGGGTTAATTTTATACTCTGCTAGTTTGCCAAAGTTTCTGATCTGCTCAAGTAACTTGGGAATGGAGTCCATGGGTTTCATTAAATACAAGACCATGTCATCTTCAAAGAGGGAGAGTTTTACTTCATTTTTTGCTATTTGGATCCCTTTAAGATTGCATCTTATCTTATTGCCCCAGCTAGCATTCTAATACTAAGTTGAAAAGGAGTGGAGAGAGCAGACATCCTTATCTTATTCCTGAATTTATAAGAAATGGGTTTAACTTCTCACTATTAATATAATGCGGGCTGTAGGTTTGTCAATTCTTAGCAGAAAGAACAGCACTAGAGCAATATCAGTTCCAAATTTCAACTGCTACTAAAAAGCCATAGTAATAAGAACAGCTTGGTTCTATCACAAGAACAGACCTGAGGACCAATGGAGTAGGACTGAAGACTCAGAAATGAACCCCCTGACCGATAGCTACCTAATCATTAACAAGGGAGCTAAAAAACAGAGAATGGAAGAAAGACAGCCTTTTGAGTAAATGGTGTGGGCAAAATTGGTTAAACACCTGTTAAACTAAAGCTGCATCTGTGTATATCATCCTGCACAAGATTCAACTCCAAATGGATCAAAGACCTCAAAATAAAAGAGAACACCATGAAAACATTACATGAAGGAATAGGATAAACTCTAGGGCTTATTAGCACATACCGAAATTTTCTTAATAGAGAGCCAGAAACAAAGAGTAAAAAAAAATAAGTTAAGAAATTCATTCCTTAATTCATCTCTTTATAAAACAAGTAATTTACTATTACAAGATGAGATGGAATTATAAATTCCAAGTGCTGATACAGTCTGTATGTAATAAACATATTACAATAGTAAAAAAAAAGAAATCAAAGAAAGGTTGGACAAGTGGGATTGCATGAATCATAAGAGCTTCTGCAAGGCAAAGGTCATAGCTAGCAATATCAATAGAAAGCACACGTTCTGGGAGAAGATCTTCATGAGGTATAAAACGGACAAGGTCTTATATCTAAAATGTACTTAGGACTCAAAAAATTAAATCCCCAACAGCAAATCCTCAAAGAAACAACTGCTCGATAATTAAGTGGGCTATTAACTTAAAGAGAGACTTCTCTGAAGAGGAAATAAAAATGGCCATTAGACACATGAAGAAATGCTCAACTATTCTAGCCACAAAAGAAATGCAAATCAAGACAACATTGTGATTGCGCCTTACTCTAGTTAGAATGTCTATAATCAAGAAATTTATTTTTTTTCTGTTGATGTGGCGCTGAGGAATCAAACCCAGTGCCTCATTCATACAAGGTAAAACACTCTACTATTGAGCCACCTTCCCGGTCACTAACCAAGAAATTTAATAATAACATGTTGGAGGGGATGTGGCTAAAAAGGAACCCTATTTCATTGATGGTGGGAGTGTAAACTTGTTTAACCACTTTGGAATGCAGTATGGAAGGTCTTCAAAAAACTCCATGTAAAGTTCCCCTATGTCCCAGCAATCCCACTTTTGGGCATTTAGGCATTTTCCCAAATGATCACAAACAAGGTCATACCAAAGTTCCCTGTCCAACCATGTTTATTGCAGTATTATTCACCATAGCTAAGATATGGAACCAACCTCGATGCTCCTCAGTTCATGGATGGATCAAGAAAATGTGATACACACACACACACACACACACACACACACACACACACACACACACACAATGGAATGCTATGCCTCCATTAGAAACAATGAAATTGTCACATTTGTTAGGAAATGGAAAGACTTGGTAAATATTATATTAAGTGAAGTAAGCCAGGCCCAAAGAAACATACATCCCATGGTTTCCCTTGTTTGCAAGGGCTAGTACATGTCTAGGACAAGCATAGAAGATCAAAGGCTATGGACGTATAACTATATAAGATGACATTAAGTGAAAGGTATCCCAAGTCAGACACACAAGTGGTTTTTTCTTTCTTGTTTTTGTTTTTAATATACTTATAATGCGCTATGTGATTCTTTTGTAGGTTCATCCCTCCATGGTATAATCCCTGTTTTCATTGTATTTGATTCCAGCGTTCTGCATTTTTATATACATTTTTGTAATTTGGGGAGTGGAAAGGTTATAGCAGAATGCTGAAATGGGGATGCAGGTTGACCCATTGTGATGATGAGATGTACAGGACACTGTGTCGAAAATGAATTTACAATGTCAGGTAGGGGTCAAGGAGGGAGGAGCTGGAGAGTTGGGGAGGGAATGGGGTAGTACGGGAAAAAATGAGGAGGTAACAATGCTTAATAGGAAATGTACTCATTACCCTACTCATGTAACTGTAAACCCTCTGTATAGTATTTTTACAATAAAAAATATAAAACTCTCTTCCTGGTCTAGAATTCCAGTGCTGCCCTCTGCATTGCATTTTTTGACTTTTCTGGCTGTGGTTAGGTCCATCTGCCTAGTGGATCAGTAGTCTTCAAGGCTTCTTGGTAATGAAGTGGGACTTGGATTATCCAAGGATAGTTGGGACTAGGCTAAGGACAGGACAAAACCACTTCCAGGGCATGGCTTCTTCATTTCCCTCCCCCCTCCCCATGCAACTAGGATTGCAAGCAGAATTTCTCTGAATTTGACTCCAGAAAACAATCACTGAACCAAAAGGCAAGGTCACCAAACACCTCCCCTTCTCCCCCCATTCCCTCCTTTCTTCCTCCTTGGTAAAGTACAAAATAATTTTACAGGTTTTGGCAAACTCACAAATTGCCTACCACCTCCCCTTTTAAACTAGGTTTAAAGTCACTAAGTCATGTAAACGGATAATGCCGCACTCATTATTCTGCACAACAACTTCAGGTTGTTTGATGCTTTAATTTGTTGTTGTTGGTGGTAGTGGTAGGAGGGCCTGAATTCTGGGTCTGGTCGCTGTACCTGATGAGCTTTTCAGCTGAAGGCTAGTCTTCTACCACTTGAGCCTCAGAATCATTTCCACATTTTTCTGCTTATGTGGTGCTGAGGAATTGAACCCAGGACCTCATGCATTCAGGAAAAACACTCTAACACTGAGTCTCCTTCCCAGCCTTAATGCTTCAATTCTTTAAATTTTATTTTTGTCAGTCCTGGGGTTTAATCTCAGGGTGTTAACATATCCCTGAGTTCTTCAACTCAAGTGGAGCCCTCTAGCATTTCAGCCACAGTGCCAATTCCTGTTTTCAGATAAGCGTCTTTCAGACATTCCTGCCAGGGTTTGCTTTGATCAGTGAATTTTTAAATTATATTTCTTCTATGTATTGGAATATTGCAGTTTATCTGAAATTTAAATGGTTTTTTTCTTTCTTGCAATTGTTTCTAACATATTTATAAGATTATTTCTTTGTTGCTTTGTATGTCCCTCCCCCATGTTATAACCCCTGCTTCCATTTTATTTGATATTGGTATAATTTGTGGAGGGAATGGGCAAAAACCAACCTTTAAATAGGGATACGTTGTACCCACTACAACAATGAGCTATGCAAGTCATTATGTACAATAACGAACTTTACAACTTTTGCCAGGGGCGGGGTGTTGGGGGGTTGGAGAGGGGAGATCGGAAGGGATGAGAAGTGGAAACAGGAGGAGGCAACAATGCTTGATAAGAATTGTACTCCTTACCTTACCCATGTAATTGTAACCCCTCTGTACGGCATTTTGCAAAAAAAAAAATTAAAAAACGTTTGTCAGAATAATGTCAAAAAGTTTTTGACAGAATAATCATTAGTGTATCACCTAGAATCTGGATATGATTAGTAACTCTAGAGGATTTTCTCATACTTTCAGAATTTTCGTAAACATACATAATAAGTCAAATGAGGTGTTTTATACCTATAATCCTAGCTACTCTGAAAATGGAAATATCGATAGTTGCAGTTCAAGGTCAAGCTGGAAAACATACAAGAGACCTCCAGCTCAATCAATAAAAGCTGGGTGTGCCAATGTGTGGCTGTCATCCTACCTATGCTGAACATAAAACTAGGAAGTTCACTATCCAGGTAGCCTAGGAATAAACAAATACAAGATTCTATCTCAAACACAAACAAAGCAAAAATTGCTAGATGTGACATTGTTCAAATGGTCAGATGCCTGCCTGGCAAAGCAAGGCTCTGAATTTGAATCCAAGTACATACCTCAAAAAATTAAAAATAAACAATATTAATTAATTCTCTAAATCACTTCTCAGTGCAATTATCTTATGTATTCCTCAAATAATCTGGTAGTGAAAGCAGAGAATTGATTAAGCCAGATCAATATAATAGGTGAAATGAACCCTAGGATAAGTATTGAAATGTTTTTTTTTTCTTGCTTGCAATTGTCTCTAACATATTTATAAGATTATTTCTTTGTACTGGGAACGCCTAGCTTCTTCATGGCTCACAGGCTGGTGTGCTCCTGTGGACCCATTCACCAATTAGGCCTGCTAGGCCCCAAATTCAGATGCCAGCCCTGCCAAAAGATTCATCTTGATGTCAGAAGCAAATCGTTGCCCTGTTTTCCTTTCCTGTGCAACTCCTGGGTTTCAGCTAGGATGGAGAATGCATGGGCCACCCTGTGGTCATGGGAGTAAGTTGTTATACATTTCAGCCGAGTTGTACCTGTCATCATATACTCAAGAAAATACACAATACATCCATGAATAGCACACAAAATAAAGACAATAACTACACTTAATATACGATGCAGTCCACACACGGATGTGAATATACATCCCATGTTTCAATGATGCATTGAGGACTATTTTGGCCTCCCTGGGGCTCAATCTCAGTTCCTGGGAATAGCCCAGCTCCTTACTGGCTCACAGTCTGGTGTGATCATGTGGACCCAACGGGCAGTTGGGCTTCCTAGGCCTCGAGTTCGAATCCCAGCACTGCCCAAAATTCACCCTGATGTGAGAAGCCAGACATTGCACCTGATTTCATGTGCTGTGCAAATTCTGGGTCTCAGCTAGAATAGAGAAGGTATAGGCAACTCTATACTCATGGGAATAGGTTGTCATCCAGTTCACCACAGTTATATCTGTCAACCTATACTCAAGAAAATACACAAGGGCTGGGAACGTGGCTCAGTTGTAGAGCGTTTGCCTTGCATGCTCAAGGCCCTGGGTTCGATTCCTCATTACCACATAAGCAAAAAAAAAGCCGGAAGTGGGTGCTGTGGCTCAAGTGGTAGAGTGCTAGCCTTGAGCTGAAGAGCTGAGGGACAGCGCCCAGGCCCAGATTTCAGGACCCACGACCGGACCCCCCCCCAAAAAAAAAAGAAAATACATAATACATCAATGACTAAGACACAAAATAAAGAGAATGACTACACCAAACGCAAGATGTCACCCACTCATGTTTGGAAATATAGATCCTTTGTTTAATTATGAATTTATGACTATATTGGCCCCTACCAGGACTCCATCTCAGGTCCCAGGAATGGCCTACCTCCTCAGTGGTTCACAGGCTGGTATGCTCACCATGACCCATTCACCAATTGGGCCTGCTAGGCCTTGAGTTCAAATTCCAGCACTGCCAAAAGATTCATTCTAATGTGAAAAGCCTGTTCTGTGAATGTCCTGAGTCTCATTGAGGATGGAAAATGCTATATAAGCAACTCAATAGCCATGGGAATAGGTTGTCATCCATGTAAGCACAGTTATATCTGTCACCATATTCAATAAAATGCACAATACATCCATGAATAAGATAAATACAAAATTAATAAAAAGTGTAACTACACTGAGTGCAAGATGCATACCACACCTATAGGTAAATAGAGATCCTATGTTTAAAAAAGTTGGGCTTGCTATTTTGTCCAGTGCTGGGGCTTCAAATCAGGCCCTAAACCAGGCCTGACAATTTGGTCTTCAAGGATGGTGAGCTTCCCCTTCCCCCTCAGTGCAATAGAGCTATCCAAACCTGAATTCAAATCCCAGCGCTCACAAAAGATTCATCCTGCTGTCAGAAGCCAGTTGTTGCACACGTTTTCCTCTCCTGTGAAAGTCCTGAGTCTCAACCAACAAGAGGAATTCATAAGCAACCCTATAACCATAGGAACAGGTAGTCATCCATGTCAACAAAGTTATACCTGTCACCATATTTAGTAAAATACACAATACCTCCATGAAATAGAGACAAAATAAGGAGAAGTTCACCGAACACAAGATGCTGTACAAACATGTATGTCAATATAGATCGTATGTTTAAATTACGAATTCATAAAAAAAAAAAATTACGAATTCATGACTATAGTGGACCAACCTGGCAATCAATGTCAGATCCTGGGAATGGCCTAGCTCGTTAGTTGCTCACAGGTTAGTGTGTTCACCTTGACTTATTGGCCAATTGGTCCTATTAGGACCTGAGTTAAGATCCCAGCACTACCAACAAGTGGATCGTGGAGTAAGAAGCCAAGTGTGAAACTTATTTTCCTTTTCTCTGAATAGCCTGGGTGATCCTGAGAATCCTGGCATGTTGGAGAACATTTCTATAAATCTAGATGCTCTGTGACAGGATGTCATCAATGTAATAAATTTAAGGAGTTTCATCTTAGTACAATCAATGGCAAATAAATGCATAAAACAAAAAATACAAGAACAACCACACCAAACATGTATGGACTGAACATCTATAGGTAAGTATAAATCCTATCTTTACAATGTATATAAATAGTATGTTTCCAGGGCTGGGGCTTGAATTCAGGACTAGTGAACAGGCCTAACTTTCTTACCTTCAAATACGGTGATCTTCCCCTTCATCCACATTGCAGCAGATTTACCCAGATCCTGAGTTCAAATCCAAAGCCTGGAAGAATAAACAGCGTGAATTGCAAGCCAGGGAGCTAAATTATTTTTATTTTACTTTTCTCAATATGGCGCTTGAACTCAGGTCTTGGCAACTCTACCTCAGCTTTGATCACCCTAGGCTGGGTTGCAGCCACTAGATCTACAGCTCCTCCTGGGATCCTAGACCCCCAGGCCTTGCAGGGAAAGCAATGCACAGAAAAAATATGGCCATTTTATGTTTTCTTCCTTTGCATGGTGACCCTCATGGGTCTGAATGACACTGTTGCATAGGGTACTTCACCTTGCATTGCTGAAGGCTGCCAGACTATCAGGGATGCCATAGGCCCACGTGGCAACATAGGCCCTGATTTCGAATCCCTGTCCTGACACCAACCAATGGCAGGAGCTACTACGAAAATGGTTCCCATCCACAGGATTAACAATGGAATGTTGTCAATGTGATGGTTGAATGAATTGATCATGAATGATGCTCCTATAAAATTAGACAGCATCATTTCAGGGGGCTGATTCATTTTATTTAATATTTATGAAGCATTGAAAGAATATTATTACTTAAAGGAACGCAATAATTTCAGGACACTGATTTCATTAATAGTTTAAGGATGAAAACAATTAATTTCATTACATTAATTACATTAATAACATGGAGGCAAAATTAATACCCAGGAATTGGAAGGAATGTAGTCTGTATAGCTGAATAATGTATAGACATCTCTGACACTCTATAAAGTTATATATTTATTAGCGTACTGCCATCTGCATGTCAATCTTTTCTTATTTTGGTCACCCCTGGGTCTTGATCTGAGGTCCTGGGAATAGCCTGTCAGCTCAATTTGCCCCAGGATGACATGCTAACACTCACCCATTCATGAATTGGGCCTTGAAGGCTTGTAGGTCTTAAGTTCAGATGCAAGCACTCCCAAAAATGAATCGTGGAGTAAGAAGATGATGGTGACACATGTTTTCCTTTTCTGTGAAAGTCCTGGGTGTCAGGTATGAAGTGGAATACATATGCAGACCTATATCCTGTGTAATCAATGTAATCAATGTTTTATGTTCCATAATAGTCAATAAAATAAATGGTCAATACATGAATAAAACAAAAAAATAAAATAACTACACTGAATGCAATATGGAGTCAACATATGTATATAAATATAAATCATATATGTAAATTGTACATGAATAGGATGTTTTCTAGTGTTGGAGATCTATTTTAGGCATAAGGAACAGACCTGAATTTCTTGACTCTAAGGAGGCCAGCTTCCCATTCCAACACAGTGCAACAGAGTTACCAAGACATTGAGTTTCAATCCCAGTCCTGGCAGAAAAATGGTACCTTTGCAGTATGTGAGGCCCAATTCTTAGGCATTTCATTATGCCTCCATTTTATGAATGTGATTGTTTAATTGCTTAATAAAGAATTAGCTAAAATTGATCATTGTCCTATAATATAATTGTGTATAATTTTATCCTAGAATCATTCAAGAACTGCCCATTCAATCATGACATACATCACATTCCATTGGTATTCATATGGATAGGAATGAGTTCCTTAGGATCTCCAGCCATTTGGAGGTGGCAGGACCAGGATTCCAACTGTAAGCTCCAGCTCCCACTACTTCAACCAGATACTCACCGCTCTGTCCAAGAATATCAGCAAACCAATGATTAGACAGGCACCAGTGGCTCTCAGCAGTCCTTGATACTTACAAGGCTGTGATGGGAGGATCATGGTCAAAGTCATCCTACTCAGGAAAGTCCTTGAGACCTCTCTCCAACTTCAATGCCAACAAAGCCAGAAGCCCAGGGCTCCAGTGTGAAGGGCGAGCCTTGAGCAAAAGCATTACACAGACTGTGCCCAGATCCTGAGTTCAAGGTCCGGTTCTGGCAACAAATAGACATACAGAACAATCTGTGCAGCCATCCAGCTAAAGCAGGTAACCCTCTCATCTCCAACTGAATTGGACACTGTTCCCTGGGAAATGGGCTGGGGGAGCTGCTATCTTCTTGACTCTGTCCATGCTGCTTGCATCACAGAATTCCGGCCACACCACCATTCTTTCATGGTTATTTCTGACCAATGGGATACAAGAATGGTGACCACGCCCACATTCCATGCTGCCTAGTAGCACCCGGGATTCCCTCTGTTAGTTTACAACACTACCAGCAGTTGAGGAAGGTAGAGGTGGCTGAATGGTGAGGAAGAGACTCAAGCAACTTTGGAGTATAGTAGGAAATTGAGATGCCTGCCGGCACCCCAGCTCCCTCCCCAACTTCCCAAGTTGCAGGATTTCCAACCTCAGGCAATGGGGCACTGCCAGCCCACCTAAAGCCCTGACCTGGCCCCTGGCCCTGGTTCTTTGCTCTTGGCCCATGTGTTTGCAATGCCGCTGCCATTGCTGCTTGACCCACCTGGAGCAGCCTCCAGCAGCTTTTCCCAGCAGCACAGGTGAGTGGCTGCCCCCAAATCACCACTACCTGGGAATCAGACACCTCTCTGGGAGCACCATGCCCCCCTGCTTGTTTCCTCATCCTGGCTCTGAGGAGCAACCTTTCTGTCTTGGGCATTTCTGAAACAGAGACTCAATATATGCTCTGGTTGGACTGGATCAAGGTCCTCCTATCTGGGACAGGTATGCTCCACCAGGCCTGGTTCTCTGTAGTTGGGATGGTAAACATGTAGCTCCATGCTCAGTCATCGATTTAGATGGATTATCCCAAACTTTTAGTCCACAGCAGCCGATTCTTGACCACAGGTGAAGCTCTGGGTAGGGCTGCAACCATAAGACTTCATTCTCCTCACTGGACAGTTTTGAGGAAACAAGGGAATTATACAGAGGGACTCTCTGGAGCATGGCTTGGCAAGAAGGGAGTGGCATTCAGAGAAGGTTCTCTGCAATTCTGTGAGCAAATGGCAGGAAGATACCCACAAAGGGCTCAGGTGGGGCCAGTTATTAATCATGTAACAGCTGGGGATTTTGAAACAAAACATGGCTCTCTTTCATCATTATCCTATCACCGTGAGGAAAGGGATCCTTCACTGTGTTGAATTTTGCATCTGGAGAAACCAAGGCACAGAGAAATCAGGTGACCTCCTTATGACTTCAACTTCACAGGAAGCTCGGCCTAACTTCACTACCATGCTCCGTAGGAGAATGGGTGCTATTCAATCCACTTCTTGTGGTAGGAAGTCCACTTCTAGTCAGTTGTGGGGTTTGAACCCTAGGCATCGGCACTGTTCCTGAGCTCCTCAGCAAAAGGCTAGTGCTCTACCACTTGAGCCCACAGCACCACTTCTGGTTTTCTGGGGGGTTCTTTGAAAATAAAAGTCTCAAAAACGTTCCTGCGGGGGCTGGCTATGAACCATGATATTCATATGTCAGCCTCCAGTGTAGTTAGGATTAGAGTTCTGAGCCACTGGCACCCAACTTAATTTTAATTCTGATTTCTCTCTCTCTCTCTTTTACAAAAACTGGTTGAATAGGTGCTGGAGGAGGGGGTCAAGCATCCCCACATAGCTGGAATACAAGGTGACCTTCTCATTCGGGAGGTGGGCTGTGGGTCAGGAGCTGTCTCGCTCAGCCTGTTGAAACAGCTCCCTGAGGTAAGCCCCACTGTGCCCTGGCTAGACTCTGAAATTCATTGTCCATCCAGCATTACTGGACTTATTGTATTGTATTGCTTTCTACATCATTTTCTAGCACCTGGCCAAACTTATGATACATAGTTACGGAATGAAAATGTAACGCCTTCTTAAGAAAGTCATTTAGGGCTCTGGGAATGTGGCTTCTTGGTATGTTGATTGCCTAGCATGCATGAAACCCTGGGTTCAATTCCTCAGGAAAACAGAAAAAAGAAAAACACTAGAAGGAATGTTGTGCCTCAAGTGGTAGAGTGCTAGCCTTGAGGAAAAAAAAAACCCTGAGTTTAAGTCCCTAAACTGGCAAAAAAAATTAGTAAATGGAAAATAAAGAACCCATACTTGAAATATATAATTGCTACTTCCATACAGACACCTGATAATAGCCCCTAATACATGTATTTTAATTACGTTAGGATACTGTATTGAAAAAAGTTTTGTTCATTAAGTCACAGCAATTAATGCCAGGAATGTGCTTTTTGATCAGTTTTGGCATCAAAAAGGCAGAAGCTAGTTAATAGTTGTGACAGAAAATAAGGAGTAACTACAGATGGAAGGAAAAAATGATAGTAAAAAAGGTATACCAGAAACTGGTCTAGAGAACCATTTTTGGTTATTGAAGAACTAGTTGTCAACTAGGATTTCCTCATTGCATTTAGCATTCTAAATCTCTTAGGCTAGTTCTTAATCTCTGTGTGATAAATGTATAGCCTTCTTTTTTTTATACTTGTGTGCATATTTTTCTTTTTTCTTTTTTTAATTTTTTTATATTTTTAAATTTTAATTTTTATTTGTTGTGAACATACTGTACAGAGGGGTTACACTTACATGGGCAAGATAATGAGTACATTTCTTTTTTTTTGTTTTGGAGGGGGGTCCAGTCATGGGGTCTGAACTCTGGGCCAGGGCGCTATCCCTTAGCTCTTCAACTCAAGCGTAGCACTCTACCACTTGATCCACAGTGCCACTTCCGGCTTTTTTCTTTTTGCTTATATGGTGCTGAGGAATCGAACCCAGGGCCTTTGGCATGCGAGGCAATTGCTCTACCACTGAGCCACCTTCCCACCCCATTCTTATCAAGCATTGCAGCCTCCTCCTTTGTTTACCCTTCACATCCCTTCCCAGCCTCCCCCGGCCCCCCAACCAAATCCCCGCCCCCCCCCCCCCCCGCACCAAAGTTGTAAAGTTCGTTTTTGACATGACAACTTGTATTTCTCATAGTTGCATCGGGTCCACCTGAATCCTTAAACGACTTGTTTTCCCCTCTCTCCTCCACAAATTCTACTGACATCAAATATAGTGAAAGCAGGGGTTATACAGTGGGGGTAGGACAAACAAAGCAACAAAGAAATAATCTTATAAATGAGTTAGAAACAAGTGCATGAAAGAAAAAAAATATTTAAATACATATTTAAGGGTTCATATTCCTAACATCACATTATCTGACCTTTCCTGCTTGACTCATACATATACTAGACATTGCAAATCTGGGGAACGATGGGACCTATGTTTCTTTGGGCTTAGCTTACTTCACTTAATATAATTTTTTCCAAGCCTTTCCATTTCCTTACAAATAGGGAAATGCCATTCTTTCTTATGGAGGCATAGAATTCCATTGTGTATATATACTACATTATCTTGATCCATTCATCTACTGAGGAGCATCTGGGTTGGTGCCAGATCTTAACTATGGTAAAGAATGCTTCAATAAACATAGTTGTGCTGGTAGCTTTACTGTGGTCTTGTTTGTAAACATTTGGGTAAATGCCCAAAAGTGGGATTGCTGGATCATAGGGGAGCTCTATGTGAAATCATTTCAGGAACCTCCATGCTGCTTTCCAAAGTGGTTGAACAAGTTTATACTCCAACAAACAATGAGGTAAGGTTCCCTTCTGTCCACATCCCCTCCAGCATCTGTTGTTATTAGAGTTCTTGATTATAGCCATTCTAATTGGGGTGAGGTGGTATCTCAATGTTGTTTTTATTTGCATTCTTTTATGGCTAGGGAGGTTGAGCATTTCTTCATGTGTTTATTGGCCATCCTTCTTTCTTCTTCAGAGAAGTTTCTCCTCAAGTCTTTAGCTCACTTATTATTGGGCAGTTGTTTTTTGAGGATTTGTTGTTGGGCGATTTAATTTTTGAGTTCCAAGTATATTTTAGATATGAGACCCTTGTCCCTTGTATGGCTAGTGAAGATCTTCTCCCAATCTGTGGGCTTTCTATTGATCTTGCTAGCTATGTCCTTTGCCATGCAGAGGCTCTGCAACTTCATGCAATCCCATTTGTCCAATCTTTCTTTGATTTGTTGTATTTCCGGGTCTCTATTAAGAAAATTTCAGCCTGATCCAAGGAGGCCTAGGGTTTCTCCTATTCCATCCTGTAATGTTTTTAGAGTGTCTGCTTTGACTCCGAGGTCTTTGATCCATTTGGAGTTGATTCTGGTGCAGGGTGATATATAAGGACCTAGTTTTAGATTTCTACAAGTATTTAACCAATTTTGCCAGCACCATTTACTGAAGAGGCTATCTTCCTTCCATTCTATTATTTTAGCTCCCTTATCGAAGATTAATTGGCTATAGGTCTGTAGGTTCATTTCTGTGTTTTCAATTCTATTCCATTGGTCCTGAGGTCTGTTCTGATGCCAGTACCAAGCTGTTTTGATTACTATGGCTTCATAGTAGAGTTCGAAATTTGGTATTGATATTCCACCAGCAGTATTCTTTCCATTGAGCAGCGTTTTTGCTATTCAGGGTCTTTTATTGTTCCATATGAATTTTTGGATTGTCTCTTCTATATCCTTGGACAATGAGGTTGGAATTTTGATAGGTATCGCATTGGATTTGAAGATAGCCTTGGGAAGTATTGCCATTTTCATGATGTTAATCTTTCCAATCCAGGAGCATGGGAGGTTTTGCCATTTTCTAAGTTCTGTTTTGATTTCCTTTTTCAAGACTTTAAAGTTTTCATCATAAGGTCCTTTAGTTCTTTGGTTAAGTTAATTCCTAGGTATTTTATTTTTTGTGAGGCTATTACAAATGGAGTTGCATTCCTAATTTCAGCCATACTTTTCTCATTATTGGCATACAGAAAAGCCTTTGGGGGGTCAATTTAATACCCTGCTACTTTGCCAAAGTTTTGAATCAGCTTGAATAATTTGGGAGTGGAGTCTATGGGATTCTTTAAATACAAGACCATGTCATCTGCAAAGAGGGAGAATTTTATTTCTACTTTCTCTATTTGGATCCCATTTATATTTGCATCTTGTCTTATTGCTATAGCTAGGCATTCTAATACTACATTGAAGAGAATTGGAGAGAGTGGACATCCTTGTCTTATTGCTGAGTTAAGAGGAAATGGCTTTAGTTTTTCACCATTAAGTACAATGCTGGCTGTAGGTTTGTCATATACAGCCTTTATTGTATTGAGGAATGTTCCATGGATTCCTAATTTTTCCAAACCCTTCATCATAAAGGGGTGGTGGATCTTGTTGAATGCTCTTTCTGCATCTATTGAGATAACCATGTGGTTCTTATCCTTGCTCCTGTTGATATGATGAATTATATTAATTGATTTGCGTATATTGAACCAGCTTTTCATACCTGAAATGAATCCTGTTTGATCGTGGTGTATGAGTTTTTGGATGAATTGTTGAAGTCGATTGGCGAAAATTTTGTTGAGAAGTTTTGCATCAATTTTCATCAAAGAAATGGGTGTATGGTTCTCTTTCTTTGATGAGTCCCTGCCTGGTTTTGGGATGAAGGTTATGATGTTTTCATAGAATGTGTTTGGTAGTGAACTTTCTCTTTCAATTTCATTGAAGTGTTGGAGGAGTATTGGTATGAGCTCTGCTTTGAAGACCTTGTAAAATTCCACTGTAAACCATCTGGTCCTGTACTTTTCTTAGCTGGGAGGTCTCTTATTGCTGTGTCTATTTCAATGCTTGATATGGGCCTGTTAAGATGGTTTAACTCATCTTGGTTTCGTTTTGGCATGCCAATATTTGCTAGGAAAAGGTCCATTTCTGCCAAGTTCTCAAACTTATTAGCATAAAGTTTTGAGAAGTATTCCCTTATAATGTTCTGAATCTTGGTTGTTTCCCTGGTGATGCTTCCATTTTCATCTCTGAGTTTATTTATTTGTGTGTGTTCTCTTCCTTTTCTGATAAGATTTGCTAAGGGTCTGTCAATTTTGTTAATTTTTTCGAAGATCCAACTCTTTGTTTTGTTGATTCTTTCTTTAGTTTTTTTGGATTCTAATTCATTTAATTCTGGTTTAATTTTAATTATTTCTTTCCATCTACTGGATTGGGGTTTATCTTGCTGCTCTTTTTCAAGGAGGTTCAGATGTCTCATTAAATTGTTGGTTTCATATCTCTCCAATTTGTTGATGTAGGACTCAGAGCTATAAACTTGCCTCTGAGTACTGCCTTTGCTGTGTCCCAGAGGAGCTGGTAATTTGTGTGCTCATTATTGTTGAATAGCATGAACATTTGAATTTCCTTTCTAATCTCTTCCATGACACACTCGTGATTCAGCAGTGTGTTGTTCAGCCTCCATGTTTTACCGGACTTTCTTTGATGGCTTTTGGGCTTGAGTTCTAATTTTATTCCCTTGTTGTGTGAGCGAATGCAAGGTATAACTTCAATGTTTCTGAATTTGGAAAAGTTTGTTTTGTGTCCTAATATGTAGTCTATTTTAGAAAATGTTCCATGTGCTGCTGAGAAAAACGTGTATGCTCATGCTGCTGGGTAAAATATTCGGTCGATGTCTGTTTAATCTATTTGATCTATGCAGATGTTTAGATCTGCGGTTTCTCTGTTGAGTTTTTGCTGAGTTGATCTATCTAAAGGGGAGACTGGTGTGTTAAAATCCCCAACAATTAATGTCTTTGGATCTATGTGGGATTTGATGGAAAGTAGTGTTTCTTGAATAAATTTGGGTGCTCCATTGTTTGGCGAATAGATATATAGAGTTGTAATATCCTCCTGAAGGAGAGATCCCTTAATTAGTACGTAGCGACCTTCTTTATCTCTTCTCACTAATTTTAATTTGAAGTCTATTTTATCTGATATTAGGATTGCAACCCCCACCTGTTTATGGTGGCCCTTTGCTTGGTAGATATTGCTCCAGCTTTTAACATTGAAAATGTGTTTGTTTTTACGGGCAAGATGTGACTCCTGAAGGCAGCAGATAGAAAGATCTTGTTTTCCAATCCAACTAGACAATCTAGGTCGCTTAATTGGAGAGTTCAGTCCATTAATGTTAAGAGATAGGACTCAGAGGTATTTGAGAGTTTCTGCCATATTATCCACCTTTTTGGGGGTTGCGAAAACTGTGTTTTTTCCTATGGTTCTTGGATTCTCAGTTTGGGTGCAGTTTCTTGGCCTTTATTGTGGTCTTGTTGGTTTTCTATGTGTAGGACATCTTTAAGAATGTTTTGTAGGGCTGGTTTGGTGGAGATGTATTGTTTCAATTTTTCTTTGCTATGGAAGGTATTTATTTGGCCTTCAGTTAAGAAGGAGAGTTTAGCTGGGTACAGTAAATTTGGTTGATAGTTGTTTGTTTTTAGGGCTTGGCATACATCATTCCAGGCTCTTGTTGTTTGATTGTCTCTGCTGAGAAATCTGAGGTTTTTCTAATTATTTTCTCATTATCGGTGATTAATCTTTTCACCTTCACAGCTTTAAGCATCTTTTCCTTGGTCTGAGTTGATCCTGTGTGGATTATAATGTGACCGTGGGATGTCCTATTCTGATTTGGTCTATTTGGAGTTCTAAAAGCTTCTTGTGTCTGAATAGGCCTATCTTTTTGCATGTTTGGGAAGTTCTCTGCTAGGATCTTGTTAAACAAATTTCCTAGACCATTAACTTCTGTTTCTAGGTGCTCCTCTACACACATTATCCTTAGATTAGGCCTTCTGATGGTGTCTTCCAAGTGTTGGAGAGACCTCTCATATTTCTTGGACTTGTCTTGGATGGTTTTATGTTCTTTCTCTATAATATCTATGCTATCTTCAATCCCCGAGGTTCGATCTTCTGCATGGTCTAACCTGCTGTCAAGACTTTCTACTTTGTTTTTTATTTCTTTTCCTTCTAATTGGTCAGCTTTGATGGCTTCAAATTCTTTGTTGACACTTTGTTTTAGATCTCGTATTATCTTCTTTACTTCCTTAAGCTGGTGTTCAATGTTTATTCTCAAATCACTTAGTTGATTGGTTATCGTATCCTTGGACTCCCATTCCTTCTGTTGGGTTCCATTCAGCATTCCCTTTGTGGTCTCCCTGACTTCCTTCAGCTCTTTGTTAATGGATCCCATGAATGCCTTTAGTGATCTTTGTGTATTCTCATCCTGCTCTCTCATTTCCTGTATTAATCTTTGCTTAGCTTCCTCCCGTTCATGCCATTCCTGTAGTTCTCTTAGAGTGTTCTCAGCCTGTTCAAGGCATTCCTGCCTTTCTCTTTGAGTATTCTCAAGGTGCTCACACAAATCCTGTATCAGTTTTTGAGTAGCTTCCTCACGCTCATGATATTCCTGTATGAACTTTTGAATTGCCTCCTCTCTCTCCCTCTCACGCTCATAGAGTCCTTTGTAGGTTTTCAATCTTTTCTTGCATGTACCGATTGTTTGCTTCCTCTCTCTCCCTATCACGCTCATACAGAGTCTTTTGTAGGTTTTCAATCTTTTCCTGCATTGACATTTTGTTTGCCTCCTTTCTCTCACTATCACGCTCATACAGAGTTCTTTGTATGTTTTCAGTCTTTTCATTTATCATGTTTGCCAGCACTGTTTGTAGAGCTATTTGGGAACACTCCCCTGGATTATTCATTATCTGTTCTGTCCCCTGATTATCATGAGTGGGAGTGGAGATACCCGGATTTGCCATTTTTCTTGTGGTTTTCCGGCTTATTCTGACCATTTGGGATGAAAGTAACACTGTTTTGTGCTAGAACACTACCTTAAGGCAAGCATCAACCAAAGTCTGAATTTGCATAGTCAATAGTCTGCAGATACAATCTAGCTCAACAGATACCTCTATTCAACATCAACCGACTATATATTAATGGGCTACAAACCAAAAAGAAGAATTTGGTAAACCAGAAATTATTAGGCTTATGGAGAGATGTGCTTAAAAAATAGGAATAGAATTATGTGGGTAGGTACAGGGAGAGTTAACTAATTCCTAGTCTCAAAGCAGGAAATAGGCTGGATAGGATGGAAGTAGAGTGAGAGAAAACAAGAAGAAAGAGAAAGGGAAAAAAAGAGACCAGAAAAAATAGAAAAATAAAAATTAATAATATGCAGATTCGATATCAAACTATTCAAAGAACGTGAATATATTGAGAGAAGAGGAGGGATATAAAGGAGATGTGAAAAACTTAAAAATAAAAATACTTAAAATTTTATATAGGTATAAAGATGTAGTACTGCTATTAAGGAATTTAAGTCTCAGAAGTTTTGAATTCAGTAATAAATTTGTGGATTAAGTGTGTACACAATGGGGGAAAGGGTCTAATAGTCAACTACGGGCTTATCTGAGGATGTGCAGAACAACAATTAAGTTCCATAAAGAAGGACAAAAGATAGGAAAAGGTGAGAAGGATAAGGAAGAAAGAAAAAAAAGATCAGAAGTTCAGTCGAGCTAAGCAAAAAACAAAAAGAAAATTTTTTTAAAAGAAGAAAAAAAGAATGCTACAAAGAAATAATCTTATAAATGAGTTAGAAACAAATGCATGAAAGAAAAAAACTTTTAAATGCATACCTAAGGGTTCATTTTCCTAACATCACATTATCTGACCTTTCCTGCTAGACTCATACTTATACTAGATATTGCAAATAAGGGAAACCATGGGACCTATGTTTCTTTGGGCTTGGCTTACTTCACTAAATAAAATTTTTTCCAAGCCTTTCCATTTCCTAACAAAGGGGAAAATGTCATTCTTTCTGTCCCTCCCCCACAGTATAACCCCTGCTTTCACTATATTTGATGTTGGTATAATTTGTGGAGGAGATGGGGAAAAACAAGTCGTTTAAGGATACAGGTAGACCCAATGCAACTATGAGAAGTACAAGTTGTCATGTCAAAAACGAACTTTACAATTTTAGTGCGGGGGGGGGGGTTGGGTGGGGGGCAGGGGAAGCTGGGAAGGGATGTGAAGGGTAAAGAAAGGAGGAGGCTGCAATGCTTGATAAGAAATGTACTCATTATCTTGCCTATGTAGTTGTAATCCCTCTGTACAGTATGTTCACAAAAAATAAAAATTAAAATAAAAAAAAATAAAAAAAAGAAGAATAAAAAAAGAAAGAAAAACGCACACACGCATGTATACCTAAAATAAAGATTATAAGGGGGAAAAAAGTAACTAGAAAATAATTATTTTCAAAAAAGGTAAAAATTAAAGATTAAAAATTTTTAGAAAAGAAAAAAATTTTTTTTCGTAAAAGATATAAAAAAAAGAAGAAGAGAAAAAAAAGTTCTTTGATTTTTTTTATTAGGGTTGGGAAATACCATGTATCTCCCTTGTGTCTGTAATCAGCCTCTGGTTGGAGTCTCTGGCCTGCTTGTGGTCCTGTGGCTTGGTTGGTTTCTTAAGTCAGTTTGTTTGGGCAGGCAGGATTTACCCAGGATTTTTTGATCCTCCTCCCAAGTTAGTTCAATGGGAGGGGGGTGTGCTTTGAGTATCACAAAAGAGAGAGATGGCTTTTTCCTCAAATTGGAGATGCTGTGATGAGGCTAGGTTCTGGGTAGAGTTGAGGCCTTTCAGCAAACAGTAGCTTTTCCCGGGGTCTAATTTGTAAGAAACTCACAGAGCCCAGCCTGGAGCCACTCTCAGGGTTTCTGTTTACTGATGTTGAGGCTTCTAAAGGGAGGGGCAGCCTCTGGCTCTGATTACGCATTGAAGAAAGCCACTCCTAGGGCTGGTGCCGAACTGGGTGACTTTTTCCTGGGTGGAGCTGAGTCTGGCAGGTCACACCGTTAAGTTCTTGTGACCTGCTAAATGACTCTAGTTTTATTCCAAGGCTTGAGTTGGAGCTAGCAGCTCCGCCAAGCTTTGTCGGTATCCAAGATGGAGATCTCCAGTACTGGGGGGGAGGGGTGGCCTTCCCTCCTCTGCTCCCTGAGAAAGAGTGAGGATGTCAGGCTTCTACTCATGCCAAGTCTTGATTCCTGGTCATCTCTGGTCTGTGAACTGCAGGATGAAGATGTCTGCTCCTTGTCGGTTCTTGCTGGTGTTGAGTAGAATCCGCTCACCCACCGCGTCTGGCTCTTTCGTCCCTAGACTCTCTGTTTCAGGTATGGGGGTACTGCCGCCACCGCCACCGCAGCTGCTGCCGCAGCAGAAACTGCTGGCAAGAGCTCAGATCTGTCTCCTTGCCTGGATTTTCCCTCTCTGGCCTAACTCTCTGTCCTGTGATGGCACACTTGGTGTGATTCTCTGGCTTAGGACTGTTCACTGGAACTCTAAAACTGCTTTCTATGCGAGAGCTTGTTTTGCCTCCAGCTTCTCCTCCGCCATCTTCCCGAAACTCACAAAATGTATCTCCTTCTATGCTGTTCTTTCATACCTTACCTCCTTTGTTTTCTAAAAATTTCAGTCTTTATATATTTCTCTATGAACATTTCATGATACGAAATACACCTATACAGATGTCACAGGATGCTAATGTAAGGGTCCCATAGCTCATGAGTCATTAATGTAACAAAATGGAAAAGGAGGACATATTTACTGCTACCTCAATTTTTCTGAAAAGCTGCAATGTCATCATTTGGTTAAAATTTCCATTCTTTGTCTACACAGTGTCATTCAGTGCACATAAATGCAAATATGAAATGGGTGCTGGAGGTTTACACCTGTAATCCTATCTACTCAGGAGGTTGAGACCAGAGGATTGTGGTTCAAAGCCAGCCTTGTCAGGAAAGTCCATGAGACCCTAATCTTCAATTAACCACCAGAAACCAGGAAGTGGTGCTGTACCTAAAGTGGTAGTGCACTTAAATTGAACTGAAGGGCGGAGGGACAGTGCCCAGGATCAGAATTCACACCCCACAACCAACAAAAAAGGTGAAATATGACTTTAAGTTTCCCCAGAAGGAATGACAAGATCAATAATCTTCCCAAGCAAAAAAATTAATTCCAAAATGATTCAGTGCACCTACTTTTGGTGAGTTATGTTATGGAATCTGTGCTGGACAAATTCTCTAAAAACAAATCGTTTAGGGATACAGGTGGACCCATTGCAACAATGAGATGTACAAGTTATTATGTCAAAAAACTAACTTTACAACTTTGTTCGGGGGGAAGATGGTATGGGGAGAGAGGGGGAGTATGGGAAGGGATGGGAAGAGGAAACAACAAAGAAGCAACAATGCTTGATAAGAAATGTATACGTTATCTTGCCTGTGTAATTATAACTCCTCTGTAAGGTATTCTCACAATAAAAAAAAGAAAAAAAATGTCAAATATTAGCTTTACAATAAACATCTAATATTTCTTCTTTGAAGAGAGACGTCTATACATTTGATGTCACCTGGCTTTCTTACTATCTTAGTTCGACTCCAACCCTGGCAAGAGAGTCTGTCAAACTCTTACCTGTAATTACACAGCAAAAAAGCCACAAGTGGAGTTTGGTTCAAGCAGTAGAGTACTAAGCTTTGGGGGGAGGTTAGCAGGAAAGAAAACTGTTCAGGGACAGGATCCAGCCTATGATTTCAAGCCCCATAACCAACACAAAGTAAAAAAAACAAGCAAACAAACCGCCAGATATTTCCTTAAAGGAGTACTGGTCTGAGAAGACGCTCCTTTTGCTGATCATACTCACTGGATGCTTTTTTGGAATCCTTATTGCTCTGGAGAATTCCAGACCAAACTAAAGGAATTGATAACTGACTCCTGAAACAAGAGAATTATCTCAGGGGTGAAAACAACAGCGACAAGACACTTTAAAACCTCCATGTCTTTGTTTCTTAGCAGTAGAACGGTTTTAGGGGAGTCCAGTCATGGGCCTGAACTCTGGGCCTGAGCGCTGTCCCTCAGCTCTTCAACTCAAGGCTAGCGCTCTACACCTTGAGCCACAGCACCACTTCTGGCTTAATTTTTGCTTATATAGTGCTGACGAATCGAACCTGGGCCTCATGCATGCAAGGCAAGTGCTCTACCACTGAGGCAACTTCCGAGTCCCTGCAGTAGAACATGTTTAAAACAACGTTATTTCTTTTTGTTCTATGCTGGCCTTAAAATGGCACATTATTTCTTTTTGTAATACTCTCAATTAGAAGTTTACAGAAAAGTTATATATGAGTAAAAACACACACGAAAAAGTCGGAGACAGAGTTTCCTTCCGGCCTTGGGGTCTTCTTGTACAGTAAAAAGGAAAGCACAAGTTAACTTGAACTTTGTCAATCCTCTATGTTCCATTCCTCTCCTGGGATCAGTTTCCACATCCAGTAGCGGTTACTTCCAGAAACAATCTACGGTGCTGCCAGAGGTATAATGAATGTTTTCTTGGTTCACCGAAATAACACAAGGACACCCTGATCTGAGGTTACACGAGTTTCAGAGACAACTTAGTAATGAGAAAATATGAAATTTACATTGCTTTTAAATACATTTTCCATGAGTATATTGAGTTCAAACTTTGTAAGTTCTCTATAAATTAAGGTGAATTTTAAATGGGAAGAAGGTTCTCAGATCATTTTTTTGTGAGTGTATGTGCTGCGCATTATTTCCCAACTGTTTATGAGTTAACAGTAAGGAAACAATAGCAATAATATGAGAAAGAGAAGTTTTGTGTTTAAGTATAAGGGTTCAATACACTATAGAAGATTCTCCAAATAAGACCATGTTGAAACAATAAAGCCAAGTCCAGTATGTAGATTTGAGAGTGATATAGAGAAAGCATTACTACTACATGGAACAGGAAGTATGAGGCCACTCCCTTTCTAAATCACGCTTGCTAATCACGCAACTTTGTAGACAGTAGAATGGAAGCATAATTAAGTTTCCAATGCAAATCAGATATAAAAGCATGGACTTAATTGGAAAAAGAAGTCCATCCTGAGAGAGCAGGGATTATATTAGCCATGAACTGGTGGATAAGATCACATTTATTTTCTTTCCTTTACTTATGTATTTTTTGTTGGTGCTGATCTTGGCACTTGAACACTGAGCCTAGGAGCTGTCCCTCTGCTATTCAGCTCAAGGCTAATGCTCTATACTTGAGCCACAGTACCACTTTCAGTTTTCTTGTAGTTAATTGGAAAAAGAGTCTCCGGGACTTTCGTGCCCGGCCTGGCTTTGAAGCCTATCCGAAGATCTCACCACCACCCAGCTTAGGATCACACTTCTAACAGTGTACACACAGCATATATAATGTGCGTGTTCATCTACCTTTATATGAATTCTTAAGTTAAAAATCTAGGATACAGGTTAGCCTTTACACTCACAAAAGTGTTTGTAATTTAAAAGTTGATACTACTGGAGAAATAAAACCTAAGAATGTAAAGGTGTCTGGGAAGATCAGTTTGCATCCAGCTTGGGCAGAACAGTCTTTGAGAAACTCTAATTAACCAACCAAAAGCTGGATTGGAAGCATGGCTCAAGTATTGGAATACCAGTCATGAGCAAGATTGCTGAATAAGATCTTGACGCTTTTGCATACATACATACAATCATACACATATATACAGAGACACTTATATGTGCACACACAAATACACATATGAAGTAACTCTCAGTATATGTGGAAAAGTTAGAAAACAATAGAAAATACGTCCTGAGCAAGACTAGAATCAAGTGATAATTTTTAATGTTAGAAAGTCCTCAAGTGAACCTTCTTCAAAAAAGTTTAAGAATATTACATAGATAGGGACCAGAGATAGTAAGAGAGTCAAGTAATCATTATTAATGGATCGGGTCCATGGAGGAATGAATCAGAGACTCCTGCAGGTGCACCTGAAAATGTTCATATCCTGTGTCAAATGTTAGAACATCTTTGAAAAGAGTACATGAACACTCTGAGCAGTATAGTGGATAATATTACTGGAGAAATTCAGAATTGCTAGTCTGTATCTAGATTAAATAAACCAAGAAACTATGGAGGGGCAATGTGATACAAGGTTAGAATTCTAGCACTCTGACTAAGACAGGAGATTAGATAGTGGAATTACACAGTGATACCTTCTCTGGACCAGGTAGTATAATTTTGTCTTAATAAAACAAACCAAACAAGAAAGGAATACAAAGTTGTAAGTTTGGGATAATTTTGTCATTATGTTTTGAGAAGTCAAGTTTCCTATTGAAATGCAACTCATATCTAATCCTCAGTTGTGTTTTAAATGTTCTCTTCATTACAGAACATTCTTAGATGCAAAATGGCTCATGATTCCCATCCAAAATTTGAAAAAGTAAGTAATCATCATTCTGATAGATTCCAAGGGAAGGATGAAGGATTACAAAAGCTTAAGCCTGGAAAAATAGCAAAGTTAATCTAATGTAGCACTATGTAGATATTACTAAATTAAAGTTTAGATTTAAAATAAATGTTTTGGTTTTGTTTGTAATTTCATATTCTATAGAGTTTAATTGACAAATTTACAAATATTTCTTGCATGCTATTTGCCTAGAATATTCTTTCATGAGAGTTATAATTAGAACTCAGTTAGTAGATTATACCAACACTTCATGTATAAAATGATAATGTGAATAATGTAGACAGAGTTGGTAACAAATGGATGATATTAATTTATAAATTTAGAAAAAGGGCGATTTTTTGAGGCTTTGGTATAACATGGTATGAAGAGAATAATTGTGTGACATCTTCTTTTTTCTACGTGTATGTAACACAGGAAGCAATTTCCTTAATTACGTGCCTCTGTATACAGTGAGAAAAATGCTAGGTTTGGGATTTGTGTTATTTTCATTTTTGTTTTATTGGTTTGTCCTAGGGCTTGAACTCGGGGACTGGAGACTGTCTCTGAGCCTGTTTATACTCAAGGTCCGTGCCCTACCACTTCAACCACAGCTCACTTGTGTCTGGCTTTTGCTAAGAAGTTTATTGGAGATAAGAATCTAGAGAACCTTCCTGCCTGGGTGGGCTTTTGTGGACATCTAGTGCGTAGGGGTCCCTGGGTAAGGGTAACGAAATCACCAGGACACTGGGGATGCAGAATGAAAACAACAATTGCCACTGCATACTGTTCTTTATTGTTAGTGGTATTTAATGACAAGCAAGCATGATCTTTGCCAAGATTTGGTCAGAAGACATTGACACAAAAATTTCAACAGATACATTTTTACTTGACTTATGAGACAATGTCTTGGTATATTATCATCTAAACTATTTTAGTGCAAGCTCAAACCAATCAGGAAAATGCTTGACCAGCTGTTCATCTATGATTAAGCAAGAAGAAGAGCTACTTCCTCAGCTCCCAGTAGTCTGTGACATGTGTTTTGAGATAGGGAGAGAGAACATTTTCCCTCTCTAGTACGGCATGCCAAGAGCTTTCCTAATACTCAAACACAGTCTTCAGATTATCCTGAGGCCGGAGCCTGCATCATTCTGCCCTTCAACATAGAACCTGAGTCTTCACAATTTCCTTCTTTTCTTTTGTTTTAAAATTAAAGCTTTCCACCGAGTTATCATAGATGCTTGCATTGGTTTCATAAAAATCAAATATAACAGTACAAGTGCAAACAAAATAATAACAATCATAATTTCCATACCACTAGCAGTATGTGAAATGCTTTAATATTTCTTTCGGATCCAACCCTTCCAATTGTTTAATAAATGCATCAGCAATATTAGAAGCGCCATCATTTGTGAATTGTTTACCAAAAATCTCATGTACATTAAATTGTAACTGAGCAATCAATTGGGCAGCAGTAGAATTTCCAGATAAATATTGCTGTATTACATTCTAATCATGTATAGATTTATTATATTTTACATTAGTAATGCAAAAGGTAGTAAAATTCCAATTACATTTTAACAATAACTGTTTATCCACAACCAATCACTTGTTTCCTAACCATCCCACTGTCTGTTTAAGAATATTAATCTGTGTTTGTAATAGAGCATCAATTTCTACCTGTGAGACCCACAATTCATGTGAATCCCGGTGCCATTCTTCCACAAAGTGCTAATTTGTAAGGAAGTGTGTAGGGGAATTCCAGACACCAAAGCAACAGTGGGAATAGCAATTAAGCTTAAGATCACAGCTACAATGGCTCCAATTATATGCTTTGTACATTTTAGTAGTTTGGTAAAAATTTCAATAACAACACTATCCAAAGGATTTTGGGACCATTCTCTTCCTAATTTAACAGGTAGCCAAATATGAGTTCTTTGTTGTAATATCATAGTACTATACTGTCATTAAAATTAAGAGAAGAATTAATGCAAAACACAGGCGACAATTAAAACAAGAAATAGTAGGAGAAAATGTAAAATTTCCCACTAAAAATGCATAAGGCAGAGGTACACAAGCAGTTGCATCATAAGATTTGTACAAAGGAAAATTATAAGTGGATGCAGAGTTCGCCGTCCCTGAAAACGATCCATTTGATAGCATCACGGGTTTCAGCGCCGCTGCGACCTTCCAAAGATGAGTCTGAACAGCAGTGGGTGCAGCCATGAAAGCCTATAGAGCATCTGCAATGCCTCCATCTCCCCAGGCCATCAATCGAGCTCCAGTAAGGGATCCATTAATGGCTTCCGGCATCCTAGTAACATTTGATAAATCACACCTGGTAATATTCCATTCTGAACATGTGTTAATAAACTGTCCAAAGAGTCCTCAATTAATAAAATTATTGAACATTTTTCCAAATGTTTCTCTACACTCTTGCCACATAAAAGGCTGATATTTTAAATCAATATAGGTAAAATCAGGGCACACAGGTAAGGATAACTCGCCATCAGTGACACTTTCCCAGCTACTATTAATGGCCAAGTAGTTAATCGCTGCAGCTGTGTTTTAGAATTGGAAGTGCGTTTCCCAGGTAAAACCCAATGTTGCCAATTCATTACTAAACATGGAGGAGGCCCCAGACAAACAGGCAAGGAAGGAGTATAGTAAGTAAAATTTAAAAAGCTACCATCATCCTTATTGAAAAATGTGAAATTATTCCAAGGAGGAGATAAAACAGCAGGAACAGTATAGACGGTTATATCCCCAAACAACAGGTTGCAATAAAGGAGGGTTAGGAACAAAGGCCCAATAACTTACATTAGCATTAGCATGGACAGAGTTTACAGTAAGCAGGGCACACATGGCCAGGAACAAGTTCTCAGCTGTGACAGGTTTACCATTGCATTGTAACATCTTTTGTCCTTCTCCAGTCAACTTTTTAACCTGCCCCCAGGTGGGCAGTGGGGATTTCTTTTTCCTCAACTGGTGGCCGATTCCTTGAAGGATACATTCCTGTCCTCACTGGGCCGCATCTGTATCCATCAGGCAGGAAGCTAGTATTGTTTGCCATCCTGTGTAGACACAAAACCCTATCCTCGCCCCTTATGTAATAATGTTCCTAGTTGCCATTCTGCATCCAATGCAATCTTAATCCATACGGAAGCATTTAAATAAGGTTTTTCTGATATTTGTTCAAAATGGAGCTCAGCTCTAGTTAAAATATCTCCTTTTGGTAAGTTTAAAAAATTAAGAACATAAAGAGCTTGATGTAAAATTATTTTAGTATTTTGCATGGAAAACCACAAAATATCCATACCCTCATCCAACCTTTTCCTCCTTTTTAATTTTTTATTTGTTGTTTTAGTATGCCATGAACTCATTCAATAATGGCTTGTCCTTGGGGGTTATATTCTATTCCTATAATATGTACCACATCATAAAGTTCACAAAATCTTTTAAATCTGATACTATTATAGGCTGGTCCATTATCAGTCTTTATTTTGGCAGGCACTCCCATAATGGCAAAAGTTTCCAATAAGTGTTCTATTACATGGTTAATACTTTCTCCCATAAGGGCAAAAGCCCAAACAAATTTGGAATACGTATCTATTGTAACATGTACAAAGGAAAAATGGCCAAAGGCTTATACATGGATTATATCCATTTGCCAGAGCTCCTTAGGTTGTGATCCGCAAGGATTTACTCCAGCAGGTACAACTCTCAAATGCATTGGTCTGCAGATAGGACACCTTTTTATAATTTGTTTAGCTTGAGAATAAGGTATTTTATAATGTATATGTAAATGGCTAGCATTTGTATGTAAATGAGCATGATCCTGTTTAGCAGAAGCAAAACTAACTAATTTATCAACCTGATTATTGCCATATACAAGGTACCCAGGTAACGAAGAGTGAGCTCTAATGTGAGTTACAAACACTTTGGCATTACGTTGTTGCAGTAATGCTTGTAATTGTTTAAATAGTTGGTTTAGCTGGGGTTCAGATGAATGTGTAACTGCAGTGACTATATTAGTCACAACTCCTACAGCATAGGCAGAATCAGTAACAATATTAACATCTCACACAAAATCTTGTAACATCTTAATAATAGCAAAAAGTTCATTTTGTTGAACTGATGCTTAAGTAGTTGTTTGTACACAATATTTATTTGTTGTCCTATAGCACTTTTTGTTTTGGAGCCATCTGTAAAACCGGTAAGAGCAGTGGAAATACGGGCCTTGGTAATTATACTATTAATGACAAGTTGTTATTTATGCAAGCAATCCCACAATATACCTTAGGGAAAATGATAGGAAAATTGCCCAGTAAAATTTACTAATGCTATTTGTAGCGTTTCAGACAGGTTTAACAAATATTTTAGTTGGTCTTTTGGCAAAGGAAAGATAATTTCAAATAAATCATACCGTAATAGGGTAAATACCCGTTGCCTGGCCTGTTGAATAATAATTGCCAAGTGTTGTTCATAAGGCATAATATTTTTTGTAAATCTATGCTGTGTATAAATCCATTCTAATGGTAGCTCATTTTGTCGTATAATTCCTGTTGGTATATCCTTGTATCTAAAATATATACATTTACGCTTTGATGTAGTGTTACTCGATGTAAAAAATATTTTTTAAATTCTCTGTTCTACAAATTGTACTTCTATTTCAGCTTCCTTAGTTAAATTTCTTTTGCTATGTAAATCAGGCTCCCCTTGTAATAATGAAAACCAATTATTTAATTGATAAGAAGGAATTCCTAAGGCTGGTCGCATGCAAATAATATCTCCTAGTAACTTTTGAAAATCATTTACTATATGTAATTGATCACGTCGTAAAGATATTTTTTGAGGTGTCACTGTTTGTCTACAAACAACATATCCTGATGGAGGCATAGAATTCCATTGTGTATATATACCACATTTTCTTGATCCATTCATCTACTGAGGGGCATCTGGGTTGGTGCCAGATCTTAACTATGGTAAATAATGCTTCAATAAACATAGTTGTGCTGGTAGCTTTAGTGTGGTCTTTTTGCAAACATTTGGATAAATGCCCAAAAGTGGGATTGCTGGGTGATAGGGGAGCTCTATGTGGAGTCTTTTGAGGAACCTCCATATTACTTTCCAAAGTGGTTGAACAAGTTTACACTCCCACCAACAATGAAGTAATGTTCCCTTCTGTCCACATCCCCTCCAGCATCTGTTGTTATTAGAGTTCTTGATTTTAGCCATTCTAATTGGGGTGAGGTGGTATCTCAATGTTGTTTGGATTTGCATTTCTTTTATGGCTAGGGATGTTGAGCATTTCTTCATGTGTCTATTGGCCATCCTTCTTTCTTCTTCAGAGAAGTTTCTCTTTAAGTCATTAGCCCACTTATTTATTGGGCAGTTGTTTCTCTGAGGATTTGTTGTTGGGGGATTTAATTTTTTGAGTTCCAAGTATATTTTAGATATGAGACCCTTTTCCGTTGTATGGCTAGTGAAGATCTTCTCCCAATCCGTGGGCTTTCTGTTGATCTTGCTAGCTATATCCGTTGCAATGCAGAAGCTCTGCAACTTCATGCAATCCCATTTGCCCAACCATTCTTTGATTATTTTTGTGTTTCCGTGTCTCTATTAAGAAAATTTCGGCCTGCGCCAAGGAGACCTAGGTTTCTCCTATTCTATTCTGTAATGTATTCAGAGTGTCTGCTTTGACTCCGAGGTCTTTGATCCATTTGGAGTTGATTCTAGTGGAGGGTGGTATATAAGGATCTAGCTTTAGTTTTCGACAAGTAGTTAACCAATTTTGCCAGCACCATTTACTGAAGAGGCTGTCTTTCTTCCATTCTATTTTTTTAGCTCCCTTATCAAAGATTAGATGGCTGTAGGTCTGTAGGTTCATTTCTGGGTTTTCAATTCTATTCCATTGGTCCTGAGATCTGTTCTTGTGCCAGTACCAAGCTGTTTTGATTACTATCGCTTTATAGTAGAGTTTGAAATTTGGTATTGATATTCCTCCAGCAGTGTTCTTTCCATTGAGGAGCGTTTTTGCTATTCGGGGTCTTTTATTGTTCCATATGAATTTTTGGATTGCCTCTACTATTTCCTTGAAGAACGATGTTGGAATTTTGATAGGTATCGCATTGAATTTGTAGATAACCTTGGGAAGTATTGCCATTTTCACGATGTTAATCTTTCTAATCCAGGAGCACGGAGGATGACATTGCCCCATTTGTTAGGAAATGGAAAGACTTGGAAAAAAATTATATTAAGTGAAGTAAGCCAAGCCCAAAGAAACATAGGTCCCATGATTTCCCTTATTTGCAATATCTAGTATATGTATGAGTCAAGCAGAAAAGATCAGATAATGTGATGTTAGAAAAATGAACCCTAAGATATGTATTTAAATGTATTTTTTTCTTTCATGCATTTGTTTCTAACGCATTTATAAGATTATTTCTTTGTTGCTTTGTCTGTCCCTCCCCAACAGTATAACCCCTGCTTTCACTGTATTTGATGTCCGTATATGCCATGCGTACTCCGGTGGAGTCTGCTTAGCATGGGAAACCTGCTTTCAGATCTGAGAATGGGGCTCAAAGAGGGCTACCCCCTGGAAAAGGCTGGCTAGTCCCTGGGAAAGATGTGGTGCTGTTTTTCTTTTCTTCGCTGTAGAAGATAGCCTATTAATCTTTTACTGTTCCTGCTGCTCATTGTACTTACTCATGCTCAATGTTCCCTTATTCAAGGCTCTTTCTTAAAAGTGTTGATGACTCCAACATCTGATGAGTGTCTTGAGAATATGACTAACTCACAAGAGTTAAGTGCTACCCTGAAAGCCCCTCTTATGGAGGCTAGTAAACAAGTCATAAGTAAATATAAAAGTATTGGGGGTTTCATGATGTCATTTCAGCAGAAAGAATTGTTTGTAAGAGATTTACAAGAAGCTGTAGGCACGGCTAAACCAAAAAGAGTGTATGGCTATTGGAGACTTCCCTTTGATCCTAAAGCATATACAATAGATTCATATAGATATCTTGTAGATAAGAAAGATGTAGAGGGATATTTAGACCAAAAGCTAAATAAGATTCCTAAAAGGTTGGTAGATGAAAAGGTGGCAATGGCTTATCATAGGAAAACGGTGGGATCCTCCATTATCTAGAGGACCCCAAAAACTTCCCCCAGATCCATAGCCTTTAACAGGTGTGTATGATAAGGATGGCAATTGTTGGGAAAACTACTTGGGAGAAAGAACTTCCTATTACTCTCTTTCATTTCCTGAGAGACTTGCTAGATCTAGGTCTCTTTGGTGCTTACTATTAAAGAAGGAATAAGAAAGATCTTATGAGACACTTAAGGCCTCTATAGAAAAGAGTAAACGATTATGTGAAAGGGTTACAGAAAAGACACTATGAGCTTAAATATGACCAGATTTAACTAAGTATACTGAATATCATGATTTTTGGCCACAAATTGGGAACCCTCTAAGCACAATTGCTTAGAAAAGATTTAAAACGTATAAAGTACAAAACTAAACAAAAGTAACTATGAAGTACTAGAGTTCATGCCTTTCTGTTCAGCACCTTGCCCATATGCTCTGGTTAATGGTTAATTGGTGATAAACATTGAAACCCGTTGTATTTCTTAAAAATAGAGGTAAAGCCGAAAACAAGTGTCTGTCGTCATAGCTCGTCATCCAAAAAACAAGATCAGGCGACCAGCTGGTGACCACCCAAGAACAAAGCCTTACAACAAGATTGTGTAACCTTTTGCCCTTTCTCATGGAGACTTTTGCTATAAAAGCTTGTTGTCCTCTGCATTAAATCGCACTCAGCATCCACTCCTCTTGTGTGTGAGTTGTCTGTGTCATCTCCCCACCTATTCCAGTTCCTCCACTAGGTGTCCTCTGTTGTCCCGACAGAGCCAGTCCGCACCAGGTATAATTTGTGGAGGGGAAGGGGAAAAATAAGTCATTTAAATAAGGATACATGTGGACCTGTTGCAACAATGAGAAGTACAAGTTGTCATGTCAAAAACGAACGTTACAACTTGGGGGGGGGGGGGATTTGGTGGGGGGGAGGGAAGATAGGAAGGAATGGGAAGGATAAACAAAGGAGGAAGCTACAATGCTTGATAAGAAATGTACTCACTATCTTGCCCATGTAACTGTAACCCCTCTGTACAGTATTTTCACAATAAAAGAAAACAAAAAACAAAAAAAAAATATCCTAAATATTTTACCACCGTATCTTTTTGTATTTTTTCAAGTGCTATTATTATTCTAAAATTTTTAAATATAGAGGGTAAACACTGTAACACCATTTCTAATTTGTCACATTTGGTTCTGCAAATAAAATATCATCCATATAATAAAAAATATAAATGTGAGGCCATTTTTGTCTAACAGGTTTTAAGGCCTTATCAACATATATCTGACACATGGAGAATGCATCATTCCTTGGGACAACACCTTCCATTGGAAGTGCTGATGAGGGGTTTGATGATTTATTTGTGGTAAAGAAAAGGCAAATCTTTTATAATCTTTTACATGTACAGGGATGGTAAAAAATCAATCTTGAAAATCTACTACTACTATTGGCCAATTTTTAGGAAGCATGGCAGGCGACGGTATACCAGATTGAAAAGCCTCCATAGGGTACATGGATGCCTTACCTCCTTGTAAATCAGTCTGCAATCTTCATTTCCCTGACTTCTTTTTAATAACAAATATTGTAAAATTCCATGGTGACATAAACGGCTCAATATGTCCTTTGGTTAACTGTTCTTCAACTAATTGATGAGCTGCTTCTAATTTTTCTTTAGATAAAGGACTTTGTTGAATCCAAAGAAGTTCCTCAGATTTCCATAATATCTTTATGCGTTCCATCTAAAAATATTAAAATTGAATATGAGCTCCCCATTGTTCCAGTACATCTCTACCAATTATGTTAACTGGAACCTCCATAATATAAGGTTTAAAGACAGCTGTCTGTCTGTCTTCTGATGTTACGACACTGAGAGCTAGAAAAGAGCAGCGAGAGAGCGCCTCTGGGCCTGGGCTAGGCCTTATCTAGGGAATGGGCAGAGAAAGGTGTGGCCACATCAAATACAGATGTGACCTCAGGGGATGCAGATGTGACCTCTTCCAGGTGTCCCAGTTGCCTAGGTAACGCAGGTACTGGGTGGAGACTTTGTTGCGAGGAGGTTGAAGTCTGCTCACCATCCTGGAGCGGACCTTACATTCCAGCCTTTTAATAATCATAAAATAGGGTGTGGATTCTCTATGGCTACTTCCTGCTGACAAGGGGGTGTCGGCAATAGAGGTAAAAGGCTGGAATTTGGTCCCCTCCCAGAGAAGGCAGTGAGCAGCAGTGGTCCATTGGTGGTGTGAGTCCTTAGATGAAGTCTGGAGAAGTCTCATGAGCATTGAGGGGCTGAAAAAAAAATACTAGAGAGCAAATAAATGGCAAGAGGAAGGACTTGGGGTTGAAAATGTTGTAGAAATGTCCCTAGCTACTTCTGATATCTGGTGACTAGGTAGAGAAGTCAGGTGACAAAGGCAAGAATATAAATTCCTGTTCAGTTAATAGGTAGACAGGTATAGACATTGGATGGGCAGGCTCCTTACTTCCCCTGACCTCCCGGCTCTGGTTAATTTTGAAAGGGCAGGCACAAAGTAGCTGATGTGTCAGCTCCTCTTACTCCTCTCCATGTTCCCTTGTTCCCCAGACTGGCTATGTTTAGGTGCTCATTGCTGGGATGGCTTGTCCCAGTTGGTATTCAGAGGTTTGAACTCAAGGCCTGGGCATGTTCCCTGAGCACTTCTGCTCAAGGCTAGTGCTCTACCACTTTGAGTTACAATAGCACTTCCAGTGTTTGGCTGCTTAGAGATAAGAGTCTTGAGCGATGCTTGCAGCTGGGCTCTTTGCAGGTTAGTTGGGAGATGGAGTCTTAGGGATTTTTCAGCCCGGGCTGGCTTTGAACTGCAATCATTGCCACCAAAGCCCTTTATTATTTCCAAATTAAAGCAACAAGGATATCAAGTAGAATAAGTAGAGCTTACCTGGTTCTTATCAAGAATTGACTGACAACTATTCTGAAATGACAAAACTCATTAGATGTGATGAGAATTTCAGCACAGATATGCCCAGTATTTTAGAACCATGTAGTCAGTAGAATACACAACACAAAACAAAAAGGCTTATCAAGAATTGCCAACAAATATTCTGAAGTGGCAAAACTCATTAGATGTGATTAGATGTGATGAGAATTTTAACATAGATATACTCAGTATTTTAAAATCATGTAGTCAGTAGAATACACAACACAAAACCAAAAAGGCAAAACTCAAAACCTAAAATTTTGACAACAATGTTTAGACATCTTTGCTAACAAAACACATCACATGGTTGGGCCTCAGTTACCAGGGCCTGTGAAAAGAGCAAATTGTTAGCAAGGCACCTTAGAATAGCCGAATGGAGTAGTAAGTTTGGTGGAAGGTTAAGGGTCAGATGGGGCCAAATCCTTAAGCTACAATGTGGCCAAGATGGCGAACAAGATGGCGAATTTCTGAAAAAAAACATGCAAAAACACCCTGAACAAATAGACCAAGACTACAATTGGCTAGCGTTTGAGAGAGAACCTAGAGGGGGTCCCTGGGATGCAGCTTGTGTTGCACTCTTCAGGGCACAAGCCAAAATGTAGAACAAAGAAAGGGAGAGATAGGGAAACTTGGACATGAATGGCAGAGAGAGAGCAAAGAGAGCCCAAAAATAAACAGAATTCTGACCATTTACCATTGCAGTAGCAAAAACTGTCTACATCTGAGAATGGCATAAAAATGAGGCACTCTGGCTTTCCAGGGAGCGCAGGAGACATTTCAAAGGTGTTTCACGGCTCAGGTGTGATTTGCAGCACCCATTAAATGAGTAGGAGAGTTAGTCGGGTGAGTGAAGGGGAGATGACCAGGCATAAGCGGCGTCCCGACTTCCCCCACAGCCCTCTAGAGAGAGCAACAGAGAACCATACAGTAGCTTCACTCACCAGAGTAGAGAAGTGGTGTGGACGTGGATGTGAAGGCCAGCAATGGTATCAATGCGCTGTGTCTGCAGCAGACAGATGGGTTCACAAAAGGCCATCAGAACTGTGGGTATTCCTCAGAGCAAAAAGAGAAAAACAAACAGAAAAAGAAAAAAGAGGGGAAAAAAAAAACAGAGAAATCCCAGCTATCCTGACTTTAAGCCCTTTATCCTAGTCATGCCATCATTTATGTTAGGTTTTTTAAAAAAAGGTAGCCGAGTAAGAACAGCACCATGCACATGGTATTCAGGTAAGGGATAGGCTTATTCAGTAGACCTGCTGGGTCCAGGCAAGGTTGGCACTCCACGTGGCTGAGAAAGGCCTAGGAAAGAGAGAGCTGGGAAAGAGAGAGGAAAGAAAGAGAGGAAAGAGAGAGAAGAGAGAGCTAGAAAAGAGCAGTTAGAGAGCAGAGAGCTAGAAAAAAGCTGCGAGAGAACAGAGAGCTAGAAAAGAGCAGCAAGAGAGCAGAGAGAGAGCAGAGAGAGCAAGAAAAGAACAGTGAGAGAGCTAGAAAAGAGCAGAGAGAGCTAGAAAAGAGCAGCGAGAGAGTGCCTCTGGGCATGGGCTAGGCCTTATCTAGAGTATGGGCAGAGAAAGGTGTGGCCACATCAAATTCAGATGTGACCTCAGGAGATGCAGATGTGACCTCTTCCATTTGTCCCAGTTACCTAGCTAATGCAGGTACTGGGTGTAGACTTTGCTGCAAGGAGGGTTGAGTCTGCTTGTCATCCTGGAGCGGACCTTACAAGGACCATACACCATCACTGCCTTCTTAAGTTTACCAATATCATCAACAGCAGCAACTTCATATCTGGCTGATTGAGATATACCATTCATAGGGGGTGGTCGAATTACAGGATAAGAAAAAAATAGGCATTTCTTCATCAAACTCACGGTCTGAGCCCTCTGTTTTGTGAGGGAGTGATGCTGTAAAAATTGTATCGGCTATTCATCTGCTGAGGGGCATCTGGGTTGGTTCCATATCTTAGCTATGGTAAATAAGGTTGCAATAAACATAGTTGTGCTGGTAGCTTACACAATGGAATTCTATGCCTCCATCAGAAAGAATGACATTGCCCCATTTGTTAGGAAATGGAAAAACTTGGAAAAAATTATATTAAGTGAAGTAAGCCAGGCCCAAAGGAACATAGGTCCCATGGTTTCCCTTATTTGCAATATCTAGTATATGTGTGAGTCAAGCAGAAAAGGTCAGATAATGTGATGTTAAGAGAATGAACCCTTAGATATGTATTTTAATGTTTTTTTTCTTTCATGCGTGTGTTTCTAACGCATTTATAAGATTACTTCCTTGTTGCTTTGTATGTCCCTCCCCCACAGTATAACCCCTGCTTTCACTATATTTGATGTCAGTATAACTTGTGGAGGAGATGGGGAAAAACAAATCGTTTAAGGATACAGGTGGACCTGTAGCAACAATGAGAAGTACAAGTTGTCATGTCCAAAACGGTGCGGGGGGATGGGGGGGGGGAGGGGAAGGATTGGGATTGGGATTGGGATTGGGATTGGGAGGGGGGAAGCTGGGAAGGGATGTGAAGGGTAAACAAAGGAGGCTGCAATGCTTGGTAAGAAATGTATGCATTATCCTGCCCATGTAATTGTAACCCCTCTGTACAGTATGTTCACAAATAAAATTAAATTAAATTAAAAAAAATTGCATCCGCCAGTGAAGGAGCCGAAGGCTGCTTTACTTTCACTTTCTCTGGTTCTCCTTTCACTCTGCTAATTTCCAACTCCATATGTTGTAATTTTGATAAAATCAATTCCATTTGCTCAGAAATTTTATTTACACTTTCAGTTTGTTCCTTTTCAGTCTTTTTTACCTCTTGGTTTCTCTCTATTAATTACAATGCATCCTTATCTATTGCGTCCTTAACCTCAGAGTCCAATTGTAAATCTACAATAGAAGGGGTGGCCTCTTTCTTTAAGTCTGCTATTAATCTTTCCTCATTCAAAGCTTTAACAAGGGTATGTAAAATAGCCCAAATGGACCAAAATCTAATAGGAATCTTTTCCCCTTCTCGAACAGCTCTTTCTACGTTATTCTTTACTCGTTTCCAATTATAAACATCTAATGTTCCTTCATCAGGGAACCAAGGATTCCATTCCCTAACTACATTAATACACATTTCTATGTCAGAAGAAGAAATATTTAGACCATAAGCAATGTTTAAGCATATGTAAGTACGGAGTAGATTTAACTTGTCCCATCACCCTGTAATTAAAAGTACTTACCTGAATATCCTTTCCTGAATTCAACAATGAAGGGTCCCTGTTTGGGTGCCAGTTGTATCATCTAGTGCCTTGGGGTCCTTGGGTAAGGGTAAAGAAATCACCAGGACACTGGGGATGCAGAGTGCATACAGCAATTGCCACTGCATACTATGCTTTATTGTTAGTGGGTATTTAAAGACAAGCAAGCATGATCTTTGCCAAGATTTGGTCAGAAGACATTGACACAAAAATGTCAACAGATACATTTTTACTTGACCTATGAGACAATGCCTTGGTATATTATTATTTTTTGGGGGGTCCGATCGTGGGGCTTTAACTCTGGGCCTGGGCGCTGTCCCTCAGCTCTTCAGCTCAAGGCTAGAGCTCTACAACTTGAGCGACATCACCACTTCCGGCTTTTTTCTTTTTGCTTATGTGGTGCTGAGGAATCGAACCCAGGGCCTCATGCATGCAAGGCAAGCGCTCTACCACTGAGCCACCTTCCCAGCCCTGTCTTGGTATATTATTATCTAAACTATTTTAGAGCAAGCTCACACCACTTCTCCAATCTCAGGAAAATGCTTGACCAGCTGTTCATCTATGATTAAGCAAGCAGAAGAGCTACTTCCTCAGCTCCCAGGAGTCTGTGACATGTGTTTTGAGATAGGGAGAGAGAACATTTTCCCTCTCTAGCCGGGCATACCAAGAGCTTTCCTAATACTCAAACACAGTCCTCAGATAATCCTGAGGCCAGAGCCTGCATAATTCTGCCCCTTCAACATAGACCCTGAGTCTTCCCAGGCTTTGAACTGTAATCTTACAATCTTATCATCCTGATTATCTATGATAGCTAAAAAAATATAAATATAAATAATATTTCCAAGAATACCAGCGGAAGAAAAATGATGCAACCCAGTTTATAGTGGCGTTCTTTTCAGATCATGGAGGGTATCACATTAGCAGAGGTGCAGTGTATTTTCACAATGGAGATAAGCTATTTTGATGTGAATTAAGGGAATTTTGAGGTGCATCCTACAAGTTGGAAACTGGTGGGCGAGGATGACTTTATGGCATAAATCTTGTGATTGATGGTCATGAAACAATAGCTTAATCTGACAAACAACTGCTTACTCTTAAAGAATTAATTATAACATGCTTCATAGTTTTATCCTAGATCAGAATGTGGCTCTTTTTCTGTTCACTTATCAGTCTGTAACACCCCATTTGAAAATGCATCTATTGCAGAATTACCTAACATGCAAACAGGTATATTTTGAATCTCTCAGGTATGGAATGTTCAGAATTTGAAAATGAGTAGTTATTAGTCATAGGAATTTTGAAGAACACATACATTCTGTCCTCTTAATAACTTATTTACTTTTAAAAGTTATGGGTTTCCAAAGAAATAAACTGTTTTCTGTTTTAGTATAAGAAAATACTAAATTTATTCTATTTTCAAAATATTGGCAAGTATATTGTGAAAAAAATGTCTAGTTGTATATCATTCAAGTTGATGACCCTCTGATAAAGAAGAGGTAATTAATTCAAATTAGATGCCAAATAATACTGATTTTTAAAAAGTTACTACATAAAGAATAATAGTTACTATACCAAAACAGTGAAATTTTATTTCATCAGCTTACTTTTTAAATTTAATTTTAATGTGAAAGTGATGTGCACTGGGGTTACAGCCATTGTAAGGTACTGAATACATAACTTTTCAAACTTGTTTTCCCCTCTCTCATTTTTCTCACAGTTTTCCCTTCACCCTAATACTCCTCAGACATTGTAATGTATATTTCCAACTTATTGTCTTGTGAGAATTGCTATTGCATTGGTTTGCTCTTTTTCCTTTGCCACACCATTTTTTTGTTCCTGTTCCCTTCCCTAATTAAGGTAAATATATACAAAATACACAGTACCAAAATCAAACACAGCAGAGGATAAACCATAGGGGAAATTCCTAAAGAAAACAGAAATCACATATTACATCAAAAACAACACCGCAAATAAATATTTCTCTTTCCATATCTTGGAGTTCCTTTTGCTCAGCATCAGCATATATGGTCATATATACGCAAAACAAAGGCACTGGAAAATAGTAGTTTCATGGATACTATATCATGAAAACAACATGTTAACTCTTTTTGATGGTAAAGGTGGGATTATGATTGGTGAATTCACGATTCTGATAAAGGAATTTCAAAAGAGCTTTAAAATTTGTGACAGGTAAATTTTAATTGTTCAAACTTTTTAACAACTTAGCCTATTAAGAAAATTTAAAATTGTCTGGGAAAATATGCTTTCATGCAAAGAAATCCGTGGAGACTTAGCTGAGAGGGAGCAATGTGGGTGAATATGGCTCATTTTCACAGTAAACAATCCTCACAAACCTTGCTGTAAATCCTGTAGGTTCCCTTGAGAATTGTCCTTACCCAGAAAAAATACTCTCACTGTGTGAAACAAGGTTGCAATGGAATTTAAATTCAAAGTTCTTTTAAAAAAAGACATCAAAATTTGTGAATTGACATTTAATTACCAAACAGTAATTCTCTGAAAAAGAAAGGAAAATGTAATACAAAATCACTTGACTTTATTAAAAGTATGAGAAAAGAGTAGTGAAGAAATGTGAGAGAAACCATAGAGGACTGTATTCTCTCCAGTGGTGTAATGGGTTCTTGACCTTGTTTCTTCTATTCTGTCTTCACAAGCCATAAAGTGTAGCTCAGGACTGGAGTAACCAGTTAAGACAAAGAATACTCAAAGAATGGGGGCTGGGAAAGTGGCTCAGTGGTAGAGCGCTTGCCTTGCATGACTGAGGCCCTGGGTTCGATTCCTCAACATCACATAAGCAAAAAGAAAAAGCCAGAAGTGGAGCTGTGGCTCAAGTGGTAGAGCCCTAGCCTTGAACTGAAGAGCTGAGGGACAGCGCCCAGGCCCAGAGTTCAGGCCCCACGACCGGACCCCTCCCCCCCAAAAAAAAGAATACTCACAGAAGAAAAGATTTGCAGTAGATGTAGGTGATTTATAACCTTTGACAATCTATTTAAATCTGTTCAAAATTCTCCCCTACCCCAAACTGCCTTCTTTGAACAGTTTGTTTGCTTTTCCCATGACTGCCCTTCATTAACTGCTTAAAATTTTGTGAGCTCATATACATACTCTCTAGGGATTGCTGTTTGGATGTGATTTTTGTGTGTTTTTGTTTGTAGTTGAGTATTTAACTGAATTTCAAAAGGTTGTGCAATTGTGTTACAATTAACTATGTCCACCTAATTGTCCAATGCTCCTGGATCAGAGTCACTCCTTCTATCATTCTCAACCAACCCTTTCTCCAAGATTTATTTCAGATTTAGGACTTCCTTTATTACATGTGCACATTGAGTATTCTAGCTGTACTTGCCCCTTGTTCCATTTTTCATTCATTTTATGTCTTTACTACTATTCCTTTCTGGTTTCAACTTCCTGATAGTCATTCTGTTAAACTGTCTGTTAATACTTTGAAAGGTTTATGTACATTCCATGGAGTTTCAATCCCACATATACTTGTAATGATGTCAGCTTATATTTCCATAATTCATTCATCTGCAATAACAATTTGCAAGACTGGAGACGTGAAGCATCTAGACATGATTTTATTCTCATCTTTTTGGAAGATTAATCTTTAGTCAACAAGAAAGTTTAAAAATCACTTAGAATTTATAGCTAACTACCAGTTTTTATAAATGGCTTTGTACAATGTTGTGTGATTATTTTATTTTACATGGGATGATATTTTCTACTACCTATAAGTTTTGGAAAAAGAAGAAAACTAAAATTTACTACTGTTGAGGAATATGATAGAAATAGAAGACAGATTTTATGTTTGTCACATCTCTGATCAGTACCCATATTCAAGACTTAAAGTCATATTTCTTACTATGTTAGACAGATAGGGAAAATACATGATAAGGCAACACATGATAAGGCAACTATTAGTGACTTTTTAAAATGTACCTTCTTATGTGATGAAATTTACTTTATTAGCTAATATTTGGGTTCGAATTATGGGAGGCTGATCTATTTAACACATTTCTGGAAGGCACCTACTGAACAACGCAAATGGTGGGAGATACTATTTCTACACTTTAATGAATGGATGAACTTATTTGGCAGTAGTGCTGGGTAAATAAATCAACTCTATTGTAACTTGATTCCTACACTTGAAAAACTTAATGTCACTATCATCTACTTGTCAAGTGTTATTTTGGTGAATATGATTTTAAAAAGTTTATTTGAAAAGGAATATACTTTCAAGAGATTAAATGTAGGATATCATTGGTTTGAGAATGACAACATTTTTAGACTACAGAACCAAGTTTTACTGAAGTACCAGTGTTTTGAAGTACTAAGGGTCTTCTCAATTAATGTTTTTCGAAATTATATTTGAACTCTAAGTCAAGTTTTCCTAGCCTTGGTAGAACAATTATGGATCTACCATTCCAGGAATTATTTTTTGGTCTACTTATGCTGGACTGAAATCTTGCATTCATCATTAGGAGAGGGGTATTCAAAATAATCTTGTGACATTTGTGATTTTGTTTACTCATATGTGCTGGTCATCTGTAAATTGAAAGTTTGAACTACAGTACTTTCTCTCATATTTTGTGATCTCATCTTTCATTCTAAGTTGCCTTACATTTCACAAATGCTTACTACAAATTCCTGCAAGGAATTGGGGCACTGAAATATTATAGGAAATGAGAAATTGAGATGGGTCTTCAATTATTTTCTCTTAGCATGTTGCATAGGCCAAGGTGAGAAGTCTTGCCCATGTTATCTGATGATGCAGGTAACTGGGACCTGATATCCTCGGACCCATGGGTACTACAGAAGAATAATAGCTTTTAGGCATCATATCAGCAAAATTTGGGTATAATCAGTAAGAATGCTTCAGAAATATGGAAAAAAATCACTTTGGGACTAGCGAGTTAACACAATAAACACATCAGCAGTGTAAAATCTCTTCTTGATTAGAGGAAAACATACTTTTTTTTTTAACTATGTGAATTCAGAAGACCAAGAACACTTAGAAGGTATCACAAGTTTATACCGAAGACATTGCATTGAGACTTTTTATATTCTAATATGTATTCTAACCTAATTATTTATGTTGCAGTCTGTTTATGGGAATAATTTTCAATTTATTTGTCAAATTATAAATTAATTCTAGTAAGATTCACTGTGTGAAATTTAAGATCAGCACATATAAATATAAAATATATAAGTATATATAATATAAGAAATTGATATGCATTGTTCCGTTGTGTTTAGGGTATCAAAGGCAACTCTGTTTTAAAGTATTATTCCATTATCTCTACCTCAGTTTTTGATGGAGTTAGACCTAAAACTTTACCATTTGTAAATTTACAGCCTGGAGGCAAGAGGAAACACTTTGATTAAAACATTACCAATTTAAGGCCTAATATCGAGGAGAAACATATGGACTTCTCCAGGAGCTATGGAAATATTTGGGGATAGAAAGTCACTAGTGTATGTTCCTGCCTGGTTGGATGGTAGACAGGCCAGGATATTAGGTAAACACAAATATGAACATTTTTTTCACCTTCTTGGCTTTAGCTACTTTTGAAATGATAGATATAATAAACAATTATATTTTGATAAAATACCTTCCATTCTGAACAATTAGGTCTGAAGTGTTCATCTCTCCACGAATCCTTGTAACTAAGATTAGTTTTGTTCCAGTAAAACAATCTATGCTGTCAGGGTAAGATATTCTGGTTGGTCTGTTCCTACATGGAAGAAGGGTAAAGGGTTAGAAAGACATTTGTACCACTGAGACCACATTTAGGAAATTTTAAGCTGCAGAAGTTTAGAAGAAGCTCTTAAGCAAGGCTTACTTTGAATTCATTAGCTCCACAAAGCTAACTCAGTTGATAAATAAGTACTTGAAAAGCCATTACCTTTGGACTTAGCTATAAAGGCTTCAAAATATGATCAAATTTAAAATGAAAACGACAAAATAATCATTGACAAAAAATTTCAAATGTGAGCAATCGACCAAACAATACACAGAAATTTAGAGAAATAAGATCAATAGCATTTTTAGTAACAATAAGGGTTCCTTGTTAGAAATAGGCAACCAAGGATATATGCCTGTATAAAGATTGCATCGTTAACTACTTAAATTAAGAGGATACTCCATGCTTCAGCAGCAGGTCTACACAAATGACAACAATACAGAGATTAACATGGCACTTGCACAATGATGGTATGAAAATTTGTGAAGTATTCCATATTTTTCATTGTTCAAATGCAAGAAATGAAAAACAGTTATTAAAAAGTAGATTACAAAAATACAAGTGTAACAAAACCTGTAATTCATAGAATTAAAGGTTAGTTTGACATCATTGTATTAAATCTTCACCTTCGAAAGGTCCTTACATAGCATAACATTTACAATACTTGAAATTAGATAACATTATCTTTTTATCCCAAAGAAATAAAATAATATAAGGACCTAGGTAAAAAGGAATCTTAAACCTTTTCTACATGGAATGTAATCTGAAAGGACACATTTATTAATGAACCTATATATTATAAAACAATGCAGACTTCAAAGTATTATATCTAGAAGACAATGAAATAGATTATGGACTTTATACAATCATAGATAGTTTTTTCAGACAAGCACCAGGAATATCTTTAATTTCTATACTATTCAACAGATAAGATAAAATTAAAAAAATCACAAACTCTGCAGAAATCATTATAGATGCATACAAACAACTCTTGAATACATTTTGACATCAAAGTCAGGCAATTCACGTGGAAGAATACCATGGAATCCATAAATTTTTAAATTAAGATATTGCTGTTGTTTTGTATTGTGAAAATATTTTGTAGGGCCACAAAGGATGGACTGGCACTTTTGAAATTTAAGAAACTTAACCAAACCATTACTACATAGGAGAACAATTTGTACAGCCTTCCACAACTTCAAAGAGGTAGTGATACATACTTATCCTTTTGGCAATATTAGATGAGGTTTCTTCCAAGTTGTTTTTCAGACCCGGTTTGATATCATGGTTCAACAGAAGGAGATACAGCATATCTTTGCTATTTCTATCCCCAGCAACAATATTCAAGGGGGTAAAGAGGTCTTTAGTTTGGGGATTGGTATCTGCATCATGATGAAGTATGAAAGAATCCATTCTGGTATTATTCCACATATATGCACTGTGCTGGGGTGCCAAGCCATTCAGTATTCTTGCATGAATATCTGCCTTGAGCTACCAACTCATGGACAATGTCTAAATGTCCACTCTAGGCTTCCCGATGAAGAGGGGTGTATTTACCTCATTTGTAGTATACATATGAATGGCCTTTTTGGAAAGTAGTCTCGGCACTGTAGTAAGCCGATTAATTTCGGCATCCGAAAGAAGAAATTTGCATGGATTCTTCTCCATTATTTTCTTACAATTGATACCTTCCTCACGTTTTCATCTTGTTCCTTGTCTTCATCAGAATTGCCTAACCAGAGAATTTGAGTACCAGTGGGAATGAGGTATCCATGTATTTCCCCAATAGTTCACATTGGTTGAAATGGTCAGAAAAATCCGGTGAATTTTCTGCATATGTTTTTTCACCATGATTTATTTTCTCTTTTTCCATTTTTACTATTTTAAATCATTCTAACAGGAGAGTAGTGAATTGATAGAGAGCAGAGGAAATATTTTCCTCCGTATGCAAATGCACAGACTGAAAATGAGGACCAGTGATGTCTTCATATGCAGCTTATTCTAGGAAGGAGAAAATAGGAAACAATGCCTTCTACATAAATGATTTGGGAAATACCAAGATATAGTGTAAGAGAAGTTACTATTCAATATATGAGCTTTAAGAGCTTTCTAATAGATCCATTATTTATTGGTTACCAACATTTGAAAAAAATGTACAATGCAGTAGTAAAATAGAAGTCCTTTGTATGACTACCTAAATCCTTGTTTTTTTAAAAACACTTGTTTTCATCTAAAAAAGTAGGCCTGGGCTGGGAAGGTGGCTCAGTGGTAGAGCACTGGCCTTGCATGCCAGAGGCCCTGGGTTCGAGTCCTCAGTACCACATAAGCAAAAAGAAAAAAAGCCGGAAGTGGCGCTGTGGCTCAAGTGGTCGAGCTCTAGCCTTGAGCTGAAGAGCTGAGGGAGAACGCCCAGGCCAGAGTTCAGGCTCCACGACCGGACCAAAAATAAACATAAAAAACTAGGCCTATCTATTGTCTTCAGGTGATTTTGATGATTGAACATGCTTAATGAGAAGTCAAAATGTATTAGTAGTCCTTTGATATCAATTAAATTTCATTTTTCTTCTTGGAGAATATAATGATCAAAGCAATAGTTCAGAATCAGCAAGCAATAGTTCAGCATCATGCTTCCTGTGCAAGTGGATCTCCAGTAAGTAATCCTCTGTACGATTTTCCACAAAGTTTTGTCACAGATACAATCTGCCTGCCTTCTCTAGTTGCTTTCCTTGCCTGGACCTTTTCTTTCATTGTGCAGGAAAATTGTGATTCAACTGATTTCAGTCAGATCGGTTCCTAGAATTATCAAGGATTTAGATTCTTTTTTAAAAAAATTAGTTGTAGGGCCTGAACTCTGGGCTTGGGCACCGTCCTTGAGCTCTTCAAATCAAGGCAAGCGCTCTACCACTTGAGCCACAGAACCACTTCTGTGGTTCTGTTTATGTGGTGCTGATTTGGGAAATGGCAGAGCAGAAAGTGAAATGATGCAACCAAAAATATAAAAGCAAAATAAATTAGGATAATTATGGAGCAACCATATTGTCTATGAGACTCATGAAAGAGAGAGAGGAAGAGAGATACAGATGTGCAATGACCTAGCTAGCCAAAAAATCCATGCTTCTGATCCATTTACAGAGCAAACAATTTTATTTTTTATTTGTTAAAAGAGATGGAAATAGAATTTATTATTTGCATTGAATATAATGTCTTCACTCTTACTCCATAACTCTCTTTATTCCTTCCCTTTGACTTCCCCTCACATCTTCCAAGTGATAGTTTCCTGGTATTCATTTTGTTGGATTAAAAGTTCAATTTTATAAGAAATTACACCTTTTAAATACTGCTCTGAAAAATGAAAATTTTGGTTAATACTGTTGTTTAACTTGCATAAAATTCTGACTTCCAAATATGCGACAGAACATGGGTCCTTTGTGTGTCTGGCTCTGATTTCGTTTAGTTAACATATTTTTAGATCTATCTCTTTCTTTGCAAATAATGTAACAATGCTCATAATAGATAGGTGCAATCCAATTGTGTATATATGACACAATTTCTCCAACCATCCCTCTGCCAAAAGGCATCTTGTCTGTTTGCATAACTTGGCTGTGGTGAATAGTGCAGTAATGAACAAGGTTGTGAAAGTGATTTTACTGTAACCTTTCGGAAGAATTCATCACTATCTTTCTGGGAGCAATCCTCTAGCAAGTTTTCTAGAATAAGCACATCCTTCCTTTCATCTCCATCACAACGTTTTGCAAGTCTTCAAAAACACACTCTCCCATACATGTCCCAATAAGCTAAAACCACACTATGCCCATATTCTTTCAATATATTTTTAATACTTACATAAATTTAGTGAGAACCTTCTATGTACTTTCCTAATGTGGGAATGAGAGACATAACAACAGAGTAAAAGTAAGAAATATACATTTTAATTAGCTATTATCATATTTAAAATCTTTTTCAGCTCTAACTCATAGCCTCACTTACTAATATTTTAATCTTTATTTGATTACTTCATCTATCCCCTAAATTATAACAGGTGAGTTAAATACAGACAAAAATTGTGGTTTGGTTTTGACACTCATGTGTGAAGATGCACAATATGGGCAAATAGATGGATTGGAATTAATAGCAATTATCCATTTTGTTAAAGTAGAGATGGTTTTTTTCCAAACTGATACATATTTCATTCAACAAAAAGAAACTTGTAACAATTCCCTTTGTTTTGCTCCTCATTAACTTTTGTTTCCATTTTATTTTATAATGAAGGATGATTTCATATATGTAGTGTAGATACAAAAATATGTTAAACTATTTCTATCCATATGTATTGATTATACATATATTACACAGGTTACAATGATAATTTATAACTTCTGTAACTATACAATTTACTAAATTATTAAAAACATCGATGGTTCATGCCTGGAATCCTGGTTACTCGGGAGGCTGAGATCTGATGAATATGGTTTAAAACCATCCTGGGCAGGAAAGCCCATGAGCCTCTTATCTCCAAACAACCAACAGAAAATAAGAATTGGAACTGTGGCTCAAGGTAATAGAGTGGTAGCCTTGAGAGAAAAATTTCAGGCTACATCACCCAGGCTCTTAGTTCAAGAACTACAATCTACCCAAAAAAATCTATTTAATTTACGCCTGTGTAAGTAGAGTATTTCCATCACCCAAATGCACACCCATGCCCATTTGCAAAGTAACTCTGTTTTGTCTGAAGTACCACTAAACATTATCACTAAAGTAGCATTGGAACATGGGTTCATTGTATCTCTCTAACGGATTTTTCTCCACTAAAATACTCAAGTGTTACAATTATTCCAATTATTTAAAATCATAGCTTTTTTCTTTAATACCCCTAAGATTACAGTTTGAATTCAGTGTCTTGTGCCCCCTAAATGGGTGTTCTTACCACTTTGTCATGTGCCCAGCCCTAAATTATCCTGATAATTTTTCAGATAGAAACTGGCTTCCTACTTGTGTATGATCTTGGCCTCAGTCCACTTTATGTTATTCTTCCTGGAATTTAGAATAACAAGTACATGGTATTCTGTACAGTTTTTTCTGTCTAGTCTGGGCTTTAGCCACTGTTCTCACATCAGTGCACTCCCATGTAGTCAGGATTTTCATAAGCTTGTCATAGCTGATTTTTAAAAAATCTTTGCATTTCCTGCAGGTTCCTGAGTAATGAATTAATTTGTGTTTTCTTGTCTTGTTTTCTTTCATTTGAATGTATGTGTTGAGTTGTTCCTCACTTTTCCTTTTGTTTCTTTCCCTGATGTTCTTACCTAAAGGCTGAGAACCCAATTCTTCTTTCTCAAGATAGTCAGGGTGAACATTATTTATTCCAAAGCAATTTCAGTAACATTTAAACACCTTCATATCTATAAATGGTATACAAATGCTAAGCACTGAGAAGGGTGTTTTTACTTTCACGGTAGTCTTTGTCATACACAGATCATGAAATATATAAAGATAATATAACTACAGATGCATGCAAGGAGGAGAAAAACCTATTATTAATTGTTTGACAGAGGCTTCCCTTCTAGTGAAAGAAATACATTGCTTGATGGAGGATTTCACAAAATCATATTGCTAGGAACAACCTAAGCAATCATCTAATACTATAGACTTGAGAGTGATGAATTGACTTCCTGAACAATTTACTTTTGGGTCAAATAAAAGCAGGCTTCCAAAAAGAGTGTAGATTTTAGAGAAACATGATGAATTTTATGTAAATATGTCCTTAGCTGATTTTGTTAATTTGTGAGCTAATACAGGGAAATAAAGTACAGCAAAGGTAAAAAAAATAAAGAACTTCACATTGAAATACTCATTTGTGTGTGTGTGTGTGTTCATGCGCATGTGAGTATGCAAACACACACGTGCATGTGCTCATGCATGCATTCATCATTCTTGAGGCTTGATAGTGCCTGGGTACTATTCCTCAGCTTCTGTGCCCAAGGATAGTGGTCTACCACCTCAGTCACTTCTTTGTTTTGTTTTTTTTCTAAGATAATCGCTTGTATTTTCATGATTGGACTGGCTTTGAACAGTGGTCATGAGATTTCAGACTCCTGAGTAGCTAGTTAAGCTTATTCAGCCTCTGAGTACCTAGTTAAAATTCTGCCTGTCCTCTATGATTCACTGCTCTTTTATTCATTTCCTGAGGTAATCACAAGCCTAAGTCATATGTATATATATATATATATATATTAATATATATATATATATATATATATATATATATATTTGCTTTAAAAATACTGTTACTGCTTGGCACCAGGGGCTCCTATCTGTACTCTTAACTACTCAGGAGGCTTGAGAACAGAACCCAGGACAAAAGTTTAGTAGAATTCCTTCTCAATCTATAGCTGGGTGCATAGGATCATTTCCACCATCCTTCACTATCTAGTTACTACGATTGGAAGGACTGTGGATCCAGGCCAGTCAAGGTAGCAGGCTGGACAAATTGGTGTTCATCTCGGATGCCATTGATGATGAGAAGGCTAAAAGGACAGATCAGGTGCATGTTCTTGTGGAAAGGAAACCCCTATCCTAAAATTAACCACTGATATGACGCCGGCCTAGCAAGAAAAATATACCCCAAGTTGAAATACCCACAATTTCCCACAACCAAAATAAGTATATACATGAACATTCAAAAACTTAGTACAATCTGTTCTTTGCTCTAATATCAGCTTCATCTGACTTTCATATGATGTGACAGAACAGTTTCTTCATTAATCTTATGATAATTTAAAAAGACCTAAAAAATTCTTTCTCACTTATTAAGTGCAAATTAATGGCAAATTGCATCATTTCTTACATGTATGACTACCACTATAAATTCATCTTATGATTATTATTAATAGTAATATATTCTGATTTATTACTTTACTTTGTAACAGTTTTTAAACTTTTTGCTTTTCTGCTGAAGTTGAAGTATTTAAATAGTATCATCAAAGTATATTCCTTGGGTATTTAGGGCAGTTTTTTTTTTACAGATTTTAATCAATGGCTTCTAAGAATTCTTAATTGGTATATCATTTGGTTTATTTTTCATTTCAATTTAATTTTATTTTAATGGTAATGTACACAGGGGTTACAGTGACATAAATAAGGTAAAGTAATGAGTACATTGGATAAGGAAGGAACATTGTTATCTCTTCCATCGATTTTTTTGTACACTCAAAAGAAGAACTACTGATGCTTTTGCTGTTGATATTGATCCATGGGTACTTTTGCTTTCTTTGTTAATGCATTTTTATTATAAAATCGATATACAGAGGGTTTACACTTAATTAAGTCAACTAAAGAATACACTTCATTTTATTTTCTAAATTTCAAATTTTGGGCTTAAATAATTTCTTTTGTTTCTTTAGGGTAATTCATTTTTTTCAGAGTTGTAGGATTAGTTAATTTATTTTTTCATGATGTTACACATGTAAATTATTCAGACACATGTATTTTGCTTCTATAATATTTAGCATGTGACTATTTAAAAATTGTTTTCTTAATTTTTACATGGCTATTGATTTTAAATAAATTTATTTTCTTATAGTTATAAACATATTTGTCCAGGTAACAAATCCTTACTGTATTTTCAAGAAGCACATACTTTATTAAGAAATGCTTCATTACTTGGCCAATTTTTGGAAATATTTTTACTTGAATTAAAAAAAAAAACGTTTGAGCTCGGCATTGTGATTTGTGGCATCCGTTTTCTAGCTATGGTGGGAAGTGTAAATAGGGTTTGTAATTTGAGAGATACTGAGAAACTCTGTGACCTTATTATAAAACTATTCAGAATGAAATGATTAGAGATATAGCCATCACTAGTGTTATATAGGGCACCTCGCTATCATATTCTAAATCTTGAGTTAAAACACCAGTAACATCAATCTTTTGTCAAAATAAAAGGACACGTTTCAAAATTTTTATTATTTAAGCTTATTTGCAAAGATTCTAATGTCTTTTCTTAATTTTCAATTTACTTAATCTATTAAAATCCAAGTATATTGTGATTATTTTATTTCTACTAAACTTTTAAATTGTACGAGCAATATTAAGGTTTCATATATTAACATACTTTTACTATTTGTGATAATTTCCTGCGTTTTATATGATAATATCAATATTCCAAATGGGTGTATGTGGTGTGTATATGTGTGTTTATGTGGTTTGTGTGTGTGTGTGCTTCGTGTGTACTTTGTAATGTTTGGGAGATCACATCATTGCTTCACATATGCTAGGCCAGTATTTTACCACTGGGCTATACTGCCTAGTTATAATCGAAATAGTGTTTAAATCATGACTTTGAAACTCTCATTCCTAGTATGTTTTTTCAAAATTATATATGATAAAATGTGATCCATATTCTATCCACGCTAGCAATTTTTATTGTTATTTAAAATATTCCCAATTTCAAGCCCCACGACCACAAAATAAAAAGAGAAAAGAATAGAATATTCCCACTGCCTTTCCACTTCCAAACTCTTTTGTTTTTTATTGATAAAGGTTTTATTTTGCTTCTTTTCTCTCTTCATTCTTTCTCCCTTTAGAGTTTAGCTATTCTTTCACTTATTTCTTTGGGAATTAATTATCATATTCCTATTAAATTTCCTTACATTGTAACAGGTATATACAATGCTTTATTTTCTATTTTATTTTTTTCCCATTTTTCACTGACTTTTGGTCCAAACTATTAGATGGTTTAAAAAGAAACTTGACTCAGGACACTTTACTTTTCTCCTCTTCTCTGAAGTCTTTCTGTTTTTTGAAACACAATAGCAATGACATATAGCTCCTATGTGGTCCATCATTCTTTCACCCTCACTCTCCTCTGTTGTACAGCTCAAGTTGTTATCATTCAGATTTATTATGCTACAGCATTATCTAAATCTTAAGTCATTCCTAAATTTTATTTGTTTCTAGTATTCTCTAAAGACATTTCTCTATGTATAATATCTGGGGTCTTGTGTTTTTCCAAGGTACAAAATATGAGTGACTATCAAACATCTAGATATCTCTGTAGAATATTGGTCCACCTCCTCAATAAACTCGTATGTAAATTCAAGAAATACAGGTCAGTCAGAACAATCTTGTAAAATGGTTTAGCTTCAGCCTTCATACTAGCTTTGAATCTTATTACCATGTTTAGTAGTGAAGATAAAATAGTTCTACTATAAGAGCAGATACATAGAAGAATGTAACAGATTTGTCAAAATAAATTCTTAGTTTTATGACAGATTTTGAAAACTACCCTATGACTTTATGAAATAAAAATAAAATCTTAAATGGGTGTATTGACACTATTGTCTCTCGAGATTTAAAGAATGATCTTAGACTACTACCTCAATTCTTTTTTGTTTTGTTTTGTATTTTTGTCATTCAAGGAGCTTCAACTCTGGGCTTAAGCGCTGTCTGTGTGCTCTTCCGCTCAATGTGAGTGCCCTACCGCTTGAGTCATAGCACCAGATCTGGTTTTCTAGAGGTTTATTGGATATAATATTCTCATGGACGTTTCTGCCCGGGATGGCTTTAAACTGTGATCCTCAGATCTCAGACTCCTCAGTAGCTAGGGTTACAGATATGAGCCTCAGGCACCCATCCTACTTCCATCCTTATACAAACATTTAAAATAAAAAATGATTATCAAACTAAATGTGAGGTGTGAAAACCTATAAAACATAAATGTAAAATTTCATGACATTGCATCAGTAAGGGTTTCTAAAAATTTGACATGGAAAGCATTAGTGGCTAAAAAATTGTAAGTATAAACTGAATTATATCAAGTGATAGCTTTTCATAATTCAAAGGATACTATAACCGAAGTGAAAACATATCCAACAGATACAGGGAACATATTTGTTAATGCTACAATGATAATGCTACAATATTTCTGAATCTTAAGTATTTTTATATCTTCTAATTCTATATAAATTTTTACACGAATAAGATATTTCTTTGAAGAACATATATAAATTAATAGTCAATAGGAGGAGGATATGAAATAAGTTCCTCTTTAGTTTCTAAGAAAAAAGACAAAGAAAACTCACTAGTATGACCCTAATATAAAAAGATGACACAAAATATAGTAATGCATTTGTGGAGAAAATGATAAACTCTACATAGGAGAATGATTTGTATAATACTGCGATCATTTTAGCAAGCAAGATTGCAAGTCCTCAAACGGCCAAAGAGAATTGTATATGATCCAGCCATTACACTTCTATGTATGTATTAAAGAGAAGTAAAAAACTTGTTTGGACAGGGAATGTAGTTCATTGACAGTGCACTTGAATAATATGTGTGAGACCCTGGAAATAATCCCCAAAAACAAATTTGAAAAGACACACTATAGAGGATGTATGCTGTAAGTGAATTTTATATCTATGTTAATGTCTGTTCTAAAATTTACAGCATTTCTATTCGAAGAAATGCAAGTTTGTGAAAATTAGGCTCGGAAAACCTATTATTGTACAATCTACTTCCAAAGCACTAAAATGTATACAATAAAAGGAGATTATATATTGATGTGAATTTATGTCAGCAAAAAAAGAAAATTATTGTTAAAAACACTTCACACAAATTGCAGAATACCTAAAAAGATGTTTTCAGTGTTGGCTAAAAATTCTTTGTAAACTACAGCGTTTAAAAAAAAGATGTGATTTCTGTGTATTTTGAGTTTGTTTGGTCGTTTTTTTTTGAGTTTATACAGAGATAACTCAATCAAAAAGTGTATGTGATACCTGTAACATCTAGGAATTATGCATCACTTATAAGTAATTGATAACCTTTTCTGGAAGAAATTTTTAGCAAATGACAGATGACCCAAATCTATGCATCTGCATTCTATGAAAGTCATATGTTACTTCCTCAATCCAATTGTATTCTCTACGTTGCTAGGAAAAAAATTATTCTTAAGGTAAGAGCCAATAGCAGTAAAAACAAACAAAATACATAATCATCTTAATTTATTTGTGAAAATAACAAATGAAATAAAACAATTCCACTTAAGAGACTCCAATATTAGTACCTATGAATACGTTCCTGAATACCAATATCCATTGAATTTTTGGATTTTAATTTCTACCAACATATAAAAACTAGAACAAGAAAACAAATATAGTCTTAGAGCAAACCAGCCTTGGACTAATTTTTTTAATTGTTTTGACATTACTAAAGAATTGATACCCTGGGAATGGATGTGAAGGGTAAACAAAGGAGGAAGCTGCAATGCTTGATAAGAAATGTACTCATTATCTTGCCCATGTAATTTTAACCCCTCTGTACAGTATGTTCACAATAAAAATAAAATTTTTAAAAAAGTGAGGAAAAGAAAAAAAAAAAAAGGAAAAAAAGAAAAGAAAAGAAAAAAAATCAAAAGAATTGATACCATTAAGAAAATGATGTTTTCCTATGGAAATCAATTTAAAATGTTTATTACTTATTATAGCTCAAATACCAAACAAGAGTATTTTTATACAATCATTACAAATATCATTTTATTACTATAGTAAAATAGAATAAAAGTCCAGTCCCAATATATTATCATTATTCTTAATTCCTAATCATTACCTAAATATCTTAAATTAAATAGTCTTGTCTTTAACATAAACGTAAATATTCTATAGTTTTTACTTAACATTTTCCAGGATCATGTATTCATGTTTCTAAGAAATGTTCACAGCAGTTAAAAGGTGCTTTTCTTGAAATTAATGTGATATATATATTATTGTTGTTGTTTGCAAGGACTGGGCATTATCCCTAAGCCTTTCTATGCTCAAAGCCAGCATTCTACAACTTGAGGCACAGAGGTAACTCCTGTTTTTAGTGGTTAAATGGAGATAAGAATCTAACAAGTACTTTTTTGCGAGGGGGGGGGGTGTCCAGTCGTGGGGTCTGAACTCTGGCCTGGGCGCTGTCCCTCAGCTCTTCAGCTCAAGGCTAGAGCTCGACCACATGAGCCACAGCGCCATTTCCAGCTTTTTTTCTTTTTGCTTATGTGGTGCTGAGGAATCGAAACCAGGGCCTTATGCATGCAAGGCAAGCGCTCTACCACTAAGCCACCTTCCCAGGCCCCTAAAAAATACTTTCCTGTCTGGGCTAGTTTTGAACACAATTCTAAGATCTCATTACCCAGAATAGCTCAAATTATAGGCGTGAGTCACTGGCACTTGGTTTGATGTATTTTTTAAATTTTAATTATGTTTTAAGATTTTTGTTTCACTATAATGTACATCGTTCTACACATAAATTCAGATATATGTATATATTTCTGATGACAAATAATCTCTAAAATGTATGTCTTTCTTCATATAATATATATATATATATATATATATATATATATGTATATATATATATATATATATATATTGCTGAAGACAGACTTCCTCTAAAACTTTTATGCTACTATTTTTGACCTTTTTCATTTCAAAGATATACAGTCTATTGTTCCAAAAGTTTCCTAGAATAAAATAACTAATATTTCAATAGAATGTAGAATCTATGACTTTCAAGGGAATTTTAGATATACACATGATATTGCAGTAACATTTACAGTATGTTATTTGAAATAATTCTGTTCACACTCTTAAATATTTGTGTGTAGTGGTGGGGAGAGAGGAAGTTAATTCCTACTGGTTAGGAATTTGCAATACTTCCAAAATCTATTCCATAATTTGTTATAAGCACATAGTCAATCTACCTGTTATGGTTTAGTTTCTTTGTTTCTTTATTTGTGCAAATTTTTAATATGGATGCATGCACAGTGGCAACATTAAAAATATTAATCCAGATTTTGTGGATATTTATATTTCTCTTGGGAAAACTAATGAGCTCCCAGAAAATGTCCATAAGGAGCCTTTCAATTCTAATATCATGGTTTGTCTTAAAATGCTGTAAATTCTACACACTCTAATGTGAAAACAGGGTCATATTATGGAACTTTTTTCCTCAGAGAGTGAGCACTACCCTATTGCTTAACATGGACAATATACTTTCATACATAGACTGGGCATGTCAAAGAAGAAGTAGTAGTTGAACAATTTTCTTAGCAGATTTTACAGATGAAATGGAAATAGAGCAACTATGAACTCAAAAGGAATGTGCAAAGAAGACAAGGGCACAAAGTAGAATGTGCCAAGAAATGCTGAAGTATATTTTCAAATAATGTGCTCAGGTGTGAGGGTGTGTTCAAAGTACAGATTCAGACAATGTACTTGGATATCTTGGTGGGGGGGGGGGGAATTGATTTAACCTCTTCTGGGATAAATGTACAAGAACAAACCCATAACTCTGACTCTAATCAGCCATATCATCATCACCTAGGAATATTTTCCAAATGCAAAGTGAGAAAAAAAGGGCTCATCACAGTTAGTATTCAGGTTGAAGCAATGGCAATCACATAACTTTTCTTATAAGTCTTCCATTAAAGTAGGAAAAAGCCAAGTAATTATTTTGCCTGTACCTAAATTAAATGGGATGTATTCTATTGGTCTCTCTTTAACTTGAAAGTTATAGATTATGTCTTTTTTACTCTATCTTGGAACAATGATCAGCTGTCAGTTATTTTCTTCTCGTCCCCTTCTTTTACCCTTCCACTTACATAATTATTATTAAAGAGACATACTTAAGCTTGCATTTCTAAATTCTTCAAAATTATCTGAACTACTTTATACTTCTGGCAGCCTCCTATATCTTTCTCAAGGGAAATATTTTTGACACTACCATTTTGATCCTCTATGATATTGGATATCTTCCTGCCTAATTCAGTGCAAGATGTACATGAGACTCATCCAGATTTCTCAAAACTCGTACCACCATAAAATCCTATCTTACTTAGAAATCATGCTTTTAGAATGTCTGGGGAAGTGGCATCTCTCATTTTTGAGTGACCCTAAGTGATACTTACATGCAGTCATGTTTATACCAATATGCCACTTAGCAGATGAAAGAATTGACAAAATGTGGTTTATGGATGCACGGTGCAATTCTATACTTCAAATTCATATGGAACTGGAAAGTCTTGGAAAAATCCCACGAAATAAAATAAACAAGACACAAAGAAACAGATTCCGTGTTTTCCTCATTCGTAATAAGTAGGAAATGTCTAGGATAGTCCTAGCAGTTGAGCAGAATTGCTCAATAACTATGTATGTATGACCATATAAGATGATGATGAGCAAAATGTACTCCTGGATATGGGAACAGAGTTTTCTGTTTGTGGTTGTTGTTTTTAATGTACTATGTGATTTCTTTTTTCTTTTGTGTTTTCCCTTTGGTTTATCCCTGTTATATTTGATTCAATATCCTGTGTATTGTATATACATTTATCTTAATTTGGCAAGGGAAGAGGAACAACAAAATGGCAAGACAAAGAACAAAGGGCAAACCAAATGCAATAGCAATACTCACAAAACAACATGTTGGAAATTTACATTACAACTTATGAGGGGTATTGGGCTGAAGGAAAACTGTGAGAAAAATGAGGGAGCGGGTAAAAAGTTACACATGTTATGTATTCACTACCTTATAATTACTGCAACCCCTTGTATATATCACCTTAACAATAAAATTAAATTAAAAATGAGCTATATAAAATATAATTTCACTGTATTGGTATAGTAAATATTATTCTATGTGTATTACCTTTCTAAGAAATGAACATTTTGGCTGCTAATTTGAATTAATTACCTCTTTATCAGAGGGTCATCAACTTGAATATTATCAAACTATATAATATTTTCAGAATATATTTGCAATTATTTTGAAAAAAAAAACATTGTTTTAGTATTGTCTCATACAAAAACAAAAATAGTTCAATTCTGTTGAAACTCCTAACTTTTAAAACGGAATAATTGTTAAGAGGACAGAGTATATGTGTTCTTCAACATTCCTATGACTACTAACTACTCATTTTCAAATTCTGAACATGCCACACTAGAGACATTCAAAAAAGTACCTGTTTGCATTTTATTTAATACTGCAATAAGTGCAGTTTTCAATGGGGAGTTACATATTTAAATTCAACAGGAAAAATAGCCACAGTCTGGTAGAAGGTAAAACTATGAAGTATCTATATTAATTCCTCAAGAGTTCATCAAAGTAAGCCATTATTTCTTTTACCATCGATCCCAAGTTTTATGCCATAAAGTCATCCTAGCCCAACAATTTCCAACTTGTAATGTGCACCTTAAAATTCCTTAAATTTACAACATGACAAGCATATAACTATTGTGAAAAATACTACACTTCTGCTAATGTGATGCCCTTCGTATTGTGGAAAGAACACTACACTAAACTTTGCTGCATCATTTTCCACCCAGTGTTATCCTTGAGATCAGAACACTTGCAAATATTATTTATAGTTATATATTTTATCTATCATACATATTCAGGAGATCTGAATGTCTGAATATTAAGATCTGAAGACTCTGGTTCAAATCCCACCCAGGAAGGACGGTTCCTTAGATTCTTACCTCCAATAAACTGCTCACGAAAAGCCTGACACAAGTGGCAGTGAGGTTCAAGTGGTAGAGCAGTAGCCTTGAGCAGAAACAGGGTCAGGGACAGTGCCCAGGCCTAGAAGTTAAGATGTCACAAAATTACTCTCTTCATAACATGTTACACCAAAGTCTCAAAAAGTTGCTCTTTTGGTAAATTTATAAATTAATAGCATCAATTTGTTGTCAACTTTATCTAGATTATTCACATTATCATGTTACTTATGAACTGTTGAAATTAACTCTTAACTAAGTTCTAATTATACCTTACTTGAAAGAATATTTTAGGCAAATGGAAAGCCAGAATCATTTGTGAATTTGTAAATTAAATCTTCTACTTAAAAACAATTTCATAGTAACCTATAGAATATTAAATTACAAGCAAAAATATTTATTTTAAATCTAAATTCTTATTTAGCCAGGTCTACAAAGCCCTACAGTAAATGAACTTTCCTATTTCTCTAGGCTTAAGCTTTTGTCATCCTTCATCATTTGTTTGCAATCTAACAGAATGATGGTTTCTTTTTCAAATTCTTGGTTGGGAATCATGAGCTCTTTTGCATCTAGTAATGTTCTGTAATGAAGATATTTAAACACAATTGAGGATTATATATGAGTTGCATTTCAATAGGAAACTTGACTTCTCAAAATATATTGAGAAAATTAGCCCAAACTTCCAACTGTGTATTCCTTTCTGGCTTATTTTTTATTCCTTTCTTGGTTTGTTTTATTGAGACAAAATTATACTACCTATTCCACTGAAAGTATCACTATGTCATTCCACTCTCTAATCAATTGTCTTAGTCTGAGTGCTAGAATTCCTGGCTTGTATCACATTGTCCTACAATAGTTTTTTGATTTATTTAATCTACATACAGACTAGCAATTCTGAACTTCTCCAATAATATTTTCCACTGGAGTGATGGCTCAGACTGTTTATGTACTATTTTCAAAGATGTTCTAGCATTTGACACAGGATATGAACATTTTCAGATGCACCTGAAGGGGTCTCTGATTCATTCCTCCCTGGATCCAATCCCTTTATTAATGATGACTTGACTTTCTTACTATCTCTTTTCCCACCTATGTAATATTCTCAAGCTTTTGGGGGAAATTTCACTTGAGGACTTTCTAATATTAAAAATTATCACTTGATTTTATTTTTACTCAGGACATATTTTCTAACTTTTCTACAGAATCTGAGAGTTGTTCCATATGTGTGTTTGAACATATAAGTGCATCTGTGTGTATGTGAGTATTTGTATGTATATATGTATGCAAAAACTTCAAGCTCTTCTTCAGCAATCTTGCTCATAACTAGTATTCCATCACTTGACACATTATTCTAATGCTACTTTTGGCTGGTTAATTATAGTGTCTCAAAGACTGTTTTGCCCAAGCTAGATGCAAACTGAACTTCCCAGACTCCTTTACATTCTTAAGTTTTATTTCTCCAGGAGTATCAACTTTTGAACTACAATCATTTTTGTGAGTGTAAAATCTAAGCTGTTTTCCAGATTTTTAACTCGAGTTCATATAAAGATAGATGAACATACACGTTACATATGCTGAGTATACACTGTTAGAAATGTGATCCTAAGCAGGGTTCAAGTGGTTCACACCTATAATCCTAGCTAATTAGGAGGCTGATATCTGAGTATTGCAGTTCAAATCCAGCATGAGTAGGAAAGTTTCTGAGGCATTTATCTCTAATTAACCACCAAAAAACTGGAAGTGGTGTGGGGCTCAAAGGTAGAGAAAAAGTTTTGAGCTGAAGAATAGAGGGACAGTGTCCAGACCCAGAGTTCAGGCCCCACTACCATCAAAAAAAGAAAAAAAAAGAAAAGAAAAAGAAATGTAACCTTAGCCACTAGTTCATTGCTAGTATAATTCCTGCTCTCTCGACATGGCCTTTTTTCCAGTTAAATCCATGGTCTTATATATGAATTGCTTGGAACCAGAATTATTCTTCCATTCTACTTTTTACAAATTAGAATGATTAGCTATCATGATTTAGAGCTAGTAAAAGAAAGAGACTGGTCTCATCCTTCATGTTCCACTTAGTAGTAATGCTTTCTCTATGTCACTCCCATAGATCTACATACTGGCCTTGGCTTTATTATTTCAAAGTTGTCTTATTTGCCGAGTCTTCTATAGAGTATTGAAACATTATACTTAAATACAGAACTTCTCTTTCTCCTGTTCCTATTGATTCTCCTTCTGTTAACTTACGTACACTTGGGTAATAATGCACAACACAAATACTGACAAAAAATGTTTCTGAGAACCTTCTTCCCACTTAAAATAGGTCTTAATTTACAGAGCACTTGGGAAATTTGAACTTAATGTACTCCAGGATAATGTTTTTCTTTTTCATGTTTTTTATTGTGAAAATGGTGGACAGAAAGGTTAGAGTTACATAAGTAAGTTAATGACTACATTATCTAACGAGCATTGTTACCTCCTCTTTTGTCTTTCCCCTGCCATGCCTTTTCTCCCCACCACCCCAACTCTCCCCTCCTATCCCCAAGTTGTAAAGTTCGTTTTCAACATAGTGTTTTGTTCATCTCATTGTTACAACAGGTCATACTGTATCCCTGTTTCACCATTTTATTTCCTTTCCCCTCCCCACATTAGAAAAATGTATGTGCAAGGTCACCGATATCAAACAGTGGAAACGGGTTATACCATGGAGGAAGAAAATAGAAGAAAAACAAAAACACCACATAATATATGTTAGATACATTAAAAACAATAATAAGAAAGAAAAAACCAAGTTGTGTCCCTATTTTGGGGCACATTTCACTTAACATAGTCTTATATGGCCATATGTACATGGATAATGTTTTATAAGCCATGTAAATTCCATATATTCTCGTTACTAAGTTGTCTCTGAAACACGTGTTACCTCATGCCCAAAGATGTCTTTGTGCTATTTCAATGAAGCCAGAAAACATTCACTTTGCCTGGAGCAGCACCGTAGATTGTTACTGAAGTAATTGGAAGGAACTTTTACAGGAAGTAGAAACTGAATCCAGGAGAGAAATTGAACATAGAGAAATGACAAAGTTCAAGTTAATTTGTGCTGTCCTTTTACTGTACAAGAAAATAATCCAAGGCTTGAAGGAAACTCTGTCCCTGACTTTTTCGAGTGTGCTCTTTACTCATAAAACTTTTTGTAGACTTCTTGTTGAGAGTATTACAAAAGGAAACAATATGCCATTTGAAGGCCAGCATAGAAAAAATGGAAATAACATTGTTGTACAATGTTCTACTGCAAAGAAACAAAGACACGGAGGTTTTATGCATGTCTTATGCATGGATATTTAACTCCTGAGATGTTTCTCTTGTTGTAAAAGTCAGATATCCATTCCTTTATTCTGGTCTTGAGTCGCCATATCAATAAGGATTCCAAAAAGCAGGATCCAGTGAGTATGATCAGCAAAAAGAGCCTCTTTTCAAACCAGTGCTTTAAGGATGGTCCCAAATATGTGCGGTTTTTTTGTTTGCTTGTTTGTTTCTTTAGTTTGTGCTGCTTCTGGGGCTTGAACTCAGAGCCTGGACCCTGTCCCTGAGCAATTGTCTTTCCTGCCCTCCTGCCCCCAAAGCTAGTACACTACTGCGTGAGTCAAAACTCCACTTCTGGATTTTTTGTTGTTTAATTAGAGATAAGAATTTGACAGATTCTCCGCCTGGGTTGGCTTTAAACTGAGATAGTAAGAAAGCTAAGAGACATCAACTTTATGGACTTCTCTTTTGAACCAAGAAATATTAGATGAAGGTTATTATAATGGTAATATTTGACAATTTTTAAAAGAAGCGAATACATCCAGCAAAGAAGCCATAACTTAAATAATTCAGCAAAAGTAGGTGCACTGAATCATATTGGAAAAATTTTTCTGCTTGGGAAGATTACTATTCACTTCGTAGTTCCTTTTGGGGAAACTTAAAGTACATTTGACATTTTTTGTTGGTCGTGGGTCTTGAACTCTGATCCTGGGCACTGTTCCTCATCTCTTGAGCTCAAATTGAGTGCTCTACCAGTTTAGATACAGCACCACTTCCTGGTTTCTGATAGCTAATTGAAGATAAGTGTCTCATGTACTTTCCTGACCAGGCTAGCTTTGAACCACAACCCTCTGGTCTCAACATCTTGAGTAGCTAGGATGACAGGTGTGAGCCACCAGCACCCGGCTCATATTTGTATTTATGTGCACTTAATGACATGTAGACAAATAATGGAAATTTGAATCAAATGATGACATTTCAGCTTTTCAGAAAATTTGAGGTAGCAATAAATATGTCCTCTTTTTCCATTTTGTTACATTAATGACTCATGAGCTATTGGACTCTTACTTTAGCATCTTCTGATGTCTGCGACGGTTGACTTAGTATAAATAATTGTCAGTAGAGAAATATAGAAAGACAGATTTTTAGAAAGCAATGGAGATCAGATAGGAAAGAACAACATAGAATGGCATTCAATTTATCACACAGAGATTAAGAATTAGCCTAAGTGATATAGAATGCTAAAGATAATGAGGAATAAGCTTGGTTCATAACTAGTTCTTCAATAATCAAATATGGTTCCCTAGAAGAGTTTCTGATATAATTTAGTTATTATTATTGTAAGGTCCGCTCCTGGATGGCTAGCAGACTCCACCCTCCTCTCAGCAAAGTCTCCACCCAGTACCTGTGTTACCTAGGCAACTAGGACACCTGGAAGAGGTCACATCTGCATCCGCTGAGGTCAATCTGAATTTGATGTGACCACATCTTTCTGCGCCCATACCCTAGATAAGGCCTAGCACAGCCACAGACGCCCTGTCTCTGCTCTTTTCTAGCTCTTTCTCAGCTCTTTCCTTCTCTTCTCTTTCCCAGCTCTCTTCTCTTTCCTAGCTCTCCCTTTCCCACCTCTTTCCCAGATGCTCTCTTTTCTAGCTCTTTTCTCTTTCCCAGCTCTCTCTTTCCCAGCTCTTTCTCTTTCCCAGATCTCCCAGCAATCTTTCCCAGGCCTTTCCCCACCACGTGGAGGACCAAGATGGCCTGGTGCCAGCCGGAACGAAGAATAAACCTACTCCTTACCTGAATACCACGTGCATGGTGCTGTTCTTACTCGGCTACCTCTTTTTAAAAAAATAAAAATAAAAAAAACTAACAATTCTCATTTATTTCTTCCATCTGGATATATTCCTTCACTTCTATCACAACTATTAATTAGCTGGTGCCTTTTTGGTGCCATACTGACCAAAAAGATTTCCAATTCTCACTTAGACGACCCCTCTCATTGTGATTAGCAGTGACCAGTCAAAAGCCTGGCATGTTTGAATTTCCAGGATGAATCTTCACCTGATATCTAAGCATATTCCTGACATTAATTGCCGTTACTTACTAACAAAATGTTTTTGTTTTCTCAACACAGCCTTCTAATATATGTAAAATACATGAATTAAGAACTATTGTTAAGTCATTATTGGAAGGACCAATTATATATTCAAATATAGGTTCTTTATTTGGCATTTACTAGCTAAAGAAGTTTTTGCCAGTCCTGGGGCTTGAACTCAGGGCTAGGGAACTCTTCCTGAGATTTTTTTTTTTTAGCTTCAGGCTTGCACTCTACCACTTGAGGCACAGCACCACTTTCTTTTCTGTTTATGTGGTACTGAAAAATTGAACCAGGATTTCTTGCATTCTAAGCAATCACTGTACCATAAAGCCACATTCCCAGAGCCCTAAATGACTTTCTAAATATGGCATTACTTTTTCATTCCATTACTATGTATTATAATTTAGGCTAGGTCGTAGAAAAGGAAGTGGAAAACAATACTAAGTCCAGTAAGGCTAACATTCCTATCACATCCCTAAAGAAGTACAGTGTTAAGACCTGCAGGACTCATAGGGATGTTGCTTGTTACATTATTATATAAAAACACATAAAAAGTAATCCCCGACATCCATAACATTCTATTTCCACTTTCAAGTTCAAGAGCCAAAAATCTAAGCTTTTTTATTGATTGGGTGTATTTCCTAGGAAGGAAGAAGGAGAATGTAAAAGGTGATGTTGGAAAAATATGTATATTGGCTCCCAGTCCACATTTTTTGCACTTTTAAAAAGTGCTACTGATGAACTCCACATCTACTTTAATATGCTGTCTGCACAAAATGCACATAAACGAAGACATTTATTCTGTCGGATAGTCACATATATTAACAAAATCCAGTTCTGGAAAAAAAGTTACCAGTATAAATTATTGTCTATAAAATGGTTTCATGTCCTAGCAGAAGGAAATGTAGTATTGAAATGATTAGTCCAGCTTTCTTTGAGATTTTATGCTGTCTCAGTATTCAGATGTTCTCTAATTCCAGTAACATGGAAGCATAAAAGACATGATTTGAACATCTCAGCGTATAACCCAGCAACAAATAATGCTTCTAAATGTAAACAAGCATGATACTAAGTGTAACCAAGACTACTTGCATTGCTATAGCTGATAAAGAAGAATGATCTTGGGGAATAGTCAAACAATCTTGAACTTTTTCATACCTTTCCTCTTCTCCAACACAAGAAGTCCTAGTCTAGATATGTAAAATTTCAATAAAGGATTTTTATATATTTTTTATCGTTCACACTAAAGCAAATACACTTTTCCTCTTTGCAAGCCTGACTTTGAACGAGTCAGACCCTCACCATTATTTTATAGACAAACGTTTACTGCTTTGGCTTAGGTGTTTTCTTGCCTTTGGGTGTTGCTCTCTATTATTTTGGCAACTACATAGAAAAAAAAGATAAATCCATTTTATTTATGTTGGATTGTTCATTCTGTTCCCTTCTTCACTGTTAATTGAAGTTTAATTATTGCTCTTTAAATGATAACAAAAATGTGATACTTTCACGTATATTCTCATTGAAACCAGTGAATACAGGAGTGTCGGCGATTGTTTTATAATTGTTTCAAATATTTTCCTTGGCTATTTTGATTATTGCCTTTGTTCCTGTCTTCTAATCAGGAACACAATGTTACACAAAAGATCTTCCTAAGGAATAGTATGTTAGGCAGAAAAATAATAGATATATAATTAAAGATTTTCATCTCTTAAGAGACGGAAAAGCTCAGAAGACATTTTGTTATTACTTGTACAGTTAAGATGACTTGAATGTTTTGGTTCTTAAACTAAGTGAAATGCATGTAAAATGTTACAGTTTTTCCAAAAAATGATTATGGTTTATATTTTTCTGCTGCAATGAGATGAAACCTCTTCCAAGGTTGGAGAGACTATTTATTTTAGGGTAGAAGGATTAACGTTAGAAAGCCAAGGGAGATTCCTAAAACAACACTGGCTTTCATATATCAGTTAATTATACTTATGGCATATAAGTATATATACATATAAGTATATAAACATACAAATATGAATTGAGTGAGAAATGTGTGATTTACACAATTGATTCAATGACATTTAAAACCAGAGTTCACTTCTCTACGTTTATATAAACTAGTATATCTAGTGAGGATTTAAAGGTTTTTATAATACATATTTTAACATTTATACCAAAATATTAGTTTATTTGTAACTGTTTATTTTTAATTTTTGTCGGTCATGGAGTTTGAAATCTTGACCTGGACGATGTCAGTCAGGTCTTCAGCTCAAGACTAGTGATCTACCACTTGAGCCACAGCCAGTTTTCTGGTGGGTCATTGGAGATAAGAGTCTCATGGTCTTTCCTGCCTAGGCTGGCTTTGAACCATGATTCTCATCTCTCAGTCTCCTTAGTAAATAGAGTTACAAGTATGAGCCATTGGCGCCTAGCAACATAATTATTTTTTACACATTTATGAAGTATGGAGTGATACTCCCATTCATTTATATGTTGTTTAATGATCAAGCCACATCATATCCATTAATTTCTGCATGTAACATTTCTTTATGGGGAGAATGCTCAAAAACTTATCTTCTGGCTGTGATGAAATATCTATTCTTAAGAATAATCACTTTGCTTCTTGTAGTATGAAATTAATATATTTACTTTTAGTCATGGAAGTTTGCTAATTAAAGTTATATAAAACATGAATTGTAAAGTGAAAGAAATTCATAGCTCCTTTACTTGTTTAAAGAAAATAATTATGCATTTTTTTTCAATTATATTTCTTTGGGAATGTGTAGCATTCATAGATTTAACTGTTAAAATTGATAACAGTTACATTATATCAAGTAGATTCCAACTTGTATTTGAAAATTGCACACTTAACACAAATATACTTCACTTTCTTCCAAGATATAATTAAAATAATAGTATAGCAAAGCTTGGTGTTAGTTGTTCATGTGTAGAATCATAGAAACTCAGGAAGCTAACACCTGAATATTTTAGCTCAATATCAGTCCAAACAGAAAAAATGTGGAAACTTAACTTGAGGATGTGGCTCAAGGAATAGCGTGCATCAGCCATGAGCAAAAAATACAAGGGAGACCATTAAACATTGAGTTCAAACACTAAAAATGGCATATACACAAAAGACAACAACAAAAAAGTAGTATGAGCATCAATAATGAAGAGAAAATAGTAGAAAAGATCATGAGAAATGTTGTGAAAACATCTGGAAGACAGAAATTATTAGACAGAATTTTGATTCATGAGAGGTAAAAGTCACAGTATAATTGGACAATCTCATTGTAGTCATACGTGTTGAAACCTGGCTATTGGGTAACATGTGAAAGAGCAGACTGGATTACCTGACATATCAGACTTCGTCTGTAACTATGCATCATCTCACTCTGCAAAAATCTAAAATCGTGCTTGTTAATTTAAAAAGTACCTCATGTTAGATACTGTTTAGTCCACACAGAATGGGGTCCTTATTTTGAGGCTTTAGACCAGTGCTTTTTTTATATCCACTCCTGTTTTACCCCTCTTCCCTGGTGCAGCTATACATTACTAAGCTGGCACCAAGGCAAGACTTTGAACTAGACCCCCATGCCTTTTTACATTTAGAAGCATTATTTGTTGCTGGGTTATAAGCTGCAAACCCTTGAGTATTAATAAAGTCATTTCCTAAGAGATGACAGTAGCTAGGTAAACAAAGCTAAAATGTCAAAGACTTAGTATAGTGAAAACTAATTTCTAGCTATATCACAATCTGTAGGTGTAGATTTTGTTTCCCATTGTTCCATGGGACACATTTTTGTTAACAGAGCGTATTCTGCTGTCTTTTCATAAGAAATCATAGAGGTGATTTTTTGCCTCTTATTCAATTATATCTAATATTTTAAAGTAGATTTGTCCTAATATAATATTAATTTAATCAATTATTTCATTAGGGCGATGTTGGTCTGATTTTTTTTCCAGTAAATCTTATCGCTTACAATAAATGAGAACATGCTGTTTCAGTCTCCTATTAATATGACAAAATACATTATAAAATTAACTTAAAAGGAGGAAAGATAAATCTTGACTTCTGATTTTATACATTTCATTTTATGTTTCTTATCCTCACTGCTTTGGATTGCTGGTGGCACAGTACCCCATGTCAGGAACATGTGATGGATTATTTGTATTCATGGAAGCGAGGAAGTAAAGAAGAGGTGGAATAGGAGTGGGGGAAGGGAGAAAGAGGAGCAAGGGAAGAGGGAGAGGGAGAAGGAAAAGGAGAAAGAGAATTAAAAGAAGGAAGAGGAAGAAAGGATTTTGATGTTAACATCCTCTTTGATCACAAGTTCTCAGTGACCAAATCTTTATGACTATGCCCACTTGAAAGGGTTCACCTCTTTATGGCAACATAGTGAAAGCTAATTATTAATCCCAATCCTTTTTGATTTCAGATTTAATTTATTGCGTGGTGGATAGATACTTCTATACAATTGTGATAACTTTTGTTCCTAAATATTTACTTGACTTAATCAGAGAAGCTATTTGGCATAAAGGTGGTTTGGTTATACCAATGTTGGAGAAATGAATGAAATATTTAGAGGGCAAATGCTTTTTATTTAAAAGATAAGGAAGCTTCAAGAGATTTCATTTTTGACCTCCAAAAATGACTATTTCATCTAACTCATAATGAATTGAATTTTTCATAATTTTATGGCATTTCCATTCAAGTATGTGTCATCTATAGTAAGGTTCTTTCTTTCTAGTTGAAGGAACAATAAATACTATCATGATCATCTATTTCTTAGTTATTCTATAGAGAGTAGCTATTCAAAAATAAGTTCTATTAAAGTCTGTTGGAATAATTGGATAACTGATGGAATATCGTGCTTTAGTTATCTCATATTGAGATTGATTCATTTCTAAAATCACTATTGATATAAAATAAATGAAATTCAGTGTTTCTCTGAAATGACTTGTTATTCAAACCCTAGAAATACATGACCAATAACTGAGATTTTTATATACCCCAAAATTTATGAATCTACTTTTTCTGTCAAATATAGTTTATGTTTAAAGGAAGAGAAAATTATGTGACCAAAGTATATAATATTTAATGTAATGTAAAATTGCTTCATTCAGCCTGACAGAGCATGTTGCTTTTAGTTTACATGAGAAATTTGATTAATGATTCTTTTTCGCTTTTGAATAATAGAATATTTCAATTTGTCCAAAGATTCTGTCATCTAAACCTTTGAGTGTATATTTTTTTCATAAAAATGAAAACTATTTTTCACACTGCACGTTCAAGTTTAATAACTAAATAAATGTCTAAACGTTAATTTGTTAAATTGAGCCTCTAAAATTCAAATAATAGGAAATTTAATTTATTCTTAAACATATTAAATCTGTGCTAAGTATAGGTATCTCAAGCTTGTAATCCTCGCTACTCAGGAACCTGCCATTCAAAGCCCACACACATCACAACACACACACATATCACACACAAATCATAACACACAAACACACACACACACACACACACACACACACACACACACACACACACACACACAAAGCCATAAACGTAATTCTGGCTCAAATGATAGAGAAATATCTTTGAGGGAAAAAAGAAACTAAGTTTTAGGTCTTGAGTTAAAATCACAAGAACAACACACACATACACAATATTATGTCTAAATTCTTATTTTAGTTTGAAAAAATAAACTATATCATGAAAAGTAATATTTTTTACATATCTTGCAATGGTTGTGAAATTGTTTTTAGTATAATTTGTCAAAATATAACAGGATATTAAAATTAATATTAACCTAGTTATATTTATAATTTCTCATAATACCTTGGAGTACAACAGTTGGTATATTTTCTATAGCCATAAGAAATATGGGGCTGGCAAGGTGGCTCAATGGTAGAGCACTTGCCTTGCGTGCCTGAGGCCCTGGGTTTGATTCCTCAGCACCACATAAGAAAAAAGCCAGGAGTGGCTCTGTGGCTCAAGTGGTAGAGCCCTAGCCTTGAGCTGAAGAGCTGAGGGACAGTGCCCAGGCCCAGAGTTCAGGTCCCACAACCGGACCCAAAATAAAAAAAGAAAGAAATATTCTCAGTAAAAAAAAGAAAGAAAGAAAAAAAGAAAGAAAGAAAGAAGGAAAGAAAGGGAGAAAGGCAGGACGGAAAGAAAGAAAAAGAGAGGGTAGGGATGGAGGGAAGGAGGGAGAAAGGAAAGAAGTGAAGAAGGAAGGAAGGAAAAAAGGAGGGAAGGTGGAAATGAAGGAACAAAGGAAGGAAAGGAAGGTGAAAGGAAGAGACAAAACCTATTTCTAAAATCTGCTATTAGTCCAACATAAACTCCATGTAATTAACCCTTTAGTAAATTCAAGTTTGCAATTTTCACTTCTTTGCATGTTCTCCATGCATGAATGAAACCAACGAATAGAGGATCATGAATAACCAGGTGAATCTGTTTGCATCTGTAGTAATATGCATGCAAATCTTTTTCTCATTTTCTATACATTGCAAACAATTTACACTTATAAATATTCTAAAAATTATAAATAATCTAAAAATTGATGTAACCAACAGATGTCAATGTATTATATAATATGAATATTAGTATTTTAGTGCTATTAACGTTACAGTCTTCATGTTATATTAATTACAAAAATTTATTATGCATTTTATCAGAGAAATTAATATCCTCTGATTTTGATGTCTGTGAAAGTCCTAATAGCAGAAAGTAATTAAAATCAAACGATATCTGTATTTGATGGCTCAAACGAATATTTCTCAAAGCAATTAACTCATCAGAGATTGTTCAAATACAGCAGAAGGGCCTTAGAAAGGCTTGTACAATGTTTACATGGTTACCTATGATGTGATTCAAGAGTCATTAAACTATCATACTTCACTTTGCCATCACTATAATTATTCCCATTTTAAGAAGAATCATCCACATAAGTCAAATGATATAAGCTTGTCCTTAAGTTATTATCTTCTATGAAATAATATCCAAATGATATACTACCCTAAGTTAAAGCAAAATTTGCAAAGTGTATTGGACGATGTAAGTCCTTTCAGATACACATGTTGAAATTCTATTCCCCTGTCTGGTGACATACGAATCAACCTTTTAGAGATGACCCTGCAATAATGATCCTAATTAAGGAAGCCCAATATAATTACTCTGCCTTATGAATGTCCAGCAAATAATTATAATGAACCAGAAAGTGGACCCCCATGAGAAAAGGAATTGCTTGGAACAACCATTTTTATAATCAATGTTCAAGCTTCTAGAGTATGGGTAATATACTTCTTTTGATTTTATGCCACTTACTTTGAAGGATTCTCTTATAAAAGCCCAATGGCTAACAAAAAGCAAAGTAGTTTGGAGTTAAATATCACAAATTTTGATAAAAATATTTATTACATTTTATTATTTGAATTTTATTCTCCAAGTCTCCAGGTTAAAAATATTTTTAAATTGGAATTGAATTGAGGTTCAACTCTATTCAACTATCAAAATTAAGTTTCAAAAAATTTTTATCTTTAAGTAGTTGTACAAAGGAGTTGCCATTCACTTAAACAGTATATGGGATACAGTGCATCTTGAGCAATATCACCCCTTTCAACATTCTCATCCACCCCTCCCAATCAAGCCCTATCCTTACATATCTCAATATTATGTTATGGAATTACTTGCCATTTAACAAAGCAGTTTATGTGTACAATGCACCTGGAATTGTTTTACCACTTCAACATCTCTACCCCCATTTCACATTACCCCTTCCTTTGTATATTTCAATTCTGGGAATTATACAATGGATTGTTGTCTGTATTCTATCCTTTTCCCCTTAAATTTCCTACCCCTCTCATATTGCCCCCTACTGTCCTCTCTTGCAGTACACATTTACTATTATTTATTTTGCTGGGCTTTGACAGTCTTTTAAGAGAATTATAGTATTTTCACTCTCCATGGACTCTGACATTTCAGATAATTCATTTGTACCTCCTTGCATCCCGTAAGTGGAATTGCTGGATAATAGGTAGCTCTCTATTCAGTTTTGTGAGCAACTTCCATAGTTTTTTCCAAAGTGATTGAACAAGATTACAGTCTCACCAACAATGAAATACAGTTTCCTTTGGGCCACAGCCATATCAGTATCTGTGATTGTTCATTTTTTCATAATGAAATTGTAAAAGGGTTGAGATGAGTCTCAGTGTTGTTTGGATTTGCATTTCTTTTATGGAGAGAGATGTGTCGATTTGTTATTCTTACTTCTTAGATGTAATCTTTAAGTATTTAACCATATATTAATTGGGTTCTTTTTTACTTGAGGGTTTATTGTTGTTGGGTTTAACTTTTTCATTTCTAAATATGGGTTAGTTATGAAAACTCTTGTCTGATGATTAGCTAGTAAAATTCTTCTTCCATTCTGTTCTCTTTCTATATATCCTGCTAACTTTTCCTTTGCCATGAAGAAACTCTTCAGTTTGATGCAGTTCTATTGATCCAGATAGAATAATATTACGCCATTCATAAGGAAATGGAAAGACTTAGAACAAACATATTAAGTGAAGAAAGCCACACTCAAAGAAATATAGGTTGCCTGATTTCCCTCATTTGTTTTATTAGAATGTGCCTCTAATTGTACAAGTAAACACACTTGGATGGTAAAAGAGAAAACATTACATATGGAAATGATAAATTATATGGGATTTTTTAACATTTATACAGTGAGATCAAAGCAGGATGCCCTTTGGAGAGGATCACAAAAGTTCAATAGTTATATGAATATTATCATATAAAATAATGTTCTTCAAAATGATCTCCAATAAATGATAATGAAAGATTTTTTATTGGTTTGATTTTTCCTTCTTTCTTCTGATGCTGGTTTTTTTTTCTGCACCTTTGGTCTTATATGTAAGTTTTCAAAGGGCAAGGGGGAGCAGAAATGGTGGGAAAAAGGGTGAACAAATGCAGCAGTGCTACTCAATAGACACTACATTAAAAATGAACTACACAACTTATAGGGGAAGGAGGTTGAAAGAGAAAAACTGGGAGAACATTAAGGAAGAGGTGACACTTCAAAAAGAAATATGCTCATAATCTGACATGTAATTGTAACCCTTCGTTACATCATCTTTAAAAATTAAAAATGGACCTCATGAGCAGGTGAGAGTAGCTATACTAATATTATATAAAATAGGCTTTAAATTAAAAGTGGTATGAAGATAAAAAGTGACAAAGAAAGACATTACATATTGGTAAAGAAAACTATCCATTAGGAGGATATAACAATTCTAAATATCAATGCCCTGAATCCTAGAGGTCCCAAATTTATCAGACAAATACTACTTACCCTAAAAACATGTATACAACCAAACACATTGTTGGTTGCTTGAACACAACATTCTTACCTCTGGACAGGCCAGCCAGGTAAAAACTTAGCAAAAAAACTTCAATGCTAAATAACTGTATTGACAAACTATACCTAACAGATATCTACAGAATATTTCATCTAGCAGTGTCACAATATATATTCCTCTCAGCAGCCCACAGAACTTTCTCCAAAATAGATCATATCTCAGATCACAAGGACAATCTCTGAAAATTCAAAAATAAAAATGAAATTACTCCTTGTAATCTGTCAGCCCATGATGGGACCAAATTAGATCTCGACATCAAAAGGCATCACAGAAAATTCTGAAACACAGAGACTGAATAACACATTGCTAAATCATCAGTGAGTTACTGATGAGATATGGAGGGAAATTCCAACGTTTATAGAATTCAGTGGAAGTGAAACAGACAAAATGCTACCTCCTCTGGGATATAACAGCACAAGCAATACTCAAGGAAAATTTATATCTTTGAGTGTGTACATCAACAAATTAGAACAATCTTGAATCAGCACTAGGTACTTGAAAAACAGGAACAAGGGAAACCAAAAACCAGTAGACAGAAATAATACAAATTAGAATAAAAAAATAAATAAATGAATCAGAGTCTCAAAAAACCATACAGACAATCATAATTGACTTATCTACTAGTAGCTGACAACTTCTCCCAATGAGCTTACAACTTCTCCCAATGAATGTGAATGTATCTATTTTCAGAGATAGACTCAACCAGCCCAAACCAGTGAACAAAACAAACTATTAGGATTCTAAGAAACAACATTTTGTTTGCCTTTAAATAAATTTAGTCTGTTATTATTAAGGTGATTTATAGAGGGATTACAATTACATGAGTCAGGTAATGAGTACATTTCCTTTTATAAAATGTCTTCAGTTCCCTCACTTGTTCCCAGTCCTACCCTTCTGTCCCTACCCGTGTGTTAAATAGTTCACTTTTATCAATGTTCAATGAACTCCACTGCTGCAATTTTTCACTAAAGCTCTGTGCCCACCCCTCACCTTCCTGAAGACATACAATGAATATACCAGGCATGAGGTAAAGACTACAGGTTCATCACAAACTATAAACAACAACAACGAACCAAAACAAAAAAGGAGTCTTTTGTTTCCATATCATATACTTTGTTTCAGTATATATATTATATAAATATAATTATTTTTTATCATAAACTCAATTCAGGGATTGAGGAGTGATAACATAATTTTCCTTTCTATTTAATAATGCTTTTTATTCTAACGTTAAAGATGTAAGTAACACAATTCAAGTCCTATGAAATTTGAAGGTTATGATATGAAGTTATATTTTCAAAAATTCTAATAGTTCCATTTTGGCAACCAAAATGAAAAACAGGAACGTTTTATCCTCAAGAATGTCATTATTTCATGTGCAAAAAACTAAAATAAGTGTAATATTAATGTAGTGGAAATAAGAAATCAAAGACTTATGCAATGCATCAATTCCATCGATTATGAGATGTATTGATAAAATTAATAAAAGTTGTTTTAAGTAGATTACTTAAGACGTGAAGCAAGTGATAATTTTCTTTTCTAGGTGAAGTTGATATAGAAATCAAAGCCCAAAGATTCCAGAGTCCTGTGTGCTTGATACATGGCAATTTACACATATGCTTGTCTCATCTCAAAGTTATTTCAAAATAACTGTGAACAGGAGTAGAATGAAAAGAATCACTCAAATGTTTACTTTTATTTTGTGACTAAATATGCCTTTTTATACCTATTTTATTTCAAAAATCTGGTAAATTTATTTAAGTCACACCAACAATAATGAGAAATAAACAGCCCCATGCTCCTTAAAAGACAATCAATATAAAAGGAAACAATAAAGAAAAAAAGGAACCTCATTTTGCACGTGGTCTTTTATATTGTGGTGCTTTGTAATTGTGGATTATGTGACTATCTCATGAGTCTGGGCTTGAATCACGAGGGAGGGCTACTGGAAGAAAATTTCAAAATCTAGAGCAGCTAACACAGCTGTGCAGTTGTTTGTGGGTTTCACTACAGGAGCAGCAGGGCATATGATGTACAAAGGAAATGATTCCAATGCTTTACAGGCGAGAATGTGATGAAAAGCATAAATTTATCTTCTTAGATGAAATAAGAAGACTACACTTTAAAAGATTACTATATGATCAGCCCTTTAAATAGCATTGCCATCTTTTAGGCACTCCAGATAATTCAAGTCCTTTATCAACCCACAAACATTGCTGCCATTCACAATCATTGCTAAGGTGAACATCCAGTTCTTTTTGACATTTCAAATGGTTTAGGAGCAATATAAACAATAATACAAGTAGTTGAGAAAAGTTAATTTAGAATCAGTAATCAAATCAGATTTAACTCTATAGCATAACTTTTAGGAAAAATTAATTAAGGAATATGGCATGTCCTTTGTCATTTATTAGACATTAGGGCAAAATGCCAGAAACAGACTCTGCAAGAAGCAAAGAGAAGTCTTTGATATGATATATTAAAGGTTAACTAGGGAAAAGTAATTTTACCTACAGTTTCTATTATATGATAACATACTTTTGTCTACTAATCAGAGAGACTCAAAAAGATTTTTAATTATGATATGAAAAATGCATCATCATGAATGAATGAAATCATGGAGTAGATGGCTCATTATTCTCATTATTTTGAATGATCTGGTGTTTTTGTTTGTGTGGAAGTATGAATATATTTTATGTCTGGGGAGGAAAGTTTGATTATTAGATGATTGTGTGATATCCAATGTCAGGAACCTAACATGAGTCAAAGTGGGAAATATGTGTGTGTGTGTGTGTGTGTGTGTGTGTGTGTGTGAGAGAGAGAGAGAGAGAGAGAGAGAGAGAGAGAGAGAGAGAGAGAGAGAGAGAGACGGTCGTGGGGCTTGAACTCTGGGCCTGGGTGCTGTCCCTCAGCTCCACAGCTCAAGGCTAGTGCTCTACCACTTGAGCCACCATACCACTTCCAGAAGCCATTATTCTTATCACAAAAGGACTTCACATTGACAGGTATAATTACAAGAAGTAAAACGATAAATATTCACAGTGGCACCAAAAATCCCTTAGGTGCCTAGCAAGACAGCATGTTTTTCCAGACACTGCATGTGGTGTGAGCGATTTTCAAACAAAGCGACCATACAAGATGTTGGACCCTAAACAAAACTGACAATTGCATAAACCCAGTCCTCTATGACAGATTTACCAAGGCCTATCTTGGAGATTCTTGTTAGGGACTTGATGAAAAATTTATAGTTTAGTTGTTATTACAGAACTCTTTTACACCTGTTCCTCAGCCATTAACTATATTTAACATAGTTTCTTTTGCTCTAACATATATTTTTGGCTCAGGAAATTCTTTTTTGTTTGTGAAAACTTGGTTGTTCACAACATAGACAGGGGTTTTTTAAACCTTTTGAAATTGCTGTTCCCATAGAATTCTATGAGATGAGCTACTCTTTGTCATTTCATAGGAATAAACTTACTTTGATTCAAACCTGGACAGCATCTAGCTTGTTCTCCCTCATAGAAATCCATCTGTATGGACTTCTTTACATGTAAACAGACCCTCATTTACTTGCAAAAGTCTGTCAGTTAGTCAAACCTAATAAACCCAATGAGGTGAATTCCTTTCCCATGCTTCCTTTACATTAAAAATATAAACAATTCTTACATTTTGTTGAACATTAAAAATGTTCAACAATGTGCATACTTTTTAATGTGAAGTGTGATTCCTATTTTCCATAATGTGACTCAAACAGAGAAATCAGTTTCAGATGTGAAAGAGCCTTTCAAACTGTCTTTGACCTTGAAAATTTTCCTGGGTATGAATTTTTGGAGAAATATCCCTTTTTTTTTTTTTGGTCCGGTTGTGGGGCCTGAACTCTGGGCCTAGGTGCTGTCCCTCAGCTCTTCAGCTCAAGGCTAGCGCTCTACCACTTGAGCCACAGCATCACTTCCAGCTTTTTTCTTTTTGTTTATGTGGTGTGGAGGAATAGAACCCAGGGCCTCTGGCATACAAGGCGAGCGCTCTACCACTGAACCACCTTGCCAGCCCCAGAAATATCCCTTTTCAAAGATAAAGTACTCATTTTTTTTACATTGTGCTGGTACTGGGGCTTGAATTCCTTGCCTTGCGCTCTACCTGTGTAAGGTCTGCTCCTGGATGGAGAGCAGATTCTATCCTCCTTGCAGTAAAGTCTCCGCCAAATAACTGTGTTACTTAGGCAACTGGCACACCTGGAAGATGTCACATCTGCATCTGCTGAGGTCACATCTGAATTTGATGTGGCCACACCTATCTTCACCCATTCCCTAGAGAAGGCTAGCCCATGCGCAGACGTGCTCTTTTTCCAGGTCTTTCCCAAGGCTTTCCCAGGCCTTTCCCAGCCGCGTGGAGGACCAACATGGCCTGGTGCCAGCGGGATGATGAATAAACCTACTCCTTACATTAATACCACATGTGTGGTGTGGTTCTTACTCAGCAACCTCTTTTTAAAAACCTAACATAAATGGTGCCATTTGAACCCGCGAAAGGCTTAAAGTCAGGATAGAAGGTGGGATTCCTCTCCTTTTTTTTCTTTCTTTTGTTTGTTTTTCCCTTTTTTGCTCTGAGAAATACCACAGTTCTGAATGCCTTTTGGGAACCGGTCTGTCTGCTGTGGACAAAGTGAATCAATTCCTTGCTGGCCTCTGCATCCACCTCCATGCTTGTACATTTTGGTGAGTGAAATACTCTCTAAGGGTTCTCTGTCGCTCAGTCTCTCTCCAGATGTGGTTCCACGCCGAAGAACCTGCTAGGCCTTTAACTGAAAGTCCAGTCATGTCTGGAGCCCAGGGCACTTGACTCTGGTTGCTTGGCCACTCCCCAATAGAGGGCTCAGTGGTAAGTTGTGGGTCCACTTCCATCAGATACGCCCACCTTCACTCATTGATTATTTTTCTCTCCTACACCCTTAATGGGGAGCTGTGTGTAACTCCAGTGCCATGAAACCCCTCTGAAATGCCTCCTGCATTCCCTGGATAGCCAGAGCACCTAATTTTTTAGTCTCTTCTCAGATTTAGTCAATTTTTGCCTCTGCAATGGTAAACGGTCAGAAGTATGTTCACTTTCAGGATCTCTTTGCTCTCTGCTAATTATGTCCAACTTCGTGTATCTCTCCCTTTCTTTTCTACACCATTTTGGATTGTGCCCTGAAGAGTGTAATGAGAGTTGGGTCCAGAGGACCTCCTCTAGCTTCCCTATCAAAGACTAGCCAATCTAGGCTTCATCTATTTGTTCAGGCTTTCTTTGCATTTTTTCAGAAATTCACCATCGTGAGTTTGCCATGTTGGCCACATGGTAGGGTCAGGGTTTGGTCCTATCTGACCCATACCTTTCCACCAAGTTTACTACTCCTCCATCCATCTACTCTATTGTACCTTGCTAACAAGTTGCTCTTTTCTCAGACCCTGGTAACTGAGGTCCAAGTATCTGATGTGCTTTGTTAGCAAAGATGTCTAAATATTAATGTAAAAAAATTTAGATTTTGAGTTTTGCCTTTTTGGTTTTGTGTTATGCATTCTAGTACTGACTACGTGATTCTAAAATATTGGGCATATCTGTGCTAAGATTCTCACATCTAACGAGTTTTGTTATGGCAGGATATTATTTGGTCAATTCTTGGTAAGGACCAGGTAAACTCTACTTACTCTATTTGATCGCCATGTTGATTAATTGGAAATAATAAAGAGTTTTCATGACAAAGATTGCAATTCAAAGCCAACCGGGGCTGAAAAAATCCCTAAGACTCCATCTCCCAACTAACCTGCAAAGGGCCAGGCTGGAAGTATGGCTGAAGATTCTTAATTCTAACCAGCCAAACACTGGAAGCGGTACTGTAACTCAAAATGGTAGAGCACTAGCCTTGAGCAGAAGTGCTCAGGCACAGTGCCCAGGCCTTGAGTTCAAATCTCCATGAATACTCACTGAGACAACTCATCCCAGAGACAATCACCTAGACTCAGCCATTCTGGGGAACAAGGGACCATGGAGAGGAGTAAGAGGAGATGATGTCATATCAGCCATTTTGTGCCTGCCCTTTCAAAATTAACCAGAGCCAGGAGGTCAATATAAGTAAGAAGCCTGCCATCTAATGTTCATACCTGTCTACCTTTTAACTGGATGGGAATTCACATTCTTGCCTCTGTTACCTGAATTCTCCTCTACCTAGTCACAAGATAGGGACATTTCTACCAACATTTTTAAGCCCCAAGTCCTTCCACTTGCCATTTATTTGCTCTCTAATAATTTTTTCCAGCCCCTCAATGCCTCATGAAACTTTCTCTAGACTTCATTCAAGAGACTTGCCTATTCCAGACTTTATTAAAGGACTCACACTCACCAAGGGACAGCTGCAGCTCACTGCCTTCTCTGGGATGGGACCAAAGTCCAGCCTTTTACCCCTAATTTCGACACACCTTGTCAGCAGGAAGTAGCCAGAGAGGATCCGCACCCTATTTCATGATTATTAAAAGGCTGGAATATAAGGTCTGCTTCTGGATAGCAAGCAGATTCCACCCTCCTCCAAGCAAAGTCTCCTCCCAGTACCTGCGTTACCTAGGCAACTAGCACTCCTGGAAGATATCACATCTGCATCTGCTGAGTTCATATCTGAATTTGATGTGGCCACACCTTTCTCCATCCATACCCTAGATAAGGCCTAACCCAGCCATAGATGCTCTCTTTCTCAGGTCTTTTCCAGGTCTTTCCCAGGACTTTCCCTGCCGCATGGAGGGCCAACATGGCCTGGTGCCAGAGGGAATGATGAATAAACTTACCCCTTTCCTGAATACCTCGTGTTTGTGTGGTTCTTACTCGACTACTCTTTAAAAACCTAACAATCTGGGCTTTAATTCCCAATGCTTATTCTCTACCTCCCTAACCACACTTTCACTTCTTCCTTTTATCACAAGTGGAGAAAAGAATCTCTTAGGTTTATCTACTTGGAATAGCTTTGAATTACAATTGTCAAATTTGAACCCACCTAGTATGGAGCTGTAAGCCACTGGTGCTCTGCTAGAACTCATTTTTTAATAATAAATATTCACAAAAAGAGGAGAAAACATATTTGTTCAATTATGTATGTGTTGCCAGATAAACCAAATCACTTGCTACTGGAAGAGAAAAAGAGAGAAGATAGAAATGAATATGGAGGAGAGAGACATAAAGAAAGAAGAAGGTAAGGGAGGGTAAGTGATGGGAGGGGAAGGGAAGGAAGAATAGAAGAGGAGGGGGGAGCTGAGTAGAATTGCTATTCCTCACTAAGGTATTGTTGAACAATCAGTGCCTTTGCATTTATTTAACCAAAGCTTTCTATTTTTGGTGGTAGTAAGCTGAGATATAAAATACAAATTTACATGTAAAACCTGTTAGTGTGCTTACTCCTTCATGAAGGAAGCCACAGTTAGGTTACTGTTAGAGACAAGGCAAGAGTAAGCAGTTTAAGTGATTCTGAAAAACAATAATTGATATGCCAGGAATGCTACCTTGCCCAAATATTACTCTTGTTCCCTGTTCCAGTCTTCCTTTCTACAAGGATAGCAGAAACAGGGAGGCTGAGAAGGGATGGGAAGGGGAAACAAATAAGGAGGCTACAATGCTTGATAAGAAATGTACTCATTATCTTGCCCATGTAATTGTAACCCCTCTGTACAATATTTTCACAATAAAAAATAAATAAAAATTGAAAACAGAATAGCAGAAACAGAAGAGGAAGGAGATATCTGAGCAATGATCATCTTTCTGTTTACCTTCATCTGTTTACCCTCATCCCCTCAAAGTATAAAGCCAAAGGAGACTTAACCTGAACTAGTAGGGGAAATGGGGGGGGAGGGGTTCATTCTAACTTAATGTGAAAGTTTTAAAATAATTGGGACAGCATTTCAAATATTGAAATAAAACTTTTTCAGTTATTAATAAAAAGTAACTCGAAATTTATTGAAAATTTAGAAGACTACAGCACTCACTACATAGTGGATTCTGCATAATTAAAACTGACTCCTGTTTCTATCATCAGAAATTGAAAATCGTCCCTGAACTTCCAATAGTAGGTAAATTGTCCTCGGTATTCACTTAAAATGTGTGAATATAATGCAGAAAACATAACTTTAAATTTAGACTGTTGAAGTGATAAGTGATGGACATTCATGATGGATAGCATAATATTGAGAGCATGGAAATTATTTTCCTTCCATCTTCAGTGTGTAGAAAGTAAAAAAGCTCTATTTGATGGCCCTGAAGGTCCAATTCTAAATTTAGGACAGAAGGTGAATAGTAAAGAGACCTATCTCAGCCATTCACAGATTGGAAATGTGGAGAAATAGCCTCATTTATGTAGATCAAACATGGAAGTGAGGATGTGGCAAGCCCAAAGCCAAATGCCAAAGAAAGAGATATTTTACAAAATACCATGAAGTTGAAATAAGTCTTAAATAAGGAACTGGGCTTAAAGGGAGTAGGACAGAAGAATGGAGGGGGAAATGTTGGACTAATATAATCAGATCACTCAACGTACATATGTGAGAATATAAGTAGGAAACTTGAAGGGATAGGTGGGGTTGGGGAAAGGGAAGGAAAAAAAGTGGAAAGATTAACAATGATCCAATGTGTTGTACAATGAAATGTACATACACTCTATTCCACACTGACATGATGGAGTGAAACCCCTTTGCACAACTAGCTAAAGATTTAAAAAATTGGTTTTAATATTAAGAGACCAGAAGCATAAACCTTTAGAGATAAATAACAGGATAGCATTGGCATATTGTTGAGGCTTATGCTCTTTTCAATATACAAAATTTAATAAGTGCCAAGTCTGCTGCAAATGTAAATTTTACTTTGCCAATTCTTTTTGCAAATTGCTTAAACTATAGAGAACCAAATTCCAATATCCCTCCACTTCAAATTAAAAAAATCTTATAGACCTTTAGTTGTTTCTAAATATCTTAAGGTAATGCATTGGAACTAATTTCATTCCACATTTAAATTTAAATTTTAAAACACTAAAGTCATTTAAAATCCTCTCACTCGGGCACAGGTATGGATAGATAACTGATATGGGCAGAATCAGAATTATTCAGAAGGTTGTAAATGGATGCTTACCTAGTTTTCTCTCTGCTGGATCATAGAATACAGACTATCCTAATTGGAAAAATTTAGCCTTCTGAGGTTGTCTGCATATAAACACTCCATCAACATTTTCTCATTAAAGGATTATTCAAGATTAGCTATATGTTGATTGATAATGACTGAGTATGACAGAAAGGTGATGAAAAACCATTTACTCTTCAGTGAGGTTCTGGCTTGTGTTTCACAAAGTGTTATGAAAGCTCTCCATGAGAAATCTAGCAGATGTATTTCTAAAAAGTACTTGCATGCTAACACTTTCTTATAATGTCTCAATCCAAGTACTTCTCCTTGGAGTTCAGTACTATTCAATGATGCTGTGTTAGCTTTTTGTTACATTTTGCAGACCAGTCTTGGTGATGAAATTTGTGCTCTCAATTCCATTCACAAAATGCAGACAAAAATTATCTGAAAAAATTTGTATCTGTTGACAGTGCATATACTTGGATTTTTTATAACAAACATAGAATGTTGTACAAATTTTCATAGCAATTACACTGCACTAGGTTGTGGACAGATTCTAATGTAAATAATATACTGTGTTCATGTAGAGTAGTTGAGTATCTGATGTTTTAATATGCCTGTGGTCCTAAAACCAATACCTTACTGATATTGAGTGACAAATACAACTTCCTATAAGTACAAAAGTTTTCCTTGTATCTTTTTAATATATATATATTTAAATTTATATTGTAAAGATACTGTACAGAGGGTTTACAGTTACATAAGTAAGGTAATGAGTACAATTTTTTTCTTTATTATTGGTCATGGGCTTGAACTCTAGGCCTGAGCACTGTCCCTCAGCTATTCAGCTCAAGGCTATCGCTCTACCACTTGAGCAACAAAGCCACTTCCGGTTTTCTGGAAAAAGAGTTTCACGGACTTTCTTTCCCTGGCTGGTTTTGAACCAAAATCCTCAGACCTCAGCCTCCTGAGTAGCTAGGGTTACAGGCATGAGCCACCGGCATCTGGCATGAGTCCATTTCTTATTGAGCATTTTTACGCCATCCTTTCTTTCCCCCTACCATCCCTTCTCTTCACACCTCCTCAACTCATCCCTACACCCACTCTCTCATAAAGTGTCTTATTATTACATTATTACATTATTATTTTCTCATTATTACAATGGGTCAACCTTAATCCTATCTTTGTATATTAAATAAAAATATGCTGGCTTGATTTATGCTGATTCTCCTTGTGTAGACACAAGTAAAATCACTCACCAAGTCCAAGAGCATATAAATGAAATGGACACCTTTTTTGTCAGTTGGTTTAGTTGTGTTCTACACATTTATTGACAGGTTACAAATTATTCTCAAACTTTAATATATTAAAAATAATCTCTTCTTTTCTTATTTTCTTGGCCAGAAAATCAGCGAGACCTCAGTCAGCATTTCTCTCATAGGACTTTTCACATAAGTTGATTACCTGTTGACCTGAAGTCCAGTTTTATGAGGACTCACTAATCTGCTTAGGAATTTATGTTGGCTGTTGGAAAAGAACTCAAAGAAGGATGCCATTTAAAGGCTTATAATTTTATTCTTTGCCATGATATTCTCCTGTTACTTTGGTTGTTGAGAGTGTGTATAAGAGCAAGCATTCCGTGGGGATCAGGGAGACAACATATGATCTTTACATACTGATATTTCCGAGTAACTTGCTATCATGTGTACTGCATTTTGCAAGTCCAATCTGTCAAAACCTACCACTTTTAAGAGATAAGAGGAGTGGTAAAAGAACTCTTAGAGACAAATACATCTTGAACATATTTTGTTCCAAGCATTCCATCTAACGCATTTTCAGCAACTAATGAAATTTGTGTTGGCTGTAATTATGTGTCTTTCTCCATGTGTGCATGTATACATGTGTATATGTATATGTGAATTTGTGTGTATAGTAACATATATGTGTACAATTTTATGAGCATATACACACATATATGCATATATAAATAAATATACATATACATATATATGCATATATATCTTTGTTCAGTGACTTAATCTGTAGTTCCCAGAACATTGTCATTCTCACAAAGTGTTCATGATAAACTGCTCTGAGGACCTTGCTCTATTGTACTCACTTCCGTCATTACCTTCTTTTTCATCCCTGTGAACAACTTCGGTCTATTTTACATAGGAGAGCTTTATTTTCATTACATGTAGTTACAAACTGATAATCAAAGACAAAGGTTGTTTGTGAAAGAAAAAGAACTTTTAGGTCACAGGTTAAAATATCTTTTTTTTGGGGGGGGGGGGTCCAGTCTTGGTGCCTGAACTCTGGGCCTGGGAACTGTCCCTCAGCTCTTCAGCTCAAGGCTAGCGCTCTACCACTTGAGCCACAGCGCCACTTCTGGCTTTTTTTCTTTTTGCTTATGTGCTGCTGAGGAATCGAACCCAGGGCCTCATGCATGCAAGGCAAGCGCTCTACCACTGAGCCACCTTCCCAGCCCAAGTTAAAATATCATATCCATCCAAATGATTCATATGAGATAAAATTTGTAATAGTAGTAAACGTGAAAAGTAATTCCTAGACCTGTTGTTTTGCCATTTACAATGTCAAAGAATAATATCACGTCACTCATAATTCTTAAAGAATGCAAGGGAAAATGTTAGTCCCCATCACGTTCCCAAAAAGCCAGTGGATCCTCAAGGATAACAGTAGACCAGCAGAAATTCTATGTAGCAGACATGGAGCTTGAAAGAGAAAGAGAGGACATGAGAGAGCGTGAAAGTGGGAGAAATATCATAATACTGAAAGTGCATAACGGATAAAAAAAGAGCTGTATGAGAATACACATACTGTTATCTTTAGACTCTACATGTACATTTTAAGGTATTTGATGTATGATAATCCATCAACCCAAAATATAAAAAGATTTTAATAAAAAATAAAAATGACTCAGAAGTAATTAAAAATGCTAAAACAATTTTCACATTAGCAAACTCTCAGAGATATTTCATGACTTTGAAAAGAATAAAGTGGCTGGGGTTAGTATAAATTTAGAAGTATAACAATACACAAAATTTATGAAAAGATATTCATATATTTCATTATATAACCCAAAGCAGAAATCAAATGTTGTTTAGATGAATTTTTAAAACCCAGTCTATCAGAAGCTGGGATGGTGGCTGTTGTAGAGTGCCTGCCTTGCATGCATGAGGCCTTGGGTTTGATTCCTCAGCATCACATAAGTAGAAAAGAACGGAAGTGGTTCTGTGGCTCAAGTGGTAGCACTAGCCTTGAGCTGAGGTACAGCAACCAGGCCCCAGAGTTCAACCCCATGGCCAACAAAATCAAAGTAAAAAACAAAACAAAACAGTCTCCCACTTTTGTGACCTCAACTCTGTAATATCACTGCTTCAGCCTAGGGCTAAGATTTTAAGTGTGGACATTTATCATCCCTCCTGATTCTGACTGTACTTGATAATTTTTTAATCAATATTTTGTTCTTAATTTTGCTTTTTGTAAATTCACATGCAACTATAAAAAATGGTTTGGCCATCCCAGTAACCTTCTCAAAGTACCTCCTGATGATGAATATCAAAAAGTTTTATTATATTATAAGGGAAACAATACTACAAATAAAGAAACACAATAACTAAATCTTAATGATTAATAAAATAAAATATCAAAGAATTACCAGTGTTTTCAGTATTTGAAGTATACTTACATATTTGATTTTACTATTCTTACATTCCTGTACATTTAACACTGAATAAGATTATGATGTTCAACAAGAGTTTTATAGGCTATGTGTAGTCTTTAAAGTTACCCACTAAGATTGCTTTTTATGACTCATCTCATCATTTGTATATGGCTTATATCATCATTTGTTCCTCAATAAGATATAAAGTAAGGAAGCCCTAAAGTTTTAAGAGAAACTGTGCAGTTAACAAAGTCTTAACTCTTCACTCTGCTTCTTTACACTAAGACTTTGCAACATCTCATTAGTAATGTTTCTATAAACTCTGAAATGTACTTTTTAGTAGCATATGTCTGCTACCATAAATCTTAAATATTTATAGAAAAGTTGTATGACCTGACAAACAGTCATAATTTTGGCCTATATAAGCAAATTCCCAAAATTAAATATATTTAAAACATTAAAACTTTTAACAAACCTTAATACTTGCCGCAGTGTTCATTATGACAGGTGCCTTATACAGAATAATTGAATTCGTCCTCCTACACATCTCTTTTTTTATTTTTATTTTTTGTGAACATACTGTACATAGGGGTTACAATTACATGGGCAAGATAATGAGTACATTTCTTATCAAGCATTGCAGCCTCCTCCTTTGTTTACCCTTCACATCCCTTCCCAGCCTTCCTCTGCCCCCCAGCCCAATTCCCCCCATTCCCCGATCCTACACATCTCTTGAACAACAATATCTGGGATTATTTTGTTTTGACATGTCAATCTTGACTATTCTTAAATGTGTGCTTATGTAAGAGGTACATGGTTCTAAAATTTCACGAGAATTCTTCAAAACTTACTTTTCTTTGAATTGTCTAGTTTAAGAAAATCAATTACACTTTATATATAAAAAATGCTCTGTGCTCAGTTCAGCAGCACATACACTAAAATTGGAACAATACAGAGAAGATTGACATGGCCCCTGTGCAAGGTTGACATGCAAATTCTTGAATCATTCCATATTTTTACAACTAAAGATGCTGGAGAGGATGTGGCCACAAGGGACCCTTACTTGATTCTTGGTGGGAGTGTTAACTTGTTCAACCACTTTGGAAAGCAGTATGGAGGCTCATCAAAAGACTCCATATAAAGCTCCCCTATGACCCAGCAATCACACGTTTGGGGATTTACCCAAATGATCACAAAGAAGACCATACTAAAACTACCAGCACAAATATGTTTACTGCAGCATTATTTACAATAGCTAAGATATGGAGCCCACCCCGATGGCCCACAGAAGATGAATGGATCATGAAAATGTGGTATATATACACAATGAAATTCTATGCCTCCATCAGAAAGAATGACATTGCCCAATTTGTTAAGAATTGGAAAGACTTCGAAAAAAATTTATTAAGTGAAGTAAGCCAAGTCCAAAGAAACATAGGTCCCATGGTTTCCCTTATTTTCAACAGCTAATATATGTCTGGGATAAGCAGAATAGATCATAAGCTATGTGCATATCAGATAAGATGATATTATAGGAAATGAACCAGACAAGTCGTTTTTTTGTTTCTTGCTATTGTTTCTAAGATACTTATAATGTGTGATGTGATTTTTTTTTTGTTCCTTTATATGTTCCTCCCCTACGCTCTAACCCCTGTTTTCACTGTATTTGAAGTTGGTGTGCCTACATCCTGTGTATACGTTTCTCTAATTTGGGGAGGGGAAAGGGAAATACAAAATTTTTAAATAGGGATACAGGTTGAGATGCACAAGACACTATGTTGAAAAATGAACTTTACAATTTAGACAGGGGAAGGGGGAGGGGAGTGTATTTGTGGAGGTGGGAGGGAAGGGATGGTGGAAGAAAAAGAAAGGAAGAGGTAACAATGCTTGTTAGGAAATGTACTCATTATTTGCTCATATAAATATGACACCTCTATGCAGTTATTTTTACAGGTGGACCCATTGCAACAATGAGAAGTACAAGTCATTATGTCGAAAACGAACTTTACAACTTTGGTGGCGGGGGCAGGGAGGATTGGGTGGGAGGGCTGGAGGAGGATGGGAAGGGATGGGAAGGAGAAACAAAGGAGGAGGCTACAATTCTTGATAAGAAATGTACTCATTATCTTGCCCATGTTATTGTAACCCCTCTGAACAGTATTTTCACAGTAAAAAAAAAAAACGTATAAAAATGTTCTGATATAGAAGAGTTTGTTTCCTCTATTTTACCCAGATAATAACGTTAACAAAGAAATTAATGCAGAACACTGATATGCTGATATGAAGTTATTTTGAATAAATGTGTGTGGGGGATGTGTACACACACACATGCACACATGCACACATGCATATGCTTGTGTATGGGCATGCTCAGAGTTTGAAATCAGGGCTTCAAGGTCTTGCTAGGCCTTTCCTCTCTAGATTGATGAGCTAATATATGAGCTACATCTCCATTCCTGGCTCTTTGCTAGTTCATTATAATTTCTGAAAAATAATCTCATGAATTTATTCTGCCCTGAGTGGCTTCCAACAGTTATCCATAGATCTCAGGCTCCTGAGTAGATATCCCGTGTAGATAGTATTACAGGTGTGACCAGCCAGGGCAAGGCTTTCAGAATAATTTTAAAAGTAGAAGAAAGTTTACTTGATGGGGGCCTGTTTTATAATCTCCTACTTTTAAAGCATTTTGGAGTGATTATATGTGAATTTACTTCGTTTTCAGATTCTTAAAAGATAGTAAGTGTTGGTATTTAAGAGTTTTAGTACTTTTTAAAAAAGGATACTGGAGCTGTGGGACAAAAGAAATTTGACTCTCTTTGGACCTCAATTTATAAGCTCAGCTCTGTGCATGGTAACCCAATGTCACCAACACAGTCTGTGTTGGAGACAAAATGTAACAGAAAACAATCATCATGGGCAATATTTGGTATGCTATTATTTATAGGACAATATGAATATTGAATTGAGAGTGTAAGAGAATGGAGAAATTTTACCTACAATTTTTGTATTGCTAAAAGGCTTTTGGAGACTGTGACTCATTTCCTTCCTCACTGTGTGTCTTTGGGCCGTACACTTCGTGCCTTTAATTACAAATTTTCCCAACACTAAAATGGTAATACATTAGCATTATAGCAAATGTTATCTTAAGAATTGAGACAAATAAAACTTGCAAAATACTTAACATAAACTTCTATGAATGAGCTTTGAGTTTAGCCATAATTTTTAATACTAAATAAAATGCAATAATATTACAGAAAACATTACAGGTAGTGAGCAACCAGAAGGAATATGATCTATTGACCATGCTCTGCTTCCAAGGAAGCCAGGTGTACAACGTAAAATGCTTTAAATCAAACTGGTTATCTTATACCTTGGTAGTGTAAAAGTATCAAGGACAGAATAATGAAGGAATGTTGTAGACTGAGGTAATGTCCATATGATAATGTGCAAAACAGATAAAACGTAAAAGTACCTGAGCAGTATATTGTGTTTTATATCATTTAAGTTGCATTGCAAAGATAGGGAATACCTAGAACAATGAATTCTCTTTTTGATATCCTATCATAGGTCCTTAGCAGGATGAACTCTTTCTTCATTCTTGTAGAGGCATTATCAGATGAGAGGAACTGTATTTTTTGTTTGCTTCCTTCAATTTATTCTTCAATTTAAAATCTGAACTACTTGAGACTGAAAGAAACAAAAGGAAATTAGACACGCAGGCTTTGGAAAGAACAATCAACATAAAATAAATAAAATACACATAGCCTTATGAAAGGTCTAACTAAATTGAATTATATAGTCTAAAGCATAAACAGAAAATGATATAAGCAATATCATGTTATTGAAAATTGAAAAATGTAAGGATTTGCTTAAATTTTTCCTTTCTCCTCCCTTGAATTAATTATTGATTTTGTATAAAGAGATTAAAGATGAGATTAACAAGAAATGATTAAAATTCAAAAGAGTTCTGGGAAGATGGTAGGGGAGAAGCTGGAGGGTACATAGGCTCTCTCATAGAAAGCAGTTTAAGTGTTCCAGTGAACAGTCCTAAGCAAGAGAATCATACCAAGGGTGCCATCACAGTACAGAGAGTTTGGCCAGAGAGGGAAAATCCAGGCAAGGGGACAGGTCCGTGCACTTGCCAGCAGGCTCAGCTGCGGTTGTGGCGGTGGCTGTGGCAGCCGTAGCCACCAAACCTGAAACACAGAGAGTCCGGGACAAAGGCCCCAGATCAGCGGGCTAGAAGATTCTACACAACACCAGCAAGAACTGACAAGGAACAGACATCTTCATCCTGCAGATCGAAGACCACAGACGACCCAGGAACCAAGACTCTGGCGTGAGTAGAAGCCTGACATCCTCACTCCTTCTAAGGGAGCAGAGGAGGAAAGGCAACCCCTCCCCTCCCCACTACTGGAGATCTCCATCTTTGATACTTATAAAGGCCTAGCTGAGCAGCTAGCTCAAACTCAGGCCTTGGAAGAAAACAAGAGTCATTTAGCAGGTCACAGGAACCTGACCTCACCTACCAGGCTCAGCTCCACCCAGGGAAAAGTCATCCAGCCCAGGCAGAGAAAGCTCTGCACTCCTCAAGTGTTGATTTCTTCACTGGCTAAACAGAGCCAGAGGCTGCCCCTCCCTACAGCAATCTTGAGAATCAACTGAAATTCAGTAAACATAAACCCTGAGAATGTCTCCAGGCTAGGCTCTGCAAGTGTCTCAGAAGCTAGCCCCTCAGGGAAACTCTACTGCTTGTTGAAAGGCCTCCACTCTACCCAGAACCAAGCCTCATCAAAGCATCTCCAAAGTAGAGGAAACAGCCATCTCTCTCTTTTGTGATACTCAAAGCAGATCTCCCTCCCATTGAACTAGCCTAGGATGAGGATCACAAAATTCTGGGTAAAGCAGAACATTTTTCTGCCTGCTCAAACAAACTGACTTAAGAAACCAATGAACCCCCAGGAAAATCAAACACCACAAGCAGACCAGAGACTCCAACAAGAGACTGGTTACAGACACAAGGGAGATACAGGATCTTCCCACCCCCTCCAAAAAATCAAAGAACTCATTTTTTGTTCTTTTTAAAATTTGTTTAAATTTTTTTTTCATTTTTCATTTTAAAAAATTGTTTGCTGTTAACCTTTTTTTTCTTCCTCTTATAATTTTTATTTTGGGGGAATGTTTGTGCGTGCATGTGTGTGTGTGTGTGTGTGTGTGTGTGTGTGTGTGTGTTAGCTCTAATGAACTTTTGATCCTTTTTTTCTTTCTCATTCTTTTCACTTTTTTCCCTCTTTCGTTCATTTTTGCGTGACTTAATTGCTGTTCTGCTCATCCTCAGATATACGAATAGTTGATTATTAGACCTTATCCTCCATTGTGTACACAATTCAGAAATTTATTACTCAATTCAAAACCTCTTTGATTAAGTTTCTTAATAGCAATACTACCTCTTTATACCTATATAATATTTTCAGCATTTTTTTAACTTTTTCACATCTCCTTTCTATCCCTCCCCTTCTCTCATCCTATCCTTGTTCTTCTGTGAATATTACGTTGCTAAATTTGCATAAATTTTAAGTGTTTCAATTAGTAATTTTTAATATTTGTTTTTCTATTCTTTCTTGTGTCTTTTTTCTTTTTCTTATTTTTTCTTCTTTTTTTCTCTTTCTACTATCATTCTGTCTAAACTATTTTCCTTATTGAGATTAGGACTTAGTTAATTTAACTCTCCTTTTACCTTTCCACATCCCTCTATTCCTACTTTTAGCCACATCTCTCCCTAAACCTTATAATTTCTGGTATGCCAAATTATTCTTTGTTGTTCATACCCCATTAGTACATAGTTGTTTGATATTGAATAAATATATCTGTTGAACTAGATTGTATCTGCGGACTTTTGACTGTGCAACTACAGACTTTGGATGATGCTTGCCTTAAGATAGTGTTCTAGCACAAAACTGTTGTTACTTTCATCCCAAATCGGCAGAACAAGCAGAAAAACACAAGAAAAATGGCATGTCTGGGTATCTAAACTCCCACTCATGTAATCAAGGGACAGAACAGATAATGAATAATCCAGAGAAGAGCTCCCCAAAACTATACAAACACTGCTGGTAAACATGGTAAATGAAAAAATTGAAAACCTGCAAAGGACTAAGTGTGAGCATGATAGGGAGAGAGAGGAGGCAAACCACAGGTCAATACAGGAATATCATGAGCTTGAGAAACTTACTCAAAGATTGACACAGGAATTGCATGAGCAGATTGAAAACACTCAAAGAGAAATACAGGGATGGCATGAGCAGGCTGAGTCCAGTCAAAGAGATAGACACAAATTGCGTGAGCTGGCTGAGAATAGACAAAGAGAAAGTCAGGAGTTGCATAAACGTGAGGAAGCTAATCAAAGAGTAATACAGGAATTGAGAGAGCGAGATGAGATAGACAAAGATCTTTAGAGGCATTTATGGAATCTATAAATAGAGAGCTGAAAGAAGTCAGGGAGACCACAAAGGGAATGCTGAATGGAGCCCAACAGAAGGAATGGCAGTCCAAGGAAAGCATAACCAATCAACTAAGTGATTTGAGAATAAACACTGAACACCAAATTAAGGAAGCAAAGAAGTTCATAGAAGATTTAAAACAAGCTCCAACAAGGAATTTGAAGCGAACAAAACCAACCAATTAGAAAGAAAAGAAATAAAAAACAAAGTAGAAAGTCTTGACAGTAGGTTACACCATGTATAAGATCGAATCTCGGGGATTGAAGACAGCCTAGATATTATAGAGAAAGAACGTACAAACATCAAGACAAATCCAAGAAATATGACAGATCTATTCAACATTTAGAAGACACCATCAGAAGGCCTAATCTGAGGATAATGGGTGTACTGGAGCACTTAGAGAGAGAAGTTAATGGTCTAGGAAATTTTTTTAACAGGAACCTAGCAGAGAACTTCCCAAACATGCAAAAGGATAGGCCTATTCAGATACAAGAAGCTTTTGGAACTCCAACTAGACCAGACCGGAAGAGGACATCCCACCTTCACATTATAATCCACAAATCGTTTAAATAGGAATACAGGTGGACCCATTGAAACAATGAGAGGTACAAGTTATTATATTGAAAAACTAACTTTAAACTTTTATGAGGGGAGAAGAGGGAGAGGAAGATTGGCTGGGGGTGGGGGGCGCATGGAGGATGGAAAGGGATGGGAACGGGAAACAAAGGAGGAGGCTACAATGCTTGATAAGGAATCTACTTATCTTTCGAATGCAATTGTAACCCCTCTGTACATTATTTTCACATTAAAAAAACGAAATGATTAAAATTGGACAACAGTTCAGAATAGACCTGTTTTCCAAATAGCCATGAAAGTACCCAGTGGGTTTACAAAGTCGTGCTTAATACAACTTCTATGTTGGCTTAATGCTTTTGGAACAGAAGTCTTTATGTAAATGCAATTCAAAATTACTATGATACTACTTCATAACTATTATAACACTTATCGAGAAAATCAAAGGAACCTAGTGTGGTGGTAAAGGCTTGTAATTCCAAGCATTTAGCAGATTGGGGTGCGGCGGACCGGCTCTGTCAGGACGACGGAGGACACCTAGGGGAGGAACTGGAATAGGTGGGGAGATGGCAAACAGACAACTCACACACAAGAGGAGTGGATGCTGAGTGCGATTTAATGCAGAGGATAACAAACTTTTATAGCAAAAAGTCTCCATGAGAAAGGGCAAAAGGTTACACAATCTTGCTGCAGGGCTTCATTCTTGGGTGGTCACCAGCTGGTTGCCTGTTAGGCACTTGTTTCCGGCTTATCTCTAAGAAATATAATGGGTTTCGATGTTTGTCACCAACTAACCATTACCTTATTTCTATAGAGGCCTTAACTGTCCCATAAGATCTTTCCTGTTCCTTCTTTAATAGTAAGGTCATGGAGCCCTAGATCTAGCAAGTCTCTTAGTAAATGAAAGAGAGTAACAGGAAGTTCTTTCTCCTAAATAGTTATCTCAGCAATTGCCATACATTCTTTCTGTTCTAGCCGTGCCTACAGCTTCTTGTAAATCTCTTACAGACAATTCCTTCTGCTGAAGTGACATCGTGAAACCCCCAATACTTTTATATTTACCTATGACTTGTCTACTAGCCTCCATAAGAGGGGCTTCCAGGGTAGCACTTAACTCTGGTGAGTTAGTCATATTTTTAAGACACTCATCAGATATTGGAGTCGTCAACACTCTTAAGAAAGAGCTTTGAATAAAGGAACGTTGAGCATGAGTAAGTACAATGAGCAGCAGGAACAGTAAAAGATTAATAGGCACTCTTATACAGTGAGGAAAAGAAAAGCAAGAACAGAAACACATCTTTCCCAGGGGTTTGCCAGCCTTTCCAGCAGTAGGCCTCTTTGAAGCCCCATTCTCTGAGGTAGACTTCAGTGAAGTCCCAATACTCAGAGATAGGTCTCTTTGAAGCCTCATTCTCAGGTCTGAAAGCTGGTTTCCCATGCTAAGCAGACTCCACCAGAGTATGCGTGGCATTGGAGTAATAGGATTTTATTCTAAGGCCAGTCTGGGGTACTGCACATAGTAAAAACCTGCCCTTAAAAAAAAAAAGGTAATAATGTTGGTGAGAATGTGGATAAAAGAAATTTTCTAGGACTGGGAAGGTGGCTCAGTGGTAGAGCGCTTGCCTTTCATGCCTGAGGCCCTGGGTTTGATTCCTCAGCACAACATAAGCAAAAAGAAGAAATTTTCTACACTCTTAGTCAAAATACAGGTTAATATTCTCATTGTAGAAAGTAGCATGCAGTTTTCTAGAGAAATGTAAAGTTGAAATATCTGACCCACCGATCATGTGTTTATTTCTCTTTGGGTAACTGATAAATATATCTGTAGTTCATTGCTATTCACATTATTCACAACAACGGCCAAAATATAAATCGAGGTTAAGGGTTCAACTACAGACTAATAAAGCACTGTGTTGCATGCACAATATATTTTTGTTTCTTCTTTAATATATCAGGAGTCTTCTCCCAGTAGCCACAATTTACAATAACCTGAAAGATGTATTCTAAATGAAGAAAAATGTCTTCTGATCTTTGTAAAACCACACTCACACACACACACACACACACACATACACACACACACACATCAACCTCAAAGATTTAGAGAGAAATGATTTTTTTTTTTGTTCCCAAGAATTTTATTTTTTATTGTGAAAACACTGTAGAGGGGTTACAATTACATGGGCAACATAATGAGTACATTTCTTGTAGTGCCCATGTTGCTGGACCCCCACCAAGAAGACCAACAAGAGTCAGACGTTCTGAAATGCAAAAGGAAGGTTTTATTTAAACGGGCTGCAGCTTGGGCCTCGTCTTACACTCCCACACAGTGGAGCTTAGGAGGAGAGCCCTTAAATAAAGATTTGCAGGGTTTATAAAGGCAAACAACCAGGTGTTTGGATTACCACCACATCTTGCTCTGCTGGCTGAGATAAACAAGCAACAAATGGTCACTGCCTCAAAAATGGAGTTACTTTAACCCTTCTTCCCCCCTTGACTTATGGTCCTGAGACACAATATTGTAGCTCCAGCCAAAAACTACACTCCAACAGCTCTCGATCTTGACTAGTCCCTCTATGACCATAGCCAGGTTGTCTTTTGCTATTCCTGAATGGTCAACATGAAAACAACACTCTTCTCCTAGGGCAGCACAAAGTTCCACTTGTTGTACTGAGCGGCTCCCAGGAGTTCTGCAAATGATAATTGAAACAATTCCAATAACAATCAGTCCATTTTTCTTTTCTTGAGTTATATATGGAGTGGTTGGGTAGGATACTTAGAGACTTCCCATGTTTCCCCATGGTCATCCAGGGCAATGGGGACAGCTGGTCTTTCATGGGTGCAGTGGATCCAAGCAGCAATGCTGTCCACCTTAAGGGCAGTGGGTGTAGCCAGAGGTACCATGTAAGGTCCCTTCCACCGTTGTTCCAAAAATCTCAAGTTTTACCTTCGAACAAACACACAGTCCCCTGGTTTAAACAAATGGGGGGTAGGAATAGAAGCAGAATCATATAATGCTCTAAGCTGGGGCCAGCCACTTTTGTGGACAAGCTATAGGTAGTCAAGTTTACATAGAAATTCAGTGTCACTCAAATGAGCAAGCAATCCAGTCTGAAGGCTAGGGATAATGGGTGGAGGATGTCCATACATTATTTCAAAAGGAGTACAGCCAAAGTGATAGGGTGAATTTCTTACTCTAATCAGGTCAAAAAGAAGGAGTGATACCCAGTCTGTGCCAGTCTCCAAAGCCAATTTAGTTAAGGTCTCTTTTAGAGTCTGATTCATTCTTTCTACCTCCCCTGAACTCTGGAGTCTATAAGCACGGTGTAATTTCCAATACGTCCCCAGTGCCACAGCTATTCCCTGACTTAATTTTGAGACCAAGGCCAGTCCATTTTCCGACCTGATGGTGGTGGATGGGAAGCCATAGATGGGGAGGATTTCTTCCAGGATGTTCTTAGCCACGAAGTTCACGGTCTCATGCTTTGTTGGGTAGGCTTCAACCCAGCCTGAAAAGGTGTCTACAAAAACTAGCAAATATTTATATCCAACTTTTCCACTTTAAATTTCTGTGAAGTCTAATTCCCAATACACATCTGGCCTATCTCCACGGAGGCGAGATCCTTTTGTAACTGGTAGATTGGGGGCATTGGTGAGCTGACAGGCTTTACAATTTTTAACAATGTTCTCAATGAGTTGATTTCCTTGCTTAATTTTTACTTCTGAGTGTTGGAGCAAGTCCTGCATTCTTCGGGTTTCCATGTGAGAGGCCTGATGGATTCTCTTAAGAATCCCCTTGCCCAATCTTTGTGACAAGGTAAGTTTCCCCTCACCAGTTTTCCACCAGTCTTTATTTTCTTCTCTGCCTGGGGGCTTATAGGGCATGGGAATTTTCTTTATCCACTCCAAGTCTTCTTGGGCGTACTGAGGCTCAGGAGGCAAAACTCGAGGCCCTGCGTCTACTAGAGTAAGTACTTCCCCTCTGGGATGGAGGGCCACCTCCTTAGCTGCCTGATCGTGCAAGTTATTTCCTTTGGCTGTTGAATCAGTTCCCTTTTGATGGCCAAGGCAGTGAATAATGGCAATATTTGCTGGTTCCCATAAGGCCTGGACAAGCCTTAAAATTTCTTGTTTGTTTTTAATAGCCTTTCCCTCAGCTGTCAGCAGCCCCCTCTCTTGGTAAATGGCTCCGTGGACATGCATGATAGCAAAAGCGTACCGATTGTCCGTGTAAATGTTTAATCCCTTCCCTTTTCCCATCCATAGGGCTTTTGTTATTGCCACTAGTTCTGCTCTTTGTGCACATGGTCCCTGGGGGAGTGCTTCAGCCTACACTATCTTAGTGTCCATGGTGACTGCTGTGCCCGTGTACCTTTTTCCATCTCATATGAAACTGCTGCCATCTGTGAACCAGGTATGCACGGCATGTGATAGTGACAAGTCCAACAAATCTGGCCTCTTTTCCTTGGCCTGGTCTCTCTTTTCATGCTCAATTTCACATTCTTTGCCCTTCCTTTCCTTTCTTTGCTCCTCTGTCTCTCTCTTACTGTAAACCTTTTCCACCACGTCTATTAGATCCCTAATAGACTTTTCACCAAGTCTTTCTAGAGCCTGCAACTTTTGCTTTATGTCTGGTGCAGAATGATTTATATAGGAAAACATAATCATCTGAGCTGACTCCTGGGTCTCAAGATCATACCAGGTATATTGACTAAAAGCTTCCATGAGCTGCTCAAGATACGCTGCCGGACTTTCACTTCCTCCCTATCTAACATCACAGACTCTGGCTGTATTAGTAGGTCGGTGAGCCGCCACCTTGAGACTTACCAACAGAGCCTGGTGATAGATGAGAAGTTGCTCCCTACCTTCAACCATATTGTAGTCCCATGTTGGTCAGATCTCAGGAAAATAGGCAGCGATCATGGCAGGATCTGTGATGGCTAGGGATATGTTTCCGGGCCGCCTCTCAGATACGGTCTCTCTCTTTGGTGGTAAAAAGGACCTGTAAAAGCTGAATACAATCATCTCAAATGGGCTGATGAGTAAAGAGAATGGTTTCAAGCAAACGAATTAAATCCTGGGGTTTCTCAGAAAAGGGGGCATTTTGGGTACGCCAATTGTATAGATCACTGGTAGAAAATGGCCAATATTAGAATTGCTGTTGACCATTGGCATCCACAGGACCTACTGTGCTTAAGGGAAAAACAGCTGGATTAGAAGGGGGAGAGGAGCTGATCCCATGGCTTCCTCTAGTGACTGGCCCCTCAGAGACATTAAGGGCAGGTGCTGAGGGTCCGGCTGCTGGTTCTATAGTTACCTCCTCTTCTTGATCATTCTCAGGCTCTGCAAAAGGAACTTGGGAAGCTGAGTATGGGGTAGGAAATATTTTTTTTCCACGTTATCTCCATGAAAAACTGGGGGGTACAATATCTTTTCCTCTTTCTTAGTTTTTTCTTTTTGTAAGTCTAGGGGGTTAGATGGAATGTTGCCCATGATTTCCAGTCCCATTAGTCGTACAGTCCAAAAAAACAATAAACAGTACAAACAAAACACACACAGGCCTGACAGTTAAAAAAAAAAAAAAGGTTACGAAGTGGAGATCTCCTGAATTGGTCCGCTGACCCCTGTAATAGGGAAGCAGAAGGAGCAGACCCACAGTGAGTGAGTTGGGCCTCGGTTAGGAGGCACTCTTGGTCAGTTCTGGCCCAACACCAAACCAACCCATGCACCACAATTCTCACGGCAGGGTTTCAAGGACCATCCCCCTCACAAGAGGATCTGGGATGTCTCCCAGGTCCTCCAGGGTTGTCATGCAAGCGCATCCGCTATGAAAACCCTTTACACAATACGAATTGGAGAAGCCGTCCTCACAAACAAAAATGAAAGTAAAACAGACAAAGAGAGGAACGACAGGACAAGACAAATTTGACAGCACTGTTTTACCTTCGGAATCTGAGGTCTCATGGGTCTCTTGAGGTATCCTGGGCGAGCCCTCACTAACTTGTAGTGACCATTTTGCAGGACCCCCACAAAGAAGACCAACTAGAGTCAGACGTTCTGAAATGCAAAAGCAAGGTTTTATTTAGACGGGCTGCAGCTCAGGCCTCATCCTACACTCCCACACAGTGGAGCCTAGGAGGAGAGCCCTGAGCTAAAGATTTGCAGGGCTTATAAAGGCAAACAACCAGATATTTGGATTACCACCACGTGTTGCTCTGCTAGCGGACATAAACAAGCAACAAATGGTCACTGCCTCAAAAATGGAGTTACTTTAACCCTTCATTCTTATCAAGCATTGTAGCCTCCACCTTTGTTTCCCATTCCCATTCCTTCCCATCCTTCTCCCCCCACCCAATCCTCCTCCTCCCCCAAAGTTGTAAAGTTCATTTTCAACATAACGACTTGTACATCTCATTGTTGCAATGGGTCCACCTGTAACCCTATTTAAACGATTTGTTTTTTCCCTTCCCCTCCACAAATTATACCAACATCAAATACCATGAAAGCGGGGGTTATACCATGGGGAAGGGACATACAAAGCAACAAAAAAATCTTATAAATACTTTAGATACAATTGCAAGAAAGAAATAAAACATTTGAATACACATCTTAGGGTTCATTTCCCTAACATCAACTTATCTGACCTTTTCTGCTTGACTCAGACATATACTAGTTATTGCAAATAAAGGAAACCATGGGACCTATGTTTCTTTGGGCCTGGCTTACTTCACTTAATATAATTTTTTTCAACTCTTTCCACTTCCTAACAAATGGGGCAATGTCATTCTTTCTGATGGAGACATAGAATTCTATTGTGTATATTTACCACATTTACTTGATCCATTCATCACTTGCGGGGCATCTGGGTTGGTTCCATATCTTAGCTATGGTAAATAATGCTGCAATAAACATAGTCGTGCTGGTAGCTTTAGTGTGGTCTTTTTTGTGATCATTTGGGTAGATACCCAAAAATGAGATTGCTGAGTGATAGGGGAGCTCTTTGTTGAGTCTTTGGAGGAACCTCCATACTGCTTTCCAAAGTGGTTGAACAAGTTTACACTCCCCATGAAGTAAGGTTGCCTTCTGTCCACATCCCTTCCAACATCTGTTGTTATTAGAGTTCTTCATTATAGCCATTCTAACTGGGGTGAGGTGGTATCTCATTGTTGTTTTGATTTGCATTTCTTTTATGGCTAGGGAGGTTGAGCATGTCTTTCTGTGTCTGCCCTGCTTCTTTCCTCTTCAGAGAAGTTTCTCTTTTTCTTTAGCCCAATTACTTATTGGGCAGTTGTTTTTTTGAAGATTTGTTTTTGAGTGATTTAATTTTTTGAGTTCCAGGTATATTTTAGATATGAGACACTTCTCCATTGTATGTGTAGTCATCAATAAAGGAGCTAAAAAACATAGAATGGAAGAAAGACAGCCTCTTCAGAGAATGGTGCTGGCAAAATTGGTTAACTACTTGTAGAAAACTAAAGCTAGATCCTTAGATATCACTCTACACCAGAATCAACTTCAAATGCTTCAAAGCCCTCTGAGTCAAAGCAGACACTCTAAAAACATTACAAGATGGAATAGGAGAAACCCTGGGTCTCCTTGGAATAGGCCAGATTTTCTTAATAGAGACCCAGAAACACAACAAATCAAAGAAAGGTTGGACAAATGGGATTGCATGTAATTGCAGAGCTTCTGAATGGCAAAGGACATAGCTAGCAAGATCAATAGAAAGCCCACAGATTGGGAGAACATCTTCACTAGAGAGAATTTTTTTAAAAAGTAAAGCGACAGGGAATTCCTGGGGCATTTAGGTCACAATGTTGAAGATAGTAGATATACTGGATGATCAAGTATAAAGTTGTAATGTACAACATGAGGATACAGGGGGCAACACTGGCCTTACAGAGGAAAGAAGATAAGTAAATAGGAGTGTCTGTGTGTGTGTCACATTTTCTATATCTATTCATCTACTGAGGGGAATCTGGCTTAATTCCATACCTTAGCTATGGTAAATAATACTGTAAAAAACATAATTGTGCTGGTAGCTTCAGTGTGGCCAAAACTGCAGAATATTATATTTTGATCTATCGTAAGACAAGGAAGGAAGGCCAACCTTCCATAGAAAAGTCTGTTCCCAGTAATGCGATCTGTTTTATGGTGGTCACTTGGAAATGAACATTTTTCACAGTCAACCTTGAAAAGTCATCTTGATAGACCATTTCTATAAGTGGTTACAGAGGCTCATTGATGGCTTTGCAAGGATCCAGATTGCCTCATTTTGAGACAACTAAAACAGAAATTTAGTCAGTTGTTTTTGTATCCTTAGGAAAAAAGCCATTGACTCTAGACCAGGGGATCACTGGGGCACAGAGAATCTACTACCTTGAATAGTAATCCTAGATCTCTAAAAAACACACAAACAAACAGAAAACTCCTGTAAGTACAGCCAGTCAGGGCTGCTATCACAGCCTACATGAAGTCAGGCAAAAAACAGAAGCTGATAGTCATTTAGTTAATAACTAATATATTTTTTATGAGGCAGACTGAAATGAGATTCCCCAGAGAGGGTCAGAAAGGCTGATCAGAGAGACTAAAATTGATCACACAAAGATTGGATAATAAAATTCCTTGTAGAACAAATAAATCATAGAACACTTGTGCATGTAAGAATATGACAGAAGACCAATTCCAGAAATACACATTTTCTTAGAGATCAGCTTAATGAATTATTAATGGAAATCTTTGAATTCTTAAATATTTGACCACATGTGGGAGAAGGCCAATTGCTGAAGAGAAAGAAAATGTCATCACTCTGTTAGGAGGTCCAATATCACATTAGGAAGCAATCAAACACAGATTTGTAATAAAAAGAGAAAACAATTATTCCAACTGAGGGTTTTATTTGTTTTGATGTAACAGTTCTTGATTTACATGCTAGCAATTAACATACAATTGATCCAGTCCCACAGCTCAATTGATATTGACTGCAGTGTTCCCACATGAAAGAAAAGAGAAAATTTACAAATGTCTGAGAGTTGAGGGTGCCGTGTTCTAATAGTGATATCTGATACTTAGACACAGGTGAAGAGGTGGATTTTCTTTTATAAAAATCCCCCATTTTTAGCCTGGTACCAGAGGCTCATAGTTGTAATCCTAGCTACTCAGGAAGCTGAGATCTTAGGACTGCCGTTCAAAGCCAGCCTAGGCAGGAAAACCCCTGAGCCTCCTATCTCCAATAAACCACCAGAAAACCACAACAGGCCCTGTGGCTCAAGAGATAGAGCCCTTACCTTGAGTTGAAGAGCTCAGGGCCAGTGCCCAAGCCCAGACATCAAGTCCCTCAACCAACAACAACAACAAAATAATCTCCCTTTTCTTGGACTGCTTACAGCTTTTCCTAACATTCAATAAAGAAGCCATTTTATCACCGACTACATTTAAGTCCTATCGTAGCTGTTGCAAATAGAATGATTTGGAATGTTATGTCAAAAGATTCATATTTGGGGAAACAAATACCAGCAATGTAACTTTTTTCCAATCTTAAACTCTGGGCCTGGGCCTTGAACATGGTTATGCTGGTAGTTTTAATGTGAACTTCTTTGTTATTTTTTGGAATACTGACCCTGATTGGAATTACTGGGTAATAGGGAGATCTATGTTTAGTCTTTTTAGGAAAGTTCATACTGCATTCCAGCGTGGTTGAACAAGTTCAATTTCCTACAACAGTGTAATAGAGTTCCCATTTGGATACATCCACCTCAGCATTTGCTATTCTCAATTTTCTTGATAATGGCCCTCCTAACTGGGACGAGGTAGAATCTGTCTTGTTATTATAGATTTCTAGGCACCTTCTAGCTACCATAAATGAATGAATACATGAAACCTATATTGCTCTGAGTGTGCATTCCTTTATTTTAGTATAATTTCCCCAAGCCTTTCATTTTCCTTAAGACTAGTGAAAAGTCATCCCTTCTGATGGGTAAATAGAATTCCATTGTGTGCGTGTGTGTGTGTGTGTGTGTGTGTGTGTCTCTGTGTGTGTGTAAAATGACTATAGGCCCATGAGTTCATTTCTAAGCCTTCTGTTTCATATGTAATTATGTAATTTCATATTAAATTTGGATTGCTTTCCCTACTGCATTGAAGAATATTGTTGGGATTTTGCTGGGTATTGCATTGTCAATTGATTGGGGGTAATATTGCAGTTTTCACAATGTTAATTCTTCCAACCAGGAGCACTGAAAGACTTTCCATTTCCTTGAATCTCCTTCAATTACCCATTTTAGTTAACGTTATTACAGTAGAAGTCCTTCACATTTTTAGTTAAATTAATTAATTCCTAGTTTCGTTGTTGTTTTCTTCTGTTTAGTTTTGATTTGATTTTGAGCTAATATATATGAGGTTGTATTTTGGATTCCAGCCTGGATCTTCCCATTGTTGGTAACACAGAACAACTACTGATTCTTGTGGGTTTTATATCATGCTACGTTGCTGAAGGTTAGCATCACCTTTACTAACTTGAGGGAGGAAGTTCTAGGGTCCTTTAAATACAGGATCATTTCATCTGTAAAAAGGGATACTCTTCCTTCTTCCCTATTTGGATCCCCATTATGTTTTTCTCTTGCCTATTGCTCTTGCTAGGAACTCCACTACTATATTGAACATTAGTAGAGAGAGTGGACATCCTTTTATCATTCCTGATTTTAATGTCTTCAAGCTTCCACCATTAGGTACATGTTTATTATCTCGTTGTCATATACATGCTCTGTATTATATTGAGGAATGTTCCATGCATTCCTAGCTTCTCAGACCTTTAATCATAAAGGGGTATTGGAGTTTGTTAAAAGCTATTTTTACATCTATGTATATATGATAATGTGGTTCTTGTTCCTGCTTCTGCTGATGGTTTATGTTGTTTATTGACAAGTATATTGGATCCAATTGGATCCTAGAATGAATACTGTTTGATTATAGTATAGGATTTTTTTGTTAGTTGCTGAAATTGGTTGGTGAGAATTTTATTGAGAAGTTCTGTATCAATGCATATCAAGAGTTCAGTTCATAGTTCTCTTTCTTTGATGAGTCCCTATCTGATTTGGGGAAGAGTCTAATTCTAGCTTCATAGAATGTGTTTGATAATTTCATTTCCCTTTCTATTCCATTGAAGAGTTAGATCTGAGTATTGCAAGCTCTTTGCAGGCCTTAATTTCATGGTAAATCCATTGAGTGCTAGATTTGTCTGGTATGGGAAATTGTTTATTGACATTTCATTTTCATTACTTCTTAGGTATCACTTCCTGGTTCAGTTCGAGTATAGGAAAGCATAAATTTCTCTAGAATTCTCCAAGTGACTGGCATACGGTTTTCAAAGTACTTTCTTATAGCATTCTCAATTCTGCTTATTTATGTTGTGATGTCTAATTTTTTCTCTAATTTCTCTATTTGGGTGAGTTCTCTTATTGTATTTTCAGGGTTTTTTTATTATGAAGGTGTTATACAGGGGGGGTTACATTAAAATAAGTAATGAGTACATTACCCCCAACTTTGATATCCCATTCCCACAAAGTTATAAAGTTCATTTCTAACATAGTGTCTAGTGTTTATCACTGTTGCTTTGGTTAATCTTTGTCTCACCATTTCTGTGATTTCCCTTCGTTCACCAAATCAAATTAACTTAGGTATAAGACAAAGGGTACGGAAATCAAAAACAGTGACTACAAGGAATAAACCAAAGGGGAAAAAATAAATAGAAATAACTAAAAACAGTTCACCATACAATTATCTTGTATCCATTTCTTGGAGCTCATTTCAATAAACATCATTTTCTATGGTGATATGCATATAGCTATTGAGTTATTGTGCTCTTTTCTAAGAATATCCTAGATATATTCTAGTTTTTCCAAATGAGTGAAAACATGTAGCCTGTGATTTTTTGGGTCTGGCTTTTTGGACTTATGTTTTCCAAGTCTTTCCTTTTCCTTACAAATGGAGCAATGTCATTCTTTCTAACGGAACCATAGAATTTTGTTGTGAATGTATATGATACTTTTTTGACCAATTCATCTACTGAGGGGCATCTGTTTTGGTTTCATATCTTAGCTATGGTTAGTAATGTTATATTGGACATAGTTCTGATAGTAGCATTAGTGTGGCTTTGTTTGTGGTCATTTGGGTAAATGCCCAGGAGTGGGATTACTGGGTCATAGGGGAGTTCTTCTGAGAAACCCGTACACTTCTTTATGGAATATTTGAGCAAGTTTACATTTCCACCAATAGTGTAGTAATGTTCCTTTTTAGCCATATCCCCACCAGCCCAGCATCTGTTATTATTAATTTTCTTCATAATGGTCATTCTAACTGGAGTGAGGTGGAATCTCAATGTTGCTTTGATTTGCATTTCTATGGCCAGAAATGTTGCATATTTCTTCATATGTCTATTGGCCATTCATATTTCTTCTTCAGAGAGGTCTCTCTTTAAATCTTTAGCCCACTTAATAAGAGGGTTGATGGTTTTGGATTATTTGTTTTTTTGGGGGGTTAACCTTTGGGGCTCTAAATATATTTGAGATATGAGGCCATTGTCTGTTGCAGAGCAAGTAACGATCTTCTCCCAATCTGTGGGCTTTTTATTTATCTTTCTATCTATATAAATTCTCTTCTTAGTCGAATTTTTTAAGGGTCGGTCAATTCTGTTAATTTATTGAAAGAACCAACTCTGTTTTGTTGATCTTTTTATGTTTTATTTTGTCTTTATTTAGGTATTTCTGATTTAATTATTTTTGGTAGGTCGTAGGGCTTGAACTCTGGTCTTGGGCACTGTCCCTGTGCTCTTCACCTCAAGGTGAGAGCGTTACCGTTTGAGCCACAGTGCCACTTCTGGGTTTCTATTGGTTTATTGGAGATAAGAGTCTCAAGGACTTTCCTGCCAGGGCTGGATTTGACCCTCGATCCTCAGATCTCAGCCTCCTGAGTAGCTAGGATTACAGGCGTGAGCCACAACCTGTGCGCGTCTCTGATTTAGTTCTTTTTTTTTTGTTGTTTCTGTCTACTGCTTTGGGTTTGGACTTGTTCCTGTTTTCAAGAAGTTTGAGGTATATAATTAAAATACAGACTTGAGATTTCCCCAATTGCTTGATGTAGGAACTCAGAGGTATACATTTTCCTCTATGTACTGCATTTACTGTGTCCCAGAGGAGTTGGTATTTTGTGTGTTCAATTTGTTAATTTTCCCAAACTTTCAGATTTTCATTATAATATATTCAGTGCCCCACTGGTCATTCAGTAATGTGTTGTTCAGTCTTCATGTATTTGAGAATTTATTTTTTTGCTTTAGCTGTTTAATTCTAAGTTAATTCTGTTGTGGTCTGACATGATTTGGCAAGTCAATTTATTTTTCTTTCATTTTGGATAGAATTTCTATGTAACATAGGATATGTTCTATTTTGAAGACTCTTCCAAGAGCTGCTGAGAAGAATGTTTCTATTGATGCTGAATGTATATTCTGTAGATGTCTGTTAGGGCTAGGCAGTCAATGTAGTAATTTAGGCCTGCAGTTTCTTGGGTGAGTTTTTCCTGGATGACCTATCCAAGGATAACAATGATGTGTTGAGATGTGTTTTCAGGTTAAGTAGTATTTGGTTGATGAAGTGGGGGTGCTCCAGGATTCAGGGCATTGATGTTTAGACTTTTTATATCCTCCTAATGGAGAGTTGCTTTTATCAATATATAATGTCTCTTCCTCCTAATTTTAGTTTGAATTCTATTTTATCTTATGTTAGTAATTCTACTGTGGCCTGTTTATGGTGTCCATTTGCTTGAAATTTTTCCTTCCAGCCTTTCAGTTTGATTATATGCTTGTTTTTGTCAATAAAATGAGTCTCTTGTAGATACTAGATGGATGCATCTTGTTTTTTGATACTAGTATCTAATATATGTCTTCTATTTGGAAATTTAAGTCCAATGATATTGAGAGTTAAGACTTTGAAATATTTGATAAGTCCTACTGTGTTATATACCTGTTATTGGAGCTGTGCCTCATCTACTCTTAATATATTTACCTTGTTCTCTGGTAGGGAGCATTCTATGTAACCAGTTCCTGTTCTTCTTGATCTTCTCTATGTAGGATATATTTGATTAACTTCTATCCTGCTGATTTGGTGGAGATACATTGTTTCTTTGTCATGAAATATTTTTATATATCCTTTTAATATAAAGGATAGTTTGGCTTGGGACTGTATTCACGGTTGGTAGTTGTTTGCCTTTAATATTTGTCATACATCATGCCAGGCTCTCCTTTTTACCATATCAGCTAAGAAATCTGTATTTATTCTGACTCTATATCTTTTATAAATAATCTGTCTTTTGCCAGGTGTTGATTTGATCTTCTGTTGTGATTTCTTTTTCTGGATTTAGGTTTTTGTCTAGACCATTAAGTGTAGGAGAAGAGATCATTTGTGGTGAGATGATGTCATGTTAATACTTGTGGTTACAATGACAGTTTGGACTATCAAGTGGTAAGGTGAATTGAGTCTGTGTTTAGATGTGACTGTCTCTGTTCATGATTTATTTCCCATGTGGCCCTTTGTTTCCACACTGCAGTTGTGCTTTTGAATATGTTGGCCAACATAGTCACAGCAGTCACCTGCCTGGCTGGGTAACGTTTCATAGATTTCTGTTTTCTTGTGAAGACAGTATAAAATCTTCCTATGAATTTTATATATATATATAATTATAGCTGACTTGGTGTGAACCTCTAGAATTAGCGCATCTTCTAGGACTCTCAATATCTGTTTCATTAGAGAGAGCTAGGGTAATTTTCTGCCATGGTTTTTCCTCTTCCTCAGGTTTATTTATTTATATTGTGGATTTTTTCACATAATTTATGATTTGTGATGGTTGTATCAGATTATTTTTTTATATTTGTGTTACTTTGAAATAGTGATTTCAGGCTTGTATGAAGAGACAGTAATAATACGAAATGTGAAGAGCCTAAGGCTTAAAGAGGTACAATGAAGGCCTAAGTAACTCCATTACAGGCTAGCAACCATCTTGTGAGGTATGAATTATTAAAATAACCATGGTTTTGACCAAGAAATGACACAAAAAGAAAAGCAATTCCTGGACAACTGAGACATAAATGATCCTTGGGAAAGCCACAGGAATTTTCTCCAGATGCATTGACCAAACACTGGGTGGTCATGCAGGACACAGTGACCCAGTGGCCAGACAATTCCCACTAATATCACATCCATAATAATATTAGCCAATCACATATGTATAGCGTAGTTTGCTTAAAATGTTAACCAATCATGTAATTTCTCATGTAAAACTTCCTTAAAATTGTTTGTTCAATACTATAAAAAAAAAAAAAAAAAAACAGTGCTCATTCTATGCTCGGGGCTTCTTAGCATCACCGGTTACTGAGTGCTTGGAAGATCAACCTCGAGCTTGCAAATAAACGTCTCCTTTGTTATTTGCATTGGTCGTGTTCTCTGGTGGTCTTTGGGGGGGTCTCATGTCCAGGTACAACATATAGGGGCTCATTTGGGATTTCCCTCATAAGCTCACCCAAACACCTGATCAGGAAGTAATAAAGAACAGCCGGTAAGTTTTGTAACTGTGATATTTGTGTAGTTTTCAGGTTGGGTCTTGGAGTTGGCAAGAAATCCTGGCGGACGTGCTATAAGGCAGCCAATGGGACCAGTGGGAGATGTCCCCCAGATGCCCGGGGAAGGTAAACTATTCACTAGTGCGGACATTTGGGCCCATCTGTAGTCCTGAACTGTCTGCTTGATAGTTTACAGAGTAGACTGTTCACTAGTGTGGACATTTGGGATGTTTCCTGTCTTTAGTCCGGCACTTTCTGTCTGACAGTCTACCACCCAGTCTATGACCCACATGCTGTTAATGTGTCTTCTCTTAAAATCTGTGTGTCTGTCTGTATTGTGGCTTTCGTGGAACATTTCCTCTTTCATATTCATCCTGACACAGATGACTGGAAACCCTGTTTGCCTCCATGAAAAATTGTTATTCTTTGTTCAGTTTCTTGTCCAACAATAATTACTTTCTCTTTCAGACTCTCTTGTCTTCTGCCTCGAAGGGTGAAATTTGGCTTAGAAAGTTGGCCCACTTGAAGCAAAGGTAGAGTCGGGTAGTCTTTTACCCAATGACACTGCTGAAACATCACCAAGTGTCTCCGTCTACCTCTTTGGGATCCTAAACAGGCCAGCGAATCCACACTTTTCTCCTTGGGACACTCTGAGTTGTGGTTTTATCCTAAATACCCGAAAGCACCAGTTGTTTAATTTTGTGACATTTGTATTTGCCTTCCTCCTTTTTTCTTGTCTTATGTGTGGATTGATATACGCTGAAATGAGTCAGAACCAAAGTACACCTCTTAGCTTTCTGACAGATACTTTTAAAGATGTTAAGGAAAGAGCTAAGAATTTAGGTGTTGAAGTTAAAAAAGAAAAATTACTTACTTTGTGCAAGTCAGAGTGGCCTACTTTGAGGTTGGATGCCCGCCCCCAAAGAACTTTTAATCTAAACACCATTTGGGAGGTTAACTGTAGGGCTTTTCTCCCAAGAAGTGCAGGGCACCCCAATCAGATTCCTTAAATTTTAGTATGGCAGAATTTGGTGCAGGAACCTCCAAAGTGTCTGTTACCCTTTCTACCCCTTTCTGTCGATAGAAACAAGATTTTAGCATTAGAAAAGGTTGTGTCAACTATCCCATCAGCTTCCTTATATACCATTTTACAGGAAGGGAGTGAAGATCTTCTCTCATTAGACTCTGATCTCCTCCCATAACCTTCACTGCTGCCTCCTCCACCCCTCATGGAGGAAGGGGAGGCAGCAAGAGATGAGGAGCAAGGAGCCAGAAACAACTTGGAAGGGCCAGCAGGAAGAACTCGTGGTAACATTCAGAGAGCTTCCAGTCTGAGACTCCCTGACACCACCATGATGCTGTTGTGCAGAGAAATTGGGTCGCCGGACAAAACCAGAGACCCCTTAACTTCAGTGTTGGCCCTTTCCACGAGTGACTTATATAATTGGAAAACACAAAATGCAAAATTTTCATATAATCCCAAGGATTTGATTTATCTCCTAGATAATGTAATGTTCATGTGCCAGCTGACCAGGGATGATTGCCACCAGTTACTTCGGGTCTTGTTCCACATGGAAGAAAGAGAAAGGATTCAAACTGAGACTAGGAAACTGGTTCTGGGGGATGACGGGTAGCCTACTGCTAACCCTCATTTCACCAATGCATCTTTTCCATTAACCAGGCCTCCAAATGATGGTTAGGACTACAACACAGCAGAACGTAGGGGGAGATTAAGTGTCTATCGCCAGACACTAATGGCAGATCTCAGGGCAGTAGCCTGCAAACATACCAATTTGGCTAAAGTATACATGGTCTGACAGGGAAGGAAACCCTGTGATGCCCAAATAGTCGAGGTCTACACAGACATTAGTGTACTTACTGCCAAGAAATATTGCATTAGGTCAAAGAATGTGCTAAGAAAGGGAAACTGAACAAAGCAGTGGCAGCCCCATAGAACCTTGACACTAATGGCTAACAGTACTGCTAATAATGAATAGGGATGTCAGGGTTCAATTACCCTCCCTGAACCCAGGGTGGCACTGAGAGTGGATGGGACTCCAGTAAAATTTCTAGTGGATACCGGGATCCAATACTCTGCTTTAATAAAGCCCCAAGGAAAAGTCTCAAATAAAATCTCTTGGGTGTTGGGCTAGGATGCAGCTCAGTGGCAAAGCGCTTGCCTAGCAAGTACAACGTCCTGGGTTCGATCCCCAGTACCAAAAAGAAAAGACAAAAAAAATACATTTTAAAAAACCCAAACAACAACAAAAAACCTCTTGGGTGCAAGAAGTAATGGGAATTAAACAATACTCATGGACCACCGAAAGAACAGTGGAACTGGGGATGGGATGAGTGTCCCACTCATTCTTTGTTATTCCAGAAAGCTCTTATCCCTTATTGGGAAGAGACTTGTTAACCAAGGTCAGGGCACAGATTCACTTATATGCAGAAGGCCCCCAGGAGGAGGATGCTCAAGGAAGACCAATACAAGTATTGACTCAGGGCCTGAAAGATGAGGACTGGTTGCTCCAACCACCCTAGACTCTTGACCAAGAAATCACCTATTGGCTGGAAAGGTATCCAGAAGCTTGGGCAGACACTGGCGGAGTGGGACTAGGGAAACATAGACCAGCTCTCTTCATCAAAGTAAAATCAGGGGTGGACCCAGTTAGAGTTTGACAGTACGCTATGTCCATGGAGGCACAGGGGGAATTACACCCCACATTAGGCGTCTGCTAGACCTGGGTGTATTGTGGCCCTGCCAGTCAGAATGGATCACTCCCCTGCTACCAGTCTGCAAGCCCAAATCTAATGAATACAAGCCAGTACAGGACTTCAGGGAAGTCCATAAAAGGGTAATGGACAATCACCCTACCATACCTAACACGTATACTCTCCTAAGCACCCTGCCTCAATATAGGCAGTGGTACATTGTATTATATTTAAAAGATGCCCTTTTCAGCCTACCCTTGGTGCCCAAAAGTCAAGATCCCTTTGCCTTTGAGTGGACAGATGTCAAAGGAGGTGTCAATGGATCTGGACAAGACTCATTCAAGGATTCAAAAACTCACAACACTCTTTGATGAAGCTCTGCATGAGGACTTGGGTGAGTTTAGGGGAAGCCACCCTGGTCTGATTTTGTTGCAATATGTGGGTGACTTATTAACTGCTGGTAAAACTGAAAGAGAATGCATCCACAGAACAGAATATTTACCCCAGATATTGGGAAACCTTGGTTAATGAGCATGGGCCAAGAAAGCATAAACCTGCAAGTCAGAGGTAACTTATCTGGGCTATTTATTGAAATGGGAGTAGTGATGTCTCACCAAAGACAGAAAAGAAACTGTCCTTCAAAATTCCAACACCACGGTGACAGCACCAAGTAAGGGAGTTTTTGGGTTCTGCTACCTTTTGCCATCTGTGGATCCAAGGGTTTGCAGAGCTGGCTAAACTTCTTTACGAGGAGAAGCAACAGTTTTAATGGACAGAGGAAGCTGAATGAGCCTTTGAACAGATAAAAACTGCCTTATTATAAGCCCCAGTATTGGGACTCCCTGATGCCAGTAAACCCTTTTACTTATATGTGGATGAACATAATGGAATAACAAAAGGAGTCATAACCCAATATTTGGGCCCGTGGAGAAAACCAGTAGCCTACTTGTTAAAGAAATTAGACTCAGTAACAGTAGGATGGCCACCATGTGTGAGAATGATAGTGGCTACTGCTCTGATGGTAAAATACACAGATAAACTAACCATAGGACAAGAACTGTATGTGACCACCCCCCACACTATTGAGGGTGTATTAAAGCAACCACCAGATCGGTGGCTCAGCAATACCCAACTAATCCATTACCAAGGAATGCTACTCAACCCTCTCAGAATCAATTTCCTGGCTCCCTCGCCTCTCCACCCAGAAACGCTTCTACCAGATCAGGATCTAAACATGCCACTACATAACTGCTCAGAGATCCTGGCACAAGTCCATAACATCCAAGAGGACTTAAGTGTCCAGCCATTGCTGGACGCTGAACTCCTGTGGTTTACAGATGAAAGCAGCTTTATTCATCAGGGAGAGTTATGCGGGAGTGGCAGTAGTGACTGAGACTGATGTGGTCTGGGCTGAACCTCTACCAGTAGCCATATCAACCCAGAGAGCCAAGTTAATAGCCCTGACCCAAGCTCTAATGCTGGGAAAGGACAAAAGGCTAACTGTGTACACTGACAGTCTGTATGCATTTGCAACGGCTCATGTACACAGAGCTATTTACAAAGAAAGATGATTACTGACATCTGAAGGAAAAACCGTCAAAAATAAAGATGGAATCTTGGCTTTAATTACTGCTCTTTGGCTGCCTAAGTTAGCCATTGTTCATTACCCTAGATATCAAAACCTAAAGATGCTGTGAGTAAAGGCAGTACCCTGGCCTACAAAATAGCCCAGGAGGTGGCATTACAAAGCCACTGTATAATGATGATTAAAACCCAGACCCTATTACAAGAATTCTTCAGGATACTCCAATATACACCACAGAGGACTTGAAATGTATTGATAAACTGCCTATGGCACAATGCATAAATGGTAGGTGGAGAGATTTTAGGAGCAACATTATCTTCCCAGAGCAGTTAGGGAGTAAAGTGCTGCTTAAGTTGCATTGAAGCACCCACATGAGTGCAAGGAAGATGCAAAGTCTGGTGAGAAATACTGGACTTTGGATCAAAAATAACCATGTTAAAATAGAACAGATTGTCAGGGACTGTAAGGCATGTCAACTGACAAATGCAGGGAAGAACTAAACAGAAACAGGCAGTCAAATCAGAGGAAATAGACCAGGAGCTTACTGGGAGGTGGACTTCCAACTTGGCAAGTATGGATATAAATATCTGTTAGTTTTCATAGATGGGTAGAATCCTTTACTACAAAGTGTGAAACTGCACAGGTAGTGGCTAAGAAGTTACTAGAAGAGATCTTTTCCAGGTTTGGCTTCCTTATTATGATAGGATCAGATAATGGACCAGCTTTCATGTCCAAGGTAAGTCAGAGAATTGCAAGTGCTCTTGGGACAGATTGGAAATTGCATTGCGCTTATAGACCCCAAAGTTCAGGAAAGATGGAAATGTTGCATAGAACTCTAAAAGAGTCCCTGACCAAATTGACCATGGAGACTGGCGGTGACTGAGTAACTCTCCTTCCCTTTGCCTTATACAGGGTATGCAACTCCCTTTTTAAAATTGGTCTTTCCCCTTATGAAATTGTATTTGGAGTGCCCCTTCCACAATTCCTAACTTGTCACAACAGTTGCTTAGAAAATATGATGACTCTGAACTTTTGTTCTCCCTCAGGGCCCTACAGAGGGCCCACCTTGTTGTCTGGCCCAGACTGAGGGCGCTATACAAGTCGGGCCCTCCACCAATCCCATATCACCTCCGCCCTGGTGACTGGGTCCTGGTGAAAAGACACTGAGAGGAAACCTGGAGCCGAGGTAGAAAGGACCTTATGTGGCCATCTTCACTACACCGACAGCCCTCAAAGTCGACGGCATTGCTACCTGGATCCACCATTTACATGCGAAGCCTGAAGATCCCATAGCGGATCTCGTTGAGGACACAGATTGGCAAGTCTCACGCTCCAAAGACAATCCTTTAAAGCTCAAATTCAGTTGTAAAAAGACTTAGTCACGAATTGGTTATTGATGTATAACTTACTTGGAAATTGTATTAGCATAGTAGTAAGTGCAGGCAATCCCCCCACCCATAAATTGGACTTGGATTGTTAGTAATCAGGTAACGGGTAAATGTGTCCCTTTGCCCATGAAAGAGGGATCATCCCTATGGTTCCCAGACAAGCTCACATTTAACTTGTGTCAGTTTGCTGATGGAGTATGGGAAGGACCTAGGCTTATGAAATGTAGATGGAGACACTGGTATATATGCCCAGGGAAAAGAAGGACTAGTAATTTGGGAGGAAAAGTGGACTTTTACTATAAGAGCTGGGACTGCAAAACAAGTACCTCAGGAAAATGGAAAGGAATGGGAGGAAACCTTATTACATTTACCAAACCAGAACGTGCAGCCATACAGTTTAATGGACTGCCTGTGCAAAACAAATTAAGGTCTTCCAGGATTCTGATGCCAGATTGGAATTTCGGTTCACAGACAAGGGCAAACAAGCCCTAGGATGGGAACTAGGAAAGAATTGGGGACAAAGATTGTACAGGGGAGAGACACATGATGGCATTCTCATAAACCTACAAGCATTTGCCACAGCCAGTTATTCCCCTTCAGCGATGGGACCAACACATTTTTAAAACCAGTCTCTGCTGTAAAATCCAAAGTAAACAACAAGAAAGAACCCTGGGTTGTAGTGACCCCATCTCCTCCGAAAAAGGGAGACCCCCTTAGCGAGAGCATCCCCTTGCCAGAGGATTCCCTATGGCAGCTGTTGGTTCAAACTTACATTGTGATTAATCAGATGCGTCCTGATATTACAAGTACTTCTTGGATGTGTTATGATATGAGACCTCCATTTTATGTGGGTATTGCAGAGGTACAGAATGTAACAAATGCTAAAAAAAAAACTAAATCATGTACGTGGGACAAAAGGAAGCAAAACTTACTCTACAGGCAATTATAGGACAAGGGATATGTGTGGGACGAGTACCAACTAACTTTACTCACTTATGTAATCAGACCCAAGAATGGATTCCAGAGCTAGGATATCTATTACCTCCCCAAGATGCATGGTGGGCATGTTCAACTGGCCTAACTTCCTGTGTCCACTTAGAAATATTTTAGGACTAACAGTGTTTTTTGTGTCATGGTACAACATACCCCTCGACTGCTCTACCATTCTCATGTAGACATGATGATAAAGATGTCTACAGCAAGTTATTGGCCCAGAAAACCTAAAAGAGAAATAATAACAGCAGTAACAACGGGGCCCTAGTAGGCCTGGGGTGGCATCCCTAATTACTCAGAGAACATCTTACACTAGCCTTCGTGCTGCTGTAGATGAGGATAACAAAAACCTGGAAAGCTCTATAGACTACCTTCAAAAATCACATGACTCCTTAGCCGAGGTAGTGTTGCAAAACAGATAGGGGCTGGACTTAATTTTCTTACAACAAGGAGGTCTATGTCTTGCCCTCGGGGAAGAATGCTGCTTCTACCCTAATAATTCCGGAGTTGTAAAATAATCTTTAGCTAAAGTAAAAGAGGCAGTAGCAAAACGAAAAAGAGAAAGAGAATAACAAGAAGGATGGTTTGAATCATGGTTAATTATTCCCCTTGGATAACCACCTTAATATCCACTCTGTTGGGCCCCATTATCATTGTGGTACTTGTGTTCACAGTAGGGCCTTGCGTTGTAAATCTACTAGTGATGTTTGTTAAGGAACCTGTAACACCATGCAGATGATGGTATTGAGAACACAATATCAACTCATTCCTAACCAAAGACATAGTGCAGGCCTGTAAGGACCATGATTGGCCCTTAAGGTGCCTATTAGAAAGGGGGAAATGAAGAGCCTAAAGCTTAAAGAGGCACAAAGAAGGCCTAAGTAACTCCAATACAAGCTAGCAACCATCTTGTGAGGTATGAATTATTAAAATAACCATGGGTTTGACCAAGAAATGACACAAAAAGTAAAACAATTCCCGGACAATTGAGATATAAATAATCCTTGGGAAAGTCACAGAAATTTTCTCCAGATGCATTGACTAAACATTGGGTGGCCATGCAGGACACGGTGACCCAGTGGCCAGACAATTCCCGTCAATAACATGTCAATAATAATATTAACCAATCACATATGTATAGCTTAGTTTGCTTAAAATGTTAAGCAATCATGTAATTTCTCATGTAAAACTTCCTTAAAGTTGTTTATTCAATAGTATAAAACTGTGCTGATTCTATGCTTGGGGCCTTTTAGCATCACCGGTTACTGAGTGTGTGGAGGACCAACATCGAATTTGCAAATAAACGACTTCTTTGTTATTTGCATTGGTCGTGGTCTCTGGTGGTCTTCAGGGGGTCTCGAGTCCAGGTACAACAAATGTATATTAGTACATTGAAAGAAAGAGAGCAGACATTTTAACCTATTTGCTACAAGTAAATTAATATTAAACAAAGCTAATTAAAATAATTACTTACTGTTCAGAGGATGAGTATAGTACTCTTGTATATCTTGGAGGAAAAGACTTTAGACTCATTGCAACTGATGCCTTACATTGAAATTACTGGCTAAACTTTCTTCTTCAGAAAGGCAAAAGCTCCATGTCTTTCATATTAGTATTATAAAATCATAATATCTGCATGTTGAATTCTTTTCCTCTGCTATTTTCAATACCATTCTTCATCCATTAGGTATCCAGGGCTTTGAATGAACAATTCCTTAAAATACCTATATTGCTTATATTGTGATAGAAATCTCCATAATATTAATATGAATTTATCTCTGAGTCTCATCTTGAGCTACATTCATATAAAATTTATGCAGTCTCAAGCAAGAAACCTGACTATTTTACTCTTTTCTATGTTTTAATCAATAAATCTATTCTCTTTAGAAATGTCCTCATCTTTTATATTGCTCCAGCAAACATGTATTTCTATTACTTTTATTGAAATAAATATAACATATGGAACATGAAAACAAAACCCCCCTTATGACTTTAATGTAAATCCTTGGGGATTTGCATTAAAAGCGCAATTCACATGTCTATACATGAATAATCTAATGGTTAAGTCAATTAGGCACAAGCACTACCATACCGCATAAAGTCTCAATTTACTTAAAGGCACCAAAATATTGGTGTTCATGAATATCACTCATTTTTAGAAAATGACTAGTCACAACAAAGTTTATATTATATTTCAAATTTAAAAATTGGAAATGATGTGAATATCCTGTTTCCAGGAATAGATTTATTCAGTAAACAGGGAAACAAAAAATAAGGGTTTGTCATATAGAATGAAAGATGTAAAAGCAGACTGTCTTTCCTTCAGATGATAAGTACATGCATATCGTGTGATTTATTCAGATACTATAAAAATTCATGAAAGGATTTGTGATCAGAAGTGATAGGCAAGCAAAGTAAGTGGAAAACTGAATATGTAAATTGTGCTTTCAATATAGGATGACAATTTTCCAATAAATGAGCCTATAGATGATGATTTTGTATCTGTAACACACATCCAGTATTCTACATTTTATGCTTCTACTTTCATGATGTCAATTGCTACTAAAGTATCAAGGTGGGCGCTTTCTTGGTTCCTAGATCCAATAAATTTTAGTATTTTGGAACAGTAGTATAAATTCATGGAGTTTGACTTGAATATCAAGTTTGAGGATACAGTATTTAGGGTATTGTTAATTGGCCTAAAGCAGCCAGGAACATATTATGAATACTCAGACCTACAGTAAACTAAGAACTAGGGACTTGATCTCGGGGAAAGGTAAAGGTCCAGGCAAGATCTTAAGCCGAAATAAAGCAATGGAGCAAACATCAATCAACAATCATTACAGATGAATGCAACTGATCTCTGATGTGTCTGGGTGGCAGCTGTGTGTGTGTGTGTGTGTGTGTGTGTGTGTGTGTGTGTGTGTGTGTGTGTGTGTGTATGTGTGTGTGTAAGAGATAGAGAGAGAGAGACAGAGAGAAAGAGATGGAGAGGGAGAGAGAGAGAGGAGTGTGTAGAGAATTTTAATGTGGCTTCCATATTTACAGTCCATAGAGCATTACTTGTTAGGGAGAAGTTGCTCATACCAGAGCTCTCATACCACTGTCATCTCTTTTTACTGCAAAAACACTTGCTTAATATCTGGTTAAAAAGGGAAAAATAAACAAACTTTTTACATGATTGTTTTGAAAATTAATTGGCATATTGAAGGCCAAAGGGAGGAATTGGAGATTAATATAATCTATTTCCTCTCTTCTGATTATTACACCACAATAGCTGTGATTTTCTGGAGTCTCCTGTAATGTACTCATTGATGAATTATTAATATGCTTAATAATATGAAACATATGAATGAGAAATAGATCAGCCAGCAAGCACAATGAACTAGTGATAAGATCAAGCTTTTGAGAAAGTTGCCACATCTTTTAGGAATGCAATTCCTTCATATGAACTTCAAATTTTATGGCTTTCCCTGTGTTATTAAAAGGTAAGAATGTACTGTGGAAACAAAAATTCCTGTTCAGCCAAGTAGAAAGTGCTCATGTTGCCAATTTCCATTCCATAAAGACTCTTTGTTAGAGAGCTTTCATTTATTGTACTTCAGCACATCATCCTTCCCTGTTGGAGACAGGAAAAAAGATAATTTTTTTTGAATATTATTTTACATAAGTTAGTGTGTACAGTCATGGTTTGTATAATTACAGAAGTTTGTAATAAATGTAAGTAGGGATCATGTCACAACTAAAGAACATAATTAAAATCACATAACAAGATTAGAAGTCACAGCATTTTGTGCATGAAAACATATATGAGATTAGTTGCAGAATTTCTATTTTGAGATAAACTTTATATTAAAGTATAAAGCACTTTACTAAGGGTTGAAACATTTTCTTCACAGATATATTTCTTAGAGATATTTTTGCTTCATAATTTTAAGAAGAAAAATGGCCCCAAAGTAATTATTTTAAAAAAATTATTTTCCTGTTACCATGTGATTAACCTCCAAATTAGAAATCCAGATATAAGATTTAACTTAATTTAACCAAAAATATTTATTGAGTATAAGAACCTTCTGCTTTCTACATTCTTCACACTAAGTTTACAAAATATGATGAGTCTGAAATAATTAGTCTCTTTGTGACCTGTGTTGATATTATTTACAATGTGAGCGAAATGTTTAAACAGTAGTATTTATTTTAGCTTAGTTGCTCTGAAGAGACAATAAATGATGTAATCAAAGGCTAAAAATGTCTAGATTTAATATTTAGAATTCAGGAAATGTTTTTGACCACACTGGTTACTGGAGCCTTCTCAACAACCTCATGAGATAATTTATATTGATGAAGCAAAAATCCCAGAGGTTAGACATTTATGAATAAAAAAACCGTGGCATTCTGAATATATAGAGCTATGTATCAAACATAGAAAATTTTGCTTTTAAATATCTGAATATATTAATTCATTTAATTGCAGGGTAATTACTTGTTCTGAAAGAAGATAAAATTACATTTATTTTGAAAAGTAAACCTAATTATTCATCTGAATAATAGACAATATTTAAGATATCATTCATTCAAGAAACAAGATGTACAGTTAGTTGTTTTTCATGGCAATTATGTTCCCTAACTTACTAGAAATATTAAATTAGTAAACTTAAATCATTGCTTTGAAGAGAAATAGAAATTTAGTTTCCTAAAATTCACGACTATAACTTTTTCTCAAACAATTACTAAGTAATAATTTTATGGTTTTTTTTATCATGGAATCTTATTTAATATATTTTTATTCATTAAGTTAAATAACTGGCCAATGATAATATAAAATATTCATGAACAAAGTTTATTTAACACAAGTATTTTATTCACAAGACATATCATGGTTCTCTTAAAGAACACTAGAAGGCAGTATATTCTTTATTAATTTTTATTTATTTTGTTAAAATTTATTAATTGTCAGAAGTGTCAATTCCATAATATATTTAAAGCATTTGATTATACTCCCTCTATTTCCCTTTCATTACCCTTTTTTCCAAAGATCTTCTGTTTTTCACTTAAAATTAAATCTATATATATGCACATATAATCTAATTTTTAAAAAATAGATTTAAGCTAAACTGCAACTTAAGTCAAGATGTACAGTGGAATAACAGGATGGAAAAAACTTGAATGTTTTGGTTAACTTCTGAATTGAACTATTATTATTATTATGATTATGGTTAGGATCCCAGACAGAATTAGAATTAGGGTTAGAGAAATAGAAAATTTAGGTTCAACACAGGATGACCCATTGCAACAATGATACTCAAAGACCTTATGTTGAAAATGAACTTTATACCATGGGGAGGGAGGACTATAGGATGTGAGGTAGTAGGAGAACAACAAAGAAGGGGGTAACAATGCTCAACAACAAATGTATTCATTACCTTACACATGTAACTAATCCTTATTTAAAGCATCTTTACTATAAAATAAAATTTAAAAAAATAATGAATACCGGCGCTGGTGGCTCACACCCGTAATCCTAGCTACTCAGGAGGCTGATATCAGAGTACCAAGGTTCAAAGCCAGCCTGGGCAGGAAAGTCCCTAAGTCTCTTATCTCCAATAAACCACTAGAAAACCGGAAGTGGCATTGTGGTGCTCACCTTGAACTGAATAACGCTGGGACAGCGCCCAAGGCCAAAGTTCAGGCCCCACGACCGACCAAAAAAAAAATGAAAAATAAAACCTGACAGGAAATAGAAAAATACTTAAAAAATTTAGGCTCAAAATGCAAGTAAAATTTAGACCTACACGCCGAGCAAGAGAATAAATGTGCAATAGAGGCTTGCTATTAACTTTATGATTTGCTTATATGTAGGCTTAGGATTAGGCAAGGTGTTCCAGTTAGAGCTGGGGTTAAGATGAGAAAAAGATGTAAGATATAAAAAGGTGTATATAAGTAAGGTGTATATAAGATGTAAGATATAAAAAGGTGTAAAACTGAAGCATATTTTAAGAAGAATGAATGGCATCAAGGTTAAAAAGAATGAAAACCAGTGTCTGTGTTACTTTAAACATTCAGATATAATTTGGCTTAAAGTGTGAGTTACTTTTTGTTCTGGTTAGGGTTAGGGAAGGATAAGTTTTAGGGTAAAATTTAGCTTTCCAATAAGAAGTAGAAGCAAAAAAATTGTTTGATCGAATAGTTATCCTTACATTAACCACTTGATGTTAAATCAGATTGTGATTAGGATTAGGTTTCTGGTTAAAGGGGGTTGAGAATAGGATAAAGTAATTGGTTAAACTAGTGACTTGTGCCTGTTATCCTAGCTACTCAGGAAGCTGATTTCTGAGGATCGCAGTTCAATGACAGCCAGGGCAGGAAAGTCCATGAGAATTTCATCTCCAATTAAACAACAGAAAACCCAAAAGTGGTGCTGTGGCTCAAGTGGTAAAGTGCACACCTTGAGCTAAAGAACTCAGGGATCACATCCATGCCTAGAGCTTAGGGATCTTGCCCAGGCCCGGAGTTCAAGCCTCATATCCGACAAAAAGAAAAAAAAAAAAGAAATGTGTTAAATGTTAAGTAAAGCTGAACTTATTTCCTGTTTCTAGGAATTCAGAAAAAGCTAGGATAATAGAAGTACATTGTATTTCATAATATCAGGATTTGAAATCAATGCATATATGATTCCTCTTAAGGAACAAGATAGATTCCGAGATAAGAGTGAGAAAATCTGTAGGGTTTAGGAAAACCTGCAATTTATTTCAAGAATTACAAGTGGAATTTCAGTAAGGATGACACAAAAAGAGAATTTTACATAAATTTTAGAATTGGGATATCATTAATGTCTTGGATATGGTTAGGATTCTAGCCATAGTTAGGATTAGAGTGAAGGAGAAAAAAATGGTAGTCAAATTGGAGGTAAATTTTAGAATTAGCCTGGTAGGAATTAGAATGAATGTGAACTAGATTATTGCTATTAATATTAGAATCTACTTCCAATTAGGCTTATGGTTATTCTCAATGCTCCAGTTAAGTTTAGGGTTAAGTTTAGGGTTAGAAAATGACTATGATCTTGGACACCAATTGAAATATATTTTTTGGAAAGCTTATTTGAATCAAGTTAGGATGAGTGGAAACTAGTGTACTTGTGTTAGTGTTAATATTGACATATAAATTGGATTAATATTAGGGTCAGTATTTTGTTATTATTATGATTAGTGTTATTAATAAGAAAATTTTAGTATAAAATTGAGTTTTCACTAACAAGTAGAAGCAAAAATATCAGACTGAATAGTAACTACAGCATTATCATTATATTTATTTCTCAGTGATCATTCTTGTAATGATTAATGAGAGTTTTCCAGCCAGGTTTACATTGAGAGTTAGAGTTAAGTAATGGACAAGATGTAAGTAAATCTGAAATTGCTTTAGGGTACAAGGGTTCAGGAAAAGGTAGGATAAATGGAAACTGCAGTATTTTTCCTGATAAGAGAATTTGAGATCAAATAATATAATGGTTCATGTTAGGGAAAAAGATCACTTCAGCAGTACAGTCAGGAAATTTGTGGGAATTAGGGCAAATTGAAACTCATTTCCAGAGTGCAAACTGGAGTATTCATTAGAAAGAATAAAAACTAGAGCATTTTTCTTAAACATTAGAATTGGACTATCATTAGGGTGAAAGTTAGGTTTCAATTCCAGCTGGAGTTAGTGTTAGCATTAGGGAAATGGAAAGTTTAGGGTAAATCTTCGAATAACAAGTCGAGTTAGAATTAGAATGAATGTGAAATAGGAAACTGCTAATAATATTAAGATTAGGGTATAATTAGTGTGAGAGTTAGCCTCCAGTTAGGGTTAGAGTTACAAAAATGGTAAGATACTGAGTAAAACTACAAACTGTTTTTAGAAAGATGAGTTAAATCAAAGTTAGGATTAATAAAAACTAATGAATTTGTATGGCTTTTAGAATCCAAAGGCTATTAGTGCTAGGGTTACTTTTCTAGTTCAGGTTATACTTAGGTTTAGGGAAGGGAAAGCTTTAAGGTAAAACTGAGTTTTCTGCTAACACTTTCAAGTAAAATAAGTTTGAAATTTAACAAAAGCTATAGAGTTTTCCTAAGTCTCCTATTCAGCGTTCAATAGGGCTAAATTTAAAGTAAGTTTAATAGTAAGGTTTAGATATATAGTTAGGGTTAGGAACTAGACTAGATTTTAAGTAAAACTGCAACTTCTGTTTGGAGATATAGGAGTTCAGTAAAAGTTAAGATCAGTAGATACTATGGTAGTTTTCATGAAATGAAAGTCTGAGATTAATGATTCATAATAGGGAAAGATTTCAGAGTCCAAGTCAGGGAAACTGTAGGATTTGGAGCTAACTGCAAATCATTTCATAGTCAATGAGTATCTGTTAAGATGTGTTTAACCTCGAGTATTTTCCATTAATTTTAGGATTGGGTTACTATTATCATCAAGGTTACTCTTAGCGTTCTGACCAGGATTAGAGTTAGGATTAGGGAAATGGAAGATTGAGAACTTGAGTGACTTACTTCCTTTGTGTATGTATATGCACTATTCTAAGGCTTGAACTCAATGCTTGGGTTATGTCCCTGAGCTTTTTGTTGTAGGCTGGCATTCTACCACTTGAGCCACAAGTCCAGTTCCAGGTTTCTTTGGCAGTGAATTGGAGTTGAGAGTGTCACACAGACGTTCCTATCTGAGCTGACATTGAACTGAGATCCCCAGATCTCTGACTTCTGATTAAAAATAGGATTAAAAGCATGAGGTACCAGTGCCCAGGAATGTGCCTGACTTTTACTGAATGTTTTTAATTTTATTTGAGATTGAGAATTGAATTCAATATCTGACAGCTTTGCTCACTATGTAGCACTCTGCCACTTGAGCCACATATCCAATAAAGATTATTTTAAATAGCTGGAAATCATTAAATTTTCTTCAGACGATATGTATCATTACTGTTGTTCTAAAATTTATCCTAACCAAAAAAGATTTATAGACCCTGGAGATGATATCAACAGATTTTTATGCTTTGCTGCTAATTGCATAAGATTTTAGGGACATGATTTTTAAATTATTATTTTAAGTAACAAAGGGGTTGTCATTAAACTAAGCAATTTATGCATGCAATATATCTTTATCAATGCCAACCCTTTGCACATTCTTATCCATCACTCCCTATGAACCTCTGCCTTCACTCCTATTAATTTTGTAGGATATTTACTAGATTCCTCTCTGCATTTCCCCCCTTTTCTCCTGTTCATACTTCTACCATTTCCCCATTCACTCCTCTTTTGAATACCCACTTCCATATGATACAGCACCTCTACTCCTGGGCATTTACCCGAAAGATTACAAACCAGGATATAGTAAAGGTTTCAGCACAACCATGCTTACTGAATCAGCCCAAATACCCCTCAAGAGAGAAATGAATCAAGAATATGTAATACACACACACACACACACACACACACACACACACACACACACACACACACACACACACACTGGAAATTCTACTTACCCATCAGAAAGAGTATTGTACTAGTTGTATCTCTCATTTCTCATTTCATCTGCCTGGTATCGCATTGTCATCATACTGTCCCTGTACTGCAGTAACTGACACATGCAAACTGATGTAAAATATTTTCATGGTTATCGGCTAGCCATAGATTCATGAATATGAATTCTCTGCTCATTCTCTTTGTCTATTTGCCACGCCACATACACTTGGTTAAAACTTCTGGAATGAAAGGTTTTGGACAGGAGTGGAGCCTGGAATAGACTCAAGCCCCAGGCATCCCCCAGGAGTTGGTGGAGAACTGATTCCCTAAAAAAGACAATCTGGTCAGACTTAACCCGTTGTTCTCTGAGAAAGAGAAGTTCCAGTGTGACTGCTGCTCACCACAGTGACCCAGGGCCCAGTGGCAGGATGCCTGCCTTGTGCCCTAACAAGTCCCACCTGGGAGAGCGTCTTTCCTGCCTCCAGGCCAGTTCAGGCCTGCCATTGTATACAACAACCCTTGTTTCCTCCTCTAACAAGCAGCTCAATATCCAACCACTATGGGAACCCAGTCCGAGAGGCACAATAGAGGGGAAGCTGCCGAAGAAAGCATTTGGAAAGGAGCAGAGATCACAACAGGCAAAGCAGCCATGAAGATGTGTCTGCAAGGAGTACTTAGCTGGGTTCAGCAAAGAGAGGCTGGCGCAGGTGGGTGGAGCACTTCCATAAAGCTGCCTGTGGTGGATAGATGGCTTTTGATTTGACATCGACAACAGAGTAAGGGACTGCAAATTTAATGAATAGTCTCTGGCCAGAGAAACAAGGTCAAACGCTTAAGTTTCTGCACTTCAAGTGGTTCCAGGTATCTCCAGCTGAGTGGACATCTTTCTGTGACCAGTGGGTGTCATGCCACCTTTTGTGGAGTCTGCGTGAGAGATCGCGTTGGACAAAGAGCTTCAAGGAAACATGCCCTCAGGAAGGGGGTGTTGGTTCAAGACTTCCCATACACTTGGCTGCACCTTTATAGCCTCTACCTTTATTCTTACTATATTCTTCTTGGCTGTACATTCGTTGCCTTTATTCTCATTTTTTTTTTTGGCTATTTTTCTATTGATCCACGAACAGAGCATGTTGTATTTTTCCAGTCCAATAGAGACGGTTTCTCTAAGTAAAAAAGACTAAGTTCAAAGATTAAATGTGGACAATGCCCCAATCAATCTATCATCTGATGTGACCTTTCCTCCAGAAACTCCTACAACTTCACAAGCGATTTTGCAGCTCACGCATAGTAAATATAGAGACTTAAAATTTCCAGATATGTCCAACAGACAAAATCAATAAATTAAACTAAGTTAAAAAGAGTTATCCCAGTAGTTCAGAGAGTTCTAAAAAAGAAGGGACCTCTGATTATAAAAGAAAAAGAAAGATTCTCCCAACAGTTATGATTAAGTTTAGTCCAAGTTACGTTATAGGGAATAGATGGTGGTTTCACACAAAATATAAAGTTAGTAACATATTTCTTGAACCGATCAAGAATCATTTCCTTATACAGGAGCTTATAAAGATGAAAATAATTGGATAAAAATAAAAATAAAATTAAAAAGAGTACAATGTAAGTACAGCCCTGTCTTAGGTTTGTTAATTATTAAACATAAAAAGGCTGAATAGATGACGCATTCTATTAAACAATATGCTAGACTTGTTTCGCACCACTTATCTTAAACAGTTGGTGGGATAGTCATCAATTTTCACGTAATTCATCAATACTTTGCTTTAAAAAAATTGATTGCGTGCTTAAATAAACAAAGAATCTATGTCACAATCACACACTGTATAAAAATGTTAATTCTCCTCAATAAAGATACACTCAGATGCAACTCTTTTGAGTCTGTGTCTGTTTGTCACTTCGCCGACTCCTTTATGCACCTATCCTGAGATCCCTGTCCCGTCAGTCTCAGTGCTCCAGTCGAGCTGGTCCGTCGCATCTATTCATGCCTTTGAGTAGTCATTGTACAGATTCATTGTACCATTTGTTACACAGAAAAGAAATGAACCACTTGTTTGTATACATATATATATATATATATATATATACACGTATATATATTTATGTATGTATATACATAACATACATGGACATACGCACACATATGGATATCTATTAAATACTTGAGTGTATTTTATGTTTTCAAGAATTATGTAGCTAACAAAAATCACATGCATTTTCCTTCCTTTTCATTTTTTTCAAAACCTAAATAACTGTCTCTTTTGAATATATAATTTTAAAGAGAATGTCACCATCTCTGATCTGTCAGTGGCTTTGAAATTAGATGTGCAAATAGGATAAATTTATTTAGTATTTTTGGTGAAAGAGAGGAATATTACTAGGGTTCTATTCAGGGGTTCTCTGCTTGTTAGACAGGACTTTGTTTGTATAGCCCCAAGCAGCTCAACTACTTTTGCCATACTTCTAGTCCATTTTATGTACTTGAGGTCTTGAACTTTTTGCTCAGGTGTGATCTTAGATTAACTGAGAATTTGCTACCTATGTCTCCCACATAATTAACTAGGATTATAGATGTGAACCACGATGGCAAGCACATTTGTTGAAATGGCTGTCTTGGCAGTTTTTTTCTCTGTCCTGGCCTTTGACCATGATCCTTGTCATTTCTGCTTCCCAATCAGCTGGGATTACAGGTTTGGGCTACTGTACTTGGTGTACATGACACCTTCTGTTTTTTAAAAGAGTTTTTACTCTAAAAATACTGTATAGAGGGGATTATAGTTACATGAGCAAGGTAATGAGTATATTTTCTATCAAGCATTGTTACCTCCTCTTTTGTTTTTCCCTACCCTCCCTTCCTTCCCACCTCCACAACTACACACCCCCTCTCCTCCCTTCCCCAGTTCCCTGCCTAAATTGTGAACTTCCTTTCTCAACATAGTGTCTTCTGCATCTCATTGTTACAATGGGTCGGCCTGTCTTCCTATTTAAACATTTTGTTTTTCCCTTCCCCTCCCCAATCTAGAGAAGTGTTTATACAAGATGCAGGGCACCAACATTAAAAACAGTGAAAACAGGGGTTATACCGTCGGGGAGGAACATACAAAAAAAATCACATGATAGATAATAAACCCTATCTTGGTGTTCATATCACTTAACATCATCTTATCTGGTCATATCTACATAGCTTTTGGACTTTTATGCTAGTACCAGACATATACTAGTTATTGCAAATAAGGGAAACCAGAGGACCTATGTTTCTTTGGGTCTGGCTTACTTCACTTAATATAATTTTTTCCAAGCCTCCTTTTAGAGCTCTCCTATGACCCAACAAACCCACTTTTGGCCATTTACCAAATGATCACACACAAGACACATAGCTACCACCACAACAATATTTATTGCACCATTAGTTACAACAACTAATATATGGAACCAACCCAGATACCCCTCAGTAGATGAATGGATAAGAAAATATGAACTTGGTACCACATACATATTAATCTGATCTTCCATTTGAGTTTTGCCTCCAGCAATATATTTCTGTTTTTTCTTTTGTATTATTATTATTTTGGGGTCCAGTCGTGGGGCCTGAACTCTGGGCCTGGGCGCTGTCCCTCAGCTCTTTAGCTCACGGCTAGCACTCTACCACTTGAGCCACAAGGCCACTTCCGGCTTTTTTCTTTTTGCTTATGTGGTGCTGAGTAATCAAACCCAGGGCCTCAGGCATGCAAGGCAAGCACTGTACATAAAGTCTTGTACATATCATTGTTGCAGTGGGTACACCTGTATCCCTAATTAAAAAATTGTTTTTTCCCTTCCCCTCCATAAATTATACCAACATCAAATACAGTGAAAGCAGGGATTATACCGTGGGGGTGGGACATACAATGCAACAAATAAATCATCTTATAAATATGTTAGTAACAATCTCATGAAAGAAAAATAAGACATTTGAATCTTTATCTTCCGCTTCATTTCACCTAATATCAACTTATTTGATTTTTCTGCTTGTCTCAGACATATACTAGTTATTGCAAATAAGGGAAAACATAGGACCTGTTTCTTTGGGCCTGGACTACTTCACTCAATATAATTTTTTCCAAGGCTTTCCGTTTCCTAATAAATGGGGCAATGTCATTCTTTCTGATGGAGGCAGAGAATTGCATTTTGTATATAGACCACATTTTCTTGATCCATTCATCTACTGAGGGGTATCTGGGTTGGTTCAATATCTTAGCTATGGTAAATAATGCTGCAATAAACATAGTTGTGCTGGTAACTTTCGTATTGTCTTGTTTCTGATCATTTGGGTAAATGCCCAAAAGTGGGATTCCTGTGTGATAGAGGAAATATATGTAGAGTCATTTGAGGAAACTCCATACTACTTTCCAAAGTTTTCCTTGTGGGGGGGTCCGCTGGTGGGGCTTGAACTCTGGGCCTGGGCGCTGTCCCTCAGCTCTTCAGCTCAAGGCTAGCACTCTACCACTTGAGCCACAGTGCCACTTCCAGTTTTTTTTTTTTTTTTTGCTTATGTGGTGCTGAGGAATCGAACACAAGTCTCAGGCATGAAAGGCAAGCGCACTATCACTGAGCCACCTTCCCAGCCCCTCCAAAGATTTTAAACAAGTTTATACTCCCACCAACAAGCAGTAAGGTTCCCTTTTTGCCACATCCTCTCTAGCATCTATTGTTCTTATAGTTCTTGATTATAGCCATTCTAAATGGAGTGAGGTGGTATCTCAATGTTGTTTGGATTTGCATTTCTTTTATGGCTAGGGAGGTTAAGCATTTTTTCATGTGTCTATTGGCCATCCTTCTTTCCTCTTCAGAGAAGTTTCTCTTTAAGTCTTAGGCCACTTATTACTTGGGCAGTTGTTTCTTTGAGGATTTGTTTTGGGGGGATTTAATTTTTTGGGTTCTAGGTATATTTTAGATATGAGAAACTTGTCCATTGTATGGCTAGTGAAGATCTTCTCCCAGTACATTTGCTTTCTATTGAACTTGCTAGCTATGTCCTTTGCCATGCAGAAGCTCTGCAATTTCATGCAATTCTATTTGTCCAACCTTTCTTTCATTTGCTGTGTTTCTGTGTCTCTTTTACGAAAATATTGGCCTGTGCCAACGTGACCTAGGGTTTCTTTTATTCACGGACTGCACTCACAAATTATTCATGCTGGTTCAAAACTTTGGCAAAGTGGCAGGGTATAAAATTAACCCTCAAAAATCAATGGCTTTTCTCTTTGCCAACAATGAGAAAAGCGTGGCTGAAATCAGGAAAGCAACTCCATTCGTAATAGCCCACAAAAAATAAAATACCTAGGAATTAACCAAAGAAGTGAAGGATTTCTATGATGAAAACTTTGAAAACGTGAAAAAGGAAATCAAAACAGAACTTAGAAAGTGAAAAAACCTCCTATTCTCTAAGTTTTGAAGGATCAATATTGTGAAAATGGCAATACTTCCCAAGGCTATCTACAAATTCAATGTTATACCCATCTATATTCCAATCTCATTCTTCAAGGAAAGAGAAGAGGCAATACAAAAATTCATATGGAGCAATAAAAGACCCTAAATAGCAAAAATGATCCTTAACAGAAAGAACAGTGCTGAAGGAATATCAATACCAAATTTCAAACTCTACTAAAAAGCCATAGTAATCAAAAGAGCTTGTTACTGGCACAAGAACAGACCTCAGGACCAATGGAATATAATTGAAATCCCACAAATGAACCTACAGGCATAAAGCCACCTAATCTTCGATAAGGGAGCTAAAATAAATAGAAAGGAAGACAGCCTTTTCAGTTAATTTTGCTGGCAAAATTGGTTAATCACTTGTAGAAAATTAAGCTAGATCCTTATATATCACCCGGCACCACAATCAACTCCAAATAGATCAAAAACCTCGAAGTCAAAACAGACACTCAAATAGTCATTTTAAATATGACAAACTGCTTAGTGCCTCTGGCTCACAAATATAGTCCTAGCTATAGTTAGGATTATAGGTATGAGAAACAAATACTAGGTGTGTGTTGTTCATGATGGTTTGTATTGGCTTGTTTTAATATTGTTTGTTTCTTGTACTACAAAGCTCTTATTTTTATTTTCACCTATGTGGGGGAGATATGTGCTAGCCAGTGATGAACCTTCTTTCATTGAGATGGAGCCATGTGGAAGTTCTTGTCTAGAATGGTGTGGAATAGAAATCCTCCTGCTCTCAGCTCCCCATGAAGCTGGGATGATAGACATATTCCATCACGCAGAGCCAGGGGCTGGGGAGCATTGCAGGTAAAACTACACTGGTCTTGAAATGATGTCCCAAACAGGTAGCTTTACAGGCTTGTACCTCCAAAACATTGTTGTATTCCGTTGCACTTTGAAGTAGTGTTTGTATATACTTAGAGATACAATGATAACACACTACATGTTTAATATATAGAATAGTAAACATAATTAGCATGTTGATCTCCTAAAACATTGAAGCTAATGTATTTTGTTAACCTCCTGACTCTGCTAGTTATTTTTTGGAATATACAATACACATGAATACATTGATAATGTGCACTAGAAGATTGGAAGTTGATAGAGATAGACAAGTTAGACTATGTGTAGTAAATATATATTTATCTATTGTTGCTCTGAAGAACATTATCATATTCACCATGACAATACCATCATATATTCACCATGGCAATTTTCCTACATTGTAGAATTTTCCATTTCATAACATGCCATCTTTTATCCTTTTTACATTCTCCTTATAAGTATGAATATTTTCCTGTTTCTTATAATGTTTTGAAATTATTAAGAGGGAATTTAAAAATTTGTAGGGTCTACTGAAATTATATCATTTTGTTTGGTTTTGTGATGCTAAGTCATTAAGACCAAGTTTTCCTGAAATTTATGCTAGCAAACTATATCACTAAATTGTATTCTAATTAATTCTTATTATAGTATTTTGATATAGGGTTTTACTGTTGCTGTTTTATGATATAGAGTGCTGTGAAGGTGGACTAAAACTTGCAACCCCACTGTCTCCAGTAACAATGCTTTATCACCAGGTTCTGGAGGCTCATATTTATAACTAGCTAATCAGGGGGTTGAGACCTGAGATTTAGTTCAGATAGCCTGAGCAGGAAATATTATGAGTCTCTCCTCTCCAGTTCACTACAGGAAAGCTGGCAGTGGAACTGTGGCACAACTGTTAGAGCACTACAGTCAAGGGCTGAGATCTGAGGATCACGGTTCAAAGCCAGCCCAGGCAGGAAAGTCCATGAGACTCTTATCTCCAACAAACCACCAGAAAACCAGAAGTGGTGCTGTGGCGGTAGAGCACTCACCTTGAGCTGAAGGGCTGAGGGATAGCAACCAAGCCCAGAGTTTAAGCCCCCATGGCAAACAAACCCAGGGCTGATGAGACCCCCTGGCAGAGTATTGGAATAATTGCTATCTTTCTGAGACTGTTTCACTGGGGTCTTATCAAAGGAACTTGGCTTGAGACAAAGAAGTGCACTCCCCGGCTAATTCCTTAGTACTGGGCTGTCAGAAGATTTCATTTACCTCATAAGTTAGTAGAGGCTTAGCAATTTGCTTGCTGAGAGACTAGGTTTAAAGGAATGAGCCAGTGGCACCCAATGTCCACCCTCACCTAGGAAATCACTACCTTGGAGACTTTTGAAGGAATATAGACAGAAGAAAGGATACAACTTGAACTTGAATTTGGGGCTTGAGTGTTGTCTGATTTGTAGCACTCTACCAATTGAGCCCAAGGTCTAGTTCTAGCATTTGGCTGGTTAATTGAAGATAAGTGTCTTTAGAATTTTACAAACTAGAGAGGGTTCAAACTGTGATCCTCAGATCTCACCCTCCTGATTAGTAGGATTAGAGGCATGAGCCATTGTGTATTTATTGGGACAGATGCACAGAATTTCTGTGAAATTGTATAGACATAACTCTACTTTTTGTCTGTCATTTTTACATTACCATGTGGGACATAGCCAGTCCCATTTGTGTCCTGTTAGTTCATAAAAGGAGAAGCATAGAGTTAACTTCAGAAAAGGAGAAGCATAGAGTTAACTTCCTAATCTCCTCCTATTGGTAAAGATCCTTCTACCATATCTGGGAGGAAGATGAACAAGTGAAAAAGTAAGTGGATGTTGGCACAAAGAGAAGATTTTGTCCTTGAAAACTTGGTATTTTCAGGTTTCTGAATCAGTCAACTTTCTTCTTTGCACACCAGTTGTGATTTTCACCAGGGAGCTGAGGCTTGGCACTTCAGTGAATAGCAGATTACACAGTTATGGATGTGCTTGTGGTTTTGGATTCTCATGGATGACAGGGAGGGCTGTGTATAGCAAATCCAATCCAGTGGGGAACAACTTTTTCTTCCTATTACAGGGAGAACTTTAGATGATTATATTTGAGACATTTCTAGAAGTGGGTTGTGAGGAGCATGCTGCTTGCAGGAGTCTCTTCCCACTTCCCAACATGCAAGTCCTGCCAGAAAGAGGCTATAGTACAAGACTCAGAATGGGGAGTGTGGGCTCTCATTTTCTTTGTCACTAATTTGCACACAGCATGGTTTTTTCAATCCTCCCTATGTGGATTGACTTCTACTCTGATCATTTCTATGAGCCCAAGAACCATGACACTCAAAAGAACTTACACAGTATGTCAAGCTCAATATGCCCTCTTCAGACCTGCTCTTCTACTTATGTATTCTTCTGGACTAGCTGGAGGAACCCATGACCCATGAGACCAAGAATAAGAGGAAGAAGACCTTGTTTAGATGCCTCATGAGTAGGGATGGAACCTATGTCTCTAGTGATGGCCCTGATTGGCCAAGAGCCCTTAGTACTCCCCAGCTTGGCAAAATGTCTTGTTATGGATATTCTAGGCCAGGTAATATCTGTTCTTCTTTTGAAAGAACTTGGAAGTAGCCACTCATTAGAAACACCCTACCTTCTCATCAGTTTTCAGTCCGAACTCAAATCCTATAGCTTCCTGCATTCGGTCCTAATGGAAGTTTAGTCACACCTTAACTTCTAGGGTCTACTCTAAGACTCCTGTACCTCTTTCCATTCTCAGGTTTGCATCACCCTAGAGCAGCTCCTGTAGAACTCTAGATAAAGAACCCATCATTGAAGTTGTCTATGGTGACTGATGGAGATCAGAATCCATCACTGATCTCCAGAAAGCATGTGAACGTAGAGGTTTTTTTTTTCAATCGGTAGAAAGGCCCAAGTAGATTTTGAGTCCTGTGGACATCCCACTGGTTCTGAATCCCACATGTGATGCAGGTACACCTGCACATCCCACCAAGGAAGAAGACGATCCAGAATGTCTCCCACTGATGTCCACAATCCAGCTAGATGAGCTCCAAACCGATAATAATAATAAAAAAAATCATGTCATAGTGTTCAGGGTAAATGTGTGCTAATGGAAAATGACCCCAGTCTATGTTCAGAAAAACCAATAAGTGAGGTCCAAAATCTCGATTCAGCTGAGGAAAGGGAATCTTTCATCACAGAATTCCCAGAGCAATGTGTCCACTTGCAGGGGATCCAATTTCCAATTGAGAAATTAGAATCTGTCCCTACCTGGACTCAGGAAGAAAATCCTGTCTTTAGTGAGGAAGTAGATCCCTTTGAGGACTCTGAGGCAGAATTTCTGCCTGAAGGCAATTTAGAGGCCAATCTACATTTCGAGATTCCTTCTCCCCTTTCTGAGAAAATCTTCTTTTTCTTTTTGTCCTGATTGTTGTAAGAGGTTCATTGTATTTATTCTTCTAACTTTATTGAAATGTCAATGTTTTTGACATATTCTAGAATTCTTGAATCCTAAATGTTTCCTTTTAAACCTACAATCTGAAGCATCGTGAATACGTGTTCTGTGAGATGGGAAACACAGAGTGACAGAGGGCTGTACAAGAGATCCTACTGGACATAATGGGAGATGTTAAATACACAGACAATGAAGCCAGGCCATGCCTATATGGGGTGATAAGGTAGCTACAAAAGGTTAGGACATAGCAGATCACATGTCCTAGAAAACTATTCTGTCAATTGGGACAAATGCCACAATAATTATAGTGGTATGTGGGACACGCTTTCAACAGTGAGTTCCAATCTGTATACATCTTCATTGTGCTTTGGGCAAATATGGAAGAAAAATTTGGTTCCAATAATATAAAAAGTTTACTTAGGGCTGAAAATATTTGAAAAAATATATAGGAGATATGTATACTGGAAAGTAAAAAGGATCTTCAATAAAAGAAAAGGCTTACAGATGTGAACAAACACAAAATCAGGAAGAAAAAACACAATTAAATCAGTTATATATAAATACATATTATATTCTTTATGTTATATAGTGTAGATTATATGATATATAAGATTTAATATGATTTTTCAAATTAAAAAGGCACTTAAATTTTTAGTCTTGAGTATTTTTTTGCATAAAACATTAGTGTAGTTATTATTGGGGAAAGAAGTGATATAATTTGATTATAATTATATGAATATATATTTGTTTTTCTAGATACAAGACTGATTATAAATAGATGAATAATTACATACATATATTTGTATATATCTATGAAGTGAATATAATGAAAATGAATATTATGAAACTGACTGCAGTATGTATAAAAAATTTGAGTCCATAAACTCAAGCTTGTAATCCTAGTGATGTGGGAAGCTGGGTTCTGAGTTCTAGTATTTCTTACCCCAAGCCTTAGATTTTCAGAGGAGGCTTGGACCCGCGAGTGTAGCCAAGAGACACACATACAGTGGGATCACATTCCCTGACCTCAGAGGAAAGTCAGTAGAAATCAGGACAAGCCTCTGATCTTATGACAGTCTACTCAATTCCTGTACCAAGATGGCCACCTGTAGAACATCAAATGGAAAGTTGATATTCCCTCCAAAATGTTCCAAAAAGAGAGTTCTGAACCATAGTCTCTGACTATATTGAATTTACACTTACTTCTGTTCCCAAGCTGCAAACACATAGAAATATGGCAGGGCTCAAGCGAGATGGTCAAAGACTCACAAATACATAAAATTATATACTCTGTTTCAATAATTCAATGACAAATCATCAAAGGCATGTCTTCAATTTTTCTTTTTTTTTTAAAGGAATTGGACACATACTCTGCGTTTATCAGGAACTGGTTATAGTTTGGTTGCTGAAATGTTGAATGCACTCTTGGGCAAAGGAGACATATATCTTGGGGAAAACGTGTGGGGGTTGGTGTCCTCACACAGCTTCACAATAAAATGGCCATAAATTCTGTGATGTCACAGCCACTTTTGCCATAACAGCTAATAGGTGTCAGGCACTGATTTGGCCCTGAAGTGGACTCAACAACACCAAAAGGCACAAAGAATGAGAGGGAATGACTACTAGCCAACAAACTTCAGCTTGAACAGCTGTCCTGACCAGAAGCTAGGATAAATTGAGTTGGAGAAGTCTGATCTCCATGTAAGGCTCCTGAGCACTAAGGACTAGGCACTATTAGAGGTGTTGGAGAAACAGAAGTGAATGTGGCTCTCTCCTCACCAATTTCATACTGGAAAGGAAACCAGAAATCGTAATGATAATTTCTATAAATCAGAGACATGAAATTGGTGATTTTGTGGCAACAACGTAACATTGAGGAGGGATGTTTATATGAGAGCAATCATCCAGGCAATTATCTAAGAGCAGGTACTTCAGGCAGTAAGAACAGTAAGTACATCACCCATTGATGGGAATGGACCTGACTTGCTTCAGAAAAGGAAAATAGCACTGACATGCTTGCTTGTGAAATAAGAATGGAAAGGTACAAAGAAGAAAAAAGAGATCAGAAATTAAGATAGGAATAAATTAGATAGATATTGGATGATGTTGGTTACAAGAAGAAAAGTTCTGATTTTAGTTTAAATCTCACATGACCCACTGGAACCAAAATGCAAAAATAGTAGTCAGACACATCTGATTCAGTAAAGAATACTTTTAAGGGGCTGGGAAGGTGGCTCAGTGGTAGAGCGCTTGCCTTGCATGCTCGAGGCCCTGGGTTCGATTCCTCAGCACCACATAAGCAAAAAGAAAAAAGCCGGAAGTGGCGCTGTGGCTCAAGCTAGCCTTGAGCTGAAGAGCTGAGGGACAGCGCCCAGGCCCAGTGTTCAGGCCCCAATACCGGACCCCCCCAAAAAAAAAAGAATACTTTTAAAATGTGAATCTACCTGGGCTCTTGTGGCTCACAACTGCAATCCTAGCTACTCAGGAGGCTGATATCTGAGGATCAGGTTTAAAGCAAGCCCAAAGAGGGAATTTGGTAAGATTGATCTTCAATTAACCATGAAAAATATGGACATGAAGCTGTGTTTCAACTGGTAGAGCACTAGCCTTGATAAAGAACTAAGGGACAGCACCTGGGCCCTAGGTCCAAATCCCAGGACTTCACAAAACAAAGAAGCCAACCAATAAAATTTGGTACGGTCATTAATCCTTAGAATTCTAATTCAATATATTTGGTATGAGCCTTGGAAATTTTATTGTTAGCAAATGCTCTCCCCGGATATTTTGCTTCATTACCAGCTTTCAAATTCCTGGCATCACCACTGTCTCCTCCCAGTTAGCATAGCAGTCTACCACTGGAAATTTGAAGATATATTTTATTAATCATAATAATTCTGATCATTTTCCACATACATCAAATGAGTAGTAGCCATATTCCACTATTATGAATATTTTTAATCATCCTTTGATTTAATAAGCATTAAGGCTTAAAAATTCTAGCGTGGTTATCAAATTAAATCAATAGTCATCATTCTTCCACCCAAATTGTAACATGTGTTTATAAAAGGAGAGACTATATGAAAGTGTGCACACAACTTCTAGCTATAATACTCTCAAGAAGTAAGATTTTACAGGAATGTCCTGATTGCTTTGCCAAAGGAAAGGATAAGAGATTTAAATAAGCAACTTAACATCTCAGAAGGAAAATGCTATTGGCTTTAGAACAAATTCATTTGTCTAGAAGTGAGAAAATGAGTTTCAGAAATGCCAGAGGCAAAGGGTATTATTCAAATCACCTTATCATGAGGTACAAGCAGCCTGTCTAGATCAACCTTCCAGGGAAAAAAGCAATGAATGAGAAGCAATTAATGCTTCTAAAACAAGCCAGTTGTTGGTGGTTCATGCTTGTTATCCTATCTACTTAGAAGTCTATGATGAAAGGATCTCAATTCAAAGCCTAGCCTGGAAGAAAACCTTCCTCTCTGCAACCAGCAGACAGGAAGTATCCGCTCTGTGCCTGAAGCCCAGATGGACGGCTTCTGCCCATAGACATCCAGATACACAAGACCACCCCCATCTGAAATATTATCAAATACATTCAAATAATAGCTCTTGTTTAGGAGATAATATTTAAAAGACGTATCAAAAACATTTCATGAGTTCCTGTTAAAAAAAAGTCAGAATGAAAGTGGAAATATGTACTCACTCACTGAAAGGTAAGTAACTGACCAGAATGATGTGGTTACCATTTTGTAACTTATCCACTCAACCGTCTTTCCTCACAACTTGTCAGACAGCCTGAACAGTGAGGTGTTTGAATGCAAGGAATGTGTGTGAGAATGTAGCTTTTGAAAGTAACAATCAAAAGCTAGGCACTGGAAGCTCAGGCCTGTAAAACTAACTACTCAGAACCCTGTGATATGAGAAACTCAGTTCAAAGCCAAATGAGCAAAAAAGACTCTTACGACCAATTAAACAGTAAATGAAGAAAGCTGAGCTATGCTTCAAATAGTTGAGTGCTATCATCGCATACAAAAGCTAAGGGACAGAATCTAGGCCCTGAATTCAAGCCTCAGTACTGGCTCTCATACACAAAATACTCATGAAAACACCACAGTATATGCATATGTTAGCAAGGGATGTAGATGAATGGGATGATGACATCATTTACCTCACTTTAATCTCAAGCATTCTGTAGAGGGTTGCTCAGTCTGTGAAAAGCCCTAGCTGAAATCTTTCCTCAAAATCAGTACATACATCTTCATTTCCCTCAGCACATTCACACACGAACACACACACACACACACACACAACACACACACACACACACACACACACACAAATAAAAGGCTATATTTTTCTTTTTTTAAGGCTATATTTTTCTAACTAATTTTGAAATAAGTAACCATACATACATGCTTCAGAATTAATTGCCCTTGTTTAAGTTTTATAGGGAGCTAATATATCCAGGTTCTGGCTCATTCTTGTAATCTTAGCTGCTCAGGAGGGTGGGATCTGAGGATCACAGTTTGATGCCAACCCAACCTAATAAATCATCAATATTGTTATCTTCAATTAAGTAGCAAAAAACCAGAAGTGGAGATGTGGTCTGAGTGGCACAGTGACAGCATTGAATAAAATAATCTATGCGAGAGCTCCAGACACTCATTTCAAGCCTGAGTTCTGTCCCACTAACACTCCAAAAGCCAAAAACCTCCAAAACACCAAATCAAAAATATGTCAAAATATTTTGCAACTTTTGAAGCAAAATCCAATGAGGCAACATAGTTTCTGGTTTGTTGAAGATTTGCTTAAGTTAATTCCTAGGTATTTTATTTTTTGTGGGGCTATTACAAATGGAGTTGCTTTCCTAATTTCAACCACACTATTCTCATTGTTGACATACAGAAAAGCCATTGATTTTTGATGGTTAAATTTATACCCTGCTACTTTGCCAAAAATTTTGGATCACAGTGAGTAATTTGGGAGTGGAGTCTGTGGGATTCTTTAAATCCAAGGTCATGTCATCTGAAAAGAGGAAGAGTTTTCCTTTCCCTTTTTCAATCCACTTTATGTTTGCATTTTGTCTTATTGCTCTAGCTAGGCATTCTAATAATAGATTGAAGAGCAGTGGGGAGAGTGGACATTCTTGTCTTGTTCCTGATTTTAGAGGAAATGGCTTTATTTTTTCACCATTGAGTATAATACTGGCTGTAGGTTTCTCATATACAGCCTTTATTGAATTCAGGCCTAGGGAAGAGTTTAGTTCATGCATGATTCTCGTAGGAAATGATAGGCAAGACAGATGGCACAATGATTATTTTAAATTAAGAGTTCATGAAGTGTGACAATAAGAATCACATTCAAGAATTGGAGGCATTGGGAAAGATCCAAGAATCAGTACTCACATGGTACATAGAATTCCAACACAGCTCACAGCATCTCCTACTCTATCCAACTAGGTATTTATTAGCATACTAGCTTCAGCTTATGAATGGATGAATATTGTGCCCCACCCCCACCCAGGGGCTTTATCTCAGGTTCTGTGTATGGCCTAGCTCCTTAGTGGCTCACAAGATGGTAGGCTCATGTGGACCTATTGGGCTGTTGGGCCTGCTAGGCCCCGAGTTTAAATCCCAGCACTACAAAAAGGTTCATCCTGATGTGAGAAGCCAATCCTTGCACCTGTTTTCCTGTACTGTGTAAGTGCTTGGTCTCAGCAAGAATAAAGAATCAAGAAAGCATAGGCAACTCCACACCCATGGGAATAGGGTGTCATCCATGTCAGCACAGTTATATATGTCATCCTATAATCAACAAAATACACAATACCTCCTTGAAAAAGACACAAAATAAAAAGAATAACTACACTGAGTGCAAGATGCATAACACACCTGTATGTAAATAGAGATCTTATGTTTAAAAGAGGTGGGCTTCTTATTTTGTCCACAGTTGGGGCTTCAAATCAGGCCCTGGACCAGGCCTGATATTCTAGTCTTCAAGGATGGTGAGCCTCTCTTCCCTCCACAGTGCAACAGTTACCCAGACCTGAGTTCAAATCCCAGTACTGACAAAAAATTCATCCTGATGTCAGAAGCCAGTCATTGCACCTGTTTTCCTCTCCTGTGAAAGTCCTGGGTCTCAGCTAGGATGGAGAATGAATGCATAAGCAACCCTATAACCATGGGAACAGGTTGTCATCCATGTCAGCACAGTTATACCTGTCACCATACTCAGTAAAACACACAATATCTCCATGAATTAGACACAAATTAAGGAGAAGTACACCTATTGCAAGAGGCTGTCCGCACATGTATGTCAATATAGATCCTATGTTTCAAGGATGAATCTGTTCCTATCCTGGCCCTCCCTGGGGTTCTATGTCAGGTCCTGGGAATGGCCTAGCTCCTTAGTTGCTCACAGCCCTGTATCCTCACCTAGACCCTTTCCCCAATTGGACCTGCTAGACTCTGTGTTCAAATCCCAATACTGCCAAAAGATGAATCCTGATGTGAGAAGCCTATCGATCCACCTATTTTCCTGCCCTGTGAAAGTCCTAGGTCTCAGGGAGGATGAAAAATGCTATATAGGCAAGTCTATAGTCATGGAAATAGGTTGTCATCCAGGTCAGCACAGTTATGTCTGTCATCATGCTCAATAAAACACAAAATACATCCATGACTAAGACACACAATAAAAAGAATATCTACACTGAACATAAGACACATTCCACACATGTATGTAAATAGAGATCCTATGTGTAAAATAGGTGGGTATATTATTTTTGCCCGTGCTAGGGCTTCAATTCAGGCCCTGCAACATAGACTGATATTGCAGTCTTCAAGGATGGTGAGCTTCCTTTTCTCTAACAGTGCTATAGATTTACCACGAACTGAGTTAACTCTACATCAGCTTCAATCACCTCAGGGTGGCGGGCTGCCATGGGTCCATAGCCGATCCTGGGATCCTAGGGCCTGAAGTCTTGCCGGAAAAAAAACAAAACAACAAAGAGAGAGGGAGAGAGAGAGAGAGAGAGAGAGAGAGAGAGAGAGAGAGAGAGAGAGAGAGAGAGAGAGAGAGAGAGAGAGAGAGAGAGAGAGCCGTGGGATGGATATTTTATATTTTGTTCCTTTTTTCATGGTGACCATCCTGGGTCTCAATGACACACCTACAAAAGGGTACTTCACTTTGCATTGGGGAAGGCTAGTGGGCTATGCCATAGGCCCATGCAGCCATGTAGGCCCTGAATTCTTGTCTTGGTCCTGACACCTATCAGTGAGGTGATTTCCCAAGAGACTCTTCCTATGCATGGGAATACCAATGGAATGTGAGCAAACTCATGATTGAATGAAGTTTCTGCGTGCATTACTCTAGTCTAAAATTAGACGCAATGATCCTAGGACGCTGATTGATCTTAATGAATATCTTACTAAGCATGAAAAGAATCCTATTCCTTCAATGGTGGTGTAATAACTACCTAAGAGTTGGTAGGAACATAGTTGATGTCATTGAATCCTAGGTAGATGTCTCTGGCACTCCATACAAATATATATTTCTTGGTATACTACCACCTGCCTATTAATATATGGCTATTTTGTCCACCCCTGTGGCTTGATCTCAGGGTCTCGGAAATTCTTGGCAGCTTCCTGGGATAGAGATTGCCTTGTGACACACCCATTCATGAATTGGGTTTGCTAGGCTCTAAGTTCATATCCCAGCACTGCCAACAATTGGACCATGTAGTAAGAAGAAGAGTGTGACACCTGTTTTCCCTTTCTCTGAGAGTCCTGGGTGTCAGTCATGATGGAGAACACGTCTACAAATCTAGATACTATGTGATAGGATGTCATCTATATAATAAATGGAATGTGTGTTATCACAGTCAATAAAATAAATGGTAAATAAATGAATAAAAGAGAAATACAATAAATAACCACAACAAACAAGATATGGACTGAACAGCTATAGGTAATTACAAATCCTATCTTTACAATGTACATAAATAGTATGTATCCCAGGGCTGGGGCTTGAATTCAGGCCTAGGTCCCAGGCCTGACTTTCTTGTCTTCAAGCATGGTGAGCTTCCCCTTGGTTCACAGTGCTGCAGAGTTACCCAGACCTTGAGTTCAAACCCAAAGCCTGGCAGATAAAACGGCACCAATTGCAAGCCAGGAGGATATTTTTTTTTTTTTTTTTGCCAAGCAAGATCTTGAACTCAGGTCAGTGCAACTCTGCCTCAGCTTCCTTCACCCTAGGCTGGGGTGCAGCCACTGGAACCACAGCCAATCCCGGAATCCTAGACCTCCAGGCCTTGGGGGGGATGCCCAGAAAAGAAGAGGTGCTATGCTGGCTTTGTGCTCTGTGCTCCTGGGCCAGACCTGTGCTCCTACAGCGGCAGAGGCCAGCCATTGACGCAGCCTCCCCTGGTGCATGTGGCTGCTCATCTCTCTGCTCTCTCTTTCTGCCACCACTTCTCTCGAGGGCTGCCCTGCCTCCACAGACAAGCGTGTCAGCCCCTGGATGCAGCAGCTATGTGCCTCCACTGCCATTCCCTGTCCTCCTCTTGGTCATGCACCTCCCCCCTCTGCCATGTCCCCCACCTCTTAGCCTTGTGCTTCCCTGAGTCTGCAATAAGGCTACCAGGCCATGGCAGAAGCAGTCTCACCTCATCTAAGGGCTTACCCCAACCCTAGCAGCTGCCCAGGGTGATCGAATCTCCCCTCAGTCCAACCGCTGGGGGAGAATCTTTTCCATCCACCCCACACACCAAGCAGGTGCACGATGACCCTCCGTGTTTGTATGTGTGTGTGTGTGTGTGTGTGTGTGTGTGTGTGTGTGTGTGAGAGAGAGAGAGAGAGAGAGAGAGAGAGAGAGAGAGAGAGAGAGAGAGAGAGAGAGAGATTGTCGGGGATACCTACCCCTCAAGGACTCAGAACATAGAACACTTTGGGATGATAGCACACAGTACACTTTAAAAAAATAGCACAAAGAACCCTGTGTAATGGACTCAGCATAATGTGGCTTTTTAAGGATTCACCACATAGCAACCTTTGGGATCCTCATGGTAATCTAATGACCAATAAGATTAGACATGCCATTTTGACATCACTAAACTTAAATATCATAATATTATGACATCATATGTCACAGTAGCATTATAGACATATTGTGAATGCCTATTCTGTGATTTCATTCTATTTCAAGGGAGCAATATTGGTGGATATCAGAAATCCATTGTGACCTCAAAGCCACTGTGACATGAAAATTCCCTTTGTGACATCACAGTGCCATTGTGATATCATTAACCTGTTCTGAGATCACAAACCTATTCTGTCCATTGTGACCTCACTATCAATGTGACATCACAAAGCCATTGTGATGTCACATTGCTGTTGTGACATTACAATCACCTTGAGACCTCCCAAACCCATTATGACATCTTTAGCACTTTTGAAAAAAACACATGGCTTTTGTGACATCACAGTCCCTTTGTATATCCATATCTTCGTTGTGAAATGTCAATTGAGAACAGATATGCCATTGTAATATCACAGAGCATTTATAATATAATCATCGATGTGAAAGCACATTGTCATTATGACAATATCAGCTCATTGTGACATCACAAATCTGTAATGACATCTTACCACTATTACATTACATTGTCATTGTGACATCATATACACATTATGAATGCCTATTATGTGATTTCATTATATTTCAAATGTTGCATGTGGTTACATATCAAAAACATATTTTGACTTCATAAACATTGTGACATCACAATCCCTTTTTGACATAACATTGCCATTGTGATATCTCTAAACAACTGTGACAACTCAAACATGTCCTGTCCTCATAAGTTTTATGACAGGTTGCCACTGTGTAATGTTAGGTCCATTGAGAGTTCAACCTCTTTTCTACCTCATTATTTCAGGTATGACATGAAATATTAGAAATGTACTGTGACATCATGAATATTGTGACATCACACTGCTAGACATCACACTGTCACATTGTCACATCACAAATCTGTTCTGTTGTCACATCACAAATCTGTTCTGACTTCATCACATTTGTGACAACAAATACCTTTGGAATCCTCACAATCCCATTCTAAACTTATATACTCATTGTGAGTTAATGACAATTGAGGTCTGGAATGACATTGTCACATCACCAATCTACTGCGACATCACAAAACTATTTTGAACTCATCACCATTATGGCATCATCAACTAATTGTGACATAACAACACTCTTATGACATTATAATTTGACATCATATTGCAATTGTGATATTACTGTACCATCATGCTTTCACAAACTTATTATGACCTCATCACATCTTAGAAAATTCATGGCCTTTGGGACATCAAACCCTTTCTGTGAACTTGTATCATTGTGAACTTGTAGCAATTGAAATTTGAAATAAAATGTGATATTACAAACTACTTTTGACATCACTAACGCATTTTTATATCCTTAATGAAGTACCTGATTTTCGGAAACCCCCTCTTAGACCACCAGAGACCACCATCAATGCAAACAGCAAAGAGTCATTTATTGCAAGCTCGAGCTTGGTCCTTCGCACACTCGGTAACCGGTGACGCTAAGAGGTCCCAAGCACAAAATTAGCACAGCTTTTATACTATCAAACAAGTTTACAAGTTCAGGGGGTTTGCACGCAAGCAAGTTTAGGGGTTTTCCACACAAGCAAGTTCACAAGTTCAAGGGGTTTAAGTCCACCTTGACTGCACTTCCTTTTTTCTGATGGAACACCTTGGCAACTGTTCTGTTCCTTACGAGTGGGCAGGGTTTTTGGCAACCTGCGGTTTTCTTGAGAGCTATTTTTTTCTTTGGCAGCACAGCCCTCTTTGGGGGTTACTCTGAGGGCAGCACAGCTCAGGACGCTACTCTGAGGGCAGCACAGCTCAGGGGGCTTGATCTTAAAATGAGTTACTTTAGCTCTTCAATTAACACTTTACAACTGAAACCTGTTAGGAACTTTAGCACTTTTGACAAAAAATCATGGCCTTTGTGTCATCACAGTTCATTTGTGTATGTCGTGACTTCATTCTCTTATCCGCACTATAAACTATGGCAATTAAGATCTGACATGAAATTGTGACATCATAAACCCTTTGTGACATCATCACCAGTGTGACATCAGACTGTCATTATGATACCATCAGCTCATTGTGACATCACCAAATTACAGTGACATCATAGCATTATGACATCACATTGCCATTTTGCTGTCATAGGGGTTGGGAAGGTAGCTCAGTGGTAGAGCACTTGCCTTGCATGCATGCGGCCCTGGGTTCGATTCCTCAGCAGCACATAAGCAAAAAGAAGCCAAAAGTGGCACTGTGGCTCAAGTGGTAGAGTGTTAGCTTTGAGCTGAAGAGCTGAGGGACAGTGCCCAGGCCCAGAGTGCAGGCCCCATGACCGGACCCCATCCCCCCCAAAAAAAGAAAGCTGTCACAGACACATTGTGATTGTATATTCTGTGATTTCATTCTATTTCAAATGTGGCATATCACTTGCTATCAGAAACACATTGTGACCTCATAACCATTGCAACTTTATAAACCCTGTGTGACCTCATAACCAGTGTGACATCACATTGTTGTCATGATATTTTTAGCTTATGGTGACATCACAAAATGACAATGACATTATAGCATTTGCAATTATGTCATTGTGATAACATAGACACATTATGAATGCCTAATCTGTGATTTCATTGTATTTGAAATGTGGCATGTGGGTTGATATCAGAGACTCATTTTGATATCATAACCATTGTCACAGCAAAATCCCTTTGTGACATCAATTTGTCAATGTGACATCACAATGGCAATGTGATGCTAATAAGGCATCGTGATATCACAATGGTCACAAACTCACAATGGGTTTCAGATATCAACTGTCATGCCACATTAGTAGTAGAATCAAATAACATAATAGGCAAACACAACGTGTCTATGACATCAGAATGACAATGTGGTGTTACAGTGCTATGATGGCATTGTAGTTTTACATGTCAAAATGAGCTGATGGTGTAATGGCAACATGATGTCACAATTATGATGATGTCAGAAAGGATTTTTTTTATATTTCAATAGTATGTCTGATGTCAGTTGTCATTAGTTCCCCATGAGGATATGAATACAAAAAGTTTCTGTGATGTCACAGAGGCCAAGTGTGTTTTTAAAGGTTGTAAGAGGTCATAATAGGTTTGGGATGGCACAATGTGATCCGTAATGTCACAATGGAAATGAGATGTTCCATTGGGATTTTAATGTCACAGTGGTGATGAGGTCACAATGGTTTTGTGATGTCACAGTTTGTAATTTCAGAATGATATATCTAATTTCAATTACTCATAATTCAATATGGGAATACCAGGTGATAGAAAAAGCTTCACAGTATGAGGTCATACTATGTGAAAACCCAATGGAACAGTGATTTCACAATGACAATGTGATGTCTCAACATCAAGTTATAATAATGTTTTGATGTCACAATTGGTGACGCCATACTGATGAGGAGGTTGCAATAGATTTGAGATGTCCCAAGGGGCTGGTGATGTCACAATGGCATGTGGGATCTCAATTGTCATTAACTCAGCATGAGTATATGAGTTTGGGAAGGGATTCTGATGTCACCAAAGTATATGTAGTCAAAAATGTGAAGAACTAACAGGTCTGAGAAGTCACAAAATGACACAATGGTTATGATGTCCAGCAGTGTGATATCATGATGTTACACTGGATTTTAGATATCTCATGTCATATCTGAAATATGAGGTTGAACGCAGATTTTCAACTCACAAAAGGCCTAAGATATCACAATGGCATGTCACAAAAGTTATGAGGACAGGAGAGGTATTTGATGTCACAGTGGGTTAGTGATTTAACAAAGGTAATATGCTGTGACAAAGAGATTTTGATGTGACAAAGGTTATGAGTTCACAATGGTTTCCTGATATCAACCCACATGGCACATTTGAAATAGAATGAAATCCAAGAATAGGCATTCACAACATTACCTTGCTCATGTAACTGCAATCCCTCTGTACACTATACTTACAATAAAAAATGCACAGAAGAAAAAAAAAGAAAAAATTGTATGTTGTCATTGGGATTTGGTGATATCACAATGAGATCATGGTGTCATGATGACAATGTGACTTCACAGTCATAATTTTTGCTCAAAGTATTTGTGATGATACAATGCTACGTGTGATCACAATTTTCATTAGTTCACTAGGAAGATATGGGTAAACAAAAGGTCTGTGATGCCACAGAGGTCATGTGTCTTTTAAATGGTGCTGAGTTAATAGTAGCATTGTAATGTCACAATGTGATTGTGAAGGCACAACAGCAATGTGATGTCACAATGGGTTTGTGATGTCACAGTAGTGATGAGGTCACAATGAGTTTCTGATGTCACTATTGTCACTATGAGTTTGTAATATTACAATGACATGTCCAAGTTCAATTTCTACTAGTTCACAATGAGGAAACAATTTCAAAGAAAGAATCAAGCTCCAAAGAGCATGAGTTTTTAGTCATAACTTGTGTGATATGCTGTCATTAGGATATTTTAGGCCTTTAGTAAGCTTAGAATCTGTTTTCAAACTCATAATAATTCAGGTATGACATATCATATCAGAAATTGACTCTGACATCATGACCATTGTGATATCACATTGATAAACATTAAGACCATGTTGTCACATTGTGAACTCACAAATCTGTTAGGACTTCATCACATTTGTGCCAACACAGGTCTTTGGAGACAACACAGTCCCTTTGGGAACTCATAACTTTATTGTGAATTAATTACATTTGAGATTCGGCATGTCATTGTAACATTTGCAGCCAATTGTGACAGCACAAACCTACTATAGTAAGAACACATTGTGATCTAATAGCCATTGTGGTAGCACAATCCCTTTGTGACTCCACATTTCCATAGTGATATCCCTAAACCACTGTGAAATGATAATCCTCTCATACTCAATTCATGTATGAAATGTGATACCCGAATCCAGTGTGATATCTACATCATGGTGACATCACACTGATAGATATTATGAGCATTTTGTCACATTCTGAAAACACACACCTGTTAGGACTTCACTTTTGTGACAAGCATGCCTTGGGAGACATCACAGTCTCTTTGTGAGCTCATATACTCATTGTGAGTTAATGACGATTGAGATCACATGTCACATTTTGATATCACCAACCCATTGTAACAGCATACACCTCTTGTAAACTCGTCACTAGTGTGGCATCACCAATTGTGATATCAAAACATTATTAAGTCATCATATTGCAACATCACATTGCCATTGTTATATCACTGTTCCATTGTGTTTTCAAAAACCTAGTATGACTTCATAGCATTTTAGAAAATTCATGGCCTTTTTTACTTGTCTTCTTCTGTGAACTCATATCCTCATCGTGATATAGTAGCAACTAAAATTGGTCTTGTGATTATGAGCTGTGACTTCACAAAACTATTTGATTTCATAACCAATGTGACATCACAAACCCATTGTGAGCTTTCATTGGCATTTGACATCACTATCACATTGCGACATCGCAAACCTATTAGGACCTCAGCACCTTTGACAAAACACATGGCCTTTGTGACACCACAGCCCCTTTGTGTAACTATACCCTCATTATGAACTGGCAATTGATATCAAACATGCCATTTGTGACATCACCAGTGTGACATAACATTGTCATTATGACAGCATCAACTACTTTTGACATCACAAAACTACAATGACAAGATAACATTATGAGATCAAGTTGTCATTGTGATGTTATAGACAGATTGTGAATGCCTGTTTTTAATCTGTTGTTTTTTTTTTTTGTCTGTCATGGGGCTTGAACTCTGGGCTTATGTGCTGTCCGTGCTCTTCAGCTCTAGATGAGCTCTCTATCACTTGAGCCACAGTGCCACTTCTGTTATTCTTGTGGTTTTATTGGAGATAAATCTCATGGACTTTCCTGCCTGAGCTGGATTTGAGCTGCTATCCTCAGATCTCAGGCCCCTGAGTATCTAGGATTACAAGCATGAGTCACCCATGCTCGGCTTTTTCATTCTATTTCAATTTTGACCTGTGTGTTGATATCAGAAACATAATGTGACCCCATAACCATTGTAACACCATAAATCAGCAGTGACATCATATTGTCATTATGACACCATCAGCTCATTTGTGATATCACCAAATGACAATGGCATCATAGCATTAGAAATCACAGTGACATTGTTACATCATAGACGTAAGAGTGTTATGGCCTATTCTGTAATTTCATTCTATTTCAGAAACCCATTTTGACCATATAACCATTGTGATATCACAATCCTTTGTGACATCACATTGCAATCATTATATCATTAACCTGCTGTGCCATCACAAACTAGTCCTGTCCTTATAAATTTTGTGACATGCTGACATTTTCATATGTTAGGTCCTTTGTGAGCCCATAATCTGTTTTCAATCTCATATTTCTGGCATGACATGTGATATCATATATCCCCTGTGACATTATTCTGCCAGATATCATGATCATTATGTCACAGTGTGACATCACAAAACTGTTTGAATGGCATCACATTTGTGACAACACATGCCTTTGGAGACATTACAGTCCCTTTTTGAACTCAGATATTCATTGCCAATTAATGACAATTGAGATCTGCCATGCCACACTGACATCATGAACCCATTGTGACATCACAAACTTATTGTGACCTCATCACGAGAATGGCATCAACAACTAATTGTGGTATCAAAGCATTATTTTGACATGATATTTTGGTATTGCCATTGTGATATCACTGTCCCATTGTGTTTTTACAAACCTCTTATGGCCACATCACATGTTAGAAAATCCATGGCCTTTGAGACTTCAAGCTTTTTCTGTGAACACATGTTCTTATGACCTCAACGCCAAGGAGACAAACAATCGAGTCACATTTAATATAATAAACCAATTTACACTAGAAAGGAGACTGTGATTACCTTATCCTGGACTGGATACCCAGGTCCAAGAGCAGCCTTGACCACCAAACCTCAGACCTCCAATGGGCAGCCCTACCGGTCTGCAAAGAAACAACCAAAAAATTATGATCTCCAAAGCTCCAAACCTCCATGGGCAAGGCTTTTTACTTTTCAATTCCTCCCTCCTTGGCTACAGACCTGTCCTTCCATCCTGGTCTTTTCCTTTTTCCCTTCCACCCTTTCCTTTTCTCTTTAGGCCTCTCCATTCTCCACAGCCCTGCCCTACTCTGCCCCATTGACCACATGCCAACCTTCTGCTCTCCCTCAACTTCCTCTCTTCTCAGGTTTTTCCCTTCCTGCTGTCTCACCACTTTCTTCCATCCAGGTAGCTCCCATTTTTATCTCCCCTTCCAATGCTCTGAAAATGCAACCTATATATACGTTGTACACCTCCTCACTCCAACGGGCATCCTGCCTAACAGTTTTCAACCATCACTTCCCAAACTGCCCAATGCTCAGTCACTTCTTGACAGCTCACTATGTGAGGCTTGACACCTCCACCTTTGGCGGCATTCCCAACTCTCTCTGGTGGGCCTGGCCAAGAATTTACAATGATTATAGGCTCCCACAGATAATTCTGGCCCCACTGGTTATTACAGTATCCTCATAGTTAATTAGAAGAAATTGAAATTGTATACATCATTGTTATATTACAAACTTGATGAGACATCAGTAACCCATTGTGACTTCATCACTGTGGTGACATCACAAATCCATTGTGATATCACATTGCACTTGTGCCACCATGATCACATTGTGACATCCAAAACTTTTTATGACTTCTGAAGCTTTGAAAGAAAGCAAGGCCTTTGTCACATCACAGGCCCTTTGTGTACCCATATCCTCACTTTGAGCTAATGACAATTGAGATCAGACATGCCATTTTAACATTGCAAAACCTTTGTGACATCATCACCAGTGTAACATCATCATCACATTGTCATTATGACATCAGCCCACAGTGACATCATAAAACAAAATGACATCATAGTATTATGACACTACATTGTCATTGTGGTGTCACAGATACATTGGAATGCTTATTCTTTGATTTTTTTCTATTTCAAATGTGGCAGGTGGGTTGATATCAGAAATACTTTGTGACCACATAACCATTATGACATCACAATACCTTGATGACACCTATTGCCATTATGATATCACTAACCCACTGTGACCTCACAAAACTGTCCGATCCTCATAATTTTTTGACATGCTGCCAGTGTGATCTCTTTGGCCTCCCTGAGTTCATACATTGTTTAAATCATAATACTTCAGGTATAACGTGATATCAGAAATCCACTGGGACATCATGACCACTGTGACATCACACTGCCAGATGTCATGACCACTGAGACACATTGTGACATCACAAACCTGTTAAGACTCATTACACTTGTGCCAACATATGTCTTTGGATACATCATTATCCCTGTGAACTTATATAATTGTCAATTAGAGATCTGGCATGAGATTGTAACATCACCATCCTTTTGTGAAATCACAAACCTATGTGACCTCATCACCTGTATGGCATCACCAACTATTTGTCACTTCAAAACAATGCTATCTCATGTAATGGTAACATTACATTGACAATGGGATATCTCTGTCCCATTGTATTTTCACCAACCTATTATGTCCTCATAATATTTTACAAAATTCATGGCCTTTCTGATTTCTAGCTCCTTATGTGAACTCGTATCTTCATTGTGATCTAGTAGAATGAAATTGGACATGTAATGGTGATATTACAAATTCATTTTGCTATCACTATCCAAGTGTGACCTTGTCACTACTGTGACATCACAAACCCATTGTGACATCACATTGCCACAGTGATATCACAATCACCTTGTGACATCCCAAACCTGTTGTGACCTCTTAGCACCTTTGAAAAAGCACATGGTGTTTGTGACATCACAGTCCCTTTGGGTAACCATATCCTCATTGTGAACAAAGGACAACTGACATCAGGCATGACATTGTACCATTACAAACGCTTTCTGACATCATCTCCAGAGTGAGATCACATTGTTATGATACCAATAGCCCATTGTGATATCCCAAAATGACAATGACATCATAGCATTACAACATCACATTTTCATTGTGAGGTCATAGAGACAATGTGATTGCCTATTCTGTGATTTCATTCTATCTCAAATGTGGCATATAGGTTGATTTAAGAAACCCATTGTGACCACATCTCCATTATGACATTACAATCCCTTTGTGACCTCATATTGACATTGTGAAATCTTTAGTGGAATGTAACATCACAAACCTGTCTTGTCGTCTTAAATTTTGTAATAGCGACTACCTTGACCTGGGCTGGATGCCCAGAGCTAAATGTAGCCTCAACCATGGACCTTCAGAACTTCAAAGAGCAGCCCAGCCATTTGTTATCTGGTCTGCAAACAACCAATCTCCAAAATAATGATCTCCAAAGCTCCACACTTTAAAGAACAAGGCTTTTTCCTTTCTCTTCATCCTCCTTCTCTACAGACCTGTCCTACCTTTCAGGTCTTTTCATTTTTTCCTTCCACCATTCCCTTCTTCTCTTCAGGCTGCTCTACTCTTGAAAGGCTTGTCCTGCCCTGACCAGGGGACCAGTTGCCGTCCTTCACCTCCTTCTCTCTCTCAATTTCCTCTCCTCCCAGGTCTTTACCCTCTTACAGTCTCATCACTTATTTCCTTCCAGGCCTTTCCCCTTTTTCTCTCCCCTTCTGTTGCTCTGAACATGCAGCCATTATATAGGCTGTACCCTTCCCCCACTGCAATATGTTTCTTGCATAACAGTTTTCAATCATCACTTCCCAAATGTCCATGCCAAATTACTTCTTGGCAGCTCACGATGTGGGGCTTGACATTTTATCTCTTTCAGCAGCATGTCCTCCCCCCTCCAGTGGCATGCACCCCCCCTCTCTGTTGGTCCAGATCAGGAGATCATGATGACTATCTGTTCCAGTGGATTATAGGGACACTGCTGGTTATTACAGTGTCTTCATGGTGAACTAGTAGCAATTGAAATTGGACAAATAATTGTGATATTACAAACTCATGACATAATTAACCCATTGTGACCTCATCACCACTTTGACATCACAAACCCATTGTGACATTGCCGTTTTGACACCAGGATCACTTTGTGACATCCCAAATCTATGATGACCTCTTATAACCTTTGAAAAATTACATAGATTTGTGACATTGCAATCCCTTTATGTACCCAAATCTCCACTGTGAATTATTGACAATTGAGAATCAGACATGAAATTTTAACATCAGAAACATTTTTGAGATCATCACAATTGTGACACCACATTGTCATTGTGAAACCATCTGATGATTGTGAAATCACAAAACTAAAATGATATGAAAGAAGTAGAATTTCACATTGTCATCGTGACATCATAGACATGAATGACTTTTATTGTGATTTCATTCTATTTCAAATAGGGCCTGTACTTTGATATCATAAACAAACTGTGAATCATAACCATTGCGACATTACTATCCCTTTGTACATCACATTGCAATTGTGATATCACTAACCCACTGTGACATTACAAACCTATCCTCTCATCATAACTTTTGTGACATGCTGCAATTCTGATACCTTAGGCTTTTTGTCCCCATGATCTGTTATCAACCTCATTAGATTTCACATATGACATTTGATATCACAAATTCCCAGTGACATCATGACAATGGTGACATCACACTGCCAGATGTCATAACCATTGTGTCAAATTCTGACATCACAAACCTTTTAGGATTTCAATATATTTGTGACAACACATACTTTTAGAGAAACCACAGTCCCTTTGTGAACTCATATACTCATTGTAAGTTAAAGACCATTGAGAACAATCATCTCATTGTTACATGCCCAACACATTGTGACATCACAGTGCCATGATGATATACTAACACACTGTGACATCACAAGCCTGCCCTGTACCCATAAGTCTTGTGATGTGCTGTAATTGTGATGTCTTAGGCCATTTATGAGCTCATAATCTGTTTTCAAACTTATATTTCCGTTATGATATGTGATATCAGAAATCCACTGTGACATCATGACCATTGTGACATCATACTGACAGACATCATGAACATTGTGTCACACTGTGATATCACAATCCTCCTAGGACTTCATCACATTTGTGACAACACATGCCTTTGGAGAAACCACAGTCCATTTGTGAACTCATATTCTCTGTGATTTCATGACAAATGAGATCCTTTATGCCATTTTAATATCGCCAACCAATTGTGACATCATAGACCTACTGTGACCCCTTACCTGTATGGCATCACCAACTAATTGTGAGATCAAAACCTTTTGTGATGTCACAATGTGACACGATGATCATGGCATTTGTCAGTGTGATGTCACAATGGTCATGATGTCACAGTGGATTCCTGGTATCTCATGTCATACATGAAATATGAGGTTGAAAACAAATTATGAGGGCAAAAAGGTCTAAGATATCACAATGTAAACATGTCACAAAAGTTATGAGGACAGGAGAGATTTGTGATGTCACATTGTGTTAGTGATATCACAATGGCACTGTGATGGCACAAAGTGATTATGATGTCAATTTTTTTTGTCGGTTGTGGTTCTTGAACTCTGGTCTTGAGCACTGTCCCTCAGCTCTTCAGCTCAAGGCTAGAGCTCTACCACTTGAGCTACAGCACCACTTCGGTTTTTCGAGTGGTTTATTGGAGATAAGAGTTTCTCGGACTTTCTTGCCCATGCTGGCTTTGAACCATGATCCTCAGATCTCAGCTTCCTGAGTAGCTAGGATTACAGGCATGAGCCATAAGCGCCCAGCTCAAAATTGTTATGTAGGCACAAAAATTCGTTTCTGATAGCAATTCCCATGCCATATTTTGAATACAATGAAATCACAGAATAAGCATTCACAATTTGTCTATGATGTCACAATGAGAATTGTCATAATGCGATTATGTCATTGAGTTTGGTGATGTCACAATGAGCTGATGCTCTCATAAAGAAAAAGTGATGTTACACTGTTGAAGATGTCACAAACACTTTTTGATGTTATAATGGCATGTCTGATCTCAATTGTCATTAGTTAACAACAAGGATATGGGTACACAAAGGGACTTTGATGTTGAAAAGGGCATGTGATTTTTTCCAAAGGAGCTAAGAGGTCATAATAGATTTGAGATGTCACAATGGAATCATGATGTCAAAATGACAATCTTATCGCAATGGGTTTGTGATGTCGTGGTGGTGATGATGTCAAAATGGGTTTGTGATGTCACAATGAGTTTGTAATATCACAATCAAATTTCCAATTTCAATTGCTATTAGTTCACAAGGAAGATACTGTAATAATCAGCACGGTCCTGATAATCTATAGGGTCTGATAATCAGCGTGGCCCATCTCTTGGCCAGCTGGAGAGGACAAAGTATGCCACCAAAGAAGATGGGGGATTCTGTGAGAGGGCCTGGGGCAGTAATCACCAAGTGTTGAGCTGTTAAGAAGTGATTGAGCTGTGGACAGTTTGGGATGTGACAGTTGAAAACTGTTAAGCAGTTAGTGGAGAGAAGGGTTACAGACTTTATATAGGCTGCTTATTCAGAGCAATAGAAGAGAAGAGAAAAAGGGAAAAGTCTTGGAAGGAGGGAAGTTGTGTGATAGCAGAAGGGGAAAGACCTGAGAGGAGAGGAAGTTGAGGTAGAGCAGGAGGTAGGATGGCAACTGACCCAGGCAAAGCAGTTCAGGCCTGTGGAGAGTGGAGAGGCCTGAAGAGAAGAAAGAACTGGTAGAAGGGAAAAAGGGAAAGACCTTGAAGAAAGTATAGGTCTGCAGTGAAGGATAGACTAAGGGAAGGTGGATAAAAATGCTTGCCCTTTGTGTCTCGATGGATTCTCCTGAACAATAGAGGTTCTAATATTTGGAGACCCCCATTGATATAATCCATTTGGATGGCATCAGGCCTTGGCAGCAGGGAAAAATCCCCATAGGTGAGAGTGTCAGCCTTCAGGGTTGAGAGTCTACCTCAAGTGTTTGTCTCCGGAGGACCAACATGGACAAAAGTCATTTAGGTACCTCTAGGGGTACGTCTGGGCAAGCTTGCCAGCCTGTTTTGGGGACTCCATCTGGAAGTCATCTGTGGCTTCCTTGGGAAGCCATCTGGGAACTCCTTGATAGGTCATGTAGAGCTTCCATGGGATACCACCTGGAACCTCCTTCAGAGGTCATGTAGGGCTTCCTTGGGAAGCTATCTGGAACCTCATCATGAGTACATCTGCGACTTCCTTGAGAAGCCATCTGAGACCTACCCTGGAGATCATCTGGGGCCTCCAGGGGCCATCTTGGACTTTCTCCAGAGGTCATCTGGGGCTTATTCAGGAGGCTACTTGAGAACTCTTCAAAAGTAGTCATTGGGGCTTCCTTAAGAGGCAATCTAGGACCACTTATGAAGTCGTCTGGAGCTTCTTTGGGAGATCATCTCGGGTTACCTTGATGAGAAAAATATGACCCTCTTGGACATCATCTGGGACTTCCATGAGAAACCATATATGACCTTCTCTGGCGGTCATCTGTGGCTTTCTCAACAGGGTTATCTGGAACCTCCTCTGGAGTTCATATGTGGCCTCCTTGAGTGGCCATCTGAGATACTTGAGAGGTAATCTCAGCCTCATTGACAGGACATCTGGGACCTCAGTGGGAGGTCATCTGACACTTCTTGGGAAGCCATTTGGAACCTCCATGAAAGATCATCTAAGGCCTCCTAGGGAGGACATATGTGACATCTTCCAGAGGTCATCTGTGACCTCCTCAAGAGGCAATCTGGGATGTCTGTCATCTGGAACCTTCTGTAGAGTTCTACATTGAAAGGTGTGGGACATATGGGTTAAGTGTCTGTGGCTATTGGTCTCTGTGTGTAAGCTTATAGTTCTATCAGTGTCCTGTATGCACTTCTGTTTAGTCCTTTTCTCAGGGTGGGAGAACAAGGCCTAAAGTTGTCATATCCAAAAAATTCTCCCCCAGGGTTATAGAGTCCCACAGAGGAAGATGCACTGATGTACTCTCTCTCCTATTCTTTGCCATCAGCACCTCTAATATTAAGTCCTCCCATACCAAAAGTGGTTACTTGTACCAGCCTGAGGTGGCACAATGTGGTATGTTAGCCTTATTACCCTTGAGACAGGAATATGGAGGAGATGGTGAGCAGGCCTCCTTTCTAATATATGTTCCCTTTACCACTAGTGACCTGTATAACTGGAAACAGAAAAATCCATCCTTTTCAGAAAAAAAAAACCATGGCTCATTACCTCATTAGTGACAGCAATTTTCACAAACAAGCTCATCTGGGATAAGTGTCAGCACATTTTACAGGTGCTTTTCACCTGGTAGAAAAGGGAGTGAATCCTGCTCGGTGACTTGAAGGTGGTCCATGAACCAGACAGTAGGCCCACTATTGAACCAGACCAATTGGAGCAAGTCTTTCCCCAGACTTACCCAAGCTGAGACTAACAGTGATCGAGGTATGGAAATGCTTACCAATTATTGCCAGGTTCAGTTAGCAGGAATACCGCAGTTGCTAGAAAGCCAAGTCATCAATCTAAAGTGAGTGAGATGATACAGTTCCCCAGCAAGTACCCAAATGCTCTTCTGAAATTTCTCCCAGAAGCCTACAGGACCTATAAGCCTATAGATCTTGAAGCCCTGGAGAATCAAAGAGACCTAAATATGGCCTTTGTTACCCAGTCAGCCCCAGGTATTAGAAGAAACCTTTAAAAGTTAGAAGGTTTTGAGGGAAAGGTGTATTTTAAGTTGGAAGTGGTTGCTCAGTGGGTGTTTGATAACAGAGATACCCTGGAAAAAAAAGAGTTTAAGAAGGGGGTTTGAGTTTTGGTAGGAGCACCAGAATAGGGATGAAGAAATCCTTGGCAAAGACAGTACAATTCAATTGCAACTGGCAGTAGGGAACCTCTAGGACTAGATCAGTGTGCTTATTGCAAGCAAAATGGACATTAGGAAAAAGAATGTCCGAGGAGAAAGATAGAAAATGACAGGTTAGTAATCACATTAACTCTCTCGAAAATGTCTTCATATCTCTGAGAAATATGCAAAGGAGCATGGGGCTCCGAATTCCAACTGTGTTCAATTTAAAAAGGAGCCTTCTGAACTTAAGAAGAAATGTGACAAAGAAAATATTCACACACTTCTATCTCATAAAACAGGCTTATAAAAAACTGAATCACCAATATGTGCCAGTCAAAACCCACCAAGAGATTAAAAGCACATAGAAGAGTACACTGGAGAAAACAGAGAGAATTATTTGATGCGAAGAAAAGATTTGAAGATATAAATTAGGAACTTGTGAGAGTCAAACATGAGAAGAAAATACTCAAAAGGAACCTAGATAATACTCAGAATCAAATGAAATTCAAGTACAGTAGCCTCGGTGAGCATGAGGCAAATTAGGTGACCACAGATCAGAGGTTGACAGAAGCACAGGACTCCAATGCTGCCATCCTTGCTAACCACAAATGAGGCCAAGAAGAGATTCTGATGCTGCATTAAGAAACCATGGCCTGGGCTGGGAGGGTGGCTCAGTGGTAGAGCGCTTGCCTTGCATGCCTGAGGCCCTGGGTTCGATTCCTCAGCACCACATAAGCAAAAAATAAAAAGCCGGAAGTAGCGCTGTGACTCAAGTGGTAGAGTGCTAGCCTTGAGCTGAAGAGCTGAGGGACAGTGCCCAGGCCCAGAGTTCAGACCCCACGACCGGACCAAAAAAAAAAAAAAAAGAAACCGTGGCCAACGAAAAGGAGCTGGACCTAATATAATAATGTATTAGGCTGAAGTACATGTCTATTATAAGCTTTAAAGAGTGTCACCAGAAATTCAAAGCATTAGAGAAAGAAGGAATGAGTAGTTAGCAGAGAATTTGGGGAAGTGCTGTGTCATAGAAGATGAGGCCAAGAAAATTAAACAGGAAAATATCAGGCTCAAGAAAGAGATTGTTGCTCTTCAGAAATAATTAAAGGACCACATGCTCTGATAGGGAATGCTGGGGAAAGGGAAAGAGCATTAGGAAGAAAAACAGAAGAGCTAAACAAACAGTTGAAAGATCTGTCACAAAAGTACACTGAAGTGGAAAACTAGAAAGAGAAACTACTAGAGTAAAAGCCCCAAAACACTGCTGAGATCTTCACCATAAATATAATGCAGAAGCATCGTGTCCCAATGGAACAGATGGAGATGGGAAAAAATACCTCGCAATAGTACCTTTGTGAACTTAAGGGAGGAGCTGAAGAGCAAGCAAAGGTGTTGTGAGAAGGAGCAGCAGTTGTCCAGTCAAAGTAACTCTCCTGTAACCCTGCCATAACAGTTACAGGTTAAGGGGCACATTGAGAAGGACAGTGCGATCTTGAAAGCAAGTTTGAGAGAAAAGGAGGAGAATAAAATGGAAGAAGTCTCCAAGGTTCAGAATACTGTACAGGAATTAAAGAAACTAGAGACCCCAAGATACAGGGAAATATCTGAGCTGATCAGGTAGCTTGGGAGATCACTCTATAAAACCAGTGGGGTCTCTAGAGCTACTAGTCGTTAAAATTAAAGGAAGAAGAAAAAAACAGTTGTAATAAGTGTGCAAATGTTGACACTGAACTTGTGAAAAATGCATACAGGCTTAAGCTTTCTGTCAGTTTACGTGTAGATATGTGCACCCTGGTAAATTTCCCGAGGCCACTACCTAAAAATGTTCTGAAAACCAGTTGGGCCTTAACCTGACAATACTTTGTAAGGTGTGTAGGTAATTTCCAATAGGTAAATGCTGAAAAGCTGGAACCTATGGAAAGAATTCATATGTGAGCAACCTCAGATGGTGAATTTGGGAAAGTGGACTTCACAGAGGTAAAGCCTGGAAAGTATGGGTATTGTTATTTATTAGTAATAGTGGACACTTTTTCAGGCTGAGCTGAGGCATGTAATAATTCCTTGATTTAGCTTACCCTTAGCTGTGGGGTCCAAAGATGGGCCTGCATTAATGGCCCAAGTTCTCAATTATTAACTAACACTCTAGGAATAAATTGGAAGTTACAATCCATTTATAGAACTGAGAGTTCAAGGCATTAGAAAGAATGATTATGCCCTCAAAGGAAACTAACTAAATTAAATACAGAGACTGTCCATGGCTAGGTGAGCCTCCTCCACTTTGCTCTCCTTCGAGCAAGATGTAGCCCTTATGTTAAAGGATTTAATCCCTTTGAAATACTTTAAGGTGGACCACCCCCTTTTGTTCCTAAATTTTGGAAGGCTATATTAACAGAAATGTCTAGCTACAATCTGCAGGCTTTACAACATATTCTTTTATGGACGAATCCTTTGGTAACCAAGGCCCATTGGCCACCTAAGAAAAACTCCACCTAAAGGGGAGGGGCTAAGATTGCGATGGAACAGCAGGGAAACATCACAACGAAATACAGAGTTTGGATTTCAATGCTCCATTTCTGCAAGTGACACACACACAAAAAAAAGGCGATTACTCAGAGAGATACAGGAAGTGAAAAAAGAAAGGGGAAAAACCTACACAGACAGATAGTAAAGTGGGAAGACCCTTCCCCAAGCCCTTGATGGTGATGGGGCTCCCTGCTGAGCAGCTTAAGTGGTGGAGCTTTGTGCCAGCTTGCTTAAGTGGCCTGACTCTGGACCCTCCTAGGACCACACACCCACAAACAACCCAAGGCTCACAGAAGGCTCCCCAGTTCCAGTGCCAACCCAGAGAATACAAACCAAAATCTCAGAAGAGCAGGCATGAAGATTCCCCTCACCCTCCCTGGCATGGCGCCTCTGCCTGGCTGGTGCAAGCACCCCAACCCAGTCAGGAGCAGCAGCAGCTGTCTGCAGTGGCGAATGACCCTTGACTCGCAGTGTGGCACCTCTGTCCTGTTGGTGTAAACAGCCTAGCCTAACCTGGAGGAGCAGCAGCAGCTGGCAGTAGTGGCAAACCACCCAGACTCTGGGCACAATGCCTCTTGGCACTAGCCCACAGGAACAACCCAGACCAGCCCGGGGTGGCAGTGATAACTGGGATGGGGACAGCTGCAGTGAACAACTCCAGACCCATGGCAGCTTGTGTCTCTCCATACTGGCCCACATAAGCAGCCCAGCCCAGCCTGAAGCAACAGCACTGGTTAACACCTCACTCCTGGTAGGGTGGAGGGCCTCTCCAAACTGGCTTTCATAAGCAGCCCAGCCCAGCCCATGGTGGCAAAGGTGGTGAACAACCCCAGACATGACGCAGGGAGTGGTGCTGAACAACCCCAGAAAAGCCTCATGAACTTTGCTGTCTGGTCTGGCTTTGAACATGAATACACAGATCTGAGCTTCCTGAGTAGCTAAAATTACAGGCATATACACCAGCAGGGTCTAACTCTTGCCAACCCCTTCATTTTTTTCTACAATAGATCATTTCTTAGTTCATACAAGGAATTTAAGCAAATACAAAAAGATCGTCATAATACCCTGTATTCTATCGGACCATAGTAGAATCAAACTGGTTCTCAATAACAAGGCATAAATTAGAAAAAACTTAAACACATGGAAATTAAACTGAACTAAGTTGAACAATACATGGGTCACAGAAGAAATTAAAGTAGAAATTAAAAGGTTCCTACAATTCAGTGAAAATGAAGAAACATCACAAAGAAACCTATGGGACCCAGCGAAAGCAGTCCTGAGGGGCAAATGTATTGCTCTCAGTGCATATATCAAGAAAACAGAGACCAAGTAAACAATCTTATGATACAACTAAAACTACTAGAGAAACAAAAAAAAAAATTGAACCTAAAGTTGCTAGACAGAAAGAGATAACCGAAATAAGAGCTGAAATTAATGAGATAGAGACTGAGAAAATTATAAATTAAATTAATAAAACAAAAACCTGTTTTTAAGAAAAAAATCAATTAAGACTGATGGACCACTGGCAACAGAAACTAACAAAATAAGAGAGGAGACCCAAATCAATATTATCAGAGATACCACAGGACAAATTACAACAAACATCCAAGACATCCAAACAATCATAAAGAAATAATTCCAGACTCTATTTACAAAGGAAGGAAAACCTAGCAGACATGGATGAATTTCTACAGAAATACAAATTGCTATCTCCCCTTTCCTTTTTGGACCTGCTTCTCCACCATGTATGGTTGTGGCAGCAGTTCGGTAAATAAATTTCTTTTCCTGCCTTAATAGTGTGTAGTATTCTCTTCATAGGCTACCGAATGAAACTTACCTATTTAATGTTCCTTACATATGATTCTGTAACTCAGATGGGGTTTTTGAGTTGGAAATGTTAGAATTTCCTAACCACTCCTTTTCTGTGAGCTAAACTGCCTTGAGACACCACAGGATACTTTTCACCAATACCATTGCTGGCCTTCACATCCACATCCACACCACTTCTCTTCTCTGGTGAGTGAAACTACTCTCTACGGCTCTCTGTTGCTCAATCTCTGTTCAGATGTGGCACCATGCTAGAGAGTTCCTATAGCCTTAATCGGAAAGGCTGGTCACCTCCGAACCCGATGTTGCTTGGTTATGGGATCTTGGCCATTTCTTTCTAGACTGCTCTAGGGGAAGTAGGGACATCGCTTCTGCCTGGTCAGCTCTAATTCTCTCACCAGACTGACTGGCCTACTCATTTAACGGGGTGCTAGGAGTCATGCCCGAGTCATGAAACCCCTCTGAAATGCCTCTTGTGCTCCCTGGATAGCCAGAGCACCTAATATTTTTATGCTGTTCTCAGACTTAGACAATTTTTGCCTCTGCAATGGTAAATGGTCCGAAGTCTGTTCACTTTCAGGATCTCTTTGCTCTCTGCTAATCATGTCCAACTTTCTATATCTCTCCATTTCTTTTCTACAACTATTTGTATTGTGCCATGAAGCATGTGACATTGGCTGGGTCCAGGGGACCCATTTTAGGTTCCCTCTAAAACTCTAGCCAAACTAGGCTTGATTTTTTGTTCAGGCTTTCTTTGCATTTTTTTAGAAATTTTCCATCTTGAGTTTGCCATCTTGGTCAAATGGTGGGTGAAGGATTTGGCCCCCTCCAATCCTTACCCTTCCACCAAGCTTTCTTCTCCTCCGTCCATCTATTCAAATGTGCCTTTCTAACAAGTTGCTCTTTTCACAGACTCTGGTAACTGAGGCCCAACCATCCTGATGTGCTTTGTTAGCAAAGATGTCTGAACATTGTTGTCTAAAATTTTAGGATTTTAGTTTTGCCTTTTTTGTTTTGTGTTGTTCAGGCTAGTACTGACCATGTCATTCTAAAATATTGGGCATATCTGTGCCCATTGTGTCATTGCAGAATATTTGGTCAATTCTTGATAAGGACCAGGTAAGCTCTACTTATTTTATTTGATCTTCTTGTTGCTTTAATTGGAAATAACAAAGGATTTTCGTGACAAAATTTGAAATTCAAATCCAGCCCGGGGTGAAAAATCCCTAAGACTCCATCTCACAACTAACCTGCAAAAAGCCAGGCTGGAAGGTTGGACTGGGCCTCTTATCTCCAATCAGAAAACACTGCAAGAGTTTCTATAACTCAAAGTGGTAGAGTGCTAGCCTTAAGCAGAGGTACTCAGGGACAGTGCCCAGGAATTGAGTTCAAACCTCCTTTAATACCAACTGGGACAAACCATCCTACCAACGACACTTAGACTCAGCCAGTCTGCAGAACAAAGCAACATGGAAAAGAGTAAGAGGACATGATACCACATCAGCCACTTTGTGCTTGCCCTTTCAAAGGTAACTAGAGCAGGGAGGTCAATAGAAGTAAGAAGACTGCCCATCTAATGACCATACCTGTCTACCTTTCAATTGGACAGGAATTTATATTCTTGCCTTTGTCACTTGACTTGTTCTCTACCTAGTCGCCAGATGTCAGAAGTAGCTAGGGATATTTCTACCAACATTTTCAGCCCCAAGTCCTTCCTCTTGCCATTTATTTGCTCTCTAGTATTTTTTCAGTCCCTCAATGCCTTGTGAGATGTCTCCATACTTCGTCCAAGAGACTTGCCTCCTCCAGACTTCATCACAGGACTCATCGCCGAAGTGACAGCTGTTGCCTGCTGCCTTCTCCCAGAGGGGATCTCATTTCAACCTTTTACCCCTACTGTTGATACCCCTTGCAAACAGGAAATAGCCAGAGAGAATCTTCACCTTTTTTCATAATTATCAAAAGGCTGGAATGTAAGGTCTGAACAGGAACACCTCCCTCCTTCTTGGCTAAGTTTCTGCCCAATATCTGTTACATAGGTAACTAACAGACCTGGAAGCAGTCACCTTCTCCTCCTGCTAGATCACATCCTGGGCCACCTCTGGTCACAAGCCTCCCATCTGACCTTAGGAGGGTCCCAGACCCTGAGGTCACATCGAGATCCAGTGTGTCTACACTTTTCCCCACCTGGCCAACTTCTTCCTTTCCCTAGCCTAGATAAGTTCTGGCCCAGAGGTGGTCACCCCCTTCCTTTGAAGCTATGCTTCTCCACCATACATGGTGTGGGCAGCAGTTCAGTAAATAAACTTTTTTTCTGCCTGAAAAATAAGAAATACAAATTGCCCAAACAGAACCAAGAAGAAAGAAATCAATTAAACATGTTAATTTCCCTACAATGAGATAGTAGAAGTAACCAGAAATCTTCCAACAAGAAAAGCCCAGGACCTGATGGATTCACTACAGAATTCTATAAGACCTCAAGCTCTTCAGAGAAATAGAAACAGAGGGAGTAATCCCAAACTCATTCTATGAAGCTGATATCACATTCATCTCCAAACCAGGCAAAGACCCAACAAAAAAGAACTACACACCAATCTATTTGATTAAGACAGATACAAAGCTCCTCAATAAAATTGCAGCCAACAGAATCCAGAAACATTTCAAAAAAAATCATACATTATGACCAAGTGGGTTTCATTCCAGAAATGCAGGGATGGTTTAACATATGTAAGTCAATAAATCTCGTCCATCACATCAACAGATCCAAGGTCAAGAACCACATGATTATCTCCATTGATACAGAAAAGGCTTTTGATAAAAATTCAGCACCCATTTATGTTAAACGCTATGAAAAAAGAATAGGAATAGAGGGAACATTTCATATCATAATAAAAATCTTACATGGCACATCAAAGGCCAATATTATACTTAATAGGGGAAAACTACAACCAATTCCCCTAAAAAAAGAACAAGGCAAGGATGCCCACTCTATCCACGCTTCTTCAATATAGTTCTGGAATTCTTAGACAGAGCAATAAGGCAAGAGAAAGACATTAAAGGGATCCACATAGGAGAGGAAGAAGATAAACTATCTCTTTTTGCAGATGGCATTATTTTATAAATAACCGATCCCTAAAGCTCCATCCCCAAACTCTTAGAGCTTATAAACCAATTTGGCAAAGTAGCAGGATACAAAATCAACCCACAGAAACCAATCGCTTTTCTGTATACTAACAATGTACAAATAGAAAGGGAAATCAAAGAAACAACCCCATTCACAATAACATCAAAATAAAAAAGTGTCCAGGAGTTAACTTAACTAAAGATATAGAGGGTCTGTTTCATGAAAACTATAAAAGCCTAAAAAAAAAGAATCATAAAGATTACCAGGAAATGAGAAGAAATGGGAAAAAATATTTACCAGCAATATAAGAGACAAGCGTCTAATATCCATTATATTATAATATCCATTATTTTATATATGGTGAAGTCAAGAAACTAACCCTTCACAAACCTAACAAACCAATCTTGAAATGGTCAAGGAAGCTAAAGAGAAACTTATTAGAAGAGATAAAAACGGCAAAGAAATACATGAGGAAATGATCATCATCCCTGGCTGTAAGGGAAATGCAAATAAAAACAACTCTGAGATACCACCTCACCCCAATCAGATTGGCCCACATTCTAAATTAAGCCAATGACAAATGCTGGAAGGGATACAAAGAAAGAAACATTACTACATTGCTAGTGGGAATGTATACTAATACCACCACTTTGTAAAGCAGTCTGGAGGTACTTATGAAAGCTAAATATCGACCTGTCCTATGAACTGGCCATACCACTCCTAAGCATCTACTCTGAACAACAGAAACCAGTGTACATAGACATACACACCTCTATGATTGCTGCAGTACTGTTCACAATAGCCAAGATTTGGAAAAAACCCAGAAAAGCCACAAATGATAAGTGAACCCAAAAAATGTGGAACCTATATACAATGGAATACCATGTAGCCATTAGAAAGGACAAAATGAAGGTATTTGCAGGGAAATGGATGGAACTAGACCAAATTATTTGAGTGACATAAGCCAAGAACAATGAGACAAACAGCATAGGGTCTACCTGATACATGGATGCTAAAGCCAAAATGCAAGAAGGTATGACAAAGTAAACAGGACTCGAGAAACAATGGACAGCCACTCATTTTGTTGTATCACCATTAATGACTCCATGTTCTTAACTATGTAGTCGGAAGAAATATGCACGCAATGGAGGGAAGCCAGGAGGAGGAACACAATAAGTGGAAAATGGAACAACATACAACAAAGGGGCCCATCAGCTACACTGGACATAGAAGAAAAATAACTAAGCAACCCAAACACAGTGATGGGAAGAGATGAATGAGAGGGAAAGAGGGCAAGATGGAATAACCTACATTAAGCAAAAGGAAAAAAAAATGTAAATATCACCTGAGGTGGGAAAAATAATTTGGATTGTAAAAGCTCATAGAATTAACAAACTTTGGAATATGATAACAATAATTTGCCTTGTCAAGGTTAAAATGTGTTTGTGACTTTAAATAAGTATCACAATTCCACAATACTGTGAAATATGTGAAATATATGTAATCACCTATCTCAATTTTTACAAAAAATTGTGAGAAGGGAAGGGTTAGGAGGAATGGGTGACAATGTTGTCAGACACCTTGTATTTGTGTACTGTTTTGTAGAATGGGAACTTCTTTGTACAACTATTTAAATATAATAATAATAATAAGTGTTTAAAAATAAACATTAGGATGAAAATAAAAATTTCAAATATAAAATAAGTAATTAAATCCAGTTGGAAGGAAATTTACTTTGAGGAGAGTAGTTTAGTTTATTCTATAGCATCTTACTTCAGAAATAAATTAAAAAACTAGACCCCAGGTAAGTGAAATAAACTAAGAAATGGAGTTGAAAAAAGAAAATAAGAAACTCCACCCACTCTTTCTTGCCTGGACAGCTGGTGTGGGTAAAAATTCATCATGCTCCTGAATTGGAACCGAAGTGGCAAAGACCTTATTGGTGGTGCTAACTTCACTGTCGCCTATTGAATTAGCACGAAAACAGCATTGGATCCATCAGTCTCAAGTGGAATAGGTAGTGGACCAATATACAGAGAAGGTTGCAAGATGGACTGTTAAGGATAAGACTTACTAAGTGTTAATTAGTGCTAACTAGTGTGTTTTTATAATTTACTTGTTTTCTATTAAATTTACTTTTTAAGCCCGTTCATTGGGTGGAGAGAAGGGAATTTTTAGGATTTGGTTAGAAGGAATCAAGGATTTGATTGGACATGAAAAACATTGGGGGATATATGAAGCAGCATGGTCCTAATAATGAGCAGGGCCCACTAATCAATGTTGCCCCATGACCTGGCCCACTGGCGTGCATGTGGCATGCCACACAAGTGAGCAGGGCATGCTGCTGGAGGGGGTAGGATGTCATCCTCACATAATGAACTGTGAAGAATTGATTGGGGAACAAGCAGTTTGTGAAGTGATGGTTGAAAACTGTTAGGCAGGAAACCCACTGGAGTGATGGAGGGGTTCAACCTATATATAGGCTGCATGGTCAGAGCAAAGGAATTGGAGAAAATCAAGGAATGACCTGCAAGGAAGGAAGTTGTGAGACAGCAGGAGGGGAAAGACCTGGGAGAAGAGGAATTTGAGGGAGAGCAGGGGGGGAAGGAAGCCAATTGGCTACCAGTCCAGAGAAGTGTAGTGGAGAGGCCTAAAGAGAAGAAGGAAGTGATGGAAGGGAAAAGGGAAATGAAGGAAAAGTCTATAAAGAAGGAGGGAATAAGGGAAAAGAAAAACTCTTACCTATTGAAGTTTGGAGCTTGGAGATGATAATTTGGGGGGTTGGTCTTTTGCAAACCAATTAACTATGCCTATTGGACATCTGAGGTTTGGTGGTTGGGGTTGGGCTGTCACTGAGTGTACAGCCCAGGACAAGGTAAATGGAGGCCCATTTCTAGTATAAATAAAGTTATCGTCAATGTGCCTCATTGGATTGTCTTGTGTTTTATGCATCATAAGTGTGCAAGTTCACAAGTTAATAGGCTCAAAGGCCACGAGTTTTGTAAAATGTTATGAGGTCATAATAGGTTTGAAAAACCCAATGGAACAGTGATATCACAATGGCAATATGATGGCACAATATCGAGTGATAATAATATTTTGATGTTATACTTAGTTGGTGATGCTATAATGGTGATGAGGTCACAGTAGGTTTACCATGTTACAATAGGTCACAATAGGTTTTTCTTTTAATTGTGAAAATACTGTACAGAGGGGTTACAATTACAGGGGCAAGATAATGAGTACATTTCTTATCAAGCTTGTAGCCTCCTCCTTTGTTTCCCCTTTCCATCCCTTCCCATACTTACCTGGCAGGGGAAATACCACGATCACACAATAGGTTTATGAAGACAGTTATGATGACTGTTATGATGTCAGTTCCACCCAGGAGAAAGTCACCCAGCCCAGGCAGAAAAAACTCGGCCCACAGAGGAGTGACTTTCTTCACCAGGTAAACACAGCCAGAGACTGCCTCTCCCTACAACAGCCTAGACAAACAATTGAAATTAAGTAAACATAAACCCCGAGAAAAACTCCAAGCTGGGCTCTGTGAGTGTCTCAGGAGTTAGCCCCTCAGGGAAAACTAGTGTTTCCTGAAAAACCTCAACCCTACCCACAACCTAGCCTCATTACAGCATCTCCAAACTAGAGGAAACAGCCATCTTCCTCTTTTGTGATACTCCAAGCAGATCTCCCTCCCACTGAACTAGCCTGGGAGGAGGATCAAAAAACAGGCCTAACACAGAGCAGTTTCTGCCTGCCCAAACAGACAAGAAACCAATCAAGCCATAGGAAAATCAAACACCAAAAGCAGACCCGAGACTCTACCAAGAGACTTGTTATGGACACAGGGAGATACAGGGTCTTCCCATTCACCCCCCCAAAAAACAAAAAATCAAGGAACTCTTTTTTGAAACTTTCCTTAAATTTTTATTTTTTTTAAAGTATTTTCTGTTAATCTTTTTTTCTCATAATTTTTATTTTTGTTGTGTGTATGTGTGTGTGTGTGTGTGTGTGTTTAATCTCTTTTGAGCTTTTGGTCCTTTTTTATTGTTTTCATTTTTCTCTCTCTTTTTTTTTGGATGACTTAATTACTGTTCTGCTCATCCCAAGATATATACCTGTCATCAATTACTAGACCTTATTCCCTATTGTGTACATACTTAATCCAGAAATTTATTACTAAATTCACAACCTCTTAGGCTTAACTTCTTTAAAAGCAGTATTATCGCTTTATACCTACATAATTATCAAGTAACTAATTTTAATATATTTTATTTTTTTTTGCTTTCTTGTTTCTTTCTATCCCTCCCCTCCTCTCATCCTATCCTTTTCTTCTCTCGGTTGCATTTCTTTAAACGTACATAATTTTTAGGTGTCTCACTTCTTAAATTTAGTTTTTGTTTTTCCAATATGCTTTTTTTTTTTTAATTTTAATTTTTATTTTTTGTGACCATACTGTACAGAGGGGTTACAATTACATGGGCAAGATAATGAGTACATTTCTTATCAAGCATTGCAGCCTCCAACTTTGTTTACCCTTCACATCCTTTCCAGGCTTCCCCCCAGACCCCCACCCAATCATCCCACCCCACCCCCCCAACGCGCAACAAAGTTGAAAAGTTCGTTTTCGACATAACAACTTGTACTTCTCATTGTTGCAACAGGTCCACCTGTATCCTTAAACCACTTGTTTTCCCCCATCTCCTCCACAAATTATACCGACATGAAATATAGTGAAAGCAGGGGTTATTCTGTGGGGGAGGGACATACAAAGCAACAAAGAAATAATCTTATAAATGCCTTAGAAACAAATGCATGAAAGAAAAAAATTAATATATATATCTAAGGGTTCATTTTCCTAACATCACATTATCTGACCTTCTACTTGACTCATACATATACTAGATATTGGAAATAAGGGAAAACATGGGACCTATATTTCTTAGGGCTTGGCTTACTTCACTTAGTATAATTATGTCCAAGTCTTCCCATTTCCTAACAAATGGGACAATGTCATAGAATTCCATTGTGTATATATACCACATTTTCTTGATCCATTCATCTATTGAGGGCGATCTGGGTTGGTTCCAGATCTTAGCTATGGTAAATAATGCTGCAATAAACATAGTTGTGCTGGTAGCTTTAGTGTGGTCTTGTTTGTAAACATTTGGGTAAATGCCCAAAAGTGGGATGGCTGAGTCATAGGGGAGCTCTATGTGAAGTCTATTGAGGAAACTCCATACTGCTTTCCAAAGTGGTTGAACAAGTTTACACTCTCAACAACAAACAAGTAAGGTTCCCTTCTGTCCACATCCTTTCCAGCATCTGTTGTTAGAGTTCTTGATTTTTGCCATTCTAACTGGAGTGAGGTGGTATCTCAATGTTGTATTGATTTGCATTTTTTCATGGCTAGGGACGTTGAGCATTTCTTCATGTGTCTATTGGCCATCTTCCTTTCCTCTTCAGAGAAGTTTCTCATTAAGACTTTAGCCCACTTATTTAATGGGCAGTTGTTTCTTTGAGGATTTGTTGTTGGGAGATTTAATTTTTTCAGTTCCAAGTATATTTTAGTTATGAGACCCTTGCTCTTGTATGGATAGTGAAGATCTCCAAATCCGTGGGCTTTCTATTGATCTTGCTAGCTATGTCCTTTGCCATGCAGAAGCTCTGCAACTTCATGCAATCCCATTTGTCCAAACTTTCTTTGATTTGCTGTTTCTGGGTCTCTATTAAGAAAATTTTGGCCTGTGCCAAGGAGACCTAGGGTTTCTCCTATTCCATTCTGTAATATTTTCATATTGTCTGCTTTGGTTCTGAGGTCTTTGATCCATTTGGAGTTGATTCTGGTGCAGGGTGATATATAAGGATCTAGCTTTAGTTTTCTACAAGTAGTTAACCAATTTTGCCAGCACCATTTACTGAAGAGGCTGTCTTTCTTCCATTCTATTTTTTTAGCTCCCTTATCGATGACTAGATGCCTATAGTCTTTAGGTTCATTTCTGGGTTTTCAATTCTATTCCATTGGTCCTGAGGTCTGTTCTTATGCCAGTACCAAGCTGTTTTGATTACTATGGCTTTATAGTAGAGTTTGAAATTTGGTATTGATATTTCTCCAGCAGTGTTCTTTCCGTTGTGGAGCGTTTTTAGTATTCGGGGACTTTTATTGTTCTGTATGAATTTTTTGGATTGCCTCTTCTATTTCCTTGAAGAGTAAGGTAGGGATTTTGATAGGTACTGCGTTAAATTTGTAGATAGCCTTGGGAGGTATTGCCATTTTCACGATGTTAATCTTTACAATCCAGGAGCATGGGAGGTTTTCCAATTTTCTAAGTTGTGTTTTGATTTCCTTTTTCAAGATTTTAAAGTTTTCATCATACAGGTCCTTCACTTCTTTGGTTAAGTTAATTCCTAGGTATTTTATTTTTTGTGGACCTATTACAAATGGAGTTGCTTTCCTAATTTCAGCCACACTTATCTCATTGTTGGCATACAGAAAAGCCATTGATTTTGGGGGGTTAATTTTATACCCTGCTACTTTGCCAAAGATTTGAATCAGCTTGAGTAATTTGGGAGTGGAGTCTATGGGATTCTTTAAATACAAGATCATGTCATCTGCAAAGAGGGAGAGTTTTATTTCTTCTTTCCCTATTTGGATCCACTTTATGTTTGAATCTTGTCTTATTGCTGTAGCTAGGCATTCTAATACTAGATTGAAGAGAAGTAGAGAGAGTGGACATCCTTGTCTTATTGCTGAGTTAAGAGGAAATGGCTTTAGTTTTTCACCATTAAGTATAATGCTGGCTGTAGGTTTGTCATATACAGCCTTTATTGTATTGAGGAATGTTCCATGGATTCCTAATTTTTCCAAAGCCTTCATCATAAAGGGGTGTTGGATCTTGTTGAATGCTTTTTCTGCATCTATTGAGATAACCATGTGGTTCTTATTCTTGCTCCTGTTGATGAGATGAATAATAATAATTGATTTGCGTATATTGAACCAGGTTTGCATCCCTGAAATGAATCTTATTTGGTCGTGGTGTATGAGCTTTTGGATGAATTTTTGAAGTCGATTGGGAAAAATTTTGTTGAGAACTTTTGCATCAATGTTCATCAAAGAAATAGGTCTATAGTTTTCTTTCTTTGATGAGTCCCTGCCTGGTTTGGGATGAGGGTAATGATGGCTTCATAGAATGTGTTCGGTAGTGTACTTTCTCTTTCAATTTCATTGAAGAGTTGAAGGAGTATTACTGTGAGCTCTGTTTGAAGGCCTTGTAAAATTCCGCTGTAAAACTATGTGGTCCTGGACTTTTCTTAGCTGGGAGGTCTTTTATTTCTGTTTCTATTTCAATGCTTGATATGGGCCTGTTCAGATGGTTTAACTCATATTGGTTGAGTTTTCGCATCTCAATATTTGCTAGGAAAAAGTCCATTTCTGTCAAGTTCTCAAACTTATTGGCATAAAGTTCTGAGAAGTATTCCCTTATAATGTTCTGAATCTTGGTTTTTATCCTTGGTGATGTTTCTATTCTCATCTCTGAGTTTATTTGCTTGGGTGTGTTCTCTTCTTTTTCTAATAAGACTTGCTAAGGGTCTGTCAATTTTGTTAAGTTTTTCGAAGAAACAACTCTTAGTTTTGTTGATTCTTTCTATAGTTTTTTTTGGATTCTAATTCATTTAATTCTGATTTAATTTTAATTATTTTTTTCCATCTACTGGATTGGGGTTTATCTTGATGCTCTTTTTCAAGGAGGTTTAGATGTGTCATTAAATTGTTGGTTTCAGATCTCTCCTATTCATTGATGTAGAAGCTCAGAGCTATAAACTTGCCTCTGAGTACTTCCTTTGCTCTGTCCCAGACGAGCAGGTAATTTGTGTGTTCATTTTTGTTGAATAGCATTAACATTAGTATTTCCTTTCTAATCTCTTCCATGACCCACTCATGATTCAGCAGTGTGTTGTTCAGCTTCCATGTGTTTCCGGACTTTCTTTGGTGGCTTTTGGTATTGAGTTCTAATTTTATTCCCTTGTGGTCAGAGAAAATGCAAGGTATAACTTCAATGTTTCTGAATTTAGACAAGTTTGCTTTGTGGCCTGAAATGTGGTCTATTTTAGAAAATGTTCCATGTGCTGCTGAGAAAAACGTGTATTCTGATGCTTCTGGGTAAAATGTTCGGTAGATGTCTGTTAAATCTAGTATATCTATGCAGCTGTTTAGATCTGCGGTTTCTCTGTTGAGTTTTTGCCGAGTTGATCTATCTAGTGGGGAGAGTGGTGTGTTAAAATCCCCAACAATTAATGTCTTTGGATCTTTGTGGGATTTGAGGGAAAGTGGTGTTTCTCGGATAAATTTGGGTGCTCCGTTGTTTGGAGAATAGATATTTAGAATTGTAATATCCTCCTGAAGGAGAGATCCCTTAATTAGTATGTAGCGACCTTCTTTATCTCTTCTCACGAATTTTAATTTGAAGTCTATTTTATCTGATATTAGGATTGCAACTCCCGCCTGTTGATAGAGGCCATTTGCTTGGTAGATTTTGCTCCAGCCTTTAACATTGAAAATGTGTTTGTTTTTATGGGCAAGATGTGACTCATGAAGCCAGTAGGTAGAAGGGTCTTGTTTTTTAATCCAACTAGACAGTCTATGTAACTTATTTGGAGAGGTAAGTCCACTAATGTTGATAGATAGGACTGCGAGGTACTTGGGAATTCCTGCCATGTTATCTACCTTCTTGGGGGCTGTGAAAACTGGGTTCTTCCTATGATTCTTGGATTCTCAGTTTGGGTGCAGTTTCTTGGCCTTTATTGTGGTCTTGTTGGTTTTCTATGTGTAGGATATCTTTAAGAATCTTTTGTAGGGCTGGTTTGGTGGAGATGTATTGTTTCAATTTTTCTTTGCTATGGAAGGTTTTTATTTGGCCTTCAGTTATGAAGGAGAATTTAGCTGGATAAAGTATTCTTGGTTGATAGTTGCTTGATTTTAGGGCATGGCATACATCATTCCAGACTCTTCTTGCTTTGATTGTCTCTGCTGAGAAATCTGAGGTGATTCTAATGGTTTTCCTTTATAGGTGATTAATCTTTTCTCCTTGACAGCTTTAAGGATTTTTTTCCTTGGTCTGGGTTGATCCTGTGTGGATTATAATGTGAAGGAGGGATGTCCTATTCTGGTCTGTTCTATTTGGAGTTCTATAAGCTTCTTGTATCTGAATAGGCCTATCTTTTTGCATGTTTGGGAAGTTCTCTGCTAGGATCCTGTTACGCAAATTTCCTAGACCATTAACTTCTGTTTCTAGATATTCCTCTACACCCATTATCCTTAGATTAGGCCTTCTAATGGTGTCTTCTAACTGTTGAATTGATCTATCATATTTCTTGAACTTGTCTTGGATGGTTGTATGTTCTTTCTCTAAGATATCTAGGCTGTCTTCAATCCCCGAGATTCGATCTTCTGCATGTTCTAACCTGCTGTCCAGAGTTTCTACTTTGTTTTTTATTTCTTTTGCTTCTAATTGGTCAGCTTTGATGGCTTCAAATTCTTTGTTGAAGCTTTGTTTTAGATCTTATATGAACTTCTTTACTTCCTTAATTTGGTGTTCAGTGTTTATTCTCAATTCACTTAGTTGATTGCTTATGGTTTCCTTGGACTCCCATTCCTTCTGTTGGATTCCATTCAGCATTCCCTTTGTGGTCTCCCTGACTTCTTTAGCTCTTTGTTAATGGATCCCATGAATGCCTTTGGTGATCTTTTTGTATTCTCATCCTGCTCTCTCAATTCCTGTCTTACTCTTTGCTTAGCTTCTTCCCGCTCCCGTTCAAGCCATTCCTGTAGTTATCTTTGAGTGTTCTCAGCCTGTTCACACCATTCCTCCCTTTGTCTTTGAGTATTCTCAATCTGCTCACACAAATCCTGTATTAGGTTTTTGTGTAGCTTCCTCATGCTCATGATATTCCTGTATAAACCTTTGAATTTCCTCCTCTCTCTCCCTCTCACGCTCATACAGAGTGCTTTGTATGTTTTCAATCTTTTCATTTATCATGTTTGCCATCAGTGTTTGTAGAGCTATTTGAGAACTCTCCTCTAGATTATTCATTATATGTTTTTTCCCCTGATTATCAAGAGTGGGGGTTGAGATACGCAGACTTGCCATTTTTCTTGTGTTTTTCCCGCTTACTCTGCCCATTTGGGATGAAAATAGCACCAGTTTTGTGCTAGAAAACTTTCTTAAGGCATGCATCAGCCAAAGTATGAATTTGCACTGTCAATTGTCTACAGATACAATCTAGCTCAACAGATACATCTATTCAACATCAAACAACTGTATATTAATGGGCTACGAACTGCAAAGGAGATTTTGGAAAACCAGAAATTGTTAGGGTTAGGGAGAGAAGTGGATAAAAAATAGGAATAGAGTGAATTGGGAAGGCACTGCGAGAGTTAACTAAGTCCTAATCTCAAAGCAAGAAATAGGTTTTTTAGGATGAAAGTAGAGAGAGAGAAAAAAAGAAGAAAGAGAAAGGGAAAAGAGACCAGAAAAAAATAGAAAAGTAAAAATTAACAATATTGTGCAGAAATGAAAAAAAAATCTATCTAGAGAAGAACGTGAATATAATGAGAGGAGGGGAGGGATATAAAGGAGATGTGAAAAACTTTAAAAATGCTTAAAATATTATATAGGAATAAAGATGTAGTACTGCTATTAAGGAATTTATGTCTCAGAGATTTTGAATTGAGTAATAAATTTGTGGATTAAGTGTGTACACAAATGGGGATAGGGTCTAATAGTCAACTTCGGGTTTATCTAAGGATGTGCAGGACAACAATTAAGTCACATAAAGAAGAATGAAAACTTGAAAAGGATGAGAAAGGAAGAAAAAAAGATCAGACATTCAGTCGAGCTAAACAAAAAACAAAAAGATAATTAAAAAAAGGAGAAAGAATACAAAAAATAGAAAGAAAAACGCATACACACATGTATCCCTAAAATAAAAATTATAAGAGAAAAACAATTTTTTTCAAAAAAGGTAAAACTTAAAGATTAAAAGAAGTATAAAAAAAGTTGTTTGATTTTTTTGGGTGGGGTAGGAAAAATCCTGTGTCTCCCTTGTGTCTGTAACCAGCCTCTTGTTGGAATTCTCTGGACTGCTTGTGGTCCTGTGGCTTGGTTGGTTTCTTAAGTCAGTTTGTTGGAACAGGCAGAAAAATGCTCTGCTTTCACCCAGGATTTTGCAATCCTCCTCCAAGGCTAGTTCAATAGGAGGCAGATCTGCTTTGAGTATCACAAAAGAAGGAGATGCTGTGATGAGGCTAGGTTCTTGGTAGAGTTGAAGTCTTTCAGCCAACAGTAGCTCTTCCCTGAGGGGCGAGTTTGTGAGAAACAGAGCCCAGACTGGAGCCTTTCTCAGGGTTTCTGTTTACGGAATTTCAATTGATTGTCGAGACTGCTAAAGGGAGGGGCAGCCTCTGGCTCTGACTACCCAGTGAAGAAAGCCACTCCTAGGGCTGGCGCCCCAGCTGGGTGACTTTTCCCTGGGTGGAGCTGAGTCTGGCAGGTCATGCCGTTAAGTTCTTGGGACCTGCTAAATGACTCTAGTTTAATTTCAAGGCCTGAGTTGGAGCTAGCAGCTCCGCCAAGCTTTGTGGTTATCCAAGGTGGAGATCTCCAGTCCTGGGGGAGGGGGGAAGGGTGGCCTTCCCTCCTCTGTTCCCTGAGAAGGAGTGAGAACATCAGGCTTCTACTCATGCCCAATCTTGGTTCCTGGGTCGTCTCTGGTCTGCAAACTGCAGAATGAAGATGTCCATTTCTTATGGGTTCTTGCTGGTGTTGAGTAGAATCTGCTTGCCCGCTGCGTCTGGCTCCTTCGTTCAGGACTCTCTGTGATTCAGGTATGGCGTCTGCGGCCACCACCAACACCAATGCCGCCGCCGCCGCAGCTCCTGGCAAGAGCTCAGAGCTATCTCCTTGCCTGAATTTTCTCTCCCTGGCCTAACTCTCGGACCTGTGTTGGCACATTTGGTGTGATTTTCTGGCTTAGGACTGTTCACTGGAACTCTAAAACTACTTTCTATGGGAGAGCTTGTTTAGCCTCCAGCTTCTCCTCTGCCATCTTCTACTGTCACCCCTCTTTTTTTTATATTTCTCTCCTGTCATTCTGTCCAATCCATTTTCCTCTCTGAGATTAGGAATTGGTTAAATTTACGCTCCTTTTACCCCTCCACATCCCTCTAGTACTATTTGTCCCCACATTTCTCCCTAAAGTTAATAATTTCTGGTTTGCCAAATCCTGTTTTGTTGTTTGTAGCACAGTAATAAATAGTTTTTTGATGTTGAATAGATTGTATCTGTTGAATTAGATTGTATCTGAAGCCATTTTGATTGTGCAATTATAGGACTCTGGCTGATGTTTGCCTTAAAATAATGTTCTAGCACAAAATTGGTGTTACCTTCATACCAAATGGGCAGAAAAAGCTGAAAAGAACAATAAAAATGGCAAGTCCAGGTATCTCAACTCCCACTCATGTTAATCAGGTGACAAAATTGTAAGGAATAATCCAGAGAAGCTCCATAAAAACCTGTACATACACTACTAGTAAACATGGTGAATGAAATGATTGAATTTGCAAAGGACTCAGTGTGAGCGTGATAGGGAGTGAGAGGAGGCAAACCAAAGATTAATACAGGAATCTTGTAAGCATTAGGAAGCTACTTAAAGATTAATGCAGGAATTGTATAAGCAGGTTGAGAAAAGTCAAAGATAAATACAGGAAATGCATGAGCAGGCAGAGCACAGCCATAGAGAATTAATGGAATTGTGTGAACATGATGAAACTAATCAAAGAGTAATACAGGAATTATGAGAGCAGGATGAGACTAGACAAAGATAAATAGAGGCATTCACAGAATCCATAAACAGACTGCTGAAGGAAGTCAGGGAGACCACAAATGGAATGCTGAATGGAGCCCTACAGAAAGAATGGGTGTCCAGGGAAAACATAACCAATCAACTAAGTGATTTGAGAAACTGAACACAAAATTAAGGAAGTAAAGAATTTCATACAAGATCTAAAACAAAGCTCCAATAAAAATTTTGAAGCCATCAAAGCCGACCAATTAGAAGAAAAAGAAATAAAAAAAAAGTAGAAAGTCTTGACAGTAGGTTAGAACATGCAGAAGATTGAATCTCGGGATTAAAGACAGCCTATATATTATAGAGAAAAAACATAAAACTATGCAAGACAAATCCAAAAAATATGATAGATCTATTCAACATTTGGAAAACACCATCAGAAGGCAAAATCTGAGGATATGGGTGTAGAGGAGCACCTAGAAAAAGAAGTTAATGGTCCAGAAAACTTATTTAACAGAAACCTAGCAGAGAACTTCCCATACATACAAAAAGATAGACCTATTCGGATATAAGAAGCTATAGAACCCCAAATAGACCAGACCAGAACAAGATATCCTACTGTCACACTATAATCTGCACAGAATCAATTCAGACCAAGGAATGGAGCCTTAAAGATCTCAAGGAGAAAAGAACAATCACCTATAAACAGAAACCAATTAGAATCATCCCAGATTTCTCAGCAGAGCCTATTAAAGCAAGAAGAGCCTGGAATGGTGTAAGCCATGCAATAAGGCAAACAATTACCAACCAAGAATACTGTACCCAGCTAAACTATCCTTCATAACTGAAGGTCAAATAAAAAGTTTCCATAGCAAAGAAACATTGAAACAATGTATTTCCACCAAACCAGCCTTACAAAAGACAAAAGTATCCTACACATAGAAAACCAACAAGACCACAGTAAGAGCCAAGAAACAGTATCCAAGGGAATAAAATTAGAACTCAACACCCTTTGTGATAAAAGCTCTGTAAAAACTATGAATACAGTCAACATTCCTCAATACCATAAAGGCTGTATATGACAAACCTACAGCCAGCATTGTACTTAATGGTGAAAACCTAAAGCCATTTCTTCTTAACTCAGGAACGAGACAAGGATGTCCACTCTCTCCATTTCTCTTCAATTTAGTATGAGAATGCCTAACTACAGCAAAAGACAAGATGCAAACATAAAAGGGATCCAAATAGGGAAAGAAGATTTAAAACTCTCCCTATATGCAGATGACATGATGTTGTATTTAAATAATCCCACCGACTCCACTCCGAAATTATTCATGCTGATTCAAACGTTGGCAAAGTAACAAGGGAAAAATTAACTCTCAAAATCAATGGATTTTTTGTATGCCAACAATGAGAAAACATGCTGAAATCAGGAAAGCAACTCCATTCATAATAGCCCACAAAAAATAAAATACCTAGGTATTAACTTAATCAAAGATGTGAGGGATCTTTATGATGCAAACTTTCAAAACCTGAAAAAGGACATAAAAACAGAACTTAGAAAGTGGAAAAACCTCCCATGCTCCTGGATTTGTAGAGTCAAATCGTGAAAATGTCAATACTTCCCTAGGCTATCTACAAATTCAATGTGATGCTTATCAATATTACAAACTCATTCCTCAAGAAAATAGAAGAGGAATTCCAAAAATTCATATGGAACAATAAAAGACTCTGAAGAGCAAAAATGTTCAACAGAATGAATATTGCTAGAGGAATATCAATACCAAATTTCAAACTCTACTACAAAGCCATTGTAATCAAAACAACTTGGTACTGACACAAGAACAGACCTCAGGACCAATGGAATAGAATTGAAAACCCAGAAATGAACCCACAGATCTGTAGCCACCTAATCTTCGATAAGGGAGCTAAGAAATAGAATGAAAGAAATAGCTTCTTCTGTAAATGGTGCTGACAAAATTGGTTAATCACTTGTAGAAAACTAAAGCTAGATCCATATATATCACCCTGAAGGGGAAACAAAGGAGGAGGCTACAATGCTTGATAAGAAATGTACTCATTATCTTGCCATTGTAATTGAAACCACTCTGTACAGTATATTCACAATAAAATAAATAAAAATTTAAAAAAGGAATCCACCCCAAATGAATGAAAGACCTCAGAGTCAAAGCAGACACCCTGAAAACATTGCAGGACAAACTAGGAGATAACTTATGTGTCCTTGGCACAGGCCGAAATTTTCTTAATAGAGACCCAAAAACACAACAGATCAAAGAAAGGTTGGACAAATGGAATTGCATGAAATTGCAGAGCTTCTGCATGGCAAAGCACATAGCTAGCTAGATCAATAGAAAGCCTACAGATTGGGAGAAGATCTTCACTAGCCATACAACGGACAAGGGTCTCATATCTAAAATATACCTGGTACTCGAAAAATTAAATCCCCCAACAACAAATCCTCAAAGAAGCAACTGCCCAATAAATAAGTGGCTAAAGACTAAAGAGAAACTTCTCTGAAGAGGAAAGAAGGATAGCCAATAGATTCATGAAGAAATGCTCAACCTTCTTAGCTATAAAAGAAATTCAAATTTAAACTACACTGAGATACCACCTTACCCCAGTTAGAATGGCTATAATGCAGAACTGTAATAACAAGACAAGCTGTACAGGATGTCGGTGGGATGGTAATCTTGTTCAACCGTGCTGGAAAGTAGCATGTAGGTTCCTCAAAAGACTCCATATAGAGCTCCCCTATGACCCAGCAATCCCACTTTTGGGCATTTACCCAAATGATCAAAAACAAACCCATACTATAGCTATCAGCACCACTATGTTTATTGCAGTATTACTTACTATACCTAAGATATGGAACCAACCCAGATGCCCCTCAGTAGATGAATGGATCGATAAAATGTGGCAACAACACTTGATAAGAAATGTACTTGTTATATTGTCCATGTAATTGTAACTCCTCTGTACGGTATTCTTACAATAAAAAAAATTGTTATATATACACAATGGAATTCTATGCCTCCATCAGAAAAAATGACATTGCCCCATTTGTTAGGAAATGGAAAGAGTTGGAAAAAATTGTATTAAGTAAAGTAATCCACGCCAAAAGAAACTAGCTTCCATGGTTTCCCTTATTTGCAATAACTAGTATATGTCGGACATAAACACAAAATGTCAGACAAATTGATTTTAGGTGAAATGAACACCAAGATAATGACTCAAATGGTTTTTCTTTCTTGCTGTTGTTTCTACCATATTTACAAGATGATTCTTTTGTTGCTTTTTATGTCCCTCCCCCATGAAATAACCTCTATTTTCACTGTATTTGATGTTGATATAATTTGGGGAAGGGAAGGAAAAAACATATTGCGATTCATGTGAACCCATAGCAACAATGACATGACACAAGACTTTATGTTGAAAATTGAACTTTACAACTTTGGCACAGGGGGACGGGGGGCAGAAAGGGAGATGGGAAGGGATGGGATGGAGAAACAAGGGAGGAGGCAACAATGCTTAATAAGAAATGTACTCATTTCTTTGTTCATGCAATTGTAAACCCTCGGTACGTATTTTCACATTGAAAAATCATGAAATAATAAAGTAAAAATCCATGCCAATTTTTTTTTGCATGTCGTGGGGATTGAACATTGGCCTTGGGCACTGTCCCTGTGCTCTTCAGCTCAAGAATAACACTGTACCACTTGAGACACAATGTCGTTTCTAGTTTGCAAGAGGTATATTGGCACTAAGATCTCATAGTCTTTTCTGCCCAGGCTGGCTTTGAACCACTATCCTCAGATCTCAGACTTTTGGGTAGCTAGGATTTCAGCATGAGCCACCAAAGCCCAGATTCAAGACAAGTTTAAAAAAGCAAGCTTATTGAACCTTCTGGCTTTTTCTAATAAACAATGTTATTTTTCAGCATTAATTTATAACTGTGAGTAATTTTTAGGTGTAACTTGAAATTTTTTAATAGAATCAAATATAACTGTTACTATTACTCAGTATCTCACAAAACCACTGTAATTGACTTTTCCCAAAGGCAATTATTACATACTATATTACTCATCATTATTATTACACTCTAAATTACATGTAGTGTGAAGTGAAAATAATTTGGACGATTTCGTATAAATTAGTAGATGCTACTTTAGCATTATAAATTCAGAACTGTGATTTTAAATGAAGGAAAGAGGATTTCCAAGTTAAAATGAAATATAAATATGTAATGTGTCCAAACTGAATCAAAAATTCTGAGTTTATAAAGACAAAATATTTTCTTTACACTAAATTCTTTGAAGTAATAACATTGGAAATAGTGAAACAAGAGGAGGAAGAATTAAAATCATGTCAAGCAGTCCTAAGCCAGAGAATCACACCAAGTGTGCCATCACAGGACAGAGAGATAGGCCAGAGAGGGGAAACCCAGGCAAGGAGACAGATCTGAGCGCTTGCCAGCAGCCACCGCGGCGGCCACAGCGTTGGCTGTGGCAGCAGTGGCGGTGGTAACCACAGGGAACCATACCTGAGCCACAGAGAGTCCTGGACAAAGGAGCCAGACACAGCGGGCAAGCAGATTCTACTCAACACCAGCAAGAACTCACAAGGAGCAGACATCTTCATCCTGCAGTTCGCAGACCAGAGACCACCCAGGAATCAAGACTCAGCATGAGTAGAAGCCCGTCATCCTCATTCCTTCTCAGGGAGCAGAGGAGGGAAGGCCACTCCTCCCCCCACCAGTACCGGAGATCTCCATCTTGGATACCGACAAAGCTCGGCAGAGCTGCTAGCTCCAACTCAGGCCTTGGAATAAAACGAGTCATTTAGCAGGTCACAAGAACTTAACGGCGGCATGACCTGCCAGACTCAGCTCCACCCAGGGAGCCCTAGGAGTGGCTTTCTTCACTGGGTAATCAGAGCCAGAGGTTGCCCCTCTTTCTAGCATCCTGTACAATTAATTGAAATTCAGTAAACAGTAACCCTGAGAATGGCTCCAGGCTGGGCTCTGTAAGTTTTTCACAAAATAGCCTCAGGGAAAAGCTACTGTTTGTTGAAAGGCCTCAAGTCTACCCAGAACCTAGCCTCATCACTGCATCCCCCTCTTTTGTGATTCTCAAAGCAGATCAGCCTCCCATTAAACTAACCGGGGAGGAGGATCTCAAAATCCTGGGTAAAGCAGAGCATTTTTCTGCCTGTTCGAACAAACTGACTTAAGAAACCAACAAAGCCACAGGACCACAAGCAGATCAGAGACTCCAACAAGAGGCTGGTTACAGACACAAGGGAGATACAGGATTTTTCCCTCCCCAAAAAAGTCAAAGAATTCTTCTTCTTCTTCTTCTTCTTTCTTCTTCTTCTTCTTCTTCATCTTCTTCTTCTTCTTCTTCTTCTTCTTCTTCTTCTTCTTCTTCTTCTTCTTCTTCTTCTTCTTCTCCTTCTTCTTCTTCTTTCTTCTTCTTCTTCTTCTTCTTCTTCTTCTTCTTCTTCTTCTTCTTCTTCTTCTTCTTCTTCTTCTTCTTCTTCTTCTTCTTCTTCTTCTTCTTCTTCTTCTTCCTTCTTCTTCTTCTTCTTCTTCTTCTTCTTCTTCTTCTTCTTCTTCTTCTTCTTCTTCTTCTTCTTCTTCTCCTTTGGTACCTTATATAACAAATTTTTTTTCTTTTCTAAAACTTTTTTTAAATCTTTAATTTTTGCCTTTTTTGAAAAAAAAATTGTTTTCCAATAACATTTTTTCCTCTTATAATTTTTATTTTAGGGATACGTGAATGTGCATTTTCTATCTTTTTTTGTCTTCTTTCTCTTTTTTTTCTTTTTTAATTATCTGTTTTTTGTTTAGCTCTACTGAACTTCTGATCTTTTTTTCTTCCGTTCTTATACTTTTCACCTTTTCCTCTCTTTTGTTCTTCTTTATGTGACTTAACTCTTGTCCTGCACATCCTCACATAAACCCGTAGTTAACTAGTAGACCCTATCCCCCATTGTGTACACACTTAATCCACAAATTTATTACTCAATTCAAAACCTCTGAGACTTAAATTCCTTAATAGCAGTACTACCTCTTTATACCTATATAATATTTTAAGCATTTTTATTTTTAAGTTTTTCACATCTCCTCTTTATACCTATATAATATTTTAAGCATTTTTATTTTTAAGTATTTCACATCTCCTCTATGTCCCTCCCCTTCTCTCAATATATTTATGTTCTTCTCTAAATAGATTGTTCTCGCAACTCCATAATATTATTAATTTTTACTTTTCTATTTTTTTCTGGTCTATTTTATTTTCCCTTTCCCTTTCTTCTTTTTTCTCTCTCTCTACTTTCATCCTACCCAACCTATTTCCTGCATTGAGATTAGGACTTAGTTAACTCTCCCTGTGCCTCCCCACACCAATCTATTCCTATTTTTTACCCACATCTCTCACTAACCCTAATGATTTCTGGTTTTCCAAATTCTTCTCTGCGGTTCGAAGCCCATTAACATATAGTGGTTTGATGTTGAATAGATGTATCTGTTGAACTACAGATACATCTGTCTGTAGACTATTGACTGTACAAATTCAGACTTTGGTTGATGGTTGCCTTAAGATAGTCTTAGAGCAAAAAACTGGTGTCATTTTCATCTCAAATGGGCAGAGTAAGCCGGAAAAACACAAGAAAAATGGCAAATCCGGATATCTCAATTCCCAATCTTGATAATCAAGGGACAGAACAGATAATGAATAATCCAGAAGAGAGTTCCCAAATAGCTCTACAAACACTGCTGTCAAACATGATAAATGAAAAGATTGAAAACATACAAAGGACTCTGTATGAGCGTGATAGAGAGAGAGAGGAGGCAATCCAAAATTTATACAGGAATATCATAAGCGTGAGGAAGCTACTCAAAAACTGATATAGGATTTGCGTGAGCAGCTTGAGAATACTCAAAGACAAAGGCAGGAATTGCATGAGCAGGCTGAGAACACTCAAAGAGAACTGCAGGAATCCCACGAACGGGAGGAAGCTAATGAAAGAGTAATACAGGAATTGAGAGAGCAAGAAGAGAATACACAAAGATCACCAAAGTCATTCATGGAATTGATTAAGAAAGAGTTGAAGGAAGTCAGGGAGACCACAAAGGGAATGCTGAATGGATCCCAACAGAAGGAATGGGAGTCCAAAGAAAACATAACCAATCAACTAAGTGATTTGAGAATAATCACTGAACACCAAATTAAGGAAGTGAAGAAATTCATACAAGATCTAAAACAGAGCTTCAACAAAGAATTTGAAGCCGTCAAAGCTGACCAATTAGAAGGAAAAGAGATAAAAAACAAAGTAGAAATCTTGACAGCACGTTAGACCATGCAGAAGATCGAATCTCAGGGATTGAAGACAGCATAGATATTATAGAGAAAGAACATACAACCATCCAAGACAAGTCCAAGAAATATGATAGATCTATCCAACACTTGGAAGACACCATAAGAAGACCTTATCTGAGGAAAATGGGTATAGAGGAATGCATAGAGAGAGAAGTTAATGGTCTAGAAAATTTGAATAACAGGATTCTAGCAGAGAAATTTCCAAACATGCAAAAAGTTAGGCCTATTTCGATACAAGAAGCTTTTAGAAGTTCAAGTAGGCCAGACCGGAACAGGACATCTCACTAAAACAATATAATGTGCAAAGCATCAATTCAGACCAAGGAAAAGATCCTTAAAGCTGTCAAGGAGAAAAGGTTAATCACCTATAAAGGGAAAACAATTAGGATCAGATTTCTCAGCAGATACAATCAAAGCAAGAAGAGTCTGGAATGATGTATGGCATGCCCTAAAAACAAACAACTATCAACCAAGAATGCTGTACCCAGCTAAACTCTCCTTCATAACTGAAGGCCAAATAAAAACCTTCCATAGCAAAGAAAAATTGAAGCAATACATCTCCACCAAAACAGCCCTACAAAAGATTCTTAAAGATGTCCTACACATAGAAAAACAACAAGACCACAATAAAGGCCATGAAACTGCACCCAAACTGAGAATCCAAGAACCATAGGAAGAACCCAGATTTTGCAGCCCTCAAGTAGGTGGATAACATGGCAGGAACTCCGAAATACCTCTCAGTCCTATCTCTTAACGTTAACGGCCTGAACTCTCCAATTAAGCGACATAGACTGTCTACTGTCTAGTTGGATTAAAAAACAATACCCTTCTATCTGCTGCCTTCAGGAGTTACATCTTGCCCGTAAAAACAAACACATTTTCAACGTTAAAGGCTGGAACAAAATCTACCAAGCAAATGGCCCCCATAAACAGGCGGGAGTTGCAATCCTAATATCAGATAAAATAGATTTCAAATTAAAATTTGTGAGAAGAGATAAAGAAGGTCGCTACATAGTAATTAAGGGATCTCTCCTTCAGGAGGATATTACAATTCTAAATATCTATTCGCCAAACAATGGAGCACGCAAATTTATCCAAGAAACACTACTTTCCCTCAAATCCCACAAAGATCCAAAGACATTAATTGTTGGGGATTTTAACACACCACTGTCCCCACTAGATAGATCAACTCGGCAAAAACCCAACAGAGAAAACGCAGATCTAAACAGCTGCATAGATCAACTAGACTTAACAGACATCTACCGAACACTTCACCCAGCAGCATCAGAATACATGTTTTTCTCAGCAGCACATGGAACATTTTCTAAAATAGACCACATTTTAGGCCACAAAGAAAACTTGTCTAAATTCAGAAACATTGAAGTGATACCTTGCATTCTCTCTGACCACAAGGGAATAAAATTAGAACTCAACACCAAAAGCCACCAAAGAAAGTCGGGTATCACATGGAAGCTGAACAACACACTTTTGAATCATGAGTGGGTCATGGAAGAGATTAGAAAGGAAATTCAAATGTTCATGCTATTCAACAAAAATGAACACACAAATTACCTGCTCCTGTGGGACACAGCAAAGGCAGTACTCAGAGGCAAGCTTATAGCTCTGAGTCCTACATCAACAAATTGGAGAGATCTGAAACCAACAATTTAATGACACATCTAAACCTCCGTGAAAAAGAGCATCAAGATAAACCCGAATCCAGTAAATGGAAAGAAATAATTAAAATTAAATCAGAATTAAATGAATTAGAATCCAAAAAACTATAGAAAGAATCAAGAAAATTAAGTGTTGTTTCTTCGAAAAACTTAACAAAATTGACAGACCCTTAGCAAATCTTATCAGAAAAAGAAGAGAACACACACAAACAAATAAACTCAGAGATGACATTAGAAACATCACCTTGGAAACAACCAAGATCCAGAACATTTTAAAGGAATACTACTCAAAACTTTATGGTAATAAGTTTGAGAATTTGACAGAAATTAATCATTTCCTAGCAAATATTGACATGCCAAAACTAAAACAATATGAGTTAAACCACCCTAACAGGCCCATATCAATCTTTGAAATAGAAACAGCAATAAGAGACCTTCCAGCTAAGAAAAGTCCAGGACCAGATGGTTTTACAGCAGAATTTTACAAGTCCTTCAAAGCAGAGCTTACATCAATACTCCTCGAACTCTTCAATGAAACTGAAAGAGAATGTTCACTACCAAAAACATTCTATGAAGCCATCATAACCCTCATCCCAAAAACAGGCAGGGACTCATCAAAGAAAGAGAACTATAAACCCATTTCTTTGATGAACATTGATGCAAAATTTCTGAACAAAATTTTGGCCAATCGACTTCAACAATTCATCCAAAAAAATCATACACCACGATCAAACAGGATTCATTTCAGGGATGTAAAGCTGGTTCAATATACGCAAATCAATTAATATTATTCATCACATCAACAGGAGCAAAGATAAGAACCACATGGTTACCACAATTGGTGCAGAAAAAGCATTTTACAAAATCTAACACCCCTTTTTTATGAAGGTTCTGGAAAAATTAGAAATCCATGGAACATTCCTCAATACAATAAAGGCTGTATATGACAAACCTACAGCCAGCATTATACTTAATGATGAAAAACTAAAGCCATTTCCTCTTAACTCAGGAACAAGACAAGGATGTCCACTCTCTCCATTTCTTTTCAATCTAGTATTAGAATGCCTAGCTACATCAATAAGACAAGATGCAAACATAAAGGGATCCAAAAAAGGAAAGAAGAAATAAAACTCTCCTTCTTTGCAGATGAAATGATCTTGTATTTAATGAATCCCATAGACTCCACTCCCAAATTACTCAAGCTGATTCAAAACTTTGGCAAAGTAGCAGGGTATAAAATTAACCCCCCAATATCAGTGGCTTTTCTGTATGCCAACACTGAGAAAAGTGTGGCCGAAATTAGGAATGCAACTCCATTTGTAATGGCCCCACAAAAAATAAAATACCTAGGAATTAACTTAACCAAGGAAGTGAATGACCTCTATGATGAAAACTTTAAAATCTTGAAAAAGGAAATCAACACAGAACTTAAAAAATGGCAAAACCTCCCATGCTCTGGATTGGAAAGATTAACATCGTTAAAATGGCAATACCTCCCAAGGCTACCTACAAATTCAACGGGACACCTATCAAAATTCCAACTTCATTCTTCAAGAAAATAGAAGAGGCAATCCAAAAATTCATATGGAACAATAAAAGTCCCCGAATAGCAAAAACGCTCCTCAATGGAAACACATCAATACCAAATTTCAAACTCTATTATAAAGCTTTAGTAATCAAAACAGCTTGGTATTGGCATAAGAACAGACCTCAGGACCAATGGAATAGAATTGAAAACCCAGAAATGAACCTAAAGACCTATAGGCATCTAATCTTCGATAAGGGATCTAAAACAATAGAATGGAAGAAAGACAGCTTCTTCAGTAAATGGTGCTGGCAAAATTGGTTAACTACATGTAGAAAACTAAAGCTAGAATCTTATATATCACCCTGCACTAGAATCCACTCCAAATGGATCAAAGACCTCAGAACCAAAGCAGACAATATGAAAACATTACAGGATGGAATAGGAGAAACCCTAGGTCTCCTTGGCTCAGGCCGAAATTTTCTGAATAGCGACCCGGAAACACAACAAATCAAAGAAAGGTTGGACAAATGGCGTTGCATAAAGTTGCAGAGCTTCTGCATGGCAAAGGATGAAGCTAGCAAGATCAATAGAATGCCCACTGATTGGGAGAAAATCTTCACTAGCCCTACAACAGACAAGGGTCTCATATCTAAAATATACTTGGAACTCAAAAAATTAAATCCCCCAACAACAAATCCTCAAAGAAACAACTGCCCAATAAATAAGTGGGCTAAAGACTTAAAGAGAAACTTCTCTGAAGAAGAAAGAAGGATGACCAATAGACACATCCCTAGCCATAAAAGAAATGCAAATCAAAACAACATTGAGATACCACCTCACTCCAGTTAGAATGGCAAAAATCAAGAACTTTAACAACAACAGATGCTGGAGGGGATGTGGACAGAAGGGAACCTTACTTCATTGTTGGTGGGAATGTAAACTTGTTCAACCACTTTGGAAAGCAGTATGGAAGTTCCTCAAAAGACTTCACGTAGAGCTCCCCTATGACCCAGCAATCCCACTTTTAGGCATTTATCCAAATGTTTACAAACAAGACCCCACTAAAGCTACCAGAACAACTATGTTTATTGCAGCATTATTTACCATAGCTAAGATATGGAACCAACCCAGATGCCCCTCAGTAGATGAATGGATCAAGAAAATGTTGTATATATACACAATGGAATTTTCTGCCTCCATCAGAAAGAATGACATACCCCATTTGTTAGGAAATGGAAAAACTTGGAAAAAATAATATTAAGTGAAATAAGTCAGGCCCAGATAAACATAGGTCCCATGGTTTCCCTTATTTGAAATATCTAGTATATGTATGAGTCAAGCGGAAAAGGTCAGATAATGTGATGTTAGGAAAATGAACCCTTAGATATGTATTTTAATGTTTTTTTTCTTTCATGCATGTGTTTCTAACGCATTTATAAGATTATTTCTTTGTTGCTTTTTATGTTCCTCCCCCACAGTATAACCCCTGCTTTCACTATATTTGATGTCATTATAACTTGTGGAGGAGATGGGAAAAAAAAAGTTGTTTAAAGATACAGGTGGACCTGTTGCAACAATGAGCAGTACAACTTGTCATGTCGAAAATGAGCTTTACAAGGTTGGTGTGGGGGTGGGGGTTGGGGAGGGATGGATTTGGTGGAGGGATGCTGTGAAGGGATGTGAAGGGTAAACAAAGGAGGAGGCTGCAATGCTTTGTAAGAAATGTATGCATTATCCTGCCCATGTAATTGTAACCCCTCTGTACAGTATGTTCACAAATAAAATAAAATAAAGTAAAATTTTTAAAAAAATGTGAAAAAAATAAAATCATGTCAAACAATGTCTGTTATTCTGCTATCCCCTCCATTATGAAGGCCTGCCCATTCCCAGTTTTCACAAAATTTCAAGTGTCTCTCTTAGAATCTATTTGGAAAAGTTCTAAATCACTGACTATTTTTGTAATTTCTGTTATAAGATACAAAACATTGACACAAAACAATTGAATTAAAATACACATATATGTTGAAGTCACCACAACTGGAAAAACAACTAACAAAGTAGAACTCTGCCAGGAACAAAACATGTTCTGCCCAGTATTTTTAAGCACAAAAACCTCAAATACATGTTAACTTGGAGTAGAGCCATAAAAAAACTGTGTCTCTGAAATATGGTTGTGTTAATTTGTAATTAAATACATCTAGATCAACCTAATGTAGGAAACCCCTTGAATGGATCAAATTGTTTAAAACGAATGTGACTGTTTTCGAAGTGAGATCTGCACATATTTAAAAGAATAAAATAACAAAATCAAGGCATACTTAAAAAATTCAGAAAAGCAATGAATAAGTCCAATATTATCCAAATTGAGAACTAATTCCTACTGATTTAACAACAAAAAGTATGCAACTAATAGAATCTGAGCAGTGTACAAGAGTGTATTATATACTTTAAACTATTCCAAATTACACTTTGTAGAAGATTGAATGTGGGTAATCTAAAAGAGAACATTAACACATGATATAAATGATACTAAAAATCTCATGAAAAGAGAGAAGTAGTTCCTGGAAAATAATAGCTTAACAAATGGTGGTCAAAATCTTTCTAGTACTGACAAAATTGCATACCTATTTATTTAGATCCAAAAAAAGACCCCAGTTACTCAAGCTGATTTGAAACTTTGGCAAAGTAGCAGGATACATCTGTAACATTATTTTGGATGTTGAGTCAGGCATGAAATTCATTTCCTCTTTGATCGGACAAATGAATATATGAAAGAATATAACTTCTCCAACTAAATATCAAGACTTAACTAAACATATCACGAGAAAAGTCATTATGTAATCCATATTGCAACTGGGATAAGAGAAAAATATCATAGTGATTCTGTATTTATTGTAAATGTTGATGTTTTTCATAAATTATTCCCTTTAGTTTGCATTTTCAAAATATTGTGTTACATGATGTAGACCTTGGTAACTAATTTTGAATGCGTCCTTAAATTTTGTTCTGTGTTTAATGTCTCTCTTCTGTTCCTAACCCATGAAATTATTTTGATTCCAAAAACATTCTAATAACCACTGTTTATAATACAAAAAATCTCATAAGCATGACACCAGTAAGCATTGGTTAACATTTTGATACCAGGGTCTCATGACTTATAAGGCCTATCTGCATGAGTTACATTGTACCTAGATTCCTCATCCTAAATTTATCCACAGTTAAAAAATGTTTATATCTTTATTTGTCACACATCAGCGATAAAATCTGAGTATAAAGCCTAAGGAAAACGATAAAGTAAGAATTTAGCTTTTCTGGATATAAAATAAACAAAATGCAGCATAGAGTAACTCACTGGTTTAAAGTCCATCTATCTCATCAAAACATTCTATGCATTACCTTACAATGTGTATTATTCTCATGAAGGAATGGGGAATATGAGAAGAGGACTAACCAAGCACTGTCTTCAAAATATATATAATTTGGATTTATCTCTATATTTCACTATAAACATTTCTGATAAAACTGTTTGAATAATTGATTTATAATATATCCTAGTTTCATATACCAAATTACATTCAGAAAATGGGATATAAAAATTAACTAAGGAATGTCCTGGCAGAAAAAATGGCACCTCTATACATGTGACACCCAGTTCTGAGGTATTTCATTATGCCTCCATTTAATGAATGTGATTGTTTAAATGTTTCATAAAGTAATCATTAAAATTGATCAGTGTATTATAATCTAATTGTTTACAATTTTATCCTAGAATCATTTATGAACTTCCCATTCAATCATGACATACATCACATTCCATTGGTATTCATATGGATAGAAATGAATTTCTTAGGATCTCCTGCCATTTGGAGGTGGCAGGAACAGGATTCAAACTGTGGGCTCCAGATCCCACCCGAGGATAGGGAACTCACTGGTGTGTTCAAAAATAACAACAAGACCAATGATTAGGCAGGCACCAGTGGCTCCAAAAGTCCTCTTTGATACTTATAAGGTTGTGATAGGAGGATCATGGTCAAAGTCACTCTAGGCAGAAAAGTCCTTTAGTCCAACTTCAGGAGCAACAAAGCCAGAAGTATAGCCATATGACTCCAGTGTTGGAGGGCTAGCCTTCAATAAAGCAGCTCATTGACTGTGCCCAGATCCTGAGTTCAAGGCCCAGGAGTGGCAACAAACAGACATACACAACAATCTGTGCAGCCATCTGCCTAAAGCAGGTCACCCTCAGCAGCCTTTATTTACATTTTATTATGAGGCCAATGCAGGAACAGGCACAAACCAGGCAGGGGAAGAGAAAATTAGGTTTCTTAGAAGCAACCAGTATTCAGAAAATTAAAATTGGGGTCATAAAATGGTAGCATAATTACGTAAAAACTACCATTAAGAAAAAGATGAAGGGGGTGGGAATGTGGATTAGTGAGAGAGTGCTTGTCTAGCATGCAAGAAGCCCTGGGTTTGATTCCTCAGTAGCACATTCAAGAAAAATCCAGAGTTAGACTTGGATGTCAGGCGGAAAGAAGGGAACACTACCCAGTCATGAGGTCTTCTGCAGTGTGCCAGGACACCAACATGGCCTTCACACAACCACAGAACAGAAAGACTGTATCTTTCCCACTTCTCAGGCAGCCGAGGGCCCCAGAGTCAAGAGGGCAGAGCCAGTTTCTAACTCAGGTGCTTGGAGCCAGAAGAGAAAGGGCTCTGACTCTCCTTGGACTGGGGGATTTGCCTTAATGATGTGGAGAATGAAGGAAGGAGAATGGACTGGCAAAGGTAGAAGGGCCTTCAAATCTGACAAATGGAGAGTCAAAAACCCACTCCTGATCTTAGCTATGGTAAATAATGCTGCAATAAACATAGTTGTGCTGGTAGCTTTAGTGTGGTCTTGTTTGTAAACATTTGGGTAAATGCCCAAAAGTGGGACTGTTGGGTCATAGGGGAGCTATATGTGGAGTCTTTTGAGGAACCTCCGTACTACTTTCCAAAGTGGTTGAACAAGTTTACACTCCCACCAACAATTAAGTAAGGTTCCCTTCTGTCCACATCCCCTCTAGCATCTGTTGTTATTGGAGTTCTTGATTTTTGACTTTCTAACTGGGGTGAGGTGGTATCTCAATGTTGTTTTGATTTGCATTTCTTTTATGGCTAGGGAGGTTGAGCATTTCTTCATGTGTCTATTGGCCATCCTTCTTTCTTCTTCAGAGAAGTTTCTCTTTAAGTCATGAGCCCACTTATTTAATGTGCAGTTGTTTCTTTGAGGATTTGTTGTTGGGGGATTTGATTTTTTGAGTTCCAAGTATATTTTCGATATGAGACCCTTGTCCATTGTATGGCTAGTGAAGATCTTCTCCCAATCCGTGGGCTTTCTATTGATCTTGCTAGCTATGTACTTTGCCATGCAGAAGATCTGGAACTTCATGCAATCCCATTTGTCCAAGCTTTCTTTGATTTGTTGTGTTTCCAGGTCTCTATTAAGAAAATTTTGGCCTGCACCAAGGAGACCTAGGGTTTCTCCTATTCCATCCTGTAATGTTTTCATATTGTCTGCTTTGACTCCAAGGTCTTTGATCCATTTGGAGTTAATTCTGGTGCAGGGTGATATACAAGGATCTAGCTTTAGTTTTCTACAAGTAGTTAACCAATTTTGCCAACACCATTTACTGAAGAGGCTGTCTTTCTTCCATTCTAGTTTTTTAGCTCCCTTATCAAAGATTAGATGGTCATAGGTCTATAGGTTCATTTCTAGGTTTTCAATTCTAATCCATTGGTCCTGAGATCTGTTCTTGTGCCAGTACCAAGTTGTTTTGATCCAATCCAAAAGCATGGGAGTTTTTTCCCATTTTCTAAGCTCTGTTTTGATTTCCTTTTTCAAGATTTTGAAGTTTTCATCATAGAGGTCCTTCACTTCTTTGATTAAGTTAATTCCTAGGTATTTTATTTTTTGTGGACCTATTACAAATGGAGTTGCTTTCCGAATTTCAGCCCCACTTTTCTCATTGTTGGCATACAGAAAAGCCATTGATTATGGGGGGTTAATTTTATACCCTGCTACTTTGCCAAAGTTTTGAATCAGCTTGATTAATTTGGGAGTGGAGCCTATGGGATTCTTTAAATACAAGATCATGTCATCTGCAAAGAGGGAGAGTTTTATTTCTTCTTTCCCTATTTGTATCCCCTTTATATCAGCATATAGCAGCATTATTTACCATAGCTAGGATCTGGAACCAACCCAGATGTCCCTCAGTAGATGAATGGATCAAGAAAATGGGGTACATATACACATTGGAATTGTATGCCTCCAGCAGAAAAAATGACATTGCCCCATTTGTTAGGGAATGGAAAGACTTGGAAAAAATTATATTAAGTGAAGTAAGCCAGGCCCAAAAACCATAGGTCCCATGATTTCCCTTATTTGCACTATATAGTATACGTATGAGTCAAGCAGAAAAGGTAAGATAAGGTGATGTTAGGAAAATGAACCCTAAGATATGTATTTTAAATGTTTTTTTTCATGCATTTGTTTCTAACACAATTATAAGACTATTTCTTTGTTGCTTTGTATGTCCCTCCCCCACAGTATAACCCTTGCTTTCACTGTATTTTATGTCGGTATAATTTGTGGAGGGGAAGGGGAAAAACAAGTCGTTTAAATAAGGATACAGGTGGACCTGTTGCAACCATGAGAAGTACAAGTTGTCATGTCGAAAACGAACTTTACAACTTGGGGGGAGAGGATTCGGTGGGGGGGGGGGTGGGAGGATGGGAAGGGATGGGAAGGGTAAAAAAAGGAGGTGACTACAATGTTTGATAAGTAATGTACTCACTATCTTGCCCATGTAATTGTAACCCCTCTGCACAGTATTTTCACAATAAAAAAACCCCACTCCCTAAGACCAAAGTGCAAGACTCTCTATTGTTAACCTAAAGGTAGCCTGGGGTTCCCTTCACCTCAGGGAGGAAGGTTAATTAGTCATTGTTTGAAGAGGAAGAGAAAAGCCTGATCCTTGTGTAACTCTGACAAATGTTTCAGGTTACCCCTCATTGGTGGCCGTGTCTGGAATGAATGAAGTGGTTTTGCAGCTCGCTTACCTGTTGCTTGAGTAAATTCTGCCTCCTAATCCTGTAGGCCTAAGTCTCTTTGCCTAGTCTTGCTTTTGAAACTATTTTCTGCCTTCAAATATTGTTACACTCGATTTCTTCCTGCTAACAGGGCTAGGGCTTAGAAGCTGAGAACTTCATGTGAACCCAGGATTGGTCCATGATTTTTCTTGCCTGCTTTTATAACTCAAGAACTCTAAGAACATTTAGAGTGCAAGTAACTTCTCATTACCAAGGGAAACACAGGAAGCTCTTGAACATCTGACCTGTCAGCAATAGAAGTCAGAGTGTCATAGACGTTCCAGCCCTGGCTGACTTCATCCTGTGATCCTCAGACTTCAGCCTCCTGAGCTAGGGTGATGGGCATGTGCTACTGGTGCTCTGCTAGGTTCAGAACTGTAATAACATTGGCATTACAAGTCAAGGGCAGCATATTAGGCCTTTCAACATTGGACCTTTCAGACACAAGTTTATAATGCTAGAGTCTGAGAGGCTATGCATATAGATGGGCTACACTTGAACCTTGAGCTCTAACTCCAATTCTGGTGTACATGAACATTCATTTTTCCAGAGAATGTTCTCCTAATTAACAAATAGGAAAAGTAATTTGCTTAACCCTCACTTTTTTCCAGTTTTGTGTCTCAAACTCAAGCCTGGGCTCTGTCGCTGAGCCCTTCAGCTCAAGGCGAATACTCTACCACTTGACCCACAGCACCACATGTGGTCTTTTTGTGGTTCATTGGAGATAAGAGTCTAACAGGTTTTCCTTGCCTAGGCTGTCTTTGAACTGTGATCTTCAGATCTCAGCCTCCTGAGAAGTTAAGGTTCCTGTTGTGAGATACAGGCAACAGGCCTGCTGTTTTTGCCAGACCTGTGGCTTGAACTAAGGGCCTGGGTACTGTCTCTGAGCTCCTTTTTCTCAAGCCTAGCACTGTACCACTTGAGCCACTCCACAGCTTCTGGCTTTTTCTGAGTCTGTGTCACTGAGGATTCAAACCTTACCATTCATGCATGCTGAGCCAGCTCTCTACCACTAAGCTACATTTCTAGCCCCACCCTTACAATTTTATCCCTCCACTTGACTATCCCCAAGAAAAGGCTTCTGAGTAAAAATCATCTAAAGAAATTCTTATAGGAATGTTCTAAAGATAAAGAAGACAAAGTTCATACTTGGGAGAGAGCCTAAACATGTGAAGATTGTCACAAATGCTTCCATTTAATTATGTATCATGTTTCAACACTTAATAAAATATTAATGAAAAACGAGTCAATGTCCTAAATTATTGTGTATAAATTAATAATACATGTACAACATGTACTAAATATTATGTGCATAATAATACAAAATACAATAAACAATAAGTAAATGAAAATTAAAAAATAAAATAAATACAAAATCAATAATAAAAATTATAATTTGTAATAAACATACATATGTAAATATATATCATATATTACACCTATATAGAAACATTTTTCCATTGCAGGGTCTTCATTCAGAAGCTGGCAACTCTAGCCTGAATTTCTTATCCTCAAGGACAGTGAGCTTTGCCTTCACCCATGATGCAAAATAGTTACCTTGATGGTGAGATCAAATCCCAGCAATAATGGAAATACTGGCCCCAGTTCCAAGACAGTGGCTTAATTTTTTTAATGGAAGTAGTTTTGTTTATTCAGTTACGTATTGAACATTAAAAAAAAAAAAGCAGTGTAGAATTTTGCACATCTATCAGACACCTTTCTCTTAACCCCAAAATGCTTGTCTGAGCACTACTTTCTTTCATTATTTTATTGTAAAAATGTTGTACAGAGGGGTTACAGTTAAATGAGTATGGTAATGAATACATTTCCTATTGAGCATTGTTGCCTCCTCCTTTGTTTTCCCCCTACCATTCCTTTCGTCCCATCTCCACAACTACTCCCCCTGCCAAGCTCAGTGACTTAATTTTTATTTTTGGATTTGCATGGGGTTTGAACTCAAGTAGTGGCAAATATGCACTTTCCCTCACATTGGTACATATTTACCAAGACCCTGAGTTCAAATCCCAGGCTAGGAAAGAAAACTGGTAGAAATTCAAAACAAGGGAGCTTTATTTCTTTTTTAATTCAGTTAAATAATTAGTTAATATTTTTATTTATTCTGTATTTTGCCAACATGGGGCTTGAACTCAGGTCATGGCAACTCTGCCTCAGCTTCAGTCACCCTAGGGTGGGGCATCCTCCGACCCATAGCCAATCTAGGGATCCTAGGCCCAGAGGGCTTTCAGTAAGAAAAAAAAACGTAGCATAGCACAAAAAGTGGCAAGCTGCAGAGGGCTTAGGGTTTTCTGTTTTTTTTTCTTTGCACAGTGCCCATCCTGGGTCTGAACAACATGGCTGCAAAGTGGACCTGACCTGTCATATCTGAAGGCTGGCATGCTATCAGGGAATCCATAGGCCAACCTGTGAACATAGGCCCCGGGTTCAAATCCCAGCACTGACACCTACCAATGGCAGGAGATCACAAGAGACTCATTCCTATGCATAGGAATACCAATTGAAAAAGTAGTTCATGTTTTGGTCTAGTCTAAAATTGGATGCAATAATCCTAGGACGCTGATTGATCTTAATTAATAGGTTATTATGCATGAAAAGAATAATATTCCTTCAATGGCGGTATAATCAATGCCTAAGAGTTGGCAGGAATGTCTTAGGTGTCATTCCAACATAGATAGATGGCTCTGGCACTCCTTAATAATATATGTTTATTTGTATACCCCCTTTGCCTATCCATGTATCACTGTTTTGGCCAAACCTGGAGCTGGATCTCAGCACCTGGGAACCACTTGACAGCTTCATTGGCTAGAGGCTGCCATGCTCACACTCATCCGTTCATGAATTGGGCTCGCTAAACCCTGAGTTCACATCCCAGCACTGCCAAAAATTTAATGTTGGAGTAAGAAGCCAAGTGTGACACATGTTTTCCTTTTCTGTGAGAGTCCTGAGTTTCAGGCATGATGGAGAACATATTTACAAATCTGGATGCTGTGATGGGATGTAAACAATGTAATAAATGGTAGAGGGGTCATCAGAATCAATGAAATAAATGGTAAATAAATGAATAAAACAAGAAATAATATGAATAACCACACCCAACAAAATATGGTCTGACTAGCTGTATGGAAGTATAAATCCTATCTTGAAAATGGATATAAGGAGTATGTTTTCCAGCCCTGAGGCTTGAATTCAGACTTAGGGAACAGTCCTGACTTTTGTCTTCAAGCATGTTCAGATTCCCTTCCGTCACGGTGCTGCATATTTACCCAGACCTTGAGTTCAAATCCCAGGCCTGGCAGAAAAAGATGTCATGAATTGCAAACCAGGGAGCTAAATATTTTTTTTAATTGAGGGCTATTGGAGAAGCCATAGTCCCGGACAGCAACATAGGCCTACAGTTCAAATACAGTCATGCCACTTCCAGATGGTGGGAGATCCTAAGAAATTCGTTCCCATCCACAGGAATAATGATGCAATATTATCACTGTCACAGTTGAATGACATGCTCATGAATGATACTTGTACACAATTAGACTTCATGATTTCAGTCGGCTGATTGATTTTATTTAATATCTTATGAAACATTAAAAGAATATTATTTCTCACCGGGACGCAATAATTTCAGGACACTGATTTACTTAATACTTTATTAAAGATAAAAATAATAACATTTATTTATTTATTCTGGACCTGGGTGCTCATCAGCTCAAGGCTAGTACCCTATCCCATGGTTTCCCTTATTTGCAATTACTAGTATATGTCTGAGTAAAGCAGAAAAGGTCAGATAAGGTGATATTAGGGAAATGAACCCTAAGATATGTACTCAAATGTTTTTTTTCTTTCATGCGATTGTTTCTAACACATTCATAAGATTGTTTCTTTGTTGCTTTGTATGTCCCTCCCCCACAGTATTACCCCTGCTTTCACTGTACTTGATGTCAGTATAATTTGTGGAGGGGAAGGAGAAAAACAAATCGTTTAAATAGGAATACAGATGGACCCATTGCAAAAAAGAGATGTACAAGTCGTAATGTCGAAAACGAACATTACAACTTTGGTGCGCGGGGGGTGGGGGATAAAGGCGCAGGGAGGATGGGGTGGGGGGGCAGAGGGGAGGATGGGAAGGGATGGGAAGAGGAAACAAAGGAGGAGGCTACAATGCTTGATAAAAAAATGTACTTATTATCTTGCCCATGTAATTTTAACCCTCTATACATTATTTTCACAATAAAAAAATAAAAAATAATATTAATTACATGGAGGCATAATAAATACCCAAGAATTGGTAGGAATGTAGTATATATAAGTGAACAATGGATAGACATCTCTGGCACTCTGTAAATGTATATGTATTTATTAGTGTACTACAATCTGTGTGTCAATCTGTTCTTATTTTGTCAACCACTGGTACTCGATCTCAGATCCTGAGAACTGTCTATCAACTCAATTTGTTCCCGGATGGCATGCTGACACACACACATTCATGAATTTGGCCCTGTAGGCCTTGAGTTCAGATGCCATCATGCCCAAACAATGAATCATGAAGTAAGAAACTGATGGTGACACATGTTTTCCTTTTCTGTGAAATTCCTGGGTGTCAGGTATAAGTAGAATACATATACAGATCTATATCCTATTTAATCAATGTAACCAATGTTCTATGTGCCATATTAGTCAATAAAATAAACAGTCAATGCATGTTGGGTCTTTGTTTGCCCCCGAAAGGTGGATGGGGCCCAAGGAAAGGTAAGTGTGCCACTCGCCATTCCCCAGTCTCCCTTAGGCGGGGAGACATTCAGACACAGTGGGGAGTCAAGTCAAGCAAGAACTCGTTTATTACCACACAGCAAGCACCATTTAAAGGGAAAAAATTGTGAGGCATGGAAGGGGAGGGAAAGGAACCAACCAATCACTGTAAAGGTCACACCTTATCATGAACCTAAGCTATATCCAATCAGATTTTAAGGTAAACAATTGGGCTGTGCCCACTCAACTTCCTCTCAGCACCATCATTGCTGCCCATGTGCCCCACAAACACATGAATAAAACAAAAATAAAATTAATAACTAGACTGAATGCAATATGGAGTCAACCTATGTATGTAAATATAAATCATATACTTAATATGTACACAAATAGGATGTATTCTAGTACTGAGGATAGATTTCAGACGTAAGGAACAGACATGAATTTCTTGGCTTCAAGAAGGCTAGGTTCCCCTTTCAAAACAGTGCAACAGAGTTACCCAGACCATGAGTTCCAATCCCAGTCCTAGCAGAAAAAATGGCACCTTTATACTATGTGATGCCCAATTCTTAGGTATTTCATTATGCCTCCATTTAATGAACATGATTGTTTAAATGCTTCATAAAGTATTGATTAAAATCGATCAGTGTCCTATAATATAATTGTGTATAATTTTATCATAGAATTATTTAAGAGCTGCCCATTCAATCATAACATACATAATGTTGCATTGGTATTCATATACATAGGAATGTGTTTCTAAGAATCTCTTTCCATTTGGAGGTGGCAGGACCAAGATTCTAATTGTGGGCTCCAGCTCCCACCATTTTAACTCAAGGATAGGGAACTCGCTGGTCTGTCCAAGAATTGCAAGACCAATGATTAGGCAGGCACCAGTGGCTCTCAGCAGTCCTTATTGATGTTTACAAGGCTGTGATAAGAGGATCATAGTCAAATTCACACTAGGCAGGAAAGTCCTTGAAATCCCTCTCCAACTTCAGTGCCAACAAAGTCAGAAGTAAAGCTGTGTAGCTCGAGTGGTAGAGGGATAGTCCTGGTTGAAAGCAGCTCACAACACACACACTCACACATACACACACACACACACACACACACACACACACACCGTAGTCTAATCATCTATCTGTTTATATATTGGCCATTCCTAGGGCTTGATCTCAGGTCCTCAAATTTGCCTGCCAACTTCTCTTGCATCAGACTGGTGTGCTAACATTTACACACTCATGAAGTGGGCCTGCTAGGCCCTGAGTTCAATTCACAGAACTTCCAAAAACTTAATCCTGGTGGAAAGCCAATTGTCCCACTTGGTTTCTTTATTGGTGAAATTCCTGGGACTCAGGAATGATGTAGAATGCATAGGCAAATCTATGTCTTATGTAATAGGATGCAAAAAATATTTTATGTGTAATCATATTCACTAAAATATATAAGAAACAAAACACAAAATAAAATGAATACACTAACTGCAATATGCAGTAAAAATGTGTAGGTCAATAAAATTCATGTACTTAAAATATATACGAATATTATTTTTTCGTGTGCTAGGACTTGAATTCAGGCCCTAGAAACAGGACTGACTTTCTTATCTTCCAGAATGGTGATCTTCTCCATCCCCCACAGTGCTGCAGATTTACCCAGACCCTGAGTTCAAATCTCAGGCCTGGCAGAAAAAATGGCACGAATTCCAAGCCAAGGAGCCTCATAATTTTTGTATGTATGTAGGGAGGTAGGTAGGTCGGTAGGTAGGTAGGTAGGTCGGTAGGTAGGTAGGTATTTTTCTTTTGTCAAGCACAGGGCTTGAATTCAGCTCATGGCAATTCTGCCTCAGCTTTGATCACTCTAGGCTGGGGTGCAGCCACTGGAACCACAGCCGAATCTGAGTTCCTGGGACCCAGAGGCTGACAAGAAAAAAAATAATTAATGCGACACAGGAAAAAAAAAACTGGCAACTTGCAGATGGCTACCAGTTTTACATTTGTTTTCTTTGCTAGGTGACCATCCTGCGTCTGAATGACCTGGTTGAAGAATGTTGGTAACTTGGCATTGCTGAAGGCTGGCGGACTACCAGGGAAGCCATAGGCTAACATGGCAATATAGGCCCTGTGTTTGAAGCCTGGTCCTGCCCTCTACCAATGGAGGGAGATCCTAAGTGTCTCGTTCCTATTCATAGGAATACCAATGGAAGATTATGAATGGCAAGGTTGAAGTAATTGTTTCTGATTGCTACTATATAAATAGAATGATTTTAGGAGGCTAATGGATTTTGATGAATATTTTTGACACATTCAAAGAATACTATTAATTACATGGACACAATAGTTTCAGGACAGTGGTTGATTTAATCAATAATTAAGGATGAAAACAATACTATTAATTACATGGAGGTATACTAAATACCCAAGAATTGATAGGAATGTAGCCTATATAACTGAATAATGTATAGACATCTCTGGTACTCTATAAAAATCAATAATTATTTTTGTTCTACCATCTGCATGTCAATCTGTTCTAATTTTGTCAACTCCTAGAGCTGGGTCTCAAGTTCTGTAAATGCTTGTCAGCTCAATATGCCTCAGGCTGGCATGCTGACACTCATCCATTCATGAATTGGGCCTTGTAGGCTGTAACTTCAGATGCCAACACTAACAAAAATTGAATCGTGCAGTAAGAAACCCATGGCAACACATGTTTTGCTTTTCTGTGAAAGTCCTGGGAATCAGGTGTGAAGTTTCATACATAGGCAAATCTATATCCTATGTAATAACTGTAATAAATATTTCATGTGTAATAACAGTCAATAAAATAAATGGTAAATAAATGAATAAAACAAAAAATAAGATGAATATATACACTAAGCACAATATGGGGTCAACATACGGAGTTCGATTTCAGGGCCTGGGAAGTGCCTGGCAGCTGAATTGGCTAGAGGCTGCTGTGCTGACAGTCAGCCATTCGTGAATCGAGCCTTCTAGGCCCTGAGTTAGATCCCACCACTGCCAAAAAGTGTAATCTTGGAGTGAGAAGCCGAGCGTGACACATGTTTTCTTTTTCTTTGAAAGTGCTCGGTGACAGGTAAGATGTATAATTCAGATGCAAATCTATATGTTATGTAATAGGATGTCATAAATGTAAAAAATGTCATAGGTGGAAGAGTTGTCACTACAATAAATGAAAAACAGACTGAATTAGTAGTGAATCATTCTATGATAAAATTAGAAACAAAAACTATAGGATGTGGATTAAGTTTAAAATTTTATTAAGTATTACCAGAATAAAAATGTCATGGAAACATAAATATCTAATAATTGGTAGTAACACATGATGCATAATTTAATAATGTATAGACATCTGTCTCATTCTATAACATATGAAATTATGTGTAGGGATGTATGTACATATGTGATAAACAATAATAGGATATTGAGTAATTTAGTTAATGCTTTACTAATTATTAACTGGGACACATCATTAAATGGAGACATAATTTAATAAGTAATAATTGATAGTAATATCTATAAAATAATAATATACAGACATCTTTCTGTGTATATAATGCTTATATATAGCAATCTCTATTTATTTATACCTCCTTCACTCCTGGGGCTTGGTGGTTAAGTGCTCACCTAATGAGCATGAAGCAATGGGTTCGATTCTTCAGTGCCACATAAACAGAAAACCTGGAAGTTCTGCTGTGTTTCAATCAATTGAGTTCTACCCTTGAGCACAAATGCTTAGGGACAATGTCAAAGCCCTTACTCAAGCCCCAGGACTGCCGCCAAAAAGAGGTACTATGTTCTAACTGCAACTATATAAGGACAGTACTTCAAATACCACACGACAGAGCAAGCTAGGAGTTTGGTGCTGACAGCTGCCACCTCACCTGACTTAGCCAGATATAAACTGCTGCAACCCAGCTCCATGGGTACCCCCATCATCCTGGCTTACCCTGGCGTACCCCCGATATCCTGGCCGCTCTGGGGCTTTAAAACCTGGCGGGAAGTCTGCTATACTCTTTGAAATATGGCTCGAAGTGGTAGAGTTCTAGCCTTGTGCAAATGTTATAAGAACAATAAGATCCCCAAGCTTTAAGCTCAAGCTCCATGACTAAGCCCCCCCCCCCCAAATAAAACATCCCACTAAACACTTAGGTGTGAACTTTTGTGGTTTGTGAAATGTTTCTCAAAGAATGGTGATATTGATTAGAGCACCCTAAGTCTAATGACAGCTTGTGGAACAGAGCTATGTGATGAGTCCTCCATAGGGTACTCTCTGCTGAGTCCTGCACATGGTGCTATGTACCGAGTCCTTCACAGGGTGCAGGGTGCTGAGTCCTGCATTGGTGCTGGGTTCTGATTCTTTCACAGGATGCTGTGTGCTGAGTCATGCAAAGACTGCCATGTGCTGTGTCCTTCACCAGGTGCATTCTTTCATTGGGTCTTTGTAAGATCTCCACACTGAGATGATTATGCAGACAAGAATATTGAGGCTCAGATATGTCTCCATGGGAGGGACAAAATTATGTATTATTGAAGACTAGTGAGTTGTCCACTACAGACAATTGTTTGTTTTGTTTTTTTCTCAGTAATGAACCTTGAACTAGGGGCCTAAGCTCTCACCTTTACCTCTTGGGCTCATGACTAACACTCCACCGCATGGAGCCATGGACCCCCTTGCAGCAAAGGCCACAGCCTAGGGGTCTATAGCTGATTTCTCTCATCCTGCCTTCTCAGGAAGCTGAGATCTGTGGATCTGGGTTCCAAATTATCCCAGACACAAAAGGTCCTATTAGCCTATTATCTCCAATTCACTACTAAGAAACCTGAAGTGGAAGCTAGGTGCTTGTCACTCATGCCTGTCATTCTAGCTACTCAGGAGGATGAGATCTGAGGATCATAGTTCAAAGCCAGCCTGGACAGGAAAGTCATTGAGACACTTAGCTCCAGTGGGCCACCAGAAAAGCTGAAGTGGCTTTTGGCTCAAGTGGTAGAGCACAAGACTTGAGCTGAAGAGCTCAAGAACAGCTCCCAGGCCCAGACATCAACTCCTACAATAATAAAAAAAGAAAGAAAGAAACTAACAAACATGAAGTATAGGGCTGAACAAACCTGAAGTATGGATCAATAATGTTTCTTTCTTGGTTCTATAGCTCAAGAACTCTAAGAACATTTAGAGTCCAAGTACTTCTCATCACCAAGGGAAACACAGGAAGCTCTTGAACATCCGACCTTTCAGAAGTGGAAGTCAGAGTGTCATAGACTTTTCTGCCCTGGCTGGCTTCACCCTGTGATTCTCAGACCTCAGCCTCCTGAGCTAGGATGACGGGCCTGAAATACTGGTGTTCTCCTATGTTCAGAACTGTGATGACCTTGACAATAAAAGTCAACTGCTTATCACAAAGGGCTTGGGGAGCATATTAAGCCATTCAACATTGGACATTTAAGAATCCTGTAGGTCACAAGATTAAAATGATAGAGTCTGAGAGGCTGGGCATATGGATGTGTTACACTTGAACCTTAAGCTCTGACTCCAATTCTGGTATACATCAGTGTTCATTTTCCAAAGGATGTTCTCATAATTAGCAAATAGGAAAAGTATCTTGATTAACCCTCACATTTTTTCCCAATTGTGTGTCTTGAACTCAAGCCTGGGCACTGTCCTTTAGACCCTCAGGTCAAGGCGAACACTCAACCACTTGAGCCACAGTGCCACATGGGGTCTTTTCATGGTTCACTGGAGATAAGAGTCTAACAGGCTTTCCTTGATTAGGCTGTTTTTGAACTTTGGTTTTCAAGTCTCAGCCTCCTGAGAAGCTAGAGTTCCATGTGTGAGCCACTGACGTTTCGTCTACTGTTTTTGGCAGTCCTTGGGATTGATCTTAGGGCCTGGGTACTGTCTCTGAGCTCCTTTTTCTCAAGACTAGCCACTTGGGCCACACCACAGCTTCTGGCTTTTTCTGAGTACGTGGTACTGTGGATTAAACCCTGGCATTAATGCATGCTAAGCGAGCTCTTTACCACTAAGCCACATTTCTAGCCCCACTCTTACAATTTTATCCCTTACTTGCCTATTCTCAGGAAAAGGTTTCTGACTATAAATCATTTAAAGAAATCCCAATAGGAAGATGTCCAAAGATTGTATAAAGTTCATACTTGGGAGAGACTCTAAACATGTGAAGACTGTGACAAATGCTCCCATTTAATTATATATTATGTTTCAACACTTAATAAAATATTAATAAAAATGAGTCAATATCCTAAATTATTGTATAGAATTTTATTATAGATATGCAAATTGTAATAAATATTATGTGTATAATAATACTAAATACAATAATCAATCAATAAATGAATAAAAGAAAAACAAAATACAAAATCAATAATAAAAATCATAATATGAAATTAACATACATATGTAAGTCTATATCATATATTAAACATGTATAGAAACATTTTTTCCATTGCATAGCCTTCATTCAGGCCCTGGGAACTCTAGCCTGAATTTCTTTTCCTCAAGGACAGTGAGCTTCGCCTTCACCCATGGTATAAAAGAGTTACCTGGACAGTGATCCCAAATCCTAGCAGTGGCAGAAATACCGGCCCCAGTTCCAAGATAGTGACTTCTTTTTTTTTAATGGAAACAGTTATGTTTACTCAGTTCCATACTGAACATTAAAATAAAGCAGTGTGGAATTTGTACAGCTATTCAGACATCTTTCCTTACCTCTAAAGTGCTTCTCTGAGAATGACATCGTTTCTCTTTTTTTGTACTTTTTTTATTGCAAAAGTGTTTTACAGAGGGGTTACAGTTACAGGAGCAAGGTAATGAGTACTTTTCCTATTGAGCATTGTTGATTCCTTCTTTGTTTTCTCCCTACCATCCCTTCCCTCCCATCTCCACAACTACTTCACCCTGATGAGGTCAGTGACTTAGTTTTTCTTTTGTGGTTGGCACGGGGTTTGAACTCAAGTTGTGGCAACTCTTACCTCACATTGCTACAAATTTACCAACACCCTGAGTTCAAATCCCAGGCTAGGAAAGAAAACTGGCAGAAATTCCAAACCAGGGAGCTTTATTTTTTTTATTTAGTTAAATAATTAATATTTTTATTTATTTATTTATTTATTAGCCATCCATGGGACTTGAACTCAGGTCGTGGAAATACTTCCTCAGCTTGGATCTCCCTAGGCTGAGGTGCAGTCTCCAGACCCATAGCCGATCCTGAGATCCTAGGCCAGAGGGTTTGCAGGAAGAAAAAAAAGCTGGAAAGCACAAAAAGTGTTGAGCTGCAGAAGACTGGCATTTTACGATTTTTTGGGGCATGGTGACCATCCTGGGTCTGAATAACATGGCTACAAAGTAGACCTGACCTGCCATTGCTGATTCTGGTGAGCTATTAGTGAAGCCATAAGCCAACCTGTCAACATAAGCCCTGGATTCAAATCCCAGTCCTGACACCAATGGCAGATCACAAGAGACTCATTCCTATGCATGGGAATACCAATTGAATGAGTAGTTCATGCATCCGTCTAGTCTAAAATTGGATGCAATAGTCCTAGAATGCTGATTAACGTATAGTTTATTAAGCATAAAAAGAATAATATTCCTTCAATGGTGGTATAATAAATACCTAAGAGTTGGTAGGAATGTAGTAGGTGTCATTCAATCATAGATAGACGGCTCTGGCACTCTTTAACAATATATATTTATTTGTATACCACCGTCTGCCTATCCATGTATCACTGTTTTGGCCAAACATGGGGGTCGATCTCAGTGCCTGGGAACCACTTGACAGCTTCATTGTCTAGAGGCTCCCATGCTCAATCTCACCCATTCATGAATTGGGCCTGCTAGGCACTGAGTTCAGATCCTCACATTGCCAAGCATGATGGAGAACACATCTACAATCTAGATTCTATGTGATAGGATGTAAACAATGTAATAAATGGTAGAGGTGTCATCAGAGTCAGTAAAAATAAATGGTAAATAAATTAATAAAATGAGAAATAAAATTTATAAACACACCAAACACAATATGGACTGAACATCTGAACATAAGTATAAATCCTATCATTAAAATGTATATAAGAAGTATCTTTTCCAGGACTAAGGCTTGAATTCAGTCCCCCTAGGATGAGGGAATGGCGGGAGATCCTGAGATACTCGTTTCTGGACCTAGGAAGAGCCGTGGCATGCGAAAGATCTCATCCTTGAATGAGTAGTTCATGCATGATGTGAGTAGGAAATGGTACATAAGACTCATGGGGTATAGATTATTTGTAAAGAAGAGTTGATGAAGCATGACAATAATCATCATATACATGAAATGGATGCATCAGAAAATAGGTACTCACAGATTGGATTCCATCACAGGTCACCACAATCCTACTCTATACAAGTATGTACTTATTTGCATTCTACCTTCAGCTTATGAATGGATGACTATTGTGCTCCCCATTCTCCCCACAGTGGGGCTCAAACTCAGGTACTGGAAATGCCTAGCTCTTTGTCGCTCACAGTCTGGTGTGCTCATGTGGACCCATTCACCAATTGTGCCTGCTAGGCCCCGAGTTCAAATCCAAGCCCTGCCAAAAGATTCATCTTGGTGTCAGAAGTCAATTGTTGCATCTATTTTCCTTTCCTGTGCAAGTCTTGGGTCTCAGCTAGGATGCAGAATGCATGGGCCACCCTCTGGTCATGGGAATAAGTTGTTATCCATGTCAGTCCAGTTATACCTGTCATCATATACGTAAGAAAATACACAATACATCCATGAATAGCATACAAAATAAACACAACAAGTACACTCAATGCACGATGCAGTCCAAACACGGATGTGAATATACATCCCATGTTTCAATGATGCATTGAGGACTATTTTTGCCTCCCTGTGGCTTTATCTCAGTTCCTGGGGAGAGCCCATCTCCTTAGTGGCTCACAGTCTGGTGTGATCATGTGGACCGATTGGGCAGTTGAGCCACCTAGGCCCCGAGTTCGAATCCCAGCACTGCCAAAAATTCACCCTGATGTGAGAAGCCAGTCGTTGCACCTGTCTTCCTTTGCTGCGCAAATTCTGGGTCTCAGCCAGGATGACTACACCAAACGCAAGATGCAGCCCACCCATGTTTGGAAATATAGATCCTTTGTTTAATTATGAATTTATGACTATATTGCCCTCCCACCAGGGCTCAATCTCGGGTCCCAGGAATGGCCTAGCTCCTTAGAGGCTCACAGGCTGCTGTGCTAAACATGACCCATTCACCAATTGGGCCTGATAGGCCTTGAGTTCAAATTCCAGCAATGCCAAAAGATTCATTCTGATGTGAGAAAACCAAGGTTGCATATGTTTTCCTGTTCTGTGAATATCCTGGGTCTCATTGAGGATGGAGTATGTTATATAAGCAAATCTATAGCCATGGGAATAGGTTGTCATCCATGTCAGCACAGTTATATCTGTCACCATATTCAATAAAATGCACAATACATCAATGAATAAGACACAAAATAAAAAGAATAACAACACTGAATGCAAGATGCATACCACTCCTGTAGGTAAAGAGAGATCCTATGTTTAAAAAAGGTAGGCTTGCGATTTTGTCCAGTGCTGGGGCTTCAAATCAGGCCCTAGACCAGGCCTGAAATTCTAGTCTTCAAGGATGGTGAGCTTCCCCTTCCCCCACAGTGCAACAGAGATACCCAGACCTGAGCTCAAATCCCAGCACTGACAAAAAATTAATCCTGATGTCAGAGGCCAGTTGTTGCACACGTTTTCCTCTCCTGTTAAAGTCCTTAGTCGCAACCAAGAAAGGGAATTCATAGGCTACCCTATAACCATAGGAACAGGTTGTCATCCATGTCAGCAAAGTTATACCTGTCACCATATTTAGTAAAATACACAATACCTCCATGAAATAGAGATAAAATAAGGAGAAGTTCACTAAACACAAGATGCTGTTGACACATGAATGTCAATATAGATTGTATGTTTAAATTTTGAATTTATGACTATAGTGGACCAACTTGGGGATCAATGTCAGATCCTGGGAATGGCCTAGCTCCTTAGTTCACAGGTTGGTGTGTTCACCTTGACTTATTGGACAAATGGTCCTACTAGGCCCTGAGTTCAGATACCAGCACTACCAACAAGTGGGTTGTAGAGTAAGAAGCCAAGTGTGAAACTTGTTTTCCTTTTCTCTGAATATCCTGGGTGATCCTGAGAATCCTGGCATGGTGGAGAACATTTCTACAAATCTAGATGCTCTGTGATAGGATGTCATCAATGTAATAAACGGAATGGGTTTCATCATAGTACAATCAATGGTAAATAAATGAATAAAAGAAAAATTTCAAGGAACAACCACACCTAACATGTATGGACTGAACATCTATAGGTAAGTATAAATCCTATCTTTACAATATATATAAATAGTATGTTTCCAGGGCTGGGGCTTGAATTTAAAACTAGTGAAAAGGCCTGACTTTCTTATCTTCAAGTACAGTGATCTTCCCCTTCATCCACATTGCTCCAGATTTACCCAGATCCTGAGTTCAAATCCAAAGCCTGTAAGAATAAACTGTGTGAATTGCAAGTTAGGGAGCTAAATTTTTTATTTTACTTTTCTCAGTACGGGGCTTGAAGTCAGTTTGTGGCAACTCTGTCTCAGCTTCGATCACCCTCGGCCGGGTGCAGCCACTAGATCTACAGCTGCTTCTGGGATCCTAGACCCGCAGGTCTTTCAGGGAAAGCAATTCACAGAAAAAATGTGGCCTTTTTATGTTTTCTTCCTTTGCATGGAGAACCTCATGGGTCTGAATGACACTGTTGCAAAGGGTACTTCACCTTGCAATGCTGAAGGCTGGCAGACTATCTGGGAAGCCATAGGCCCACATGGCAACATAGGCCCTGATTTCGAATACCCCTCCTAACACTAACCAATGGCAGGAGATACTAAGAAAATGGAAGAAAATGGTTCCCGTCCATAGGAAGAACAAATATTATCAATGTCAAGGTTCAATGAGTTGATCAAGAATGATGCTCCTATAAAATTAGACAGTAACATTTCAGGAAGCTAATTGATTTTATTTAATATTTATGAAGCATAAAATGAATATTATTACTTACAGGAACACAATAATTTCAGGACACTGATTGATTTCATTAATTGTATAAGGATGAAAACAATAACATTAATTACATGGACGCATGATTAATACCCAGGAATTGGTAGGAATGTAGTCTATATAACTGAATAATGTATAGACATCTCTGATACTCTGTAAAAACACATATTTTTAGCATACTTCCATCTGCATGTCAATCTGTTCTTATTTTTTTAACGCCTGGGGCTTGAGCTCAGGTCCTGGGAGCAGCCTGTCAGCTCAATTTGCCCCAGGATGGCGTGCTGATACTCAACCATTCATGAATTGGGCCTTGTAGGCTTGTAGGCCGTGAGGTCAGATGCCAGTACTCCCCAAAAATGAATTGTGGAGTAAGAACTTGATGGTGACACATGTTTTCCTTTTCTGTGAAAGTCTTGGGTATCAGGTATGAAGTGGAATACATATGCAGACCTCTATCTTATGTAATCAATGTAATCAATATTTTATGTGCCATAATAGTCAAAATAAATGGTCAATACATGAATAAAACAAAAAATAAAATAACTGCACTGAATGCAATATGGAGTCAACATATGTATATAAATATAAATCATATATGTAAATTGTACATGAATAAGATGTTTTCTAGTGGTGGGGATCTATTTCAGGCCTAAGGAATAGACATGAATTTTTTGACTTCTAGGAGTCCAGTTTCCCCTTCCCACACAGTGCAACAGAGTTAACAAGACCAGTTCCAGTCCCAGTCTTGCAGAAAAATGACACCTTTATAGTATGTAATAGTATAGTAATTCTAAGGTATTTCATTATTCCTCCATTTTATTAATGTGATTGTTTAAATGCCTCATAAAATATTAACTAACATCGATCAGTGTCCTATAACATAATTGTGTATAATTTTATTCTAGAATCATTCAAGAACTGCTCTTTCAATCATGACATACATCATATTCCATTGGTAATCATATGGACAAGAATAAGTTGCTTAGGATCTCCTTCCATTTGTTGGTGGCAGGACCAAGATTCCAACTGTGGGCTACAGCTCCCACCACTTAAACCCGAGGATAGGGAACTCACCAGTCTGTCCAAGAACATCAACAAGACCAATGATTAGGCAGGCACCAGTGGCTCTCAGCAGTCCTCCTTGATACTTACAAGGCTGTGATGGGAGGATCATAGTCGAAGTCACCCTAGGCAAGAAAGTCCAACTTCAGTGCCAACAAAGCCAGAATCACTGTGGCTCTAGTGTGGAAGGCCAGCCTTGATCAAAAGCAGCTCACAGACTGTGCTCATATCCTGAGTACAAGGTCTGGGACTGGGAACAAACAGACATACACAACAATCTGTGAAACCATCCAGCTAAATGAGGTCACCCTCTTGAATCCAACTGAATTGGACATTGTTTCCTGGGAAAAGCGCTGGGGGAGCTGCTATTTCTTCTTTTTTTTTAATTTAATTTTATTTGTGGAGCTGCTATTTCTTGACTCTGCCCATGCTGCTTGCATCACAGGATTCTGGCCACACCCCCATTCTTTCATAGTTCTTTCTGACCAATGAGATACAAGAATGGTGGCCACGCCCACATTCCATGCTGCCTGGTAGCACCAGGATTCCTTCTGTTAGTTTACACCACTACCAGCAATTGAGGAAGGTAGAGATGGCTGAGTGGTGAGGAAGAGACTTCAGGCAACTTTGGAATATAGAAGGAAATTGAGATGCCTGCCCGCACCCTGGCTTCCTTCCCTCCTTCCCAAGGTGTGGAATTTCAAACATCAGGCAATGGCACCCTGCCAGGCCGCATAAAGCCCCAACCTGCTCCCTGGCCCAGGTTCTTTGCTCTGAGGCCATGTGTCTGCAATGCCACTGCCATCGCTGCTCGCCCCACCTGGAGGAGCCTAAAGCAGGTTCTCCCAGCAGCACAGGTGAGTGGCTGCCCCCAAACCACCCGTACCCCGGGTCAGACACCCCTCTGGGGGCACCATGACCCCCTACTTGTGTCCTCTCCCTGGCTCTGAGGAGCCACCTTTCTGTCTTGGGCATTTCTGAAACAGAGCCTCAATATAAGCTCTTGCTCGGCTATTCGAGGTCTTCCTATCTGTGACAGGTATGCTTCACCAGACCTGGTCCTCTGGAGTTGGGATGGTAGACATGTAACAACATGTGCAGTCATTAATTTAGAAGGATTATCGCAAACTTTTAGTCCACAGCAGCTGATTCTTTTTCTTCATATTTTTTATAGTGAAAATACTGTACAGAGGGGTTAAAATTACATGGGCAAGATAGTGAGTACATATCTTATCAAGCATTGTAGCCTCCTCCTTTGATTCCCCTTCCCTTCCCATCCTCTCCCCATCAGCCTACCCGACCCTCGACCTCCCCCTAACAAAGTTGTAAAGTTCATTTTCGACATAGGACTTGTATGTCTCATTGTTGCAATGGGTCCAACTGTAATCCCTATTTAAATGATTTTCTTTCCCTTCCCCTCCATAAATTATAACAACATAAAATACAGTGAAAGTAGGGATTATATCGTGGGGGAGGGACATAAAAAGCAACAAAGAAATAAACTTATAAATGTACTAGAAAAGATGGAATGAAAGTAAAAATATTTGAATACATATCTTAGGGTTCATTTCCCTAACACCAACTTATCTGACCTTTTCTGCTTGAGTCAGACATATACTAGTTATTGGAAATAAGGGAAACCATGGGACCTATGTTTCTTTGGGCCTGGCTTACTTCACTTAATACAATTTTTTCCAAGTTTTTCCATTTTCTAAGAAATGGAGCAATGTCATTCTTTCTGATGGAGAAATAGAATTCCATTGTGTATAGGTACCACATTTTCTTGATCCATTCATCTACTGAGGGGCATCTGGGTTGGTTCCATATCTTAGCTATGGTAAATAAGGCTACAATAAACATAGTTGTGCTGGTAGCTTTAGTGTGGTCTTGTTTGTGAACATTTGGGTAAACGTCCAAGAGTGGGATTGCTAGGTCATAGGGGAGTTCTATGTGGAGTCTTTTGAGAAACCTCCATACTACTTTCCAAAGTGAACAAGTTTACACTCCCACCAACAATGCAATAAGGTTCCCTTCAGTCCACATCCCCTCCAGAATCTGCTGTTATTAGAGTTCTTGATTTTTGCCTTTCTAACTGGGGTGAGGTGGTATCTCAATGTTGTTTTGATTTGCATTTCTTTTATGGCTAGAGAGGTTGAGCATTTCTTCATGTGTCTATTGGCCATCCTTCTTTCCTCTTTAGAGAAGTTTCTCTTTAAGCTTTTAGCCCACTTATTTATTGGGCAGTTGTTTCTTTGAAGATTTGTTGTTGGGGGATTTAATTTTTTGAGTTCCAGGTATATTGTAGATATGAGAACCTTGTCTGTTGTATGGTTAATGAAGATTTACTCCCAATCTTTGGGCTTTCTATTGATCTGGCTAGCTATGTCCTTTGCTATACAGAAGTTCTGCAATTTCATGCAGTGACAATTGTCCAAATTTCTTTAATTTGTTGTGTTTCTGCGTCTCTATTAAGAAAATTTCAGCCTGTGCCAAAGAGACCTAGGATTTCTCCTATTCCATCCTGTAATGTTTTCAGATTGTCTGCTTTGTCATGGAGGTCTTTGATCCATTCGGAGTTGATTCAGGTTCAGTGTGATATATAAGGATCTAGCTTTAGTTTTCTACAAATAGTTAACCAATTTTGCTAGCACCATTTACAGAAGAAGCTGTCTTCCTTCCATTGCATTTTGTTAGCTCCCTTATCGAATATTAGAAGGCTATAGGTCTGTAGGTTCATTTCTGGGGTTTTAATTGTGTTCCATTGGTCCTGAGGTCTGTTCTTGTGCCAGTACCAAGCCATTTTGATTACAATTGCTTTGTAGTAGAGTTTGAAATTTGGTATTGATATTCCTCCAGCACTGTTCCTTCTGTTGAGGATTGTTTTTGCTATTTGGGGTATTTATTGTTCCCTATGAATTATTGGATTGCCTCTTCTATTTCCTTGAAGAATGAGTTGGAATATTGATAGATATCGCATAGAATTTGTAGATAGCCTTGGGAAGTATTGCCATTTTCACGATGTTGATTTTTCCATTCCAGGAACATGGATGGGAGTTTTTGCCATTTTCTAAGATCTGTTTTGATTTCATTTTTCAGGTTTTTAAAGTTTTCATCATAGAGGTCCTTCAGTTCTTTGGTTAAGTTAATTCCTAGGTATTTTATTTTTTGTAGGCTATTACGAATGAAGTTGCTTTCCTAATTACAGCCACACTTTTCTCATTGTTGGCATACAGAAAAGCCATTAATTTTTAAGGGTTAATTTTATACCCTGCTACTTTGCCAAAGTCTTGAATCAGCTTGAGTAATTTGGGAGTGGAGTCTATGGGATTCTCTAACTACAAGTTCATGACATCTGCAAGGAGGGAGAGTTTTAATTCTTCTTTCCCTATTTGGATCCCCTTTGGGTTTGCATCTTGTTTTATTGCTGTAGCTAGGCATACTAATACTAGATTGAAGAGAAGGAAAGAGCTTGGATATTCATGTCTCATTCCTAAGTTAAGAGGAAATGGCTTTAGTTTTTCACCATAGAGTATAGAGCTGGCTGTAGGTTTATCATATACAGCCTTTATTGTATTGAGGAATGTTCCATGGATTCCTAATTTTTCCAGAACCTTCATCATAAAGAGGCGTTGGATCATGTCACTTGACTTTTTGTCATCTGTTAAGTTAACCATGTGGTTCTTATCCTTGCTCCTTATCCTTGACGTGATGAATTATATTAATTGATTTACGTATATTGAACCAGCTTTGCATCCCTGAAATGAAATCTGTTAAATGATGAATTGTTTGAATGAATTGTTGAAGTCGATTTGCCAAAATTTTGTTGAGAAGTTTTGCATCAATATTCATCAAAGAAATGGGTCTATAGTTCTCTTTCTGTGGTGAGTCCCTGTCTGGTTTGGGGATGAGGCTTATTGTGGCTTCATAGAATGAATTCAGTAGTGAATTTTCTCTTTTAATTTCATTGAAGAGTTGAAGTAGTATTGGTGTGAGCTATGTTTTGAAGGCCTTATAGAATCCTGCTGTAAAGCCATCTGTTCCTGTGCTTTTCTTAGATGGGAGGTGTGTTATTGCTGTTTCTATTACAATGCTTGATATGGGCCTGTTAAGATGGTTTAACTCATCCTGGTTTAGTTTAGGCATGTCAATATTTGCTAGGAAAATGTCCATTTCTGCCAAGTTCTCAAACTTATTAGCATAAAGTTTTGAGAAGTATTCCCTTGGAATGTTCTGAATCTTGGATGTTTCTGTGGTGATGTTTCCATTCTCATCTCTCAGTTTATTTATTTGGGTGTGTTCTCTTCTTTTTCTGATAAGATTTGCTAAGATTGTCAATTTTGTTAATTTTTTCAAAGTAACAACTCTTTGTTTTGTTGATTCTATAGTTTTTTTGGATTCTAATTCATTTAATTCGGATTTAATTATAATTATTTCTGTCGGACTAATGGATTGGGTATTATCTTGCTGCTCTTTTTTAAGGAGGCTCAGATGTCTTATCAAATGGTTGGTTTCAGATCTCTCCAATTTGTTGATGTAGGAGATCAGAGCTGTAAACTTGCCCCTGAGTACTGGCTTTGCTGTGGCCCAGAGGAGTGGGTAATTCCTCTGTTCATTTTTTTTGAATATCATGAACATTTGAATTTCCTCCATGAGTTACAGGTCTTTCTTTGGTGGCTTTTGGTGTTCAGAAATAATTTTATTCCCTTGTGGTCTGAGAGAATGCAAGGTATAACTTCAATGTTTCCTAATTTGGACAAGTTTGCTATGTGAACTATAATGTGGTCTATTTCAGAAAACATTCCATGTGCTGCTGACAAGAACATGTATTCTGATGCTAATGGCTGAAATATTTGTTAGATGTCTGTGAAATCTAGTTGATCTTTGCAGTTGTTTAGATCTGTGCTTTCTCTGTTGAGTTTTTGTCTAGTTGATCTATCTAGTGGGGAAAATAGTGTGTTAAATGCCCCAACAATTAATGTCTTTGGATCTATGTGGGATTTGAGGGAAAGTAGTGTTTCTTGGATAAATTTGGGTCCTCTGTTATTTGGCTAATAGATATTTACAATTGTAATATCCTCCTGAAGGAGAGATCCCTTAATTAGTATGGAGCGACCTTCTTTACCTCTTCTCACGAATTTTAATTTGAAATCTATTTTATCTGATATTAGGATTGCAACTCCCGCCTGTTTACGAGGGCAGTTTGCATGGTAGATTTTGTTCTAGCCTTTCACATTGAAAATGTGTTTGTTTTTATGGGCAAGATATGACTGCTGAAGGCAACAGATAGAAAGATCTTGCTTTTTAACCCAACTAGATAGTCTATGTCACTTAATTGGAGAGTTAAGTCCGATAATGTTGAGAGATAGGACTGAGAGGTATTTGGGACTTCCTGCTCTTTTATCCACCTACTTGGGGATGAGGCAACTGGGTTCTTCCTGAGGTTATTGGATTCTCAGTTTGGGTGCAATTTCTTGGCCTTTATTGTGGTCTTGTTGGTTTTCTATGTGTAGGACATCTTTAAGAATGTTTTGTAGGGCTGGTTTGGTGGAGATATATTGTTTCAATTTTTCTTTGCTATGGAAGGTTTTTATTTGACCTTCAGTTATGGAGAGTTTATCTGGGTACAGAATTCTTGGTTGATAGTTGTTTGTCTTTAGGGCATGGCATACATCATTCTAGGCTCTTTTTGCTATGATTGTCTCCGCTGAGAAATCTGAGGTGATTCTAATTGGTTTCCCTTTATAGGTGATTGATCTTTTCTCCTTGACAGCTGTAAGGATCTTTTCCTTGGTCTGAATTGATCCTGTGTGGATTATAATGTGACAGTGGGATGTTCTATTCTGTTCTGGTCTATTTGGAGTTCAAATAGCTCCTTGTATTTGAATAGGCCTATCTTTTTGTATGTTAGTGAAGTTCTCTGCTAGAATCCTGTTAAACAAATTTCATAGACCATTAACTTCTATCTCTAGGTTCTCCTCTACAGCCATTATCCTCTGATTAGGCCTTCTGATGGTGTCTTCCAAGTGTTGAATAGATCCATCATATTTCTTGGATTTGTCTTGGATGGTTGTATTTTCTTTCTCTATAATATCTAGGCTGTCTTCAATCCCTGAAATTCGGTCTTCTGCATGGTGTAACCTACTATCAAGACTTTATACTTTGTTTTTTATTTCTTTTTCTTCTAGTTGGTCGGCTTTGATGGCTTCAAATTCTTCGTTGGAGCATTGTTTTATATCTTGTATGAACTTCTTTAATTCCTTAATTTAGTTTTCAGTGTTTATTCTCAAATCACTTAGTTGATTGCTTATACCCATTCCTTCTGTTTAGTTCCATTCAGCATTCCCTTTGTGGTCTCCCTGACTTCTTTCAGTTCTCTGTTTATGGATTCCATGAATGCCTTTAGTGATCTTTCTGCATTCTAATCCAGCTGTCTCAATTTCTGTATTACTCTTTGCTTAGCTTCTTCACGTTCATGCAGTTCCTGTAGTTCTCATTGATTGATCTAAGTCTTCTCATGAAATTCCTTTATTTCTCTTTGAGTGTTCTCAAGCTGCTCATGCAATTCCTGTAGCTTCCTCATGCTCATGATATTCTTGTATTAACCTTTGTTTTGCCTCCTTTCTCTCCCTATCACGCTCATTCAGAATCCTTTGCAGGTTTTCAATATTTTCATTTACCATGTTTACCAGTAGTGTTTGTAGAGCTTTTTGGGAACTTTCCTCTGGATTATTCATTATCTTTTCTGTCCCCTGATTATCATGAGTGGGAGTTGAGATAGCCGGACTTGCCTTTTTTCTTATGTTTTTCCCGGTTGATCTTACCATTTGAGATGAAAGTAAAGCCAGTTTTCTGCTAGCACACTATTTTAAGGCAAGCATCAAGCAAAGTCTGTAGTTGCAAAGTCAAAAATCTGAAAAAATCTAGTTCAACAGGTATACCTATTCAACATCAAACAACTATGTATTAATGGGCTACGAACCGCAAAGAAGTATTTGGCAAACAGAAATTATTAAGTTAGGGAGAGATATGGGTAAAAATAGGCATATAGGAATGTGGAAAGGCTGTGGGAGAGTTAACTTAACTCAATCCTAATCTCAAAGCGGGAAATAGGTTGGACAGAATGATAGTAGAGAGACAGAAAATAAGAAGAAAGAGAAAGAAAAAAGACAAGAAAAAATAGAAAAACAAAAATTAAAAATTAAGAAGTGCAACACTTAAAAATTATGCAAATTGACAACGTAATATTCAGAGAAGAAAGTGGATAGAATAAGAGAAGGGGAGGGATAAAAAGGAGATGTGAAAAACTTAAAAATAAAAATGCTTAAAATATTATATAGGTATAAAGAGGTAGTACTGCTATTAAGGAATTTAAGTCTAATAGGTTTTAAATAGAGTAATAAATTTCTGCATTAAGCGTGTACACAAAGCTGCCAAGGTCTAATAATCAACTATTGGCATATCTGAGGATGAGCAGAACAGCAATTATGTCACGCAAAGAAAAATGAAAAAGAAGAAAAAGTGAAAAGAATGAGAAGGAAAGAAAAAAGGATCAAATGGTCAGTAGAGCTAAACAAAAAATTAAAAAAAAAGTACACACACATATACCTCTAAAATAAAAATTATAATAGGAAGAAAAAAAGTTAATAGAAAACAAAAAAAATAAATGTTAAAAATTAAAAATTGAAAAAAACTTTTAGAAAATTTTTTTTATAAAGGTACAAAAAAAGAGTTCTTTGATTTTTTTTGGCAGGGGGATGGGAAGATCCTGTCTCTCCCTGTGTCCTTAACCTGTCTCTTGTTGGAGTCTCTGGTCTGCTTGTGGTTTTTGATTTTCCTGTGGCTTGAATGGTTTCTTAAGTCAGTTATGGCAGGCAGAAAAATCACAGCAGATGATTCTTGACCACAGGTGAAGCTCTGGGTAGGGTCGCAACCATTGAACCTCATTCTCCTCACAGTACAGTTGTGAGGAAAAAAGGGATTTATGCAGAGGGATCACTGAAGCATGGCTAGGCACAGAGAGAGTGGCCTACAGAGAAGGTTCTTGGCAATTCTGTGAGCAAATTACAGGAAGATACCCGGAAAGGGCTCAGGTGGGCCCTGTTATTAATGGTGCAACAGATGTGGGATTATCAAACAAAACATGGCTCTCTTTCATCATTACCCTATCCCCAGGAGGAAGAGGATCCTTCACTGTGTTGAGTTTTGCAGCTGGCAAAACCAAGGCACAGAGAAGCAAGGTGACCTACTTATGACTTCAACTTCACAGGAAGCTCTGCCTGACTTTGCTACCATGCTCCCTAGGACAATGGGTGCTATTCAGTCCAGTTCTTGTGTTAGGAAGTTCACTTCTTTTCAATCGTGGGGCTGGAACTCTAGGCCTGGGTGCTGTTCCCGAGAGCCTCAGCAAAAGGCTAGTGCTCTACCACTTGAGCCCACAGCACTACTTCTGATTTTCTGGTGGTTCTTTGGAGATAAGAGTCTCACAGAAGTTCCTGCCTGGGCTGGTTATGAACCATGATCCTCATATCTCAGCCTCCCGTGTAGTTAGGATTAGAATTCTGAGTTACCGGCACCAGACTTAAATGCAATTCTGACTTTTTTCTCTCACTTTCCCAAGACCTGGTTGAATGGGTGCTGGAAGAGGGGCCCCAGCATCCCCATGTGGTTGGAACCCAAGGTGGCCCTCTCATTCTGGAGGTGGGCTGTGGGTTAGTAGCTGTCTCGTTAGCTTGTTGAAACAGATTCATGAGATAAGCCCTTCTGTTCCCTGGCTAGACCGTGACAGTTATTCATTGTCCATCCAGCCTTACTAGACTTACTGTATTGTATTGCTTTCTACATCATTTTCTAGCACCTGGCCAAAATAATGATATATAGTTACGGAATGAAAATGTAATGCCATCTTAAGAAAGTTATCTAGGGCTCTGGGAATTTGGCCTCATGGTACGGTGATTGTCTAGCAGCCATGAAACCCTGGGTTCATTCCTTAGTAACACATTAAAAAAAAAAAAACACTGGAAGTGGTTCTGTGCCTCAAGTGGTAGAGTGCTAGCCTTGAGCTAGGAAAAAACCTCAGGAAAATTCCCTACCCCTGAGTTTAAGCCCTTCGACTGGAAAAAAGAACAAAAACAAAACAAACAAATAAAACATTTAGTTAGTAAATGCAAAATAAAGAACCCATACTTACAATATATAATTGCTTCTTCCATACTGACACCTGACAACAGTCTCTAATTTATGTACTTTACTTATGTTAGGATACAGTGTTGAAAAAAGTTTTGTTCATTAAGTCACAGCAATTAATGCCAGGAATGTGCTTAGATGTCAGGTAAAGTTTAATTCTGGAAATTCAATGATTCCAGGATTTGTGTCATCACTGCTAATCACAAAGAGAAGGGTAGGCTAAGTGTGATTAGAAATCTTTTTGGTGAGTTATGGAACCAAAATGGCAGAGGCTAATTAATAGTTGTGAAAGAAAATAAGGAATAACTCCAGATAGAAGGACTAAATGATAGTAATTAAGGTATACCAGAAACTGTTCTAGAGAACCATTTTTAGTTATTGTAGAACTTGTTGTCAACTAGGCTTTTCCTCATTGCTTTTAGCATTCTAAATCTCTTAGGCTAGCTCTTAGTGTCTGTGTGATAAATGTATCTCCTTCTATGCTATTCTTTCATACCTTATCTCTTTTGTTTTCTAAAAATCTCATTCTTTCTATATTTCTCTATGAACATTTCCTGATACTAAATAGACCTATACAGATGGCAGAGGATGCTAATGTAAGGGTCCCAAAGCTCATCAGTCATTAATGTAACAAAATGGAAAAGGAGGAATTATTTATTGCTACTTCAATTTTTCTGAAATGCTGCAACGTAATCATCTGGTTAAAATTACCATTCTTTGACTACACAGTGTCATTCAGTGCACATAAATGCAAAAATGAGCCAGGTGCTGGTGGTCTACACCTGTAATCCTAGCTACTAAGGAGGTTGTGACCAGAGGATTGTGGTTCAAAGCCAGCCTTGTCAGGAAAGTCCATGAGACCCTAACCTTCAATTAACCACCAGAAACCAGGAGGTGGTGCTATAGCTAATCACCCAGGATCAGAGTTCAAGCCCCATAAGAACAAAAGTGGTGAAATATGACTTTAAGTTTCCCCAAAAGGAATGACAAGATCAATAATCTTCCCAACCAAAAAAAAATTCCAAAATTATTCAGTGCACCTACTTTTGCTGAATTATGTTATGGATTCTTTGCTGGACATATTCCCTAAAACCAAATCCTTTAACTAGGGATACACGTGGACCCATTGCAACAATGAGATGTACAAGTCATTATGTCGAAAAACGAATTTTACAACTTTGGTGGGGGGGGGGAACCAGATGGGGGGGTATATGGGAAGGAATGGGAAGGGGAAACAAAGAGGAGGCAACATTGCTTGATAAGAAATGTACTTGTTATCTTGCCCATGTAATTGTAACTCCTCTGTACGGTATGCTCACATAAAAGAAAGAAATAATGGTCAAATATTAGCTTTACAATAAACTTCATCTAATATTTCTCATTTGAAAAGAGAAGACTGTACAGTTGATGTCACTTGGCTTTCTTACTATCTTAGTTCAAAGCCAACCCAGGCAGGAGAGTCTGTCAAACTCCTATCTGTAATTACACAGCAAAAAATCGAGAAGTGGAGTTTTGGTTCAAGCAGTAGAGTACTAATTTTTGGGGGCTGGTGGGCAGGAACAAAAACTGTTCAGGGACAGGGTCCAGCCTCTGGGTTCAAGCCCCAGAACCAACATAAACTAAACAAAAAAGCAAACAAAAAAACAGATATTTCATTGGGACCCTCCTTAAAGGAGTACTGGTCTGAGAAGTGGCTCCTTTTGCTGATCATACGCACTGGATCCTCTTTTGGAATCCTTATTGCTCTGGAGAACTCAGGACCAAACTAAAGGAATTGATAACTGACTCCTGCAATAAAAGAATCATGTCAGGAGTGAAATATCCATCCATAAAACACTTTAAAACCTCCATGTCTTTGTTTCTTTGCAGTAGAATTTTTTGGGGGGCGTCCAGTCGTGGGCCTGAACTCGGCCTTGGTGCTTTTCCTCAGGTCTTCAACTCAAGGCTAGCACTCTACCACTTGAGCCACAGCACCACTTCTGGCTTATTTTTGCTTATGTGGTGCTGAGGAATCGAACCTAGGGCGTCAGGCATGCAAGGCAAGTTCTCTACTACTGAGCCACCTTTCCAGCCCCAGCAGTAGAACATATTTAAAACAACGTTATTTCCTTTTGTTCTATGCTGGCCATCAAATGGCACATTATTTCTTTTTGTAATTCTCTCAACAAGAAGTTTCCAGAAAAATTATATATGAGTAAAAACACACTAGAAAAAGTCAAGGACAGAGTTTTCTTCAAGCCTTCGGATTCTTTTCTTTTACAGTAAAAAGGAAAGCACAAGTTAACTTGAACTTTGTCAATCCTCTATGTTCCATTCTTCTCCTGGGATCAGTTTCCACATCCAGTAACAGTTACTTCCAGGAACAATCTATGGTGCTGCTTGAGATATAGTGAATGATTTCTGGCTTCACCGAAATAACACAAGGACATCTTTGGACCTGAAGTAACACGAGTTTCAGAGACAACTTAGTAAAGAGAAAATATGAAATTTATATTGCTTATAAATACATTATCCATGAGTATATTGAATTCAAACATTGTAAATTCTCTGTAAATTAAGGTGAATTTTAAAAGGGAAGATGTTTCTCAGATTTTTTTTTTTGTGAGTGTATGTGATGCGCATTATTTCCCAAGTGTACATGAATTTGGTAACTCATGTTAACTATAGCAATAATAAGAGAAAGAGAAATTCTGTGTTTAAGTATAAGGGTTCAATACACTATAGAAGACTCTACGAATAAGACCACTTTGAAACAATAAAGCCAAGTCCAGATTTATGAGAGTGATATAGAGAAAGCATTACTCCTACGTGGAACAGGAAGTATGAGGCCACTCCCTTTCTAAATCATGCTTGCTAATGACACAACTTTGTAGAAAGTAGAATGGAAGAATAATTCTGTTTTCAATGCAAGTCAGATATAAGAGTATAGACTTAATTGGAAAAAAAGTCCATCTTGAGATAGCAGGGATTATACTAGCTATGAACTGGTAGATAAGATCACATTTTTTTCTTTCCTTTACTTATATATTGTTTGTTGGTGGTGGTCTTAGAACTTGAACTCGGGGCCTGGGCACTGTCCCTCTGCTATTCAGCTCAAGGCTAGCACTCTACCACTTGAGCCACAGTGCTGCTTCCAGTTTTCTTGCAGTAAATTGGAGAAAAGTGTCTCCGGGACTTTCCTACCTGGGCTGGCTTTGAACCCTAATCCTCAGATCTCACCACCACCCAGCATAGTATCACATTTCTAACAGTGTACACTCAGCATATGTAATGTTTATGTTCATCTATCTTTATATGAATTCTTGATTTAAAAATCTGGCTTACAGTTTAGACTTTACACTCACAAAAATGTTTGTAGTTTAATAGTTGATTCTACTGGACAAATAAAACCTAAGAATGTAAAGGAGTCTGGGAAGTTCAGTTTGCATCCTGCCTGGGCGGAACAGTCTTTGAGAAACTATAATTAACCAGCCAAATCTGGATTGGAAGCATGGATCAAGTATTGGAATACCAGGCATGAGCAAGTTTGCTGAATAAGATCTTCACGCTTTTGCATACATACATACAATCATACACATATATATACAGAGACACTTATATGTGCACAAACAAATACACATATGAAGCAAGTCTCAGAATATGTAGAAAAGTTAGAAAACAATAGAAAATATGTCCTGAGTAAGACTAGAATCAAGTGATAATTTTTAAAATTAGAAAATCCTCAAGCGAACTTTCTTCAAAAAAGTTTGAGAAAATTACATAGATAGGGATAAGAGATAGTAAGAAAGCCAAGTAATCAATACTAAAAGGATTAAATCCATGGAGAAATGAATCAGAGACCCCGCAGGTGCATTTGAAAATGTTCATATCCTGTCTCAAATGTTAGAACATCTTCGAAAATAGTACATGAACAGTCTGAGAAGTTTAGTTGATAATATAACTGGAGAAGATCAGAATTGCTAGTCTATATATAGATTAAATAAACCAAGAAGGGCCTGGGAAGGTGGCTCAGTGGTAGAGAGCTTGCGTTGCATACATGAAGCCCTGGGTTCCATTCCTCAGCACTACATAAGCAAAATGAAAAAAGCCGGAAGTGGCTCTGTGGTTCAAGTGGTAGAGAGCTAGCCTTGAGCTGAAGAGCTGAGGGACAGCACCCAGGCCTAGAGTTCAGGCCCCATGATCGGACCCAAAAATAAATAAATATATAAATAAATATATAAATAAACCCAGAAACTATGGTGGGGCTATGTGATACAAGCCTTCAATTCTAGCACTCAGACTGACAGGAGATTAGAGACTGGAATTACATAGTGATTCCTTCCCTGGACCAAGTAGTATAATTTTGTCTTAATAAAAGAAACCAAACAAGTTGGAAATTTGGGCTAATTTTGTCATTATGTTTTGAGAAGTCATTTTCTATTGAAATGCAACTCATATATAATTCTCAGTTTTGCTTTTAAATGCTCTCTTCATTAAAGAACATTCCTAGATGCAAAATGGCTCATGATTCCCATCCAAAATTTGAAAAAGTAAGTAATTATCATTCTGTTAGATTCCAAGGAAAGGATGAAGGATTACAAAAGCTTAAGCATGGAGGAAAAGCAAAGTTCATCTAATGTAGGACTTTATCCATCTTCCTAAATTAGAGTTTAGACTTCAAATAAATATTTTGGTTTTGTTTGTAATTTCATATTCTATAGGATGCTACAAAATTCTTTTTAAGTAGCGTGTTTAATTGACAAATTTACAAATGTTTCTTGCATTCAATTTGCCTAGCATATTGTCTCAAGAGAGTTACAATTAGAACTCAGTTAATAGATAATTCCAACAGTTCCTGTATAAAATGATAACGTGCCACGCCTATTCCAGTGGAGTCTGCTTAGCATGGGAAACCAGCTTTCAGACCTGAGAATGAGGCTTCAAAGAGACCTATCTCTGAGAATGGGACTTCACCAAAGTCTAGCTCAGAGAATGGGGCTTTACAGAGACCTATCTCTGAGTATTGGGACTTCACTGAAGTCTACTTCGGAGAATAGGGCTTCAAAGAGGCCTACCCCTGGAATGGCTGGCAAGCCCCTGGGAAAGATGTGTTTCTGTTCTTGCTTTTCTTCTCCTCACTGTATAAGAGTGCCTATTAATCTTTTACTGTTCCTGCTGCTCATTGTACTTACTCATGCTCAACGTTCCTTTATTCAAAGCTCTTTCTTAAGAGTGTTGACGACTCCAATATCTGATGAGTGTCTTAAAAATATGACTAACTCACCAGAGTTAAGTGCTACCCTGGAAGCCCCTCTTATGGAGGCTAGTAGACAAGTCATAGGTAAATATAAAAGTATTGGGGGTTTCACGATGTCACTTCAGCAGAAGGAATTGTCTGTAAGAGATTTACAAGAAGCTGTAGGCGCGGCTAGAACAGAAAGAATGTATGGCAATTGCTGAGATAACTACTTAGGAGAAAGAACTTCCTGTTACTCTCTTTCATTTACTAAGAGACTTGCTAGATCTAGGGCTCCATGACCTTACTATTAAAGAAGGAACAGGAAAGATCTTATGGGACAGTTAAGGCCTCTATAGAAATAAGGTAATGGTTAGTTGGTGACAAACATGGAAACCCATTATATTTCTTAGAGATAAGCCGGAAACAAGTGCCTATCAGGCGACCAGCTGGTGACCACCCAAGAATGAAGCCCTGCAGCAAGATTGTGTAACCTTTTGCCCTTTCAGGCGACCAGCTGGTGACCACCCAAGAATGAAGCCCTGCAGCAAGATTGTGTAACCTTTTGCCCTTTCTCACGGAGACTTTTTGCTATAAAAGTTTGTTATCCTCTGCATTAAATCGCACTCAGCATCCACTCCTCTTGTGTGTGAGTTGTCTGTTTGCTATCTCCCCACCTATTCCAGTTCCTCCACTAGGTGTCCTCCGTCTTCCCGACAGAGCCGTTCCGAGGCAATAATGTAAATAATGTAGACTGAGTTGCCAAGAAATGGATATTAATTTATAAATTTAGAAAAAGAGCAATTTTTTGAGGCTTTGGTATAACATTGTATGAAGAGAATAATTGTGTTACTTCTTTCGTCTACCTGTATGTAACACAGGAAGCAATTTCCTTAATTACATGCCTCTGTATACAATGAGAAAAACGCTAGGTTTGGAGTTTGTTTTATTTTTGTTTTTGTTTTATTGCTTTGTCATAGGGCTTGAACTCTGGACCTAGACACTGTCTCTGAGCCTCTTAAGTCCTACCACTTCAAGCTCAGTACCACTTGTGTCTGGCTTTTGCTGAGAAGTTTATTGGAGATAAGAATCTAGGGAACCTTCATGCCTGGGTGGGATTTGAACTGAAATCTTCCGATCTTAGCATCCTAAATATCTATGATAGTTAAAAAGTATAAATATAAATAATATTTGCAAGAATACCAGTGGAGGAAAAATGATGCAACCCAGTTTATTGTGGTGTTCTTTCTAGAACATGGAGGGCATCACATTAGCATAGGTGTAGTATTTTTTCCAATAGAAATAAGCTATTTGTGATGTGAATTAAGGGAATTTTGAGGTGCACCCTACAAGTTGGAAACTGTTGGGCTAGGATGAATTTATGGCACAAATTTTAGGATTGATAGTCATAGAAATAATAGCTTAATCTGATAAACAATTGCTTTCTCTTGAAGAATTAATTATAACCGATGCTTCATAGTTTTATCCTATACCAGAATGTGGCTATTTTTCTGTTCACTTCTCAATCTATAACACCCCATTGGAAAATGCATCTATTGCAGAATTACATAACATGCAAACAGGTACTATTTTGAATCTCTCAGGTATTGAATGTTCAGAATTTGAAAGTGAGTAGTTTTTAGTAGTTATTATTTTGAGGAATACACATATTCTGTCCTCTTAACAACTTATTTACTTTTAAAACATATGGCTTTCTATAGAATTATACGGTTTTCAGTTTTAGTATGAGAAAGTACTAATTTATTCTTTTTTGAAAATATTGGCAATTAAATTGTGAAAAAATTGTCAAGTTATATAACATTCAAGTTGATGGCCCTCTGATAAAGAAGGGGTAATTAATTCAAATTAGATGCCAAATAGTACTGATTTTTTAAAAAGTTACTACATGAAGAATAATATTTACTATACCAATACAGTGAAATTTTATTTCATGTAGCTTAGTTTTTAAGTTTAATTTTAATGTGAAAGTGATGTGCATTGGGTTAGCAATTGTAAGGCAGTGAATATATAACTGTTCAAACTTGTTATCCCCTCTCTCATTTTTCTCACAGTTTTCCTTCACCCCAAAGCCCCTCACAAGTTGTAATGTACATTTCCAACTTATTATCTTGTGAGTATTGCTATTGCATTGGTTTGCCCTTTGTCCTTTGTCTCGCCAATTTGTTGTTCTTCTTCCCTTCCCTAATTAAGGTAAATGTATACACAATACACAGGGTACCAAAATCAAACACAGTAGGAGATAACCCATAGGGGAAAAACCCAAGGAAAATAGAAATCACATAGTACATTAAAAACAACAACTGCAAATAAATATCTCTTTCCATATCTTGGAGTTCATTTTGCTCAGCATCAGCTTATATGTTCATATATATGCCTAACAAAGCCACTGGAAAATAATAGTTTCATGGATAATATATCATGAAAACAACATGTTAACTGTTTTTGATTGTAAAGGTGGAATTAGGATTGGTAAATTCTCCATTCTGATCAAGGAATTTCAAAAGAGTTTTTAAACTATGACAGGTAAATTTTAATTGTTCAAACGTTTTAACTTAGCCTATTAAAATTTAAAATTGCCTGGGAAAATAGGCTTTCATGCAAAGAAATCCATGGAGACTTAGCTGAGAGGTAAAATGGCTCATTTTCACACTAAACAAACAAGCCTCACAAACCGTGCTGTAAATCCTGTAGGTTAACATGAGAATTGTCCTTACCCAGGATATATAGTCTTACTGTGAGAAACAAGGTTGTAGTGGAATTTAAACTCAAAGTTTTTTTTTTTTTTTTAAATAAGACATCAAAATTTGTGAATTGACCTTTAATTACTAAACAGTAATTCTCTTAAAAAGATAATTTTGACTGGAACTCTAAAGCCAAAATATTTAGGGAGAATGTGCCCTTCAAATTAAAGAACGTATTGAGTTTACACTTTTCTGTTTGTAATACGTTCCACAATGTCTTTGCAAGTGATACACTGAAACACAGAAAAAATCTGATTGGATAATTCAAACCAATGATTTCACATTTCTAAGTAGCTCAAAAATATAATATCCTCATTAACATGAGATAGTGAAAACTTCTCTTATTGCATAAGCCAAAAAGTTTAGGGATCAGAAAAAAATTGAGCAAATTGAAAAGGTAAGAAAACGCGTTCTTAGAGGCCCTAGCTAAGGATACTGACTTCAGCAGTGGAGGAGGCCAAAACTTTTTCATATAAATTGTCTTAATGTTTTTGCTACCTAAAGTGATTTTACAGAGCCTATTTGGCTCAGTATAATGCAAAACAAATTGAATGAAGACATGAAAATAAATTCCACCTCCAAATAAAAGAGTTTTCAAAGAGAAACCATGAAGATGTAGCAGTGGCGGATGCAGTATAGTCCTTCACCTTCACTAGACTTGAAGCCAAAAAGCTGTGATTAATCGGAAATCAGGCAAGAGCTAAGAAGGGACATAGAAGTAGGACATAGAAGTATTGTCCTTTGTAACAGACAATGTAATCCAAGGAATGGGTGATTTAACTCTATTCTTCTCCATACATCTTGTTGAGCAAAAGCAAGACCAAGGGAAAAATAATCTATTGAAATAATTTTGCAAAGAATAATTTCACTGTTCCTGATATGGTATCTAAGGAAAGTCTTAAGAGAGAAGATAAAAGTCGTAAGAGAGAAGATAAAAATGGATTATACTTCAGTTTCCTCTAAACATCTTGTTAGCGAAATATATCTTTGAGGTTAGATGTGATTGAACCAAAAAGGGGTGGAGTACTTATTTTTGTGGGCACATTAAACACAAGAAGATTTCAAGGTAAAAGAAAAAATAAAAAAATATTATAGCTAAATATTTGTGATTACAGGTTCTTGGACTGGATTTTTGGAGACAAAGATTTGCATTAGTGTTGGTCTTCATTAACATAGATGTTGGATTTTCGTGGCAACCAAATGAAAAGAGGAAGTTTAATGGACTCGTTTGGACAAGTACACAGCATGATAGAAAATATTGCAAATATTATTTAATAAATTATTTTGAACAATTACTTTGCGAGAAACGAAGAAGGAAAGATATAATTGAAAATCACTTGACTTTATTAAAAGTATGAAAATAGAGTAGTGAAGAGATTGAGAGAAAATAAGGAGGACTGCTTTCTCTCCAGTGGAGTAATAGGTTCTTGATCTTGTTTCTTCCATTCTGTCTTCACAAGCTACCAAGTGTGCCTCAGGACTCGAGTATCCAGTTCAGACGAAGAACATTCGCAGAAGAAAATATTTGCAGTAGATATAGGTGATTTATAACCTTAGACAATCTATTTAAATCTGTTTAAAATTCTCCCCTACCCCAAACTGCCCTCTTTGAACAGCTTTGTTTGCTTTTCCAAAGACTGACCTTCATTAACTATTTAAAATTTTGAGAGGTCATATTCATACTCTCTAGAGAATGCTGTTTGGTTGTAATTTTTGTGTGTTTTTGTTTGTTGTTGTGTTTTTTAACTGAATTTCAAAAGGTTGTGCAAGTGTGTTACAATTAAATATGTCCATCAAATTGTCTAATGCTCCTGGATCAGAGTCACTCCTTCTATCATTCTGAACCAACTCTTTCTCCAAGATTTATTTCAGATTTACTACTTCCTTTCTTACATGTGTACATTGAGTATTCTAGCTGTACTTGCCCATTGTTCTATTTTTCATTCACTCTATTTCTTTACTATTGTTCCTCTCTGTTTTCAATTTCCTGATAGTCATTCTGTTAAACTGCATGTTAATACTTTGAAAGGTTTATATACATTCCATGGAGTTTCAATCCCACATATACTTGAACTGATGTCAGCTTATATTTCCATAATTCATTCATCTGCAATAATAATTTGCAAGACTGGAGATGTGAAGCACTTAGACATGATTTTATTCTCATTCATTTGGAAGATTAATCTTTAGTCAGCAAGAAAGTTTAAAAATGACTTAGAATATATTCCTAACTACTAGTTTTTATAAATGGCTTTGTACAATGGTGTGTGATTATTTTATTTTACATAGGATAATATTTTCTACTACCTATAAGTTTTGGAAAAAGAAGAAAACTAAAATTTACTAGTGTAGAGGAATATGATAGAAATAGAAGATATATTTTATGTTTGTCACATCTCTGATCAGTACCCATATGCAAGACTTAAAGTCATATTTCTTACAATGTTAGACAGATAGGGAAAACATAAAACAACATATGATAAGGCAACTCTTAGTGACTTTTTAAAATGTACATTCTTATGTGATGAAATTTACTTTGTTAGCTAATATTTGGGTTTGAAATATGGGAGGCTGATCTATTTAACACATTTCTGGAAGGCACCTAATGAACAGCACAAATGGTGGGTGTACTATTTCTACACTTTAATGAATGAATTTGGTTGGTATTAGTGCTGAGTAAGTAAATCAACTCTATTGGAACTTGCTCCCTACACTTGAAAACCTTGTAATGTCACTATCATCTACTTGTCAAGTGTAATTTTGGCAAATGTGATTTTAAAAAGTTTATTTGAAAATGAATATACTTTCAGGAGATTAAATGTAGGTTATCATTGGTTTGAGAATGACAACATTCATTTTTATACTACAGAACCTAGTTTTCTGAAGTACCAGTGTTTTGAAGCACTAAGGATCTTCTTAATGTTTTTCTGATCAATCCCCCTGAGCTGTGCTGCCCTCAGAGTAACCCCAAAAGAGAGCTGTGCTGCCAAAGAGAAAAATAGTTCTCAGAGAAACCACTGGTTTCCACCAACCCTGTCCACTCTTAAGGAAGAGAACAGTTGCGCAGGTGTTCCAGCAGAAAAAAAAGGGAAGTGTGATCAGGGAGGATGTAAAACCCCTGAACTTGTGAACTTGCTTGTGTGGAAACCCAATGAACTTGTGAACTTGCTTGTGTGGAAACCCCTTACACTTGTTTGTTTGAAACTATAAAATCTGTGCTAATTTTGAGCTCAGGGCCTCTTAACATCACCAGTTACTGAGTGCACGGAAGACCAAGCTCAAGCTTGCAATAGACGACTGTTTGCTGTTTGCATTGATCATGGACCCTGGTGGTCTGAGAGGGGGCATCTGAAAACTGGACACTCCAGTGTGAGCCAGCAGCGCCTGGCTTGGTGGTATTATTTTTTAATAAAATCATTTATTTCCACATTTTGATGGACTAAGATATAGTTTTCAACTTATTGTTATTAGTTCAAATAACATTCTCATATAAATACAATTCAATAACCAATGTTTTCCAATGATATATTAAGACTATGTTCTTCAATACATCTGTGAACACATGACACAATTTACATAATACCACTTACATACGTGTAGTTGTCTTAAAAGGACACAGGTTTTAGGGCCAGGAGGTAATATTTATTTTTATTTCTGCCTGAAACAATTTGTGACTTTTTACCAACAAACTGAAATTGACTCTTTCCTTATTTGCAAGCTAAGTTGGAAAACGTGAGGACTCTTCACTTTTCCTTTTTCCTGCTCTAGAATTCAACAAATATATTCTTCAATATTTCTGGTAAGTTACATCCATTTACAGATGAGAAATGTAAGGCCAACAGTCAATAGAGTGAGTAAATAATGATACTATAATTTGTGTCTGAGCACTTCACTCCGTGTGCTTACAAGGAGAATAATTTGGTGATGGAGAGGACCAATATGAAAAGACTGTGGGGAAAAAGCATACTTTGTAAATGGTTGTTTGAGGACTAGGTGATCAGGGATGAGTATTTGAAACAGGCTGGTGTCAGGGGCAAAAAAGGGGTAAATAGAAATCATATTAGTGACAGAAACTGAGAAAATCTTGATCATTCATCTTATCTAATGGGCAGGAGTAGAAGAGTAAGAAGAAATCTGAAGTACTTCCACTTCTCTGGCTGGAAACTGTTAGTGATATTCCTATGATAAGGATTACAGGTGGAAAAGATGGATTTAGAGGTAAAAATTCTCTGATAGTTCTAAAATTTATGTTAAATACATGCAAAGATAGGTCTGTTTAGACATCATCAAAATATCCACGACCATTAATGTGAAAAAGAATAATAAAATTGGAGGCATTATTAAAGGGAAGAGGAAAAGGAAAGTTCTGACACAAGTGTGAGCAATGTGAACAAAAGTGTGGACAAGATTGGAAGAAAGAGATAAACAAGGAAACAGAAATGTAATAAACACAGATTTACAGAAGTAAACGAAGGAAAGAATTTTCAGGAAAATATTGTAGGAAATATATTATCTAGATTTGAAAACTAAAAGGACATAGACAATTTCAATAAGAACAGTGTTTTGGAGAAAGTCATACTGATAAAATTTTGAGATATGAATATGAAGCCATAAAATTCTGGATCCATAAATTCAACAGATCCTGTTGATGTTAAATGTTGGGACCAAATGCTTTTATCCCAACCTTAGAAGAACTATACAGATATAACTATCATGAACTTTACTCAGAGGTATTCTGTGAATATTTTTGAAGATTTGTTTAGCCAGGAGATTATAGATTGAACTACAGCACAGACAAGCCTAATTTATCCTACAGTTCCAATGAGTGACCCATGTATCTATATCAGTTTTGGATTTTATTGAAATACCTTTAGATATGTTTGGATACCTTAACACCTACTCATTATAAATGTAGGACAAGTAACACCAAGTATTAGATTGAACATTCAGCTTTATAGATGGACTGAAGACTCCTCGAATTGATTCTTCTTTAGAATAGAAAATGCCTTATAAATGCGTAGATTATTTCTTCGTTGCTTTGTATGACCCTCCCCCACAGTATACCCTGTGCTTTCACTGTATTTGATGTTGGTATAATTTGTGGAGGGGAAGGGGAAAAACAAGTCGTTTAAATAGGGATACAGGTGGACCCATTGCAACAATGAGAAGTACAAGTCATTATGTCGAAAACGAACTTTACATCTTTGGTGGGGGACAGGGATGAATGGGTGGGGGGATGGGAGGAGAATGGGAAGGGATGGGAAGGGGAAACAAAGGAGGATGCTACAATGCTTGATAAGAAATGTATTCATTACCTTGCCCATGTAATTGTAACCCCTCTGCACAGTATTTTCTTTCTTTTTTTTTGTTTGTATTTTTTTTTAATTTTATTTTATTTTATTTGAGAACATACTGTACTGAGGGGTTACAATTACATGGGCAGGATAATGCATATATTTCTTACCAAGCATTGCAGCCTCCTCCTTTGTTTACCCTTCACCTCCCTTCCCAGCCTCCCCCCTCGCCCCCACCCAATTCTTCCTCCCCTTCCCCCCCCACACCGACACTGCAAAGCTCGTTTTTGACATGACATTTTGGACTTCTCATGGTTGCAACAGGTCCACCTGAAACCTTAAAAGACTTGTTTGTCCCCATTTCCTCCACAAGTTATACTGACATCAAATATAGTGAAAGCGGGGGTTACACTGTGGGGGAGGGACATACAAACAACAAAGAAATAATCTTATAAATGCATTAGAAACACATGCATGAAAGAAAAAAAAACATTAAAATACATATTTAAGGGATCGTTTTCCTAACATCACATAATCTGACCTTTTCCGCTTGACTCATACATATACTAGATATTGCATATAAGGGAAACCATGGGACCTATGTTCCTTTGGGCCTGGCTTACTTCACTTAATATAATTTTTTCCAAGCCTTTCCATTTCCTAACAAATGGGGAAATGTCATTCTTTCTGATGGAGGCATAGAATTCCATTGTGTATATATACCACATTTTCTTGATCCATTCATCTACTAAGGGGCATCTGGGTTGGTTCCATATCTTAGCTATGGTAAATAATGCTGCAATAAACATAGTTGTGCTGGTAGCTTCAGTGTGGTCTTGTTTGTAAACATTTGGGTAAATGCCCAAAAGTGGGATTGCTGGGTCATAGGGGAGTTCTATGTGTAGTCCTTTGAGGAACCTCCATACGGCTTTCCAAAGTGGTTGAACAAGTTTACATTCCCACCAACAATGAAGTAAGGTTCCTTTCTGTCCACATCCCCTCCAGCATCTGTTGTTGTTAGAGTTCTTGATTTTTGCCATTCTAACTGGAGTGAGGTGATATCTCAATGTTGTTTTGATTTGCATTTCTTTTATGGCTAGGGATGTTGAACATTTTTTTATGTGTCTATTGGCCATCCTTCTTTCTTCTTCAAAGATGTTTCTCTTTAAGTATTTCGCCCACTTATTTATTGGGCAGTTGTTTCTTTTTGGATTTGTTGTTGGGTGGTTTAATTTTTTGAGTTCCAAGTATATTTTAGATATGAGACCTTTGTCCGTTGTATGGCTAGTAAAGATCTTCTCCCAATCCGTGGGCTTTCTATTGATCTTGCTAGGTATGTCATTTGCCCTGCAGAAGCTCTACAACTTTATGCAATCCCATTTGTCCAACCTTTCTTTGATTTGTTGTGTTTCCGTGTCTCTATTCAAAAAATTTCGACCTGAGCCAAGGAGACCTAGGGTTTCTCCTATTCCATCCTGTAATGTTTTCAGAGTGTCTGTTTTGAGTTCAAGGTCTTTGATCCATTTGGATTTGATTCTGGTGCAGGGTGATATATAAGGATCTAGCTTTAGTTTTATACATGTAGTTAACCAATTTTGTCAGCACCATTTACTGAAGAGGCTGTCTTTCTTCCATTGTATTGTTTTAGCTCCCTTATCGAAGATTAGATGGCTATAGGTCTGTCGGTTCATTTCTGGGTTTTCAATTCTATTCCATTGGTCCTGAGGTCTGTTCTTATGCCAATACCATGCTGTTTTGATTACTATGGCTTTATAGTAGAGTTTGAAATTTGGTATTGATATTCCTCCAGCAGTGTTCTTTCCGTTGAGGAGCGTTTTGGCTATTCGGGGTCTTTTATTGTTCCATATGAATTTTTGGATTGCCTCTTCTATTTCCTTGAAGAATGAGGGTGGAATTTTGACAGGTATTGCATTGAATTTGTAGATAGCCTTGGGAAGTATTGCCATTTTCACAATGTTAATCTTTCCAATCCAGGAGCATGGGAGGTTTTGCCATTTTTTAAGTTCTGTGTTGATTTCCTTTTTCAAGATTTTAAAGTTTTCATCATAGAGATCCTTCACTTCTTTAGTTAAGTTAATTCCTAGGTATTTTATTTTTTGTGGGGCTATTACAAATGGAGTTGCTTTCCTAATTTCAGCCACACTTTTCTCATTGTTGGCATACAGAAAAGCCATTGATTTTTGGGGGTTAATTTTATACCCTGCTATTTGCCAAAGTTTTGAATCAGCTTGAGTAATTTGGGAGTGGAGTCTATAGGATTCTTTAAATACAAGATCATGTCATCTGCAAAGAGGGAGAGTTTTATTTCTTCTTTCCCTATTTGGATGCCCTTTATGTCTGCATCTTGTCTTATTGCTGTAGCTAGGCATTCTAATACTAGATTGAAGAGAAGTGGAGAGAGGGGGCATCCTTGTCTTGTTCCTGAGTTAAGAGGAATTGGCTTTAGTTTTTCACCATTGAGTATAATGCTGGCTGTAGGTTTGTCATATACAGCCTTTACTGTATTGAGGAATGTTCCATGGATTCCTAGTTTTTCCTAAACCTTCATCATAAAGGGGTGTTGGATCTTGTCGAATGCTTTTTCTGCATCTATTGAGATAACCATGTGGTTCTTATTTTGCTCCTGTTGATGTGATGAATAATATTAACTGATTTGCGTATATTGAACCGGCTTTGCATCCCTGCAATGAAACCTGTTTGATCGTGATGTATGATTTTTGGGATGAATTGTTGAAGTCGATTGGCCAAAATTTTGTTGAGAAATTTTGCATCAATATTCATCAAAGAAATGGGTCTATAGTTCTCTTTCTTTGATGAGTCCCTGCCTGGTTTTGCGATGAGGGTTATGATGGCTTCATAGAATGTGTTCGGTAGTGAGCTTTCTCTTTCAATTTCATTGAAGAGTTGGAGGAGAATTGGTGTGAGCTCTGCTTTGAAGGACTTGTAAAATTCTGCTGTAAAACCATCTGGTCCTGGACTTTTCTTCGCTGGGAGGTCTCTTATTGCTGTTTCTATTTCAATGCTTGATATGGGCCTGTTAAGATAGTTTAACTCATCTTGGTTTAGTTTTGGCATGTCAATATTTGCTAGGAAGAGGTCCATTTCTGTCAAGTTCTCAAACTTATTAGCATAAAATTTTGAGAAGTATTCCCTTATAATGTTCTGAATCTTGGTTGTTTCCATGGTGATGTTTCCATTCTCATCTCTGAGTTTATTAATTTGGGTGTGTTCTCTTCTTTTTCTGATAAGATTTGCTAAGGGTCTGTCAATTTTGTTAAGTTTTTCGAAGAACCAACTCTTTGTTTTGTTGATTCTTTCTATACTTTTTTTGGATTCTAATTCATTTAATTCTGATTTAATTTTAATTATTTCTGTCCGTCTACTGGATTGGGGTTTATCTTGCTGTTCTTTTTCAAGGAGGTTTAGGTGTTTCATTAAATTGTTAGTTTCAGATCTCTCCAATTTGTTGATGTAGGAGCTCAGAGCTATAAACTTGCCTCTGAGTACTGCCTTTGCTGTGTCCCAGAGGAGCTGGTAATTTGTGTGTTCGTTTTCGTTGAATAGCATGAACATTTGAATTTCCTTTCTAATCTCTTCCATGACCCACTCATGATTCAGCAGTGTGTTGTTCAGCCTCCATGTGATACCGGACTTTCTTTGGTGGCTTTTGGTGTTGAGTCCTAATTTTATTCCCTTGTGGTCAGAGAGAATTCAAGGTATAACTTCAATGTTTCTGAATTTAGACAAGTTTGCTTTGTGGCCTAAAATGTGGTCTATTTTAGAAAACGTTCCATGTGCTGCTGAGAAAAACGTGTATTCTGATGCTGCTGGGTGAAATGTTCGGTAGATGTCTGTTAAGTCTAGTTGATCTATGCAGCTGTTTAGATCTGCGGTTTCTCTGCTGAGTTTTTGCCGAGTTGATCTATCTAGTGGGTAGAGTGGTGTGTTAAAATCCCCAACAATTAATGTCTTTGGATTTATATGGGATTTGAGGGAAAGTAGTGTTTCTTTGATAAATTTGGGTGCTCCATTGTTTGGCGAATAGATATTTGCAATTGTAATATCCTCCTGAAGGAGAGATCCTTTAATTAGTATGTAGCGACCTTCTTTATCTCTTCTCACGAATTTTAATTTGAAGTCTATTTTATCTGATATTAGGATTGCAACTCCCGCCTGTTTATGGGGGCCGTTTGCTTGGTAGATTTTGTTCCAGCCTTTAACATTGAAAATGTGTTTGTTTCTATGGGCAAGATGTGACTCCTGCAGGCAGCAGATAGAAGGGCCTTGTTTTTTAGTCCAACTAGACAGTCTATGTCGCTTAATTGGAGAGTTCAGTCCGTTAACATTAAGAGATAAGACGGAGAGGTATTTGGGAGTTCCTGCCATGTTATCCACCTTCTTGAGGGCTGTGAAATCTGGGTTCTTCCTATGGTTCTTGGATTCTCAGTTTGGGTGCAGTTTCTTGGCCTTTATTGCGGTCTTGTTGGTTTTCTATGTGTAGGACATCTTTAAGAATGTTTTGTAGGGCTGGTTTGGTGGAGATGTATTGTTTCAATTTTTCTTTGCTATGGAAGGTTTTTATTTTGCCTTCAGTTATGAAGGAGAGTTTAGCTGGGTACAGTATTCTTGGTTGATAGTTGTTTGTTTTTAGGGCATGGCATACATCATTCCAGGCTCTTCTTGCTTTGATTGTCTCTGCTGAGAAATCTGAGGTGATTCTAATTGGTTTCCCTTTATAGGTGATTACCATTTTCTCCTTGACATCTTTAAGGATCTTTTCCTTGTTCTGAGTTGATCCTGTGTGGGTTATAATGTGACGGTGGGATGTCCTATTCTGGTCTGGTCTATTTGGGGTTCTAAAGGCTTCTTGTATCTGAATAGGCCTATCTTTTTGCATGTTTGGGAAGTTCTCTGCTAGGATCCTGTTAAACAAATTTCCTAGACCATTAACTTCTGTTTCTAGGTGCTCCTCTACACCCATTATCCTTAGATTAAGCCTTCTGATAGTGTCTTCCAGGTGTTGGATAGATCTATCATACTTCTTGGACTTGTCTTGGATGGTTGTATGTTCTTTCTCTAAAATATCTAGGCTGTCTTCAATCCCTGAGATTCGATCTTCTGCATGGTCTAACCTGCTGTCAAGACTCTCTACTTTGTTTTTTATCTCTTTTCCTTCTAGTTGGTCAGCTTTGATGGCTTCAAGTTCTTTGTTGAAGCTCTGTTTTATGTCTTGTATGAATTTCTTTACTTCCTTAATTTGGTGTTCAGTGTTTGTTCTCAAATCACTTAGTTGATTGGTTATGGTTTCTTTGGACTCCCATTCCTTCTGTGGGTTCCATTCAGCATTCCCTTTGTGGTCTCCCTGACTTCCTTCAGCTCTTTGTTAATGGATTCCATGAATGCCTTTAGTGATCTTTGTGTGTTCTCTACCTGGTCTCTCAATTCCTGAATTACTCTTTGATTAGCTTCCTCCCGTTTGTGGGATTCCTGCAGTTCTCTTTCCTCCGGTTCGTGGGATTCCTGCAGTTCTCTTTGAGTGTTCTCAGCCTGCTCATGCCATTCCTCCCTTTCTCTTTGAGTATTCTCAAGTTGTTCACGCAAATCCTGTATCAGTTTTTGAGTAGCTTCCTCACGCTTATGATATTCCTGTATAAACTTCTGGGATGCCTCCTCTCTCTCCCTATCACGCTCATACAGAGTCCTTTGTAAGTTGTCAAACTTCTCATTTATCATGTTTGCCAGTAGTGTTTGTAGAGCTATTTGGGAACTCTCCTCTGGTTTATTCATTATCTGTTCTGACCCCTGATTATCCAGATTGGGAATTGAGATACCCGAATTTGCCATTTTTCTTGTGTTTTTCCAGCTTACTCTGCCCATTTGAGATGAAGATAGCACCAGTTTTGTGCTAGAACACTATCTTAAGGCAACCATCAACCAAAGTTTGCATTTGTACAGTCAATAGTCTACAGATACAATCTAGTTCAACAGATACATCTATTCCACATCAAACAACTATATGTTAAAGGACTTCGAACCGCAGAGAAAAATTTGGAAAACCAGAAATTATTAGGGTTAGGGAGAGACGTGCGTATAAAATAGGGATAGATTGGTTTGGGGAGGCACAGGGAGAGTTAACTATGTCCTAATCACAATGCAGGAAATAGGTTGGGTAGGATGCAAGTAGAGAGAGAAAGGAAAAGAAGAAGGGGAAAGGTGAATGAAAAGAGACCAGAAAAAAAATAGAAACGTAAAAATTAATGTTATTATATAGATTAAAAGACCATCTATTTAGAGAGGAATGTGAATATTTTGAGAGAAGGTGAGGGACATAGAGGAGATGTGAAAAACTTAAAAAAGTGCTTAAAATATTATATAGGTATAAAGGGGTAGTACTGCTATTAAGGAATTTAAGTCTCAGAGGTTTTGAATTGAGTAATAAATTTGTGGATTAAGTGTGTACACAATGGGGGATAGGGTCTACTAGTTAACTACGGGTTTATCTGAGGATGTTCAGGACAAGAGTTAAGTCACGTAAAGAAGAACAAAAGAGAGGAAAAGGTGAAACGGATAGGAAAGGGAGAAGAAAAGATCAGAAGTTCAGTAGAGCTAGACAAAAAAACAAAAAGATAATTAATAAAGAAAGAAAAAGAGAAAGAAGACAAGAAAAGAAAGGAAAATGCACATTCACGTATTCCTAAAATAAAAATTATAAGAGGAAAAAAAAAGTTACTGGAAAACAATTATTTTTTCAAAAGAGGCAAAAATTAAAGATTAATAAATGTTTTAGAAAAGGAAAAAAAAAATTTTATATATATAATGTACCAAAAAAACAAAAAAAAAACAAAAAAAGAAGAAGAAAAAAAAAAAGTTCTTTGATTTTTTTGGGAGGGGGGGGGAATCCTGTATCTCCCTTGTGTCTCTAGCCAGCCTCTTGTTGGAGTCTCTTGTCTGGTTGAGGTCCTGTGGCTTGATTGGTTTCTTAAGTCAGATTGTTCAAACAGGCAGAAAAATGCTCTGCTTTACCCAAGATTTTGAGATCCCCTTCCCAGGTTAGTTTAATGGGAGGGTGATCTGGTTTGAGAATCACAAAAGAGGGGAATGCAGTGATGAGGCTAGGTTCTGGGTAGAGTTGAGGCCTTTCAATAAACAGTAGCTTTTCCTTGGGGCTATTTTGTGAAAACCTCACAGAGCCCAGCCTGGAGCCATTCTCAGGGTTTTTGTTTTTCAATTGATTGTGGAGGCTGCTAGAGGGAGGGGCAGCCTCTGGCTCTGGTTACCCAGTGAGGAAAACCACTCCAATGGCTGGTGCCTGAGCTGGGTGACTTTTCCCTGGATGGAGCTGAGTCTGGCAGGTCACGGCGCTGTTAAGTTCTTGTGATCTGCTAAATGACTCGTTTTATTCCAAGGCCTGAGCTGGAGCTTGCAGCTCCGCCGAGCTTTGTCGGTATCCAAGATGGAGATCACCGGTGCTGGGGGAGGAGGCGTGGCCTTCCCTCCTCTGCTCCCTGAGAAGGACTGAGGAAGTCGGGCTTCTACTCACGCCGAGTCTTGATTCCTGGGTTGGTCTCTGGTCCGCAAACTGCAGGATGATGTCTGCTCCTTGTCCGTTCTTGCTGGTGTTGAGTAGAATCTGCTCGCCCACCGCGTCTGTCTCCTTCGTCCCGGACTCTGTGGCTCAGTTATGGTGCCCTGCAGTCTCCGCAGCGACCGCTGCCGCCGCCACGGTGGCTGCTGGCAAGCGCTCAGATGTGTCTTTTTGCCTTGATTTCCCCTCTCTTGCCTAAACCTCTCTCCTGTGATGGCACACTTGGTGTGGTTCTCTGGCTTAGGGCTGTTCACTGGAACTCTAAAATTGCTTTCTATCTGCACAGTATTTTCACAATAAAAAAAAAAAAAAAGAAAATGCCTCAATAGTCATTGACACACATATACTCTTTTTAAGTCTAGTTCTTGTTAGGGATATCTCCATGCTGAAATAACCCTGTCAATCAACCTGCCACAAATTCTTATATGTAGGAAGGGCTCTTATAAACTTCAAGCTTTTATTGAATAGAAGAGTTCAGACATTACCCTGACCACTAGGGTTAAATGCCTAAAAAGATAATATAGTGCTTTAATGCCTTTCTTTCATTTTTTCATACATATTGTCAAGTAGTGAAGGATTCTGATGTAACAATAATACAATGGTGACTTGTATTAACACAAAATCTAGGATCTAGTGTTAATTCAGATACTTACAAATTAGCTCCAAATTTTGTGGATATTTATATTTCTCCTGGGAAAACTAACGAGCTCCAAGGAAATGTCCCTAAGGAGCCTTTCAATTCTAATATCACTGTTTGTCTCAAAATGCTTTAAATTCTACACTCTCTCATGTGGGCATAGGGTCATATCGTGGAACTTTTCTCCTCAGAGAGTGAGTACTACCCTATTGCTTAACATGGACAATGTACCTTCATACATAGACTCGGCGTGCACAAAGAAGTGGTAGTTGAACAATTTTCTTAGGAGTTTTTACAGATAAAATTGAAGTAGAGCAACTATGAACTCAAAAGGAATGTGCAAAGAAGACAAAGGCACAAAGTAGAATGTGCCAAGGAATGCTGCAATATAATTTCAAATTATGCGCTCAGGTGTGAGGGTGTGTTCAAAGTACAGCTTCAGGCAATGTACTTGGATATAATGGGAGAAAAACTGCTTTAAAATATTCTGGGATAATTGTCTAAGTAGAAGCCCCTAACTCTGACTCCAATCAACCACAATATCATCAACTGAGGGACTATTTTCCAAGAGCAAAGTGAGAAAAAGAGGGCTCATTTCAGTTAGTGTTCAGGTTGAAGCATGGCAATCACATAACTTTTCTTATAAGTCTTCATTTATTTTGGAGCATTAAAGTAGGTAAAAGCCAAGTAAATATTTTGCATGTACCTAAATTAATTGGGATGTATTCTATTGGTCTCTCTTTAACTTGAAAGTTATAGATTATGTCTTTTTATATTCTATCAGGATAATGATTTGCTGTCAGTTATTATTTTCTCTTCTTCTTCTTTTGCCCTTCCACATACATAATTATTATTTAACGAGACATACTTGACCTTTCATTTCTAAATTCTTCAAAATTATCTGAACTACTTCATACTTCTGGCAGCCTCCTATATCTTTCTCAAGGGAAATATTTATGTCACTACCATTTTTATACTCTATGATATTGGATATCTTCCTGCCTAATTCAGTGCGAGATATACATTAGAGTCATCCAGATATCTCAACACTCGTACCACCATAACATCCTATGTTACTTAGAAATCATGCTTTTAGAATGTCTGAAGAAGTGGCATCTCTCAATTTTTAATGACCCTAAGTGATAATTACAAGCAGTGATGTTTTAAACCAATATGCCACTCAGTAGATGAACGAATTGACAAAATGTGGTTTATGTATGCACAGTGGAATTTTATGCTTCCAATTCATATGGAAATGGAAAGTCTTGGAAAAATCAAACTAAGTAAAATAAACAAGACAAAAAGAAACAGATTCCGTGGTTTCCTCATTTGTCATAAGTAGGAAATGTGTGGGATAATACTAGCAGTTGAGCAGAATTGCTCAATAACTATGTATTTATGATGATATAAGATGATGATGAGCGAAATGAACTTCTGTTTATGGAAACAGAGTTTTACTTTGTGGTTGTTGTTTTTAATGTACTATGTGATTTCTTTTTTCTTTTGTGTTTTCCCTTTGGTTTATCCCCTGTTATATTTGATTTCAGTATCCTGTGTATTTTATATACATTTATCTTAATTTGGCAAGGGAAGAGGGACAACGAAATGGCGAGACAAAGAACAAAGGGCAAACCAACGCAATAGCAATACTCACAAGACAACATGTTGGAAATTTACAATACAACTTGTGAGGCGTATTGGAGTGAAGGAAAACTGTGAGAAAAATGAGGGAGCGGGTAAAAAGTTCAACATGTTATGTATTTGCTATCTTACAATTACTGCAAAACCTTCTACATATCACCTTGACAATAAAATTAAATTAAAAATGAGCTGCATAAAATATAATTTCACTCTCTTGGTATAATAAATATTATACTATGTGTATAACCTTTTTAAAAAATGAAGATTTTGGCTGCTAATTTGAATTAATTACCCCTTTCTTTATCAGAGGGTCATCAACTTGAATATTACCAAACTATACAATATTTTCAGAATATACTTGCCATTATTTTGAAAAAAATTATTTTAGTATTGTCTCATGCTAAAACAAAAATAGTTCAATTCTGTTGAAACTCCTAACATTTAAAACGGAATAATTGTTAAGAGGACAGAGTATATGTGTTCTTCAACATTCCTATGACTACTAACTACTCATTTTCAAATTCTGAACATGCCATACTAGAGACATTCAATACAGTACCTGTTTGCATTTTATTTAATTTTGCAATAGGTGCAGTTTTCAATGGGGTGTTACATATTTAAATTCAACAGAAAAAATAGCCACATTCTGGTAGAAGGTAAAATTATGAAGTATCTATAATAATTTCTCAAGAGTAAATATTTGTTCATCAATGTAAGCTATTATTTCTAAGACCATCAATCCCAAATTTTTATGCAAAAAAGTCATCCTAGTCCAACAATTTCCAACTTGTAAGGTGCACCTTAAAATTCCTTAAATTCACATCATGACAAGTGTATAACTTTTGTAAAAAAAAATACTACACTTCTGCTAATGTGATGCCCTTCGTATTGGGGAAAGAACACTACACTAAACTTTACTGAATCATTTTCCACCCAGTGTTATTCTTGAGATCAGAACACTTGCAAATAATATTTATAGTTATATATTTTATCTATCATAGATATTCAGGAGATCTGAATGTCTGAATATTAAGATCTGAAGATTATGGTTCAAAGCCCACCTAGGCAGGAAGGTTCCTTAGATTCTTATCTCCAATAAACTGCTCATGAAAAGCCTGACGCAAGTGGCACTGAGGTTCAAGTGGTAAAGTAACAGCCTTGAGCAAAAACAGGCTCAGGGACAGTGGCCAGGCCTACAAGTTAAGCCCTGGGACAAACCAAACAAGAAAAACAAAATAAAATCAAACCCTAAGCCTAGCATTTTTAACATTGTATACAGAGGTATATAATTAAGGAAATTTCTTCCTGTGTTATATATAGGTAGAAGAAAAAAGATGTCACACATTTACTCTCTTCATACCATGTTACACCAGAATCTCAAAATATTGTTGTTCATCTAAATTTATAAATTAATAGCATCAATTTGTTGGCAACTTTGTCTAGATTATTCACATTATCATGAACTGTTGGAATTAACAATTAACTAAGTTCTAATTATACCTCACTTGAAAGAATATTTTAGGCAAATAGAATGTCAGATTCATTTGTGAATTTGTAAATTAAATCTTCTACTTAAAAATAATTTTGTAGTAACCTATAGAATATTAAAATACAAACAAAAATGTTTATTTTAAATCTAAATTCTAATTTAGCCAGGTCTACAAACTCCTACATTAAATGAACTTTCCTATTTCTCTAGGCTTAAGCTTTTGTAATCCTTCATCATTTCCTTGGACTCTAACAGAATGATGCATATTTTTTCAAATTTTTGCTTGGGAATCATGAGCTCTTTTGCATATAGTAATTTTTTGTTTTGAAGAGAACATTTAGAACACAACTGAGGATTATATATGAATTGGATTTCAATAGGAAACTTGACTTCTCAAAACATAATGACAAAATTAGCCCAAACTTCCAACGGTGTATTCCTTTCTTGTATATTTTTTATTCCTTTCTTGGTTTGTTTTATTGAGACAAAATTATACTACCTAGTCCAGTGAATGTATCACTATGTAATTGCACTCTCTACTCACGTCTTAATCTGAGTGCTAGAATTCCTGGTTTGTATCACATTGTCCTACAATAGTTTGTTTTTTTATTTAATCTAGATACAGACAAGCAATTCTTAACTTCTCCATTACTATTTTCCACTAGACTGATAGCTCAGACTGTTCATGTACTATTTTCAAAGATGTTCTAACATTTGACACAGGATATGAACATTTTCAGATCCACCTGAAGGGGTCTCTGATTTATTTCTCCCTCGATCCGATCCCTTTACTAATGACTTGAATTTTTTACTATCTCTGTTCCCACCTATGTAATATTCTCAAGCTTTTTTGGGGAAATTTCACTTGAGTACTTTCTAATATTAAAAATTATCACTTGATTGTAGTCTTATAGGACATATTTTCTATTATTTTCTAACTTTTCTACACAATCTGAGAATTTTTTCATATGTGTGTTTGAATACGTAAGTGCTTCTCTGTGTACGTGCGTGTTTGTATGTATATATGTATGCAAAAACCTCAAGCTCTTATTCAGTAATCTTGCTCAAAACTAGTATTCCATCACTTGCGCAATTCTTCCAGTGCATCTTTTGGCTGGTTAATTATAGATAGTGTCTCAAGACTCTTCAGCCCAGGCGGGATGCAAACTGAACTTCCCAGACTCCTTTACATTCTTAGGTTTTATTTCTCCAGGAGTATCAACTTTTGAACTACAAACATTTTTGTAACTGTGACCCAGATTTTTGACTCGAGTTCATATAAAGATAGATGAACATACAAATTACATACGCTGAGTGTACACTCTTTGAAATGTGATCCTAAGTAAGGTGCCAGTGGCTCACACATGTAATCCTAGCTAATCCAGAGGCTGAGATCTGAGGACTGCAGTTCAAATCCAGGATGAGTAGGACAGTTTCTGAGGCACTTATCTCTAATTACCCACCAGAAAACTGGAAGTGGTGCTGTGGCTCAAGAGGTTGAGCACAAGCTTTGAGCTGAAGAGTAGAGGGACAGTGCCCAGGCCCGGAATTCAGGCCCCACTACCATCAAAAAAAAAAAAGAAAAGAAAAGAAAACGAAAAAGAAATGCGATCTTAGCCACCAGTTCATTGGTAGTATAATTCCTGTTCTCTCAACTTGGCCTTTTATTTTTTTATCAGTTAAGTCCATGGTCTTATATCTGACTGGCTTGGAACCAGAATTATTCTTCCATTCTACTTTTTACAAATTTGCATGATTAGCTATCATGATTTAGAGCTAGTAGAAGAAAGAGAGTGGCCTCATTCTTCATGTTCTACTTAGGAGTAATGCTTTTTCTATATCACTCCCATACGTCTACATACTGGCCTTGGCTTTCTTGTTTCAAAGTTGTCTTATTTGCAGAGTCTTCTATAGTGTATTGAACCATTATACTTAAACACAGAACTTCTCTTTCTCCTATTCCTGTTGTTTCGCCTTCTGTTAACTTATGTACACTTGGTTAATAATGCACAACACAAACACTGACAAAAAATGTTTCTGAGAACCTTCTTCCCACTTAAAATTGGTAATAATTTATAGAGCACTTACGAAATTTGAACTTAATGTACTCCAGGATAATTTTTTTTTAATGTTATTGTGAAAATGGTGGACAGAGGTGTTAGAGTTACATAAGTAAGTTAATGAGTACATTATCTAACGAACATTGCTACCTCCTATTTTGTTTTTCTCCTGCCATCCTTTTTCTCCCCACCGCCCCAAATCTCCTCTCCCATCCCCAACTTGTAAGTTCATTTTCAACATAGTGTCTTGTTCATCTCATTGTAACAATGGGTCAAACTCTATACTTCTTCCAGCATTTTATTTCCCTTCCCCTCCCCACATTAGAAAAATGTATATGCATTCTTATCAGAAAAAGAAGAGAACACACCCAAATTAATAAACTCAGAGATGAGAATGGAAACATCACCACGGAAACAACCAAGATTCAAAACATTATAAGGGAATACTTCTCAAAACTTTATGCTAATAAGTTTGAGAACTTGACAGAAATGGACCTCTTCCTAGCAAATATTGACATGCCAAAACTAAACCAAGATGAGTTAAACCATCTTAACAGGCCCATATCAAGCATTGAAATAGAAACAGCAATAAGAGACCTCCCAGCTAAGGAAAGTCCAGGACCAGATGGTTTTACAGCGGAATTTTACAAGTACTACAAAGCAGAGCTCACACCAATTCTCCTCCAACTCTTCAATGAAATTGAGAGAGAAAGCTCACTACCGAACACATTCTATGAAGCCATCATAACCCTCATCCCAAAACCAGGCAGGGACTCATCAAAGAAGGAGAACTATAGACCCATTTCTTCTTCATTGATGCAAAACTTCTCAACAAAATTTTGGCCAACCGACTTCAAAATTCATCAAAAAAATCATACACCACGATCAAACAGGATTCATTTCAGAGAGGCAAAGCTGGTTCAATATATGCAAATCAATTAATATTATTCATCACATCAACAGGAGCAAGAATAAGAACCACATGGTTATCTCAATAGACGCAGAAAAAGCATTCGACAAGATCCAACACCCCTTTATGATGAAGGTTTTGGAAAAATTAGGAATCCATGGAACATTCCTCAATACAGTAAAGGCTGTATATGACAAACCTACAGCCAGCATTATACTCAATGGTGAAAAACTAAAGCCATTTCCTCTTAACTCAGGAACAAGACAAGGATGCCCACTCTATCCACTTCTCTTCGATCTAGTATTAGAATGCCTAGCTACAGCAATAAGACAAGATGCAGACATAAAGGGGATCCAAATAAGGAAAGCAGAAATAAAACTCTCCCTCTTTGCAGATGACATGATCTTGTATTTAAAGAATCCCATAAACTCCACTCCCAAATTACTCAAGCTGATTCGAAACTTTGGCAAAGTAGCAGGGTATAAAATTAACCCCCCAAAATCAATGGCTTTTCTGTATGCCAACAATGAGAAAAGTGTGGCTGAAATTAGGAAAGCAACTTCATTTGTAATAGCCCCACAAAAAATAAAATACCTAGGAATTAACTTAACTAAAGAAGTGAAGGACCTCTATGATGTAAACTTTAAAATCTTGAAAAAGGAAATCAACACAGAACTTAAAAAATGGCAAAACCTCCCATGCTCCTGGATTGGAAAGATTAACATCGTGAAAATGGCAATACTTCCCAAGGCTATCTACAAATTCAATGCAATACCTGTCAAAATTCCACCCTCATTCTTCAAGGAAATAGAAGAGGCAATCCAAAAATTCATATGGAACAATAAAAGACCCCGAATAGCCAAAACGCTCCTCAACGGAAAGAACACTGCTGGAGGAATATCAATACCAAATTTCAAACTCTACTATAAAGCCATAGTAATCAAAACAGCTTGGTATTGGCATAAGAACAGACCTCAGGACCAATGGAATAGAATTGAAAACCCAGAAATGAACCTACAGACCTATAGCCATCTAATCTTCGATAAGGGAGCTAAAACAATAGAATGGAAGACAATAGCCTCTTCAGTAAATGGTGCTGGCAAAACTGGTTAACTACATGTAGAAAACTAAAGCTAGATCCTTATATATCACCCTGCACCAGAATCAACTCCAAATGGATCAAAGACCTTGAACTCAAAGCAGACACTCTGAAAACATTACAGATGGAATAGGAGAAACCCTAGGTCTCCTTGGCTCAGGCCGAAATTTTCTGAATAGAGACCCGGAAGCACAACAAATCAAAGAAAGGTTGGACAAATGGGATTGCATAAGTTTGCAGAGCTTCTGCAGGGCAAATGACATAGCTAGCAAGATCAATAGAAAGCTCACGGATTGGGAGAAGATCTTTATGCCATACAACGGACAAGGGTCTCATATCTAAAATATACTTGGAACTCAAAAATTAAACCACCCAACAACAAATCCTCAAAGAAACAACTGCCCAATAAGTAAGTGGGCGAAAGACTTAAAGAGAAGCTTCTCTGAAGAAGAAAGAAGGATGGCCAATAGACACATGAAGAAATGTTCAACATCCCTAGCCATAAAAGAAATGCAAATCAAAACAACATTGAGATATCACCTCACTCCAGTTAGGACAGCAAAAATCAAGAACTCTAACAACAACAGGTGCTGGAGGGGATGGGGACAGACAGGAACCTTACTTCATTGTTGGTGGGAATGTAAACTTGTTCAACCACTTTGGAAAGCAGTATGGAGGTTCCTCAAAAGACTTCACATACAACTCCCCTACGACCCAGCAATCCCACTTTTGGGCATTTACCCTAATGTTTACAAAAAAGACCACACTAAAGCTCCCAGCACAACTATGTTTATTGCAGCATTATTTACCATAGCTAAGATATGGAACCAACGCAGATGCCCCTCAGTAGATGAATGGATCAAGAAAAGGTGGTATGTATACACAATGGAATTCTATGCCTCCATCAGAAAGAATGACATTTCCCCATTTGTTAGGCAATGGAAAGGCTTGGAAAAAATTATATTAAGTGAAGTAAGCCAGGCCCAAAGAAACATAGGTCCCATGGTTTCCCTTATTTGCAATATCTAGTATAGGTATGAGTCAAGCGGAAAAAGTCAGATAATGTGATGTTAGGAAAACGAACCCTCAAATATGTATTTTAAGGTTTTTGTTTCTTTCATGCATGTGTTTCTAACGCATTTATAAGATTATTTCTTTGTTGCTTTGTATGTCTCTCCCCCACAGTGTAACCCCCGCTTTCACTATATTTGATATCAGTATAACATGTGGAGGAGACGGGGACAAACAAGTCGTTTAAGGATTCAGGTGGACCTGTTGCAACAATGAGAAGTACAAAATGTCATGTCAAAACCAGCTTTACAATGTCGGTGTGGGGGGGGTATGATTGGATGGGGGGAGCGGGGAGGCTGGGAAGGGAGGTGATGGGTAAACAAAGGAGGAGGCTGCAATGCTTGGTAAGAAATGTATGCATTATCCTGCCCATGTAATTGTAACCCCTCTGTACTTTATGTTCTCAAATAAAATAAAATAAAATTAAAAAAAAAAAGAAAAATGTATATGCAAGTTGCAACTCACTGACCTCAAATACAGTGGAAATGGGTTCTACCATGGAGGAAGAAAATAGAAGAGAAACAGAAAAAATCACATAAGAAATGATAGGTGCATTAGAAACAATACTAAGAAGGCAAAAAACAAGTTGTGTCCGTATTTGGGGATTCATTTCCGTTCGCATTGTTTTATACGGCCATATGTACATGGATAATGTTTTATAAGCCATGTAAATTCCATATTTTCTCATTACTATGTTGTCTCTGAAACACGTGTTACCTTGTGTCCAAAGATGTCTTTGTGTTATTTCAATGAAGCCAGAAATCATTCATTTTGCCTGGAGTAATGCCGTAGATTGTTACTGGAAGTAAGTGGAAGGAACCTTTACAGGAAGTAGAAACAATCCAGGAGAGAAATTGAACATAGAGAAATGACAAAGTTCAAGTTAATTTGTGCTCTCGTTTTTACTGTACAAGAAAATAATCCAAGGCTTGAAGGAAACTCTGTCCCTAACTTTTTCGAGTGTGCACTTTAGACATAAAACTTTTCTGTAAACTTCTAGTTGAGAGTATTACAAAAGGAAACAATATGCCATTTGAAGGCAAGCATAGAAAAAAAAAGGAAATAACGTTGTTTTACAATGTACTACTACAAAGACACAAAGACATGGAGGACTTAAAATGTCTTTTGCATGGATATTTAACTCCTGAGATGATTGTCTTCATGCAAAAGTCACATATCCATTCCTTTATTCTGGTCCTGAGTTCTCCATATCAATATGGATTCCAAAAAGCAGGGTCCAGTGAGTATGATCAGCAAAAGGAGCCTCTTTTCAAAGCAGTGCTTCAAGGATGGGCCCAAAGAAATATGTGGGTTTCTTTTGTTTGCTTGTTTGTTTCTTTAGTTTGTGCTGATTCTGGGGCTTGAACTCAGAGCCTAGACCCTATCCCTGAACAATTGTCTTTCCTGCCCACCTGCCCCCAATGCTAGTACACTACTGCTTGAGCCAAAAGTCCACTTCTGGATTTTTTGGTGTTTAATTAGAGATAAGAATTTGACAGATTCTCCTGCCTGGGTTGACTTTGAACTGAGATAGTAAGAAACCTAAGTGACATCAACTGTATGAACTTCTCTTTTGAACCAAGAAATGTTAGATGAAGTTTATTATAAAGGTAATATTTGACAATTTTTAAAAAAGAGAATATGTGCAGCAAAGAAGCCATAACTTAAGTATTAACTCAGCAAAAGTAGGTGCACTGAGTCATATTGGAAAAATTTTTTCTGCTTGAGAAGATTACTATTGAATTCGTAGTTCCTTTTGGGGAAACTTAAAGTATATTTCACATTTTTGTTGGTCGTGGGGATTGAACTCTGATCCTGGGCACTGTCCCTCAGCTCTTCAGATCAAGTTGGGTGCTCTGCCACTTTAGTTACAGCACCACTTCCGGGTTTCTGGTAGCTAATTGAAGATCAGTGTCTTATGTACTTTCCTGACCAGGCTAGCTTTGCACCACAGTCCTCTGGTCTCAACCTCCTGAGTAGCTAGGATGACAGGCGTGAGCCACCAGCACCAAGCTCATATTTGCATTTATGTGCACTTAATGACACTGTAGACAAACAATGGAAATTTGACTCAAATGATGACATTGCAGCATTTCAGAAAATTTGAGGTAGCAATAAATATGTCATCCTTTTCCATGTTGTTACATTGACTCATGAGCTTTTGGACTCTTATTTTAGCATCCTCTGAGGTCTGCATTGGTGGACTTAGTATAAATAATTATTAGTAGAGAAATAGTGAAAGACTGAGATTTTTAGAAAGCAAAGAAGACCAGATATGAAAGAACAACAGAGAATGAGATAAAATTTATCTCACAGAGATTCAGAACTAGCCTAAGTGATTTAGAATACCAAAGGCAATGAGGAATAAGCCTACTTGATAACTAGTTCTTTAGTAACCAAATATGGTTCCCTAGAACAGTTTCTGGTATAATTTAGTTATTATTATCATTTATTTCTTCCATCTGGATTTATTCCTTCATTTCTATCACAACTATTAATTAGCTGGTGCCCTTTTGATGCCAAAACTGACCAAAAAGATTTCCAAATCTCACTTAGACTTAGATTAATCCTTACCTGATATCTAAGGACATTCTTGACATTAATTTCTGTGACCTACCTACCAAAACGATTTGTTTATTTTTCTCAACACTGTCTTCTAATATAGGTAAAGTACATGAATTAAGAACTATTGTTAGGTCATAGTTGGAAGGGGCAATTTTATATTCCAAGTATAGGTTCTTTATTTGACATTTACTAGCTAAATGATTTTTTTGCCAGTCCTGGGGCTTGAACTCAGGGCCAGGAAACTCTTCCTGAGATTTTTCTTTTTTTTTTTTTTTTTTGCTTGAGGCTAGCACTCTACCATTTGAGGCATAGCACCACTTCTTTTTCTGTTTACGTGGTACTGAGCAATTGAACCCAGGGTTTCATGCATGATAAGCAATCACTGTACCATGAAGCCACATTACCAGAGCCCTAAATGACTTTCTTAAGATGAGATTATTTTTTCATTACATTACTATGTATTATAATTTAGCTAAGTGGTAGAAAAGGAAGTGGAAAGCAATACTAAGACCAGTAAGGCTGACATTCCTATCACATCACTAGAGAAGTACAGTGTTAAGACCTTCAGGACTCATAGGGCTATTGCATGTGACATTATTATTTTGCATTATTACATAATATTTTACATTATTATGTAAAAAAATCATCAACAGTCTTCTCCGACATCCATAACATTCTGCTTCCACTTTCAAGTTCAAGAGCCAAAAATCTAAGTTTTTTTATTGATTGGGTCTGTTTCCTAGGAAGGAAGAAAGAGGATGTGGAAGGTGATGTTGGAAAAATACTTATATTGGCTCCCAGTCCACATTTTTTGCATTTTTAAAAAGTGCTACTGATGAACTCCCACATCTACTTGACTATGCTGTCTGCACAAGATGCAGACATTTATTCTGGTGGATAGTCATATATATTAACAAAATCCAGTTCTGGAAAAAAAGTTACTACTATAAAGTATTGTCTATAAAATGGTTTCATGTCCTAGCATAACAAAATGCAGTATTGAAATGATTACTCCAGCTTTCTTTGAGATTTTATGCTGTCTCAGCATCAAGAGGTTCTCAAATTCCAGTAATATACAAGCCTAAGATATGATTTGAAGATCTCAGTAGTTTTAGAAACAAAGGTACATAATAGCTTCCTTCCTGCAGAGACAGGTGATGGCATGTATGACTGATTGTATTATAGTTATCTTCTTTTTCCTCTTCGTTTCATGTTGCATATCTTGGCATATTAGTCTTTCCTGCTTCAGCTTCCTGTAGGTGAGATTTACCTCTACTCTGCAATGTCAAGATGGGTCAGGTGATTTACTTCAGCTTACAAAAATGAACCAGAAGTGTTGAAAGGTTATTTCTAGAGGAAGATTTCTATCTCATTGTCTGTGTCTAAGAGCTAACTTCTTTTCCCTTAGCTATAAAAATAGCATATTTCCAGAGGGAATCTTCTTTCAACTTATATACTGGAAGAATATAGCATGTGAAATTGAGGCAAAACTCAAACACAGCAAGAGTTAAGATAATATTAGAATATGATATTAAGATATTAGTTTCTTACTATTCTTGTATACCTTTATGATAGTTGACTACAGTACATCAGAATTTAAGAAATACTAAACAAGTACTAAACAAATAGATAACACTTCCTGTTTGATGCTATTACATATTTTTAATAAATAAGCATTCTCTATGTGATCACTTGAGGGGTAAACTTTTTTTATAATTGTGTTTAATCACTCTAGAGCACTGTATCTAATATCCACAATCATTATCCAGACCTTGTGATTGAGATGAGGAAGAACAAAATATCTAGATTTCTCACTTCTCTTTTCCTCTTCTCCTTTTTCTAGTGAGAATTCTCATCCTTTCTCCAAATTCTCCTATTAATAAAGGAAGAATGAGACATTGTGGATATCAAGCAAATGGCTTCAAAGCCAGAATTTTATTCTTTCAGAAATAGATGAAGTAAATAAGAGTGACTCAAGGAAGAAGAAAAACATGATGTTTTCCCTTTCTGCTTCAACAATAGAGTATGAACACAACTCTAAATGTTTAATACCATTGGCTTTTGCTAATTTTTTAAAAATATAGTGTTTCAAAATAAATAATAATTTTAAAAATTAAAAAATTTAAAATATGTATTAATTTGTTGTTTGCTTTTGGGAGGCATGAAATGACTGCATTAACATTGTGTATGTTGAGAGGCTAAATTTTATTTGAATCTAAACAAAACAAAATGAAAAAATATATGATGTTAAGATAAATAACTTTTAGGTACATTTTCAACATGACATACACACAGGGACATCTTTTTTCTTCTTTTTCTCTCCACACTTCAATAAGCAGTTCATGTAATTCAAATAGCTGTGTTTCTTTCAGAAATAGATTAGACATAAAAAAAGTTAGAAGAAGAATATGAGGATTGGTGGTGCATTCTTTAAAAATAGCAGTCAAATAATTATTAACCATAATTCCAAAATAATAACAATCAAATTCTCTTGAAAAGAGAAGATTGTAAGCAGAATATACAAAAAGTGATAATGCCAAAACTGCTTCAGGAGATGCTCTCTGACATTTAAGATTTCTAGTACATGACAATGTTTTAATCAGGAGTAAATGCTTTCAGGAACTATTTTTTTCTAATTATAGTTCATTGAAGAAATATGTTGTTCGAAATTCATGAAAGGATAACAGGTTATAGTAGAAAGAATGCTTACACACTCATTGTGGTAGGCAGTAAAATACCTTCCCAAAATATCTATAGTCCCGAAATATCTAATCCATCAAATGTAGATTTACATTTTATAAAGTTTGTAAAATAATCAGCTTTCATTACCTAAGGAATACAAATTTGAATAATTATCAGATGGGAAAAGTATATTCAAAAGTCCCAGCTGTAGTTAGAGAGGGACATCATTAGGTAAGAACCATCAGTTAGATGTAAAGATGCTACATTAGAAGATAAAGGAAAAGACAACAATCCAGATTCTGAAGTTTCTGGAAAGCAGAACAGGAAGTAAAGGCCTTTTCCACTGGAATCATCTGAAAAATATTTTAGCTCTGTAGGTGGCTCAATTTTAATCTAGTGAGACTTCTTTTAGATTTCTGTCCTTTAGAACTGTAAAATGAAAATATGAATTATTCAAGACAATTAACTTGTAGAAATATTTTACAGCAGATTTGGTTTAGTAAACTAACTCAACTACAGCCTTTTTCTGATGCGACTACAAGGATACCACATGTCCTAGTTTCCAAGAATAAGACAAACTTGCCACCAGCTTTGTACACATGTATGATCTATATACTACTAAGGGTCTTGCATTAATGAAGTCTTGAAATTCTAAATAATATTTAACTAAGAAGTTCCCTATCTGCATTTTCACATTTGGGGATCATTAATTACCAAAGTTATGTAGAAGGCTAGGGTAAGAATATAGAAATGAACTCTGTCTTCTAAATTATAAAGATCATTTATGTCACTTTGATTTACAGTTTGTAAGGTAATAAAAATAAGGTAAAACAGAAACAGTAAGTCAATTTTCTATCTTTCCTAACTTTCCAACAGAAATTAGAGAATCCAGGAAAGCTACAGCAATCCCAGGATGCTATAGCATGTTATAGGATCACTTAATTGTGAAAAAGAAGTTAACAAAAATGGGTCCCCTGGAACAATGTGAAACAAAATCTATACCTACAGATTGTGATATAACTAGAAAATAGTTTCCACTATGCTAAGTCTTTGATACTTTAGGTTTGTTTACACAGCAACGTTCCTCTTTTAGGAAATGACTCTTTATTAATACTAAGTGTTTGCAGCTTATAACACAGCAACAAATAATGATTCTAAATATAAACAAGCATGATACTAAGAGTAACCAAGGCTACTTGCATTGCTATAGCTGATAAAGAAGAATAATCTTGGGGAATAGTCAAACAATCTTGAAATATTTCATACCTTTCCTCTTCTTCAACACGAGAAGTCCTAGTCTAGATATGTAAAATTTTAATAAAGGATTTTTATATTTCTTATTGTTCACCCTAACCATTATTTTATAGACAAATGTTTACTGCTTTGGCTTAGGTGTTTTCTTGCCTTTGGGTGTTGTTCTCTATTATTTTGGCAACTACATAGAAAAACAAGATAAATCCATTTTGCTTATTTTCGATTGTTCAAAGTCAATCTGTCTTCAGTTTTCTGTTCCCTTCTTCACTGCTAATTAAAGTGTAATTATTGCTCTTTAAATGATAACAAAAATGTGATACTTTTACATATATTCTCTTTGAAACTGGTGATTACAGGAGTGTCTACAATTGTTTGATAATTGTTTTCAAATATTTTCTTGGCTATTTTCATTATTGCCTTTGTTCCTGTCTTCTAATTAGGAACACAAGGTTACACAAAAGATCTTACTAAGGAATAGGATTTTAGGCAGAAAAAAATAGATGTATAATTAAAAGTTTTCATCTCTTAAGAGACTGAAAAGCTCAGAAGACATTTTGTTATTAGTGGTACGGTTAAGATGACTTGAATATTTTGTTTCTTAAACTAAGTGAAATGCATGTACAATGTTACACTTGTTCCAAAAATATGATTATGGTTTATTCTTTTCTGTTTCAATGAGATGAAAGCTCTGACAAGGTTGGAGGGTATTTTTATTTTAAGGTAGAAGTATTAATGATAGAAAGCCAAGGGAAATTCCTAAAACAGCACTGCCTATCACATATCAGTTAATTATAATTATGGCATATAAGTATATAAACACACAAATATGAATTGAGTGAGAAATGTGAGATTTACACAATTGATTCAATAACTACTAATATCAGAAAACAATTCTTTACATTTATATAAACTATTATATCTAGTGAGGGTTTAAACATTTTTTATAACATATATTAACATTTATGCCAAAATATTTGTTTATTTGTAACTGTTTATTTTTAGTTTTTGTCGATCATGAAGCTTGAAATATTGACCTGGATGATGTCTGTCAGGTCTTCAGCTCAAGATTAGTGCTCTACCACTTGAGTCACAGCCAATTTTCTGGTCGATCATTGGAGATAAGAGTCTCACGGACTTTCCTGCCTATGCTGGATTTGAAATGAAGTAGGGAGTGGTAATCCCATTCATTTATATGTTGTTTAATGATCAAGCTACATCATATCCGTTAATTTCTGCATGTAACATTTCTTTATAGTGAGAATGCTCAAAAACTTATCTTCTGGCTATGATGAAATATATATTCTTAACTATAATCACTTTGATTCTTTTAGCATAAAATTAATATATTTACTTTTAGTTATGCAAGTCTGCTAATTAAGGTTATATAGAACATGAATTGTAAAGTGAAAGAAATTCATAGTTCTATTACTTGTTTAAAGAAAATAATTATGCATTTTTTCAATTATATTTCTTTGGAATGTGTAATATTCATTGATTTAACTTAAAATTGATAACAATTACATTATATCAAGTAGATTCAAACTTGTATTTGAAAATTGCACACTTAACACAAATATACTTCCACTTTCTTCTAATACATAATTAAAATAACAGTATAGGAAAGTGTGGTGTTAGCTGTTCATGTGTAGAATCATAGAAACTCAGGAGGCTAAGACCTGAATATTTTAGTTCAATACCAGTCCAAACAGACAAAAATGTGAAAACTTATCTCCAATTATATAGCAGGAAGCAGAAGGTGAGGATGTGGCTCAAGGAATAGTGTGTCATCAGCCATGAGCAAAAAGTACAACAGAGACCATTAAACATTGAGTTCAAGCCCTAAAAATGGCATATACACAAAAGACAACAACAAAAAAGTAGTATGACCATCAATAATAAAGACAAAATAGTAGAAAAGTTCATGAGAAATGTTGTGTAAACATCTGGAAGTCAGAAATCATTTGACAGAATTTTGAGTCATGAGAGGTGAAAGTCACAGTATAATTTGAAGAATCTTATTGAAGTCATTTGTGTTAAAACCTGGCTACTGGGTAACATGTGAAAGAGCAGACTGGATTACCTGACATAGCAGACATTGCCTGTGACTATACACCATCCCACTCTGCAAAAAATCTAAAATCGTGCTTGTTAATTTAAAAAGAACCTCATGCTAGAGACTTTTTGGTCTATACAGACTGGGGTCCTTATTTTGAGGCTTCAGACCAGTGCTTTTATTATAACCACTCCTGTTTTACTCCCCTTCCCTGGTGCAGCTATACCTTACTTAGCTGGCACCAAGCCATTCCCTAGAATTGGGCAAGAGCATTTGCTGATGCTCTTCCAACTTCTCTCTGTGGCTCTGGATAGCCAGACTCTTGTACCTAAGATGGGTTACTTTGCTGTCCAGGTGGCCTCAAACTTGAGATAAACATGTAATGGATATGTCAACATGCGTTAGTTTCAAACTATGATCTTCAGATCTGAGCCACTATGCTCAGCCCAATATTTCCAGTAAGTTACTTAATCTTTCTGACACTCAGGTTCTTCCTGTGTGGAAAGTGAAAAGAATTACTTTGTGGACCTAAGAATCCAGTTGGAGTTATGACTGGGTGCAGGAAGTATAAGTGTTCAGGATGTGTGGACAGAGTCTGACACTCTCATAAAACTACTGGTATTTATATTTAAATGAATTCCAGGAATTGGAAACAAGAGGGATTTTTCTGTTCTTGTTTATCTTTTTATGGACATTGAAGGAGCCACAGAAATTCAAGGAGAACAGGGAAATAAATGCAGCAGTTGTACTCTGTAGATATTATATTCACAATGAGCTATACCTCTTGTGGACAGGGACAGGAGGGAAAATCAGAGAGATAACAAAGTGATGAGACTGTCAAACAAGAAGTGAACTCGTTAGCGACTTATAAAATGGTGATCTGTATGTACACTACCTTAACAAAAACATTTGAAAAATCCAGGTTGATTATTCTCTTTTCCAATTTTTGTAGAGGCCCTTAAGACTCAGGCTCACCTGGAGTTTTTGAAGGTCACATTATATGATAATTAATGTAGAGCCTGAATCTCTTAAGAAATGTTATAAAAAGTATTTCATTCTTAGTGCCTCTTTCTCTTTGAGTGGTGATTATATATGTTGTTGTAATAGCTAAATTTTTACTTTTTGTTTTTAGTACTTGTCAGGTGTTGAATTCTTCTTAAAGATTTGTGACAAAGGTCTGCTATATCTTGGCACCCTGCCCTTAACTAAAATGTTAATTAATCTTTGAAATTAATGTACTTGAGTATGAGTTTTATTTATTGATTTAATTTGTCGGCGGTGGTGAACTCTGGGCCTTGATGCCATTCCTCAGCTCCTCAGATCAAGACTAGTGCTCTACCACTTGAGCCACAGTACCACTTCTATCTTTTTCTGCTTAGGTGGTGCTGAGGAATCAAACCCAGGGTCTCGTGCATTTAAGGCAAGCTGTCTACAACTGTTGCACCTTCTCAGCCCTTATGAGTGTCTACAACTGATCCACCTTCTCAGCCCCTATGAGTGGTATGTTTGTGCACGGGTCTGTCAAGCAAATCTATTGAGCAAATGTATACATTTGCCACTAGACATATTCAAAATTATGAATTAACTGATATTTTAATGAATAAAACTGTTATCATTGATACTAGGAAGTGTTTGTCTCCCATACTAAAACCATGGAGGGGGGTATTTTAAACTAAAACTACAAAAGAAATTTTAAGATCTTGTTGCTAACAAATGTGTCCAGGTATTATTACATTAAACAGACAATTCAAAATAGTTTTTCTTCATGAATACAGAGATCAAAGGTCTTATTATTCTTATTTCAAAATGCAAATTAAAGGGGAAAAACAGTCAGGAGGTAAAATTTATATTGAATGTTAATAGTTAAAGAGGAAAAGATCCTAGAGGACAAACTAAAGACAAAGCAATATCAGAGCACTATATGCTCAATATTAAATAAGAAGGTTTAATTGAAAAATTGAGCTGGAATGTGCACATCAAACAAAAGCAAGAAATCAGAGCCTACCAGCAACAAAGAAACACCATAATGCATATCTCAGAAAAAGGAAAAAATTCCTTGTATTGATTTCAATGATACATATAACCCACCTGCACACACACACACACACACGAATGTATGCAACAGCTCAACCTACTCACATTCATTCAACATGAATCAAAGATCTTCCTATAATATTTGGAACTTTAAATGTTTCTAGTATTGTAAATAATTGATAACAGATGCATAAGCAAATATTTTCTGAATAAAACTCTGTTATGTAAATGAGAATTTATGATGGTTATATCTACTTAAAATATCTCTCAATCTCGAAAGAATTAAACAAGAGACAATACAAATTTGGGACTATATTTCTACCAGCTATTCTGCAAAGGCTTAATAAGAAATTATGAGATCTAATATTAAATACCAAATTCATACAATTAATACATGTGTAGATGAAGTGAAAGACAGTGATCAGAGACCTATTCTGCCTCCAATTCCCAGCAGCCTGCACACTGTGACACCTTTGATTCTGCTGTGCCAAGCCCAGAGTTCTTTTACCTACAGCAGTGGCCCTGCTGGGGTTGGGGATGGGGGCTGTGTGGAGAGGAAGGAAGCCACAGGAGAAGCCAAGCTTTGGTTGGGGCTGAGGGTGGTGGGGAGAGGATGGTGGGGAGGCCCTGAAGGAGGCTGTGAAGGGAGGAAGAGGCAGTTGGCCAACAGCTCATGCAGCAGCCCTAAAGGCAGCTGGGTTCTGGGGAGTGTCTGTGAGGTGTGGAATTTGGGGTGGATTTGCTAGGGCCTGTTTGCTTGGTGAGGAGAGGAAGAATTCTCGAGTCCCACCCAAACAGATAATGATAAATGAGACAATCAGTGGCTGAAGAATTTCAAGAACAAAGGCAGGGACTTATAGGTAACCTCTATGGCCAGTGAGGGCAGCAAGGATGGGCCTGTGGTTGTCATGCCTCTCTCGATACCCTTGGAAGTGAGGGCCAGCTCTCCTGTGGGCTAGGCCTCGTTCTTGCCTTGACACCGGCACCAGGAATTGTCAGCACAGCCTCAGCCTGCCCAAAGGAGCTGGCCTGTTGTGGGTGCTGGAACATGGACAGCTTCTGGAAGGCTATACACAGCAGGGCAGAGGAAGCATGGCTGGTAGGCTCTGCTCCACCCAGCCAAGATCAGGACCACTGGGGAAGTTCCTGCTCTGGATCAGGACCAGGCACTGCTCCCCAGACAAGTAGAGCCTCTGGAGACCTTGCAGTGGCCACCACGTGTGGGTTGTGAACCTCCTTAGAATGGCCAAGGAATCTCAATGGAGAGGTGCATTTGCTTCTGTGCCTCTCCCGTCTTCTGGATTCCTGCTCTCATCCTGCCTCTTGCCATGTCCAACTACAGGAATCAACTTCTCCAAGCCACTGAGAGGCTATCCTGGAGATGCTCACAGGGCTTTCCAGGCTGCTTCACCATGCATGCAGGGCTCATAGGGTGCCATCCTCCAGGCAAAGCATACCCCCATTTCAGTTTGGCCACCCCTGCCTAGGGGACCACAAACTGCATTCTTACACAGAAAGCCAGAGGTACACAAGGCCGTCCTGCAGTCTAAGTCATCCTTTCCTTCCTCCTGCTCAGGTGTGGAGCAGCTGTGGAGCCAACTGCAACATCATGTTTGATTTTCTAAAAAGAAGAGGAAAAAAGGATCATTGTCCCAGATACAGCTGCCCCTGGGGTTTTCTGTGTACACTAGTCTTGCGCTTAGATTAGGATCCCCAAAGCCCACCACGGAGCCAGTTCTCATGCGAGCACATTAGAGTCATTTATTGCAAGCTCGAGCCTGGACTCACAACTTTCACCATTGCAGTGGGTCAGAGTTGAGAGCCCCGACCCTTCAGTTAACTGGGTAATCTTATAACAATCTTATTGGCTAGCCAGTGCAAGCTAAGTAATAAGCAATATTTTGTGGAGGAGAAGGGAAAAAAAAACAAATCATTTAAATAGGGATACAAGTGTACCCATTGCAACAATGAGATGTACAAGTTCTTATGGAGAAAAACGAATTTTACAACTTTGGTGGGGGGGAGGGAGGAGGAGAATTCAATGGGGGAGCGAGGGGAGGTTGGGAAGGGATGGGAGGGGGAAACAAAGGAGGAGGCTACAATGCTTGATAAGACATGTACTCATTATCTTGCCCATGTAATTGTAACCCCTCTGTACAGTATTTTCACAATAAAAAGTAAAAAAAAAATTAAAAATTAAAAAAAACTGTAGCTTTAGGTACTTTCTTTCATTCGGTGATGGCTATTGCTAGGGGAGTTATGGGCAGAACATTATTGTGACATTTCACAGTTTTTCCAGGAACCTGAGTTTTAACTTTCAGTAAAAGTCTACTTACAATGGGTACTTTCAGTAAAGGTCTTCACAAGGGATACTTTCTGATTATTCGGAGTCTAAGTCCAGAATGCCTGTACTTTGGCAAAGGCCTCTCACTAGGGGTGTGTGTGTGTGTGTGTGTGTGTGTGTGTGTGTTGTGTAAGAGAGTCAGACACAGATGAGGTGAGGTTTGGAGTAAAACACTCCTTCCCTTCAGCATTGAATTTGGGTATCTATTGTTTGTCCCACCTCCTCAATTTGGAGTTCTAAAGTTGTCCTTCTAAATACATTTATCCTTTGATCTTTGGAGTAAAACACTCCTTCCCTTCAGCATTGAGTTTTGGTATCTATTGTTTGTCCCACTTCCCCAATCTAGAGTTCTAAAGTTGTCCTTCTAAATACTTTTATCCTTTGATCTTCTTGATATTCAGATTCCTAAGGTCTGCTTGAGAACTTCAACATTTGCTTCATGAAGGTGATGCCTTTCTTCTAACTTTTATGAAGCCTTTTGTCCCCTTTAAATCCAGTTTTTTCTGTGTTAGTGGTTTTACTTAGCCCAGACTGTGGTGGTCCATGCTGTGACTGTTAATTCAGAGCTTAGTTTAGGACAATATGAGATACTATACTTTCAGAATATCAGTGAAAGAAGTTCAGCATCTTTATTGAAACAATTTCCTGGTTGTAAATACAAACAAAAACATCCAGTGATATAAATGTACAATCTGTTGTTTTTAGTTAATTGTGCACCACCGTAATGAAAAAAAATCTTTTTACTAACTAAAGTGAGTATTTGTAATGGGAAAAAATAAAATATTATAGATCTTAAAAATTGATGAAATACCAAAAGAAAAAGAAAGACACTGATCAGGAATGAAGTACAAATGTAAGTGTTTAATAAATAAATGAAATGTTTGAGATTCATATCCACATAGCAAATACGAAGTAAAATAAAGAGGAAAGTCACTGAGATCCTATCTTACACACCAGAATAGCTATTAGTACTCAAATAAATAAACTGCTGGATAGGTTGAAATAAATCAGGAACTATATTTGGTTTTGTGGCATTGTAAACTAGTGCAACCCATAGGGATATCTTAATGGAAGTTTACACAATACCAAAAAGTCAGATATGTTTTTGACCTTTACCGCAATTGTATACATATTGAAGGAATATAAATCAACATGAACATCCATGTTCATGGCAGCAATATTCTATAGCAACCAAGCTGTGTAATCAACCTATATGCACCAGAAAGAGGGAATGAAGAAAATGTGCTATTCATAGCTATAAACATGCTCTGGTATATGAGAAGTGAATGTTTCAACTGTATCATTGCTAAATATTTTGAATATATAACTAATCCTAATTTCACTGGATTTTGTGGCATTGTGTTTTTGCTTTAATGAGGAACGTCCATATTGATTTTCAGACCAGTTACAATAGGTTGAAGATATCCTATAATATGTGGATATTAGATCAAAATTTAAATATATCAATGAACACATGGAATACCATCATATATAGTATATAATTTGAAGCAATTTTAAGAAGGCAACAGTTGGGGGAAAAGACGATGTTAGAAGCTTAACAAATACACAGACATGGAAAAATACAAAAAAAAGTGCAAGTAATTACTGCTAATAGTAAAACATTTTCCTCAAGTTTTAACAATGAAACTATTAAGATAACACTTAATAAAATCAAATAAATATGCCTTGGAAGAAAATGTACCATATTTATACGTTTCCCCATAATTTGTTTTACTTTATAACAAATGGATTAGAAGAAAGTGTAATTACATGTCTGAATATGCTAACACTTTCAAGTTTCATTGATTGAATCCAGCAAAGAAAAATAACAGAGAAGTAGAGAGTAAGAACAACTGGGGTATGGATAAAGATACTCAGTAGAACTTAGTGAGGAAAGAATGTGCTCCATTTTCCTGATCAAAATAGAGCTAGGACAGCTAACTTTTGACAGAACACTTGTAATGTAGAGTAGTGGAGTTACTAATTTAGGTTGTAATTTATTACTTTTATTCCCAAATCTTATGATGTGATTCCCAAATGATGTGAGTGATCCTAGATTTTCTGAGCCCTTTTTTTCATCCAAAGTTTCGAATTCCTCACCCTGTCAATGGTTCTTCTGCTACTCTCATTTCTCCTTGGTTCTGGACTAAACTCCTGTAACCTTTTGGTTCATGAGAAAGAGCTGGAGAAATATGAGGATGGCTTGGAGTCTGAGATAACATCCACTCCAGCTTGGAGGATCTGGTGAAGGACTTCCACCTGGGTCTCAGAATCAGATATTAATTGGCTTCTTTGGAAATGGAGAAACTAACTCCCTCAGGCAGAATCTGTCATTCCTTGACTTTTTCTGAAGAGATTTGATACTAGGGCACAGTTCAGAGAATGAGCTTTCCCATTGTCAGAAGAAACAGGTTGAAAACTAAAAGTGTCCTCAGGTCCGAAAAGACCAGTCAGAAGCCAAGAGATCACACTATCCTCCTCATCAGGGACTTTCTGCTAGTAATAGAGTCTGAGCAAAATCTAAGATGGAGATAAACTGAGCCTGGCCCTAACAAAGACACAAAAGAATGACCCTCTCTTTGACTACAAGGGAGTAGTGTAGTGAGACATGACAACTTCCATCATATAAGAAAATTCACTAGGTAAGTTATCTCACTGCCACTTTGCAGGAGGTCAGTTTCCCCAAAGGAGAAGTTGTTAAATGTTGTGACTGCCAGTTTGCTCTCTAGGCTGTTGTCTCTCTCACCCCTTCTCATGTCAGGAATACATTGCTTCTTTCAGGCACTCAACTACTTGTCCTGACTCCTCGGCAGGAATACTGCAGGCTATTCTTTGGCTAACCTCTTGCATTTATGGTAGAATTGGCCCAGGCTCTGCTCATGCCAAGAGGTAGATGCAAGAGGTGAATATAAGCTCAGATTTGTACAGAACAACAATCATATTGAAAAAAAATTAAATGAAATTAATCGTTCAGTAATTTAGGGTTTATAGCCACAAGATTTAGGTAATTATTAGAAATACATCCAGAATCATGGATTAGGAAGAGAGCAGTGAAGTAGGTTCAGCATACGATGGAAAAGACACCATAGCCATAACAGGAGATGAGAGTATGAAGGAACTATTGGCATAGGTCCATTTACTATCTTAGGAGTGACCTTGGATAGGAGGCTTTTAGAATAATAGCTAAAAGACAGGGACTTGCTGGGCAATGGTGTCTCACACCTGTAATCCTAGCTAACCAGGATGCTGAGATCTGAGTATTATGATTCAAAGCAAGCCCAGGCAGAAAAAGGCAAAAGTGGTGCTGTGTCTCAAGAGGTAGAGCAATATCCTTGAGCTCAGGGACAATGGCTAGGCCCTGAGTGCAAGCTTTAGGATCAGCAAAACAACAACAAGAAAACAATAATGATAAAAAATAAAAGAAGGACTTAAATATATGCGATGTAATGATGATCATGTGTAACTGTTTAGGGAACATAAAAGGAGACAAAATTTGGAGCAAAATGATATCTATTCTTTACTAACCAAGGATGCAAAGTAAATGCCAAATACCTCTTCTCCAAAACTTCCAAACTTGGGCTGGGAATGTGGTTCAGTGGTAGAGTGCTTTCCTTACATGCATGAGACCTTGGGTTCGATTCTTCAGCACCACATAAGCAGAAAATTCCAGAAGTGCTGTTATGGCTCGAGTGGTAGAGCACTAGCATTGAATTGAAGAGGTGAGGGACAGTGCCCAGGCCCAGAGTTCAGCCCCCGTGTCTGGCCTAAATAAAAACAAAAAAACAAAACAAAAGAAAAACTTATCTTTTCTCATAATTGAAAAAAGGATCCTTTTACAGAAATTCTCCTTATCTAGCTCAAGGTCATCAGAACTTCAGCAGACTTATCTTGTTGAGATGTAATGCCCCTAACTCTACTGAAGCTAATTATGGCTAGGAAAGTATGGACATCGATACGTTTGTTGTATTTTTCCTTATAAATATATAATACTGTCAGTTATTATATATAATATATGTTATAATATAGAATATATTAGACATTATATAATATATCAAATATATTATAACATATTATATATTAACAGACATCCTAATTTTAGAATTAGGAGCAAGCAACATATTCAAAGAAAAATGTTTGAATCTCTGAGTTATTTCTCTACCACAGGACAATACCAGGTTTCATTCTTATTACCCAAAGAGCAACATAGGAAAGCGATGTCCATGGATGTGGTTCTCTGGATTTGGAAACTGTGATCATATATATATGATATATGTATATATCACATATATATGACATATTGTTTAATAATAGTGAATATGTTAAACTTTAGCAACAGATAAGTAAGTGAACACCTATATGCACACAATCTCAGTCACTTTCATGTATAAGAAGTTCTTTTCTATGCTCCTATTCACCTACACAGAGAGTACATGAGTTGCCCTTGAACTGTCCTGTACTGTAGCTTCACATCCTTTGTTCCCTAAGTAGACAGATGTCATGTATTCAATAACAAAACTGTTACAGGCAAAAGTATCCACCTTGACACACAGAGGAACTTAGATTTCAGAAATGCCACAAATAAGTGGGAGGTACAGCAGTACTTTTCAAAATTGAATAGATTACATATTTATTAGAAAGCCGGGTGCTGCAATAGACAATAAATAAAAATAAAAAAAATTACATATGACATCAAATTACGAAGTTCCAGGGCATTTCCCTACTCTTGAGAACTAGAGTAATCCATATTAAAAATAAATAAATGAAAATACGAATGTTTTATAACAAATTTCAAAACTTACTATATGTTATATAAAGGAAATGCAATAAGCATACATTTTTAATCTAGTAATATCATATGGTATGAAGAATCTGATTAACTGATTCATAGAAATCAATACAATGCAGGTAAAACATCCTATATCTCAAGTGTCAACTTAGCAGAATACTTTCAATATATGGTGTCTATTTTACATATTATCCAGCCCTATCCATCCCACAATGGCAGAAGGCTCTTCCTGAGAAAGGCCAGAGACCCGTCTACTGTGAGTGCTCAATATAGACCTGTTCCCATTCTCTTTTATTTGGGCTTGTGATAGACTGACTATCTGTTAACTTGCCAAAGGCACAATTTTAACAGGCTTCCAGTAATGATATTTTAGCTCTCAGAAAAAAAGGGAAATTGAAGACAGGGAAAATCTACCAGACCCTGAAAGATTTCTATCATTGTGCTAAACCTGTAGCTTTCTACTAACACTTGAACAAACTGCAGTAAATGCCACTCCAACCACATGTACAAAAAGTGGCTTTCCAAATATTGGCCTATTTTCACTTTGGTAAATCACGACACATTATACACACTATTGTGGCCCCGTTTTACTTAAACTTTTAGCTATGGTTTGCCGAAGGGATAGTTGACCTTACCAATTTCGTAAATTTTAGGTCATCACACAGTCACTTTATAGCCCTTAAACATGAAAAATACCTACCCATATAAGTCTTCATTACATACTTATTCCTGTTTTTCTTCATTTGTCATGTTTTACATATTTGTGTATCCCAGGGCTTAGCTCTGTAATATTCCTTCTCATGGTTGTTACTACTGAGTACAGTAATTATTTCTGTATTTTTCTCCAGCTCTGTTTTCTTTAATTCAAGTCCTTAATAGCATCCTGTCTACTGACAACTCCTAGCTACTGATTTTAGCAAACTCAAAAGATACCAAAGTAAGCTTTGATCTCATTCTACAAACCAATCCCTCATTACTATTTGATTAAGTGATAACTCTTCCAGCTCTCTTTTCAAAATAACTTGGAGTCATTTCAGGCTTACATACTTTTTGACACCTCATATTTAATCTATGACCAGGTTTCGACTAATTAACACACTGTATATTTTAGGAACCATATATATATATATATATATATATATATATATATATATATATATATATGGTATATGAGTGCTAGTACTATGACTTAAATTTGGGAACTAGGTTCTTTTATTTTCATTTTATGGGGCGGGGGTCTGGTCGTGGGGCCTGAACTATGGGCATGGGTGCTGTTCTTCAGCTCTTCAGCTCAAGACTAGTACTTAACCACTTAAGCCACAGCGCCGCTTCCAACTTTTTTTCTTTTTGCTTATGTGGTGCTGAGGAAGTGAAACCAGGACCTCATGCATTCAAGGCAAGCGCTCTACCACTGAGCCACCTTCCCAGCGCCTTACTTAACTTTTTTGCTCAGGCTTTATTTGGTATAAAGATCACCTACAATGTCATTACCCACACCTTTTTCATTTAAAAAATATGTATATTCTGTAGCAATGTTATTGCCATTATAACCATAATTAGGAAGATAATGTAGTTTCATCTGCTCCATACATTTTGAAAGGTAATGAATGTGAAACTTACAGCATATCCTCAGATATGCCTGGTGGAAAACTGGATTTGTATTATGGGTCTACAGTTGATCAGTATTAGGTACTTGGGAAATTTGTTTGGCCTTGTTGCCTACTTCTGTTTTTAATAAAACACTTAATTCATTTCCTAACTGGAAGAACTATCGTGAGTTGCAGTTGCAGTGCTTGGAATGGGATCTGCACATTGTGTACTTGGTCACAAAGAAGTCAGCTTCCATCAACATAGTCACAGCATCCTACCTGAAAGCCTTAAGAAATATATACCCAACCGACGTTAATATCAGTGAAAATTTGTCTTGAAAAAAAAAAGGTCTTTTCTTCATATGAAACAAAGTAATGTTGGGCTGTCCTGTGGCTTTTACTCTGAAGGAGTTTTGCCTAAATTTTATTCTTACTCTATTAGTGGTAGCAGTAGAATTTTTTAGTGCTACCCTTCATGTTTCTAGTTCTGTGTTCCATTTGGAATACTATTGTAACTTAGTTTATAATCTTTATCAGAATAAATAAACTACAACTGCTGAAGTTTTAAATAAAAAGACAATTTTAGGTGTGCATTACATTTTATGTGCTTAATACTTTCCTGAAATTATTCATTTTAGGTTATATATCCCTAACAAACTATTTTTATGTTTCTTATATGATTTATAGATTTATTATATGATTCTTATATGATTTCTTAGAGATCCATACATAAAACATCTCAGAACAGGAAAAGAGTGGGTAAGAAGTCATAAAAACATTATTATGGTGTCTTAATGGCTAAGTGTAAAGAACATGTAACAGAACAATTGGAAGATTCATTTGCTCTTTTTGCTATTCTCTCACCCTTGACTGTAGAAACCTTCTCACTATGAAGTGCCAAGTGGTCAGGACCGTTCAAGCCTCGTCTCAGTGACAGAAGTGATGGGATTAGGACATGTACTCCTATGACTGGCTTTTAAGGCTATGTTGGAAATACAAGATTATACACAATAAATCTAATGGAGTGAGATCTTTACACTGGCAATGAGCAATGATAGCTTGGAAAGTTCAGGTGTCCACTAACTATGTGATTAGAGATGTGGAGCTGACCTTGGTATCAAGATTGGAGGTAAATTTCAAAGGCAGCTAAGGTTGCTGCTGTATTGTAGCTCAATACAGTGTGACCCTGCCTGATAATGGTAAAACACAGAGTAGAAGCTAAGCCAGTAAAATGTATAGGAAGGATTTTCCACTGAGAATAATTGCAGGGGGTGATCATCACTTTTGCGTTGAAAATGTACAGCCCATCATTCTACTTTAAACTCTAGAGTATTTCTGATCTGAAGACAATTATAACAAACCAATGTGCTGTGATTGCTGAGCAGATTAAGTGTGTATTACTGTAATATATGTAAAATCTTTATAGGTATGGAGTGCCCTGACCTTCACACTTCATTCTGTGTTGTTAAGTTTCATGGAGAAATGTTCATAATTATGCAATTCACACTCATCTAAGTCTGAATCAGGCAACTGAGATAAGACATTAGGATCATCACTCCAGTGATGAGGTTTGTGACCTATGAAATAAATAACATTATTTCACAATGTATATGCGTTTCTGAAAATGTATGCTATAATATAAATTTACTTGTAGAAAATAAGTTAAAATATCTTCTCTCGGGCTGGGAAGGTGGCTCAGTGGTAGTGTTTGCTTTGCATGCAAGAGGCCCTGGGTTCGATTCTTAAGTAAAAAGAATTCTTAAGCAAAAAGAAAAAAAGCCGGAAGTGGCGCTGTGGCTCAAGTGGTAGATCGCTAACCTTGAGCTAACAAGCTGAGGGAAAGCGCCCATGCCCAGAGTTCATGCTCCACGACCGGACTCCAAATAATAAAACACTAAAACTACCAGCACAAGTATGTTTTTTGCAGCATTATTACCATATCTAAGGTATGGAACCAATCCAGATGCCCCTCAATAGATGAATGGATCAGGAAAATGTCATATATATATACACAATGGAATTTCATGCTTCTATCAAAAAGAATGACACAGCCCCTTTCTTAAGAAAATGGAAAGACTTGGAAAAAAAATCATTATATGAAGGAAGCCACACTTAAAGAAACATAGGCTCTATGGTTTCCCTCATTTTTATTAATTAATATATGTTTAGTATAGTCCTGTCAGATAGGTTCATTTTTTTACACCCTTAATATTCGCTTTTTTCTCTCCATCTTCATCTCCCATTCCGTGTGAGTGTGTGTGTGTGTGTGTGTGTGTGTGTGTGTGTGTGTGCAGTAATGAAACTTGACTCAGAGCCTCAAAATCTTGCTTGTTTTTTTCACTCATGACTGACTGAATCTGCACTATTTTAACCAAGGTTTAACTCTGTGTTTGATTGAACAATTGAACATAAATGTCTCATGGATTGTTACCCCAGCCATCTGTGAACCATGATCTTGCAATATCAGCCTCATGAGATGAGATACTGGCATCTAGCTCTATTGCCAAGTGTCATTTCTTTGTTTTGTTTTGTTTTGTTGTTTTTGTACATCCAAAATCTTTATGGAAAACAAATCATTTATAATCAGGACTATTCACATAAAATGTTTGTGGTTGAAAGATTACGTTAATAATGTAATCCTTTTGCATCCACATTATGTGATTTGATTTTTTGAACTCTATTGTTGCAGTCAAGTCACTTATATATAATTTGAATCTTCTTGTCTTGGTTTTATAGGGTGTTAGGTGTTTAAAAACAGAATTTATCAAGGTTTAACTCTGCACTACTGAAGCAAGACCTTTATAATTATTCAATGTCCTGTAAATCATAAGTTTATCACTTCTTGAGGCACCATATGAGCACAAATAGTTTCCTATAATACCTCCTCATATTTTAGACCTCAATGCCATGCACAATTCGGCCAAATATGCAAGGCCATTCTTTGTAACTCTCCACTGATTTTCAATGTTCTTCTCTCTACTCTCCAGTGCTAAGTCCTGTGATGGTCATGTTGATTTTCTCCCCTGTTACATTCATCATTTCATCTTGGGAACTACTGTTATGCACTATTGTACTTCTGTCCATACTCCTTGTGCTTCGGCTTGTACCCATCTCACCTCGAAGGGCTAAAAATTGGTGATATTTGCTTTACTCTTTATCTCAGACATCTATCTTTACTTTCTAGTAATGTATTCATTGAATTCCTTCTGTAAAGTCTAATGCCTTGAAAATTATTACTGCATTTTCATGGCTTTGTTATTTGGCATAAGGGAAGAACATAGATCAGTACTGTAACTTAGGTAAAAGATTATTGCAATCATGCTTCAATAGACCTTGTTCATTGGATAATGTTTACTTGAAGGTCTGCCTGCCTGCTTCCTTTTCACTGGTTTGTTTATTTTTCAATGTAGTCTTTTCTCCTGGAAAATATTTATGGGACTAGTGAAGATCAATTCCTACTATAATTAGTCATTAATTTTATTCCAACCTCATTTCACGGATCCTTCTGAGTTTCTTCAGGGTCTGTGTAGAGCTTCACATTTTTAGATAAGTTTTAACATCAATGCATCCAATGATGAAGACACATTCCTTAAGTCACCATTTTGATGATGAAAAGAAACCATGCTGCAATCTCACTATATGACAATTTCCTGGTTTTAAATTCTTTTAGATTAAAATTGATGCTGGACAACAAATTCTGTGTACAATTTTATATTTTCCTAATTATTACATAAAGTTAAATATTACATAAAGTATTACATAAAGTTAATATTACATATTAATATTACATAAAGTTAAAACATTATCACTTACTTAGTTTTAGGATTTCTAAAACGGTCAAAGTTCTATTCATTCACAATTTTAAGATAATAGAGTGTCCATTATGACCAAGTGAGATATTTTAAAATTTTTATTTGTAGTCCTTAAAGGTTGTCCTGGGTAATCAAGTCCAGTGCTTCATGTGTCTTAGTCTACTGTGGGCCTCTGAGCCTGATGTGACCTGTGGTTTTATTTTCACTCAACAGGATTAAAGAAAAATTTCACTAGGAAGAAATTATTACTTGCTTACTTTCTCCAATATCTCTTGCATACATAAAAGTACTTAATATAATTCTATACTGACTGAAAATGGTGTTCCTATTAGAGTAATTGTTTATTTTTTGTAGCCCCACTCTTCACTAAGTCTTGTCCCTTTCCTATCCCCCCCCTTCCCATAAAACTTTACTGGATCCACTGGAAACACATTTCCATTCAGCCTCATCTTAAAAAGTCCAACCTTAATTAACCTACCCCCCTGGTAGTCCTGCTATAAACTTTCAAGGCCCTGACTGCAACCAGAATCCTTCCTGAAAGCCCTCTTCTGCTACAGGGAAAGCCTTCTTCCACTCCACCCCTTCCTGGAATCCCTTCTCTGCACCACCAGAAACCAGGCAACATCCATGTCTCCTCCTATGATCTGCCTTGCTGCACCAAGAACCCTGCCTACATCAGGCTCCTCCCTCTAATCCTAACTCTAATCCTCTAATCCCTAACTATTCTATTCCCTCATAGTCCCATTGCTCCCATATTTTATTACCTCCAAGCTCTTCCCTTCCTTTTCATACCCCACTCACAACCAGACTTCTCCCTAGACCCCTCCTGGTTTCATCAGAATCTCCATCCATACTAGTCTACTTCTAAGTGGCCTAACGTCTCAAACCCAGCCCTGAAACTACCTCTTCCCACAAAGCCCTTCATGCTTCACCAACAAACCTCCACCTCTCTATAACTGCACTTGTAGCCCCACCTTGGTTGACCAGAAGCTTCTCACACAGCTCATCTCCTGCCTGTAAAGCCAGCCCTGCTCCACCACAGGCCTCTCTACCTCCCATATCTACTCTCTCAATGGCTGCATTTTTCCAGAGATGAATCCTCTCCTTATTGGATCCTCCCAGAGAACCACACCCTACTCAACCAGATACCCTGCCCATAATTACCCAACACCTTTGTAGACCTTCCACTCCTTCTCAAAGTCCCTCTTCCAATTAACCCCATGGCTCCAAGCCTAACCTGCTCTAGAAAACCCTGACTAGACAACCCCCACCACACTATCCCATCTCTCGACTTCCAACATTGCTCCACTGGAAAACACTGCATCCTTTGGCCTCCCTCTGGAAGTCTCACCAGTCTCAACTGTAAATCCCTGTCCCTTCATAGTCTCTTTTTGAAGGTTGCCTTGCTTTACCGGAAACCCTGTCCAAAGTCTAATGACCTGCCTTGCAACACTGAAATCCCCACCCAACCTTACTCCTCTTTTCGAAGTGGTGACTGGCTACACCAGAAACCCTGTCTTAACTAGTCTAGTCCACTGGATCCTATCCCTGCTCTCACAAAGCTCTGTTCCTGAAAATTTCCTCCATACATTGTTACTACATTCTCCTCTGCCAGAAACCCCACCTCCACCCTAACACAGTTCCCAAAGGCCTGCCATTCTCCACCAGAAACTCCGCCCCTTACTAGCCCACTTCTTCCTAGCACCGCTCTGCCCTCTCACAGACCTTGAAAAACCTCTCCCTCATAGTTTCGCATTCCTGCACCAGAATCCCCACCTTCTGTCAATCTCTTGCCTACATTCTCTTCCCTGCCTTATGGAAAACCTCACCCTACATATCCCACAAGGGCTAACAGTGCTACACCACAACCCCTCCTCTAGTAACCTCCTCCTTTGTAGCCTTGTTCTTCCTTTTCAAAGCTCTGCCCCAAACAGCCTCTTCCTCAGTGACCCCACCATCTTCCACTGAAAACCCATCCACCTGCCAGTCTCCATCTTAAATTCCCACCTACTCCACAAGAGACACTTCTCTTAACAAGTCTAGTCTTTTCTGTCCCCACCCTGCTGTCTAAAAGCCCTACACAAACTGGCCTTCATCCTCAAAGCCCCGCCCTGCACCACCACAGAGGCTGTGTCAATATCAACTCCTCCCTTGAAACAGAAAGGGCTCCACCAGAAACCCCACACCACCTCATCCTTGAAGTTCCCACCTAATAACTTTTACTACAAATGTGATTTTATAATAGTCACAGAATTCATACTAATCCATATGATAAGAAAGCGGTATTGCCAAAAGAAAACAAAAATTAGATAGTTATTAGATGCCTTAGTCTAGTTTGGGGTTCTGTTACCAGGCAGATACACATTGTGTGAAAATGTGTGAACATGATTCCTCTAACTGGAAAGCATTCTTTGAAGTATCAGTAAAGTTTCATGAGTGATCATTTTATTTCTAGAATTTTCGTGCACATTTGTGTCCATTAACTTAAAAATATTAGTTATTTTAAATCCGCTAGTTGGGTTGAGGAAAGAGTAGTAAGATGTAAAAAGATGACTTTAAACTCATCTCTCCAGGGGCTGGGAAGGTGGCTCAGTGGTAGAGTGCTTGCCTTGCATGCCTGAGGCCCTGGGTTCGATTCCTCAGCACCACATAAGCAAAAAGAAAAGAGCTGGAAGTGGTGCTGTGGCTCAAGTGGTAGATCGCTAGCCTTGAGCTGAAGAGCTGTGGGACAGCGCCCAGGCCCAGAGTTCAGGCCCCACGACTGGACCCCAAAAACAAAACAAAACAAAACAAATCAACTCATCTCTCCAATGAATAATTTTGGACTTGCTTACATTACTATGTACCAGAGTTTTTAGTAACAGAAATTCTCTACCAGAATCCATTTTGAATTTCCTCCTTCCACTAAAGTGCCCTTTGGAAAAGATTGAAGTGAGATTATACAGGTAGAATGCCAGAAATAAAAACATATTTGAGATCTTAACAAAATCATGGTGAAGACTCTACCAAATGTGCTTTAAATTTTCTAATAAAAGGAACTTAAGCATATTTAACTGCAGACTTTCTGAAGACTAGAAGACAAAAATATAAGAAATGCCCTCTTATACCATGGTTCTGAAAACAAAACAAAACCAAGGAAAGACAAAATAATGAGACAGAAGGGAATGAGGAACTTATACATGTGATATAGAATGTAAAAATACACTGAATCAGGTCAAAATAATTTTGGTCACAATGCCTGGTTGTTCAATATATTTCATTGTATATATTGTTCTTTGTTAACCTGTGACTTAATATAGGTCTCAGCAGGGATCTGCCAAGGTAGTTGTGTAGTTAGTCAATTTCATCATTGCAAGATCATCAGGATGATAAACTCCCACACACCTTAACATACCTGCAACAGCACTAGACATACACTCCTATTGGTCCAACAGTGTAAGGTAGAGACTGTATTTTACCCAAGCTTTGTATGTGGTATGCTATGGTTTTTTCAGGCTTAATACAAAATGACTCTGCCCAGAATTAAATGAAGGCATCTATAGCTAAAATGATTTAGGGTCATTGTTAACATGTAACGCATGCTGAGGTTTTTATTTATACCTCTCCTTTTCCCTTTCTTCCTTTTCTTTTCTTTCTTTTTTCTTTCTTTCTTTCTTTCTTTCTTTCTTTCTTTCTTTCTTTCTTTCTTTCTTTCTTTCTTTCTTTCTTTCTTTCTTTCTTTCTTTCTTTCTTTCTTTCTTTCTTTCTTTCTTTCTTTCTTTCCTTTTCTTTCCTCTTTTAGGAAATGAGTATACTTGTTTGCTGAACAAGTATTCTACCATTAGAATAATCCTTCTTCAATTTACTTACTTTGCTCATAAGTTATCCAGTTTGCTGAGGCCCGAACACAGGCTAAGTTCCTCACCTCTGTCTCCCAAGTAGCGGGGATTACAAATGCATTCCAACATGTGAACTTTTAGGACGATATGAGACTCGTATTACTTCCCTTGCACACTGGTTCTGATCTGTGATCCCCTCAAATTCTACCTCTTCAATTAGTGATGTGAGTTCCAGTAGCCTGCCCTCAGTATAGATCATCTAAATGAATTATTGAAGGCAATTTCACTTTAATCCCTTTTTTGCCAGTCCAAGAGCTGTTATAGTTTTATTTCTAGACAAATTTTGTGTATATATGCACATTAGCTTTAAAATATTACTTTTTCCCCCTTTTTTTCCTTTTTAATTTTCTTGGTCAAGGGGCTTGAATTCTGGGTCTGGGCACTGTCCTTGGGGCTCTTCATATCAAGGCTAGCAGGTTACTAGTTGAGCCACAGTGCCATTTCTGGTTTTCTGGTGGTTAATTGGAAGTAAGTGTGTCATAGATTTCCTGCCAGGGCTAGCTTTGAACTACTATCCTCAAATCCCAGCTCCTGAGTAGCTAAGATTATAGGCATGAGCCACTGGCACACAGCTAAAAATATTACTTATTTTAAGTTCTGTGATTTAATTGAGGGAGTAACATGAGTGTGTATAAAGGTAACTTTCAAGTTACATCTCTAAATAAATTCAGAGTTTCATTTTCATATTTATTGCAGTTATTAATAACAGAAACTCCCAAAGTAACAGAATAATCCTTCATTTTCTCCTTCCCATAGGTACTATTGGAAGAGAATGAGTGCGATCTAAGACAATATGTACTTGAAATTATAAAAAAAATATTTTGATGATACATAAAAAGCCAGATAACACAACGTGCTTTTCATTTTCTAAAGAAAGGAATGTCATGAAAGTATATTTATTGGCAGGCTTTTCACCTGAAAAACAAAGAAAAAACAATATCATAAAAAAGCTGAAGGGGATCAGCAACCATGTAAGTGTGATATAGCATTGGAGACTTTAAGACATGAACTGGTTCAGGTAAAGTAAAACTTTGGAAAAGTTATCTGCTCACTAAATTTATTCATTATAAATTTTTCATTTTATTTATATGTCACTTAATATATAAATACATACATGTGTGTGTAATATATATATCAGCTGTGTAATATATATATCAGATACAGCTGATATATATTAATTGTATGGTTATGTATGGTTAGGTAATTTCATCATGTCAAGTTCATGGACTTCCATAAACCTTAACAACTCTGCAACACCACTGCACATGCAAACTTAAGTGTTCACCATTGTGAGCTAGACCCGTGTTTTACCAAAGCTTTATATATAGGGTGTCATTTTTTTCATTTAGTCTTGACACAAAATGTGTGTGCTCCTAGAAATGATGGTATTAATAACTACAATAATTTAGTGTAAATCTTTACATTGAATGCATGCTCAGTATGAGTTGTTCCTTTTTTCCTTTTCTTATTTTATCTTTAGGAGGTTGATTTGAGTTTTGATGTTGTGTTTGCCAGACAAGTATTCCACCACTGGAGTCACTCCACCAATCCTTTCTTGTTTAAGTTACTTTACTCATAGAGTAGCAATTTTTACACCAAGCCCAAAAAACAGGGATCATTATTGCATTCCAATATCCCTACCTAGTAGGTTGATATGGGTGATACTTTCCTTCCTAGACTGATTTAGAACGGTGATCCTCTCAAATTCTATCACTTCAATTAATTGCGTGAGCTCCAGTTCTCCATACTTCTAGAAGATAGGACAGACATAAATGATTACAGGTAATTTGAGTGAATCATTGGCTAATATAGGTGATTTGATACTAAAGTGTAGGGTAAATTTGAAAGTATAATCACAGTAGTCAGATATTTTGCTAAGTAATTTTGTTTCACCTTAATAACACATCTTGACCAGAATTAAGGACTTACTTTTATGTCTGTCAACTTGTATGTCATTTGGTAAAATAAACTTCACGTCTTCCATGTGGGATAAAGAACTTTGAATGGTCTGATGTGCTGGTTCACATCTATAATCATGGTTAGCAATCAGAAATAAATAGATCACAATTTAAACATAGCCTAACCAAAAATTTAAGAAGTCCCAATCTCAACAAACTAGTGGATCATGTTGAATCATGCCATTAATCTCAGAACCACAAGAGGCTAAGCCTCTGCCTAGTACTTGTGTCACTTGGGTAACTGGGACACTTGGAGGCAGTAACCTCTACTGATGCAGAAACTGGGCTGAGTTTTAGCAAGATGAGGGAGGAGTCTGCCCCACCTTCCTAGGGTCGACCTCACAGAATGCAGTGAGCATGCTTGCTTTCCTCCTCCAAATGGCTTAAGATGCCATGCTGCTGAGTGTTCATTATTTGATTCCAGTGACCTGTGGTAGAGGTGTAAGGAAACATTAAATAAATTTCCCATATGCCAATTAAGCTGCTCTCCCAGCCTGTGAGTTCAACTCAGCAAGTGTTTATTATTTGAGAGTTGAGAATACTGAGGTAGGGGAGAGAGGGAGGGTGAGTGAAAGAGACGAGAGATATAGAGAGAGAGCTGGGCGCTGGTGGCTCACACCTGTAGTCCTAGCTACTCAGAAGGCTCAGATCTGAGGATTGCAGTTCAAAGCCAGCCTGGGCAGGAAAGTCCGTGAAACCCTTATCTCCAATAAACCACGGCAAAAACCAGAAGTGGCGCTGTGGCTCAAGCAGTAGAGCGCTCACCTTGAGCTCAAGAGCTGAGGGACAGTGCCCAAGCCCAGAGTTCAAACCCCATGACCGACCAAAAAAATAAAAGTGAGAGAGGGGAAGGGAGAAAAGAAAGAAAGGAAGGAAGGAAGGAAGAAAGAAAGAAAGAAAGAAAGAACAAAAGAAAGAAAGAAAGAAGGAAAGAGAAAGAAAGAAAGAAAGAGAAAAAGAAAGAAAGAAAGAAAGGAAGGAAGGAAGGAAGGAAGAAAGAAAGAAAGAAAGAAAGAAAGAAAGAAAGAAAGAAAGAAAGAAAGAAAGAAAGAAAGAAAGAAAGAAAGAAAGAAAGAAAGAAAGAAAGAAAGAAAGAAAGAAAGAAAATGATTGAGAATGAATTGTTTGGAGTCAGGAGTCATATGTCAGAGGTACTACCTGTATTTGGTGTTAGGTCTGCCCCAGGCCATGCAGACACTATTCAGACACCTTCACAATTCTTGGCTAAGTTTCACCCCTTCATGTGTTACCTAGTATCTGGCACACATGGAGGCAGCCACCTCCCCATCCTTTTAAGTCACAACCTGGTCAGCCTCTGGTCACACTTTCCATCTGACCAGAGGTGAGTTCCAGAACTTGAAGCCACATCCAGATCCAGTGTATCCAGAGTTTCCCTCAAACGGCCACACCTCATCTGGTCCTTCACATAGGTACATCCTTCCCCCAGGTTGAGTCCCCCATTTTTTTACATGGCTTTCCACCATATATGGCATGGGCAGCAGTTCAGTAAATAAATTACTTTACCTGAATGAATACTGTGTGGTGTTCTCTTCATTGGGTACCTAATGAAACTCACCTAATTAATATACTTTACACTTCAGAGTTTCTAGTTATGAATCCATGGTTATTTTTGTGACACATGTGAGATCAGTATCTACAAAACATATTTACTAACTCATCATTTAACAGTATAGTTCTGCCTAGAATCTAATAGCAGCTTAATTAACTATAAAGTCTATTTTGTATGCTTTGCTTTGCTTTGTTTTTGCTTAAAGCAATAGAAGAGTTGGTGAGACAATCTGTGTGAAGCCTCAGGGTCTGTGTTGGAGGGGCAGAATGATGTAGGCTCCGGCCTCAAAATTATCTGAGGACTGTGTTTGTGTATGTGAAAAGCTCTTGGCATGCCAAGCTAGAGAGGGAATATGTTCTCTCTCCCTTTCTCAAAGCTCATGTCAGATTCCTGGGAACTGAGGAAGTAGCTCTTCTGCTTACGTAAGCATAGACGAACAGCTAGTCAAGCATTTTCCTGAGTACAGGGAAGTGGTTTGAACTTGCTCTAAAATAGTTTAGATAAAAATATACAAAGACATTGTCTCATAGTCTAAGCAAAATTGTATCTGTTGAAATTCTTTGTGTGAATGTCTCCTGAATAAATCTTGGCAAAGATAATACTTGCTTGTCTTTAAATACCCACTAGCAATAAAGCACATAATGCAGTGGCAATTGCTGTTTGCACTCTGTATCCCCTGTGTCCTGGTGATTTTGTGACCCTTACCCAGGGACCCCAATGCCTTAGACGTTGACAACTGGCACCCAAACAAGGACCCTGCAGTGTTGAATTCAGGAAGGTATATACAGGTAAGTACTTTTTTAATTACAGGGTGATGGGACAAGTTAAGTCTACTCCATACTTACATATGCTAAAACATTTACTTGCTGCTTATGGTATAACTATTTCTTCTTTTGTCATAGAAATGTGTATTAATGTAGTTAGGGAATGGAATCCTTGGTTCCCCGTTGAAGGGACATTAGATGTTGATAATTGGAAATGAGTAAAATATAATGTAGAAAGAGCTGTTCGAGAAGGGGAAAGTATTCCTGTTAGTTTTTATCCATTTGGGCTATTTTACATACCCTTTTTAAAGCTTTAAATGAGAAAAGAGGCCACCCCTTCTATTGTAGATTTACAATTGGACTCTGAGGTTAAGGACGTAATAGATAAGGATGCATCACAATTAACAGAAAAAACAAGAGGTAAAGAAAACTGAAAAGGAACAATCTGAAAGCGTAAATAGAATGTCTGAGCAAATGGAATTGATTTTATCAAGATTACAACATATGGAGTTAGAAATTAGCAGAGTGAAAGAGAATCTAAGAAAGTGAAAGTAAAACAGCCTTCTCCTCCTCTGCTTGCCGAAGCAATTTTTACCGTGTCACTCCCTCACAAAACAGAAGGCTTAGACAGTGAGTTTGATGATGAAATGCATATTTTTTCTTATCCTGTAATTTGACCACCCCATATGAATGATTTAGCTCAACCAGCCAAATATGAAGGTGTTGTTGTCAATGATATTAGTAAACTTAAGAAGCATTGACGTTGTATGGTCCTCAGTCTCATTATGTTAAGGAATTGCTTAATGGGCTTGCCCAACATTACAATAATTTTGCTCTCGAGGACTGGAAGTTGCTTTGTAGAGCCTAATTAAGGATCCTGAATACCTACAATGGCAAATGTGGTTTACTGAGTTATGTACAGAAAGGACTAGACAAAATGCACAGAGCAATAATCCGCGCCTGTAGGTCATAACCTTTCCCATGTTAAGTATAACAGAACAATATGCAGATGCTCATATGCAAGTGAACTCTCCTGAAGAGATCCATGAGTAGTTACGAGACATAGGTATTGAGGCATGGGAGAGGATTCGGCTGGTAAGAGAGCATTATGGCTTCTGGACAAAAGTAATTCAAAAACTTAATAAACCCTATGTTGAATTTTTATCATGATTGAAACTGACCTTGGAACTTACTGTTGTGGGAGAGGCTGCACAGCAACAACTGCTGGGCATGTTGGCTTGTGAGAATGTTAATGAGGACTGTAGATGAGCCCTATTGCCTATTAAAGAATCTGGGGATGTAAATATATATTTAACGGCCTGTAAAGACATTACATCTGAATCCCGGCTTATGCAGTTGTTTGTGCTGAAACTATGCCCACTACCTTGCATGCTTTACAAACCAAACCCGTTATTCTAAAATGTTTTGGATGTAGTCAAATGGAACATATAAAGAAGAATTGTAAAAAGGCTACTGATGTTAACAAGAGAGGAACAGGAATTTGCCCTAAATGTAAAAAAGGAAAGCACTAGGCAAGAGTGTGTAGATCAAAAATAGACAATAAAGGATAACTATAAAAATACTTACCCTATGCAGGGAAACTCTCCGTCGGGCCAGCCCCGTCGCCCAAGATTAATAACCAAGGGTAGCCAACCATTTTTCTTCCTCGTCCATGCCACAGCCCACAGCGCCGCAACGGACATGCCAATTCATTCATCTACTGAGAGGCATATTGGTTTAAAACATGCTTGCATGTAAGTAACAATTATGGTCATTCAAAAATGACAGATGTCCCCTCCCCAAACATACTGAAATCATGATTTCAAAGTAAGATAGGATTTTATGGTGGTACAAGTGTTGAGATATATGTATGAGTCTAATGTTTATCTTGCACTGAATTAGTCAGGAAGATATCCAATATCATATGGGATAATAAATGGTAGTGAAAAGATATTCCCTTGAGAAAGATATAGGAGGCTGCGAGAAGTATGGAGAAATTCAGATAATTTTGAAGGTTTTAGAAATGCAAGCTCAAGTATATCTCTTTAAGTGGAAGGGCAAAAGAAGGGGAAGAGAAGAAAATAACTGAAAGCAGATCATTGTCCCAACTTGGAGTACAATATAACTTCCAAATAAAAGAGAGACCAATATAATATGTCCCACTTAATTTAGATACATGCAAAATATTTACTTGGCTTTTTCCCACTTTAATGCTCCAAAATAAATGAAGACTTATAAGAAACTTTATGTGATTGTCGTTACTTCAACCTGAACAATAATTATGATGAGTCCTCTTTTTCTCAGTATGCTCTTGGAAAATACTCCCTAAATTGATGATGTTGTGACTGATTAGAGAGTCAGTGTAATGGGTTTCTACTTGTATGATAATCCCAGAATAGTTTAATGCAGTTTTTTCTCAAGATAGCCAAGTAAATTGTCTGACGCTGTACTTTGAACACACCCTCACACCAGAGCACATTACTTGAAATTGCACATCAGCATTTCCTTGGCACAATCTATTTTGTACCTTTGTCTTTTTGCATGTTCCTTTTGATTTCACAGTTGCTCTATTTCCATTTCTTCTGTACAAACTGCTAAAAAGATTGTTCAAATACCACTTCTTGTTTGCAAACACCCAGTCTATGTATGAAGGTACTTTGTCCATGTTAATCAATAGGGTAGTACTCACTCTCTGAGGAGAAAAGTTCCACAGTATAACTCTATGCCCACATTAGAGGGTTTAGAATTTAAGGCATTTTGAGACAAACAGTGATATCTGAATTGAAAGGCTCCTTAGGGATATTTTCTTGGAGCTCATTAGTTTACCCAGGAGAAATAAAAATATCCACACACTTCGGAGCTAATTAGTAAGTAACTGAATTAACACTAGATCCTAGATGTTGTGTTATTACAAGTCACCATTGTATTATTGTTACATCAGAATCCTTCCCTAAATGCATATGTGTATCAGAAAATGAAAGAAAGGTATTAAAACAAAATGTCTTATCTTTTTAGGCATTTAGTCCTTGTGGTGAGGGTAATGTCTGAACTCTTCCATTCAATAAAAGCTTAAAGTTTATAAGAGCACTTCTTACATATAAGAATTTGTGGCAGGTTCATTGAGAGGGTTATTTCAGCATGGAGATATCCCTAACAAGAATTATATTTAAATAGAGTATATGACATTTATGTCGTATCAATGGCTATTGAGGCATTTTCTTTTCTAAAGAAGAATCAATTTGCGGAGTCTTCAGTAACATCAGTAAAGCTGTATGTTCAACCTTTACTTGGTGGTACTTGTCCTATGTTTATAATGAATAGCCTGATAAGATAACAAAACATATCTAACAATATTTCAATAAAATTCCAAACTGATGTAGATACATGGATCACTCATTGGAACTGTAGGGCAAATTAGGCTTGTCTGTGCTATAGTTCAACCATAATCTCCTGGTTAAACAGTCTTCAAAAATATTCACAGAATATATCTAAGTAAAGGTCATGACAGTTACATCTGTATAATACTTCTAATGTCAGGATAAAAGCATTTGTTCCCAACATTTAAAATCAACAGGATCTGTTGAATTCATGGATCTAGAATTTTATGGCTTTACATTCATATCTCAAAATTTCATCAATATGACTTACATCTCTACCAGATCACCAAAACACTGTTCTTATTGACCTTGTCTATCTGGCTAGGAAGTTGGCTCAGTGGTAGAGTGCTTGTCTTCCATGCCTAAGGCCCTGGGTTCGATTCCTCAGCACCACATAAGCAAAAAAGAAAAAACTGGAAGTGGCGCTGTGACTCAAGTGGTAGAGCACTAGCCTTGAGCTGAAGAGCTGAGGAACAGTGCCCAGGCCCAGAGTTCAGGTCCCATGACCGGACCCCCTGCCCCTAAAAAAAAAAAAAAAACTTGTCTCTGTCCTTTTAGTTTTCAAATCCAAATAGCATATTTCCTTCAATGTCTCTGTAACAGTTTTGACCTTTTCTTCCTGCAAATTCTTTCCTTTCTTCACTTCTGTAAATCTGTTTTTATTACTTTCTTGTTTCCTTATCTCTTTCTTCCAATCTTGTACACACTGGTGCTCACAATGCTACACTTATGTCATAACTTTTCTTTTCCTCTTCCCTTTAATAATGTCCCCAATTTTATCATTCTTTTTCATATTCATGGTCATGGATATTTTGATGATATCTAAACAGACCTATCTTTGCATCTGTTTAATGTAAACTTTAGAACTGTCAAAGAGTTTTTTCCCCTAAATCCATCATTTTCACCTGTAATCCTTATCACCAAGAATATCACTAACACATTTGCCTGGCCATAGATGTAGAACCCTTTAGATTTCTTCTTACCATTCTACTCCACCCATTATATAAGATGAACGATCAAGATTTTCTTAGTTTCTGTTACTAATTTGATTTCTTTTTTTTTTTTTTTTGGTCATGGGGCTGGAACTCTGGACCTGTGTGCGGTCACTGTGCTCTTCAGCTCAAGGCGAGCCACTCTACCTCTTGAGCTACAGCATTATTTTCGAGTTTTCTAGTGGTTTTCATTGGAGATCAGAGTCTCATGGACTTTTCTGCCCGGGCTGGCTTTGAACCGTGATCCTCAGATCTCAGCCTCCGAGTAGATAGGATTACAGACGTGAGCCACTGGCGCCCAGCACTAATATGATTTCTATGTACTTCTTTTTATGCCCCTGACACAGTCTGTTTCATGTACTCATCACTGGTCACCTAGTCTTAAACAGCTATTTACAAAGTATGTTTTTTCCCCATAGTCTTTTCATATTGGTCCTCTCCATCAACAAATTACTGCTCCTTGTAAATATGCAGAGAGAAGAGCTCAGACACAAATTCTAGTATCATTATTTACTCACTACATTGACTGTTGGCCTTACATTTCTCATCTATAAATGGATGTAATCTACCAGAAATATTGAAGAATACATTTGCTTACTCCTAGAGCAAGAAAAAAGAAAAGTGAAGAGTCCTTAGATTTTCCACCTTAGTTTACAAATAAGGAAAGAGTCAAATTCAGTTTGTTGGTATAAAGTCACAAATTGTTTCATGCAGAAAAAAATATATTTTACTTCCTGGCTCTAAGGGCTGTGTCCTTTTAAGGCAACTACAGATATGTAAGTGGTATTATGTAAATTGGGTCATGTGTCTACAGTTACATTGAAGAACATACTCAACATATCACTGGAAAACATTCGTTATTGAATAGTATCTAGATGAGAATGTTACTTGAACTAATCACACTAGGTTGAAAACTAATCTTAGTCCATCAAAATTTTCTTATTGCTGTATGTGTTGCCAAGTGTTCTTCATAAATTTATACATAGATTTTCTTCAGTGAACTGGATAGAAACTAAAACTGAATAAGGATTTCTGCCTAATGAGTGAAGCATGATTGAGGTATGTGTTGTTACCTTCTAAGGATATATAACTAAGCCACTGGCTATGTGGGTGGTGAAAGGGTTTCTCCTAAGTTCCCAAGACTAGAAAAAACAAGATCATTTGATAACAAAGCACTCAGCTTATTATATTTTATCTATGTGGGATAATAAACATACGGAAATAAACGATTTTATTTATAAGCAAACAATACCACCAAGAAAAGTGAATAGACATTAGAGAGACTGCAAGAATAACATTAGGGATTTACTGTCTCACCTGATTATGTGATTGTATTTCTTGATATTGAAACTCTCCTCTTGTTATTCTTATTGTATGTAATCCAACTCTGTTTATTATTATGTATTCAATGTGGGAAATCTAGCTTCAAAGATGTCTAAAAATTTTTCCTTTTCAATCATAACATTGTCATTATCAGGGTCACTCTGGTCACCATCATCTTCAACAAAATTATTATTAGCATAATAAGTGCTAATTATTGAAAGCCTGGTATATGTCTATGATTTTATATTATTTGTATTTTGATTAATAATTTTAGTATTACCATTGTGCATGCATCCATGTTAAAATTTTGAATAAATTAAGAAATAAAAAAAACTAAGCCATATCAGGTAGCTTGACTATGTGCTAATACAAATTATTGAATAGATTTTTGAAGTATTGCACATTCCTAAGCAGTATGAATTAACTTCCTCTCTCCCTGTCATTACACACAAATATTTAAGGGTTTGAACACAATTTTTTCAAGTAATATACTATAAATATTACTACAAGATCATGTGTATATCTAAAATTACCTTGAAAATAATATATTCTACTTTCTATTGAAATATTAGTCATTTTACTGTAGGAAAATTTTGGAAAAATAGAATATATACCTTTGACATGAAAAGGGTAAAAAAATAGTAGCATAAAAGTTTTGAGGGAGTCTATATATTCAGAAATATGTGTGTGTGTGTGTGTGTGTGTGTGTGTGTGTGTGTGTGTATAAATGTTATGGGTGGAAATTCATACATTTTTAGAGGGAATTTGTCATCAAATATATATATATATATATATATATATATATATAAATTTATGTATAGAATTGTGTGCATTACAGTGAAACAAACATCTTAAAACATAATTAAAATTAAAAAAATCATCAAACCAAGTGCCAGTAACTCACACCTATAATTCTAGCTCCTCTGGCTGCTGAGATCTAAAAGCTGTTTTCACATCTAGCCCCGACAGAAAAGTTCATGTTAGATTCTTATCTCCAGTTAACCACTCAAAAACAGCAATTAGCCCTTTGCTTCAACTAGTACAGTGCTGGCCATGAGCACAAAAAGGATTAGGGACAATGTCCAGGCCTTACAAACAACAACAACAACAACATGCATCACATTAATTTCACAAAAGCATTTTTTAACTGCTGTGAACATTTCTTAGAAACATGAATATATTATCTGACCTTTTCTGCTTGACTCATACATATAGTAGATATTGCAAATAAGGGAAAAAATGGGACCTATGTTTCTTTGGGCTTGGCTTACTTCACTTATTATAATTTTTTCCAAGTCTTTCCATTTCCTAACAAATGGGGGAATGTCATTCTTTCTGATGGAGGCATAGAAATCCATTATGTATATATACCACATTTTCTTGATCCATTCATCTACTGAGGGGCATCTGGGTTGGTTCCATATCTTAGCTATGGTAAATAATGCTGCAATCAACATAGTTGTGCTGGTAGCTTTAGTGTGATGCAAGGAAAATGAACCCTTAAATATGTATTTAAATGTTTTTTTTCTTTCATGCATTTGTTTCTAACACATTTATAAGATCATTTCCTTGTTGCTTTATATGTCCCTCCCCCACAGTATAACCCCTGCTTTCACTATATTTGATGTCGGTATAATTTGTGGAGGAGATGGGGAAAAACAAGTCGTTTAAGTATCCAGGAGGGCCCGTTGCAACAATGAGAAGTACAAGTTGTCATGTGGAAAACGAACTTTACAACTTTGGTGGGGGGGCAGAATTGAGTGGGTGGGCGGGGGGAGGCTAGGAAGGGATGTGAAGGGTAAACAAAGGAGGAGGCTGCAATGCTTGATAAGAAATGTACTCATTATCTTGCCCATGTAATTGTAACCTCTCTGTACAGTATGTTCACAAAAAATAAAAATAAAATAAAAAAATTTAAAAAAAGAAACATGAATATATGCCCCTGGAAAATGTTAAGTAAAAAGGATAGAATATTTATGTCTATGTTAAAGACATGACTATTTAGATTGTTTAAGATATTTAGATAATGATTAGGAATTAAGACTAATGATATGTAGGTAATAATTGGGACTGGTATTTTATTGTTTTATGATAGTAATAAAATGACACTTATAATGATTATATAAAATTACTCTTGATTGGTATATGAATTATATTAAGGGATAAACTTTTTTGAAGTTTTTTTTATTGTGAAAATACCGTACCAAGGAGTTGCAATTACAAGGGCAAGGTATTGAGTATATTTCTTTTCAAGCATTGTTGCCTCCTCCTTTGTTTCCCATTCCAATCCCTTTCATCTCCCCCTACACTGATCCCCACTCCCTCCCTCCCCCATTCCCGGGCCAAAGTTGCAAAGTTCGTTTTTCGACATAACAAAAATAACTCCAGATTTCACTGTATTTGATGTTAGTATAATTTGTACAGGGGAAGGGAAAAAAACTAATTGTTTAAATAGGAATGCAAGTGGAACCACTACAACAATGAAATGTACAAGTCGTTATGCTGAAAAATGAACTTTACAACTTTGGTGGGCGGAGGGGATTAGGTAAGGGGGGGTATGGGAAGGGATGGGAAGGGGAAACAAAGGAGGAGGTGACAATGCTTGATAAGAAATGTACTCATTATCTTTTCCATGTAATTGTAAACCATCTGTATGGCATTTTCCAAATTAAAAAAAATACTTCTCAGTCCTATCTCTCAACATTACAGGACTTAACTCTCTAATTAAGCGACATAGACTGTCTAGTTGGATTAAAAAGCAAAATCCTTCTATCTGCTGCCTTCAGGAGTCACACTTTGCCCATAAAAACAAACACATTTTGAAAGTGAAAGACTGGAACAAAATCTACCAAGCAAATGTCCCCCATATACAGGTGGGAGTTGCAATCCTAATATCAGATAAAATAAGCTTCAAATTAAAATTAGTGAGAAGAGAAAAAGAAGGTCGCTACATATTAATTAAGGGTATGCTCCTTCAGGAGGATATTACAATTCTAAATATCTATTTGCCAAACAACGGAGCACACAAATTTATCCAAGAAACAATACTTCCCTTAAAACTCACATAGATCCAAAGACATTAATTGTTGGGAACTTTAACACACCACTATCCACAGAACATAAATCAACTCAGCAAAAACTCAATAAACTGCAGATCTAAACAACTGCAAGGATCAACAAGATTTAAAAGACATCTAACGAATATTTCACCCAGCAGTATCAGAATACACGTTTTTTTTCAGCAGCACATAGAACATTTTCAAAAACTGACCACATTTTAGGTCACAAAACAAAAGTCCAAATTCAGAAACATTGAAATTATACCTTGAATTCTCTCAGACCACAGGAAATAAAATTGGAATCCAGTGCCAAAACCACCAAAGAAAATACTGTAACACATGGATGCTGAGCAACATACTGTTGAATCACGAGTAAGTCGCATAAGAGATTAGAAAGGAAATTCAAGTGTTCATGATATTCAACAAAACGAACGCACAAATTACCAGCTCCTCTGGGACAGAGAAAAGGCAATACTTAGAGGCAAGTTGGAGAGATATGAAGCCAACAATTTAATGACACATCTGAACCTCCTTGAAAAAGAACAGCAAGACAAACCCCAACCCAGTAGATGGAAAGAAATAATTAAAATTAAATCAGAATTAAATGAATTAGAACCAAAAAAAATAGAATCAACAAAACCAAGAGTTGGTTCTTTGAAAAAATTAACAAAATTGACAGATCCTTAACAAATCTTATCAGAAAAAGAAGAAAACTCACCCAAATAATTAAACTCAGAGATGAGACTGGAAACATCACCAGAGAAACAACCAAGATTCAGAACATTAAAAGGGAATACTTCTCAAAACTATGCTAGTAAGTTTGAGAACTTGGCAGAAATGGACCTTTTCATAGCAAATATTGACATGCCGAAACTAAAGCAAGATGAGTTAAACCATTTTAACAGGCCCATATCAAACATTGAGATAGAAACAGCAATAAGAGAAGTCCCATCTAAAAAAAGCCCAAGACCAGACAGATTTACATCAGAATTCTACAAGGCCTTCAAAGCAGAGCTCACACCAATACTATTCCAACTCTTCAATGTAATTGAAAGAGAAAGTTCACTACAAAACTTATTCAATGAGGCCATAAAAACCCTCATCCCCCAAACCAGGCAGGGACTTATCAAAAAAGAGAACTTTAAACACATTTCTTTGATGAACATTGATGCAAAACTTCTCAACAAAATTTTGGTCAATCGACTTCAACAATTCATCCAAAAAATAATACACCACAATCAAACAGGATTCATTTCAGGGATGCAAAGTTGGTTCAATATACGCAAATCAATTAATATCAATTAACATCGCAACAACAAGAACACGAATAAGAACCACATGGTTATCTCAATTGTTGGAGAAAAAGTATTTGACAACATCCAACAAACCCTTTATGATGAAGGCTCTGGAAAAATTAGGAATCCAGGGAACATTCCTCAATAGAATAAAGGCTGTTTATGACAAACCTACAGCTAGCATTATACTTAATTGTGAAACACTAAAGCCATTTCCTCTTAAATCAACAAGGGGACAACGGATTGCTGGGTCATAGGGGAGCTCTATGTGGAGTCTGTTGAGGAAATTCCATACTACTTTCCAAAGTGGTTGAAAAAGCTTACACTCCCACTCCCACCAACAATGCAGTAAGGTTCCCTTCTATCCACATCCCCTCCAGCATTTGTTGTTATTAGAGGTCTGATTTTAGCCATTCTAACTGGAGTGAGGTGGTATCTCAATGCTGTTTTGATTTGCTTTTTTCATGGCTAGGGAGGTTGAGCATTTCTTCATGTGTCTATTGGCCATCCTTCTTTCCTCTTCAGAGAAGTTTCTCTTTAAGTCTTTAACCCACTTACTTATTAGGCAGTTGTTTCTTTGAAGATTTGTTGTTGGGGGATTTATTTTTTTTGAGTTCCAGGTGTATTTTAGATATGAGACCCTTGTCCGTTGTATGGCTAGTGAAGATCACTCTCCAATCCGTGGGCTTTCTATTGATCTTGCTTGCTATGATCTTTGCCATGCAGAAGCTCTGCAATTTCATGCAAGTCCATTTATCCACATTTTTTTGATCTGTGTGTTTCTGGGTCTCTATTAAGAAAATTACGGCCTGTGCATCATTAACCAAATGTTCACAAACAAGTCCACACTAAAGTTACCATCACGTCTATGTTTATTGAAGCATTATTTACTACAGGTAAGATATGGAACCAACCCAGTTGCTTCTCAGTAGATGAATGGATCAAGAAAATGTGGTATATTTACACATGGAATTCTATGCCTCCATCAGAAAGAATGACATTGCCCCATTTGTGAGGAAATGGAAGGGCTGGAAAAAAATTATATTAAGTGAGTAAGCCAGGCCCCAAAAAAACAGAGTCCCATCTTTTCCCTTATTAGCAATATCTAGTGTATGTCTGAATCAAGCATAAAAGATCAGATAATTTGATGTTAGGGAAATGAATCCTAAGATATGTATTCAAGGTGTTTTTTTTTTCTTTCATTCGATTATTTCTAACACATTTGCAAGTTTATTTCTTGGTTACTTTGTATGTCTCTCCCCGACAGTATAACTCCTGCTTTCACTGTATTTGATATTGTTATAAATTTGTGGAGGAGAAGGGGAAAATCAAATAATTTAAATAGGGATTCAGATGGACCCATTGCATGCAACAATGAGATGTACAAGTCGTTATGTCCAAAAACAAACTTTACAACTTTGGTGCGGGGGGGGGGCAGGATTGGGTGGACGCAGGGGAAGGATGTTAAGGGATGGGAAAAGAAAACAAAGGAGGATGCTACAATGCTTGATAAGAAATGTATTCATTGTTTTGCCCATGTAATTGTAACCCCTCTGTACGGTATTTTCACAATAAAAAACGAAGAGGACAAAGATGTCCACTCTCTCCACTTTTTTTTCAATTTAGTATTAGAATGCCAAGCTACACAATAAGACAAGATGCAAACATAAATGGAGGCAAATAGGGAAAGATGAAGCAAAACTCTCCCTCTTTGTAGATGACATGATCTTGTATTTTAAGTATCCCATGGACTCCACTCCCAAATTACTCTAATGATTCAAAACTATGGCAAAGTAGCCGGTTATAAAATGTACCCTAAAAGACATGGCTTTTCTCTAATCCAACAATGAGAAAAGTGTGGCTCAAACAAGGAAAACAACTCCATCTATAATAACCCCTCCCCCCCAATAAAACGCCTAGTAAGTGAAGGATCTTTATGATGAAACTTTTTTATTTTTTGTCAGTCATGGGTCTTGAACTGTGGGCTTGGGTGCTGTCCCACAGCTCTTCAGCTCAAGGCGAGCGCTCTATCACTTGAGGCACAGCACCACTTCCGGTTTTTCTAGTGGTTTATTGGAGATAACAGTCTCACGGACATTCCTGCCCTGGCTAGCTTTTAACCATGATCCTCAAATCACAGCCTCCTGAGTAAGCTAGGATTACAGGCACGAGCCATCAGTGCCTGGCTAATGAAAACTTTAAAAACCTAAAAAAGGAAATTAAAACAGAAATTAGAAAGTGGAAAAACCTCCCATGCTCCTGGATTGGAAGGATCCACATCGTGAAAATGGCAATACTTGCAAAGGCTATCTACAACTTCAATGTAACCCCTATCAATATTCCAACCTCATTCTTGAAGGAAGTAGAAGAGGCATTCCAAAAATTCATACGGAACAATAAAAGACCCCGAATAGCAAAAATCATCAAAAGCTGAAAAAAAAAAGTGCTGGAGGAAAATCAATACCAAATTTCCAAACTCTACAACAACACCATAGTAATCAAAACAGTTTGATACTGACACAACAACAGACTTCAGGAACAAAGGAATATAATTGAAAATACAGAAATGAACCTACAGACCTATAGCCATCTAATCTGCGATAAGGGAGCTAAAAAATTAAAATGGAAGAAAGACAGACTCTTCAGTAAATGGTGATGGCAAAATTAGTTAACTACTTGTAGAAAACTAAAGCTAGATCCTTATATATCACCCTGCAACCAGTATCAACTCCAAATGGATCAAAGACCTGGAGTCCAAGCAGACATTCTGAAAACATTACAGAATGGAATTGGAGAAACTCTAAGTCTCCTTGGCACAGGTCAAATTTTTCTTAAAAGAGACCCAGAAACACAACAAATCAAAGAAAGTTTTGGACAAATGGGATTGCATGAAATTGCAGAGTTTCTGCATGGCAAAGGATGAAGCTAGCAAGCTCAATAGAAAGCCCAAGGATTAGGAGAAGATCTTCACTAGCCATACAATGGGACAAGGGTCTCATATCTAAAATATACTGGAACTCAAAAAATTATATCCCTTACAACAAATCTTCACAGAAACAACTACCCAATAAATAAGTGGGCTAAAGACTTAAAGAGAAACTTCTCTGAAGAGGAAAGAAGGATGACCAATAGACACATAATGGAATGCTCAACCTCCCTAGCTATAAAAGAAATGCAAATCAAAACAACATTCAGATTCCACCTCACCCCAGTTAGAATGGCTACAATCAAGAACTCTAACAACAGATTCTGTATGGTATGTGGACGGAACGGAACCCTAGTGCATTGTTGGTGGGTGTGTAAACTTGTTCAACCACTTTGGAATGTAGTATGGAGATTCCTCAAAGACTCCACATAGAGCTCCGCTATTTCCCAGCAATCTCACTTTTGAGCATTTACCCGAATGATACAACATGATTATTTTAAAGCTACCAGCACGACTATGTTTATTGCAGCATTATTTACCATAGATAAGCTTTGGTAGCAACCCAGATGCCCCTTAGTAGATGAGTGGATTAAGAAACTGTGGTATATATACACAATGGAATTCTATGCCTCTATCAGAAAGAATGACATTGCCCCATTATTAGGAAATGGAAAGACTTGGAAAAATTTATTTAAGTGAAGTAAGCCAGGCCCAATGAAACATAGGTCTCATGGTTTCCCTTATTTGCAATAAGGTATATTTGTGAGACAAGCAGAAACGGTCAGATAAGTTGATATTAGGTGAAATGAACCCCAATATAAGTA